>NW_027185436.1:9802523-10435023 GCF_022577435.1 Embiotoca jacksoni | reverse complement strand
CATGCACATGATATCTCAGGAACGCCTGGAGGGAATTTCTTCAAACATGGCACAGTCGTTCCCTTTGCCTCAAGGATGAACTAATGAGAGTTGGGTGGTCAAAGTTCAAAGTTCAAGGTCACTGTGACCTCACGTCCCTGTCATCCGCTTGGCACCAACAATGGACTAACAATATTTTGGTGGTCAAAGGTCCAGGTCATCTTGCACTCAGGAGCACGATATTTCAGGAGCGCTTAAGGGGAATTTCTTCAAATTTGCCTATAGAAAAATTACTTCAAAGTTCTCTAGGTCTAAACAATGAAGTGATTCGATTTTAATGGTCAAAGGTTTGCGGTCATGGCCACTGTGACCTCACATTTTTCCTATTCTTGTGAACACGATATCTCAGGAATGCCTTAAGGGAACCTCTTTAAATTTGGCAAAAACATTCCTTGGGACTAAAGGATCAAGTAAATACATTTCTGTGGTCAGAGGTCAAGGTCAATATGGCCTCACATCCATCCTATCTGTCAGTCCCATTCTTGTAAATGTGAATTATCTAAGGGAAGCCTTGAGGGAATTTCTCAGAATTTAGCAATGGCATCCACTTGGATTTAAGGATAAACTGATAAGATTTTTGTGGACAAAGGTAACTGTGACCTCACAAAACATGTTTGTGGCCATCACTCAATAATTAATTCATTAATAATGACAGCATTTCACACAAACATCTAATAGGATGAAATGATTGTTATTCCTTTCTGTCCTTTATTTAACATCATAACTGAGGAACAGAGGGGGAGATTGTGACCATATTACATTTATGACAGATACTGAAGTGGTGACATTGCCTTGGGGTGTCCATCTAGAAATGTTGGTGACTGTATAGATCATCTGTGCTGTCAGAATTTGTTGTTATTTGTTGTTCGTTAGGCACCCACGTTTTAGAATCTATAACTTCTTTGTAGAAACATCTATATGCGTTTAGACAGATATACATGTGAACTACATGTGAGACATACAATTGCTTGGCAGTAATTCTAGTCTTTTGTAATTGTATTTCATTTGCTTTCTGTGTTTATGTTTCAGATGTGATGCTGTTTGATAATACTACATCCCAGCTTTTTGTCCTTATCAGTCATTGTCCCATGTTGTAAATTGTCCTGTGTTGCTTTTAACTTTATGTGGTGAAGCCCGAGGCGATGTTTCATGATGTGAACAATACTGTTCTTTTGGGTTGTGAGCCCATCTTCAAAGTGGGAATACTAAACAAATTTTCTAAATCTTTACTGACAGCGTATTCATTTGTGTACCCTAAAATATTCACTCCTGCAACTAAAGCAAAATTATTATTGTTAATATCATATTTGTTAAAGTTAATTTGAGGTAATAATCACAATGCAGTTCAAATATTAAAAAGTTAACAGTCAACCTGTTTACTATATTAACCCGTGACAGAAAGATCTTTCCCATCTGACCAATAGAGTGGATCAGTCAGTCTTCAATTGTAAACCAGAGGAATTAAGACTTTTTAAATTCAAAATCCCACCAGTAAGCCATCAAAACCAACAGTTAAGCTCCTCTCATCAATATATTGTAAACCCGTAAGAGCGCTAATCAATGGGAACCAGGGAAGGAAGGAAAAGGGCTTGAAAGAAATCAGATTTCCAAAAAAAGAGTGTGAGAATCAGGAAGGCCCTAAAAGACAAAAGAGAGAGGACGGCCAAGGAGATCGAGGGAGACATATGAAGGCTGAGAGAGAGAGATGGAGTGATATGACATACAGCAGTAGTGGACTGTGAAACAGATGCTGCTCAGTGAAGAGTGAGAAGCCAATGTAGCTTGTAGAACGCTTAGAAAGGGCAGAGGCTGAATCGATTCACGCACACAAACACACACATTAATCTGCACTGCATCTGTGTGTGTGTGTGTGTGTGTGTGTGTGTGTGTGTGTGTGTGTGTGTGTGTGTGTGTGTGTGTGTGTGTGTGTGTATTTGAGGAGGGAGGAGTGGATGTGAAGGAAAGTGAAAAATGCAGGGTGGAGGAGAACACGGTGAGTGATAGTGGCAGGGGAGAGATAGAGGTGGAGATGGATCAGGAGAGAGATAGAGGCTGATTATCGCTGAGCACTGACAGAGTAAAGGCCCCGTGGGTGTGTTACTAATACACACACATTTATACACAGCAACAGACACCAACACCAACACGCACACCGACACACATACAGATTCCTCAAGTAAACACGTGCACTTACACACTCACCCACGAAGTGATGGAGATGGAGCTGCCAGAGTGTAATACAGTTAAACCCCCATTTCCACCGGCATCAGAGCTGAATGCCTCCGCTCCCTCCCCTCAACTCCTCCCTCCTTCCTCCTCTTGTTCTCCCCCTCCTGATAGCCTTTCTGCTGCCCCACCCCTCCACCCGACCTCCGATCGCAGCCAACTACCAGGCTAATTCTCAGTCTTCAGCATCCTCCTTGTTTCCTTCTCTTTTTTTTCCACTCGCTTCCCTTCTCCTCCTCCTCCTCCTCCTCCCTCTCCTCCTCCTCCTACCCTCTCTCCCCCCACTTCTCTTCTGCTTACTTTATCATTGCTTCTCTCCACATGACGGGATTCTCTGGACCCTCGGAGCAGAAAATGGAGGCTAGTGGAGAGAGACAGCAAAAGATAAAAAAAAAAAAAAAAAAAAAAAAAAGTAAATCACACTGGCAAATATGTTGCAGACACACATGTACACAGACATAACTACATACATACATACATATAAACAAAATGCTGCTTTTCGAGGGGGAAAATTAAAAGTTGGCATGTTTTAATTGTAGCTGTTTATTATTATCGTCACCCATCATCATATAATCTTCATAAAATGATACAACAAGAGGTTTGGAATTTATAATCTAATTAAAAATGGTTTCACACTGAATGTTTAGTGTAAATAAAACCACGACTTCACGGTTGTTGCTTAGCACATACAGTTCACAGTACACATGGCTTTTGAGTTCAGGCGTATTAATTCAAGCTTCATTAACACATCTCACTCCTACATCAGTATCAACTCCTAATCCAAAACTGTGATGTGAAAATTCTGCTTCCTAGATATTATATATAAAATATAAAATAAACTACAGTAATGTGTACATGCACCTTTATTTTTTAAATGGACATACTAGCAGCTCAGTGAGGTTATACACGGCACAGCAGTACCTGAGTTAATTGCTGATAAATGCTAATATCAGCATGTCAACAAATCAGCATGCTTACATGACAAAGCTAACATGTTGTAGTGTTCTTTTCATAGTGATGAATACAGGTATTTCTCATTAAAAAGTATGTGACTAAAAAATATTTTGACCTGATGATTGCTTTGGATTAAACCTCAAGGAATCACCGTTATTACAGGTCATGGTAATATTACGATAAATGTACTCATTGATCAGTTGTTGAAACATTTCACCTTAACCCCATGGTTCATCATCTGGGGACCATTAATGTCCGTAGAAAATTCCATTTCTATCCATCAGTAAAATCATTTGGATACGTACAGAAGTCTAGAAACTAAATACATACACAGGTTTTGTGGCAACCAAGCGGCAACTAACAGTGACAACATCCATTGGTTTGTGAACGTTCGTTATAAGGCCTCGGGTTTGGATTTTGGCCATTGCCATCTTGCAAGTTTGGAGCGGTTTGGACCCAGAAGTGGCCATACCATACAAATAGGGCTTTCAGTTTCTTTTTTTTAATAAATAAGGACTGTGTTTGGGTTTAGGATCAGAGGGATCTACATCTGCTTCATTTAACATCACACAGCAGACACAGAAGGTGACCTGCAGAATTAATCATGTCAGATATCAGTTGAGAAGTGAAAAATGCTGCCCATATAACTTTTTTTTTTTAAATAGCAGGTGTTACCCAGTGACTGTATTTCTTCAATAACCCAAATGTGAGTGTTAAAAAAGACCTTCATGATGCAATTTGTCCTTTTCTGCACGTTTCTGTTCATGGCAAAGTAATCTGAAAATACCAGAAAGCAATCAGAATCAAGTGTTTAATATCCATTATGATTATAATTATGATAAAGTAGAGTCTAACTGGCACGCAACCATTTCTATGTATCTGCAGCCCTTTCGTTTTTTATTTGAACCTGACAGTGAGACATTGAGTTTGTCTGACTCTGAAGAATAACACCTTTAGAAAAACTAGACCCAGAAATCGATGAAATAAATGGTTGATGTTTCGCAGTCTGACAAAAGGACGGGATGGGGGACAAACAGAGTTTTATCAGAAGAGGAGGATTATGGAAATCAGGTTGTGATCTGTGGTGCGGTAATCCTTACAGCAGCGAGCAATCCCATAAAAAGTGTTAGTGAGATTAACCAGCAGATTAGCCACGTAGCCACGCACATATTTAACTGATTAAAACCCTTGAAAATCCAGACTCTCGGGAGGACTCACACCATTTAGGATCTGAATTCGGTGTTGGCTCTTTCCTCTAGCATAATTAAGGACAATTTTGTGTGTTGCCATCTGAGTGTGTGTGTGTGTGTGTGTGTGTGTGTGTGTGTGTGTGTGTGTGTGTGTGTGTGTGTGTAGCCAAGGCTAAACACATAAAGACAGGGGATTAGTATGACCCAGAGAGTGATAAAGGAGTTTTAATTTCCTTTGAATCCTGATGATTGAGGAGAAAGTTTCTTATTCCTTTTTTTCAATCTTTTGTCAACTATAAATGTAGGATTTAGGATTAAAAGAAAAAGAAAGAAAACCAGAGAAAGACACAAAGCTTCTATGTGTATGAGTGTGTTTAGTTGCTTGCGGTTGGCATTAGTTCGAATAATTCATGGTAAAGTTAATCAATGTCTCTGATCAGCAGACTTTATAGCTATCGATTGAGTGATCAATACATGATGAGCTTTCAGTCCTCGTGGAAAATGGCCCTGAAACTGTGTGACTAAAAACAGCTTGCCAATTTTCTGATCAATTCCACCAAAACTGGGCGAGACAGGGAAGGGGATAAATGTAAAAGCTATCCTACTCACAATAAACAAGCTCAGATTGACTCGTAAATCCGAACTATTGAAGGAATTTATGTTGATATATGCTCTATGAACACAAAAAAAACTTTAAATAAAGTCAGTGTATACTCATAAGGTTTATTTAGTAGAGAAGGGAAGCAAAATCGTATAAAGAAAGCCCAAATGATTTGGGTTAAAATAAGTAATTGTCTATGAATATCATTACTTACATCACATAGGTTAAATACATGAAGTTAAAATAAATAACACACTTACGTTACTTAAAAGAAGAACACTGCTCTTCCAGGTGGAAGCCGTGTATTCTCCAATATCCTCCTGATACAGATTTTTTTCATTCTTTTTATTCCATCACATGACCTTCTTCTTCAATCTGGGTGGTCATGGTGCCAGAACCACCCATATTTCTGTATCTCTCTGACGCCAACGGCTTTGGCAAAACTAAAGTATTTGAACGGTCAGTGAATGAGGACAGCTCAAGCGGCAACTAACAGCGACGTCACTCACCATCTTGCTCAGAGCGGACCACCAGGAAACTAATAAGAAGGAGTGACTTTAGCTAACAACACCAAAATAATGTATATACTTAGTACAGAGGCTTTTTGGAGGTATTGCCATACTAGCCTTATTTTTCAGACCAGGAAGCTACGTCCACTTGCGTAAACTAGTCTATGTATAACAAATCCTCCACAATTCACATGAACCCTCCTTGCTCTTCTTTGTATTGGAGAAGACCTGTATGATAATCCCAAAGAAAAATGTGATTATTTTTCAGAAAGAATGGTTCCAAAAGGCCGCTTTAAAAAGAGAGACAGCTCTTTGTAGACTGACCGACCACAAAGAAACCTTTTTTCCTGACAAGCCTTTGGGAAGACGTAAATAATGACAATATATTTAAAAACCCTTTCACTGTGAGGAAACAATTTGGCAAGAAGAATGGCAGATAAAAAAAAGGGGACAAATAGGAGCTGCATACGTGACAACAGGCTGATCTTCTTCAAATACATGCTAATTTGGCTGCAACACTGCATGAAGATGTGAGCTGCCTCTTGACAGGTAAATATGACGCAGTGTTCTCTGGTGTTCTTCTGAGTAAATGAGGCTTGTTCAGGATGTACTTCCTAATTAAGACTTAGTCACTAAGGGAACATTTGAGCAGCTGCAGCTTCTCTGAGGGAGCTGGACTGATGTTTAGCTGCTGATGTAGACTGGTGCGTGTGGGTTATTTTTTTTTTCAATAACTGACAGTCGGCTTCAGGTTAAGATGCATATTAAAGATGGAAAAGCTTCACACACCCACGCGCACACACAGAAACATGCACACACCTTTATCTCTGTCCTATTGAATAACTCTCTGATGCTTTCCATATTCCATGCGAGGGATTATTACAGCTTACCCACAATCCCCAGCAGCTGATTATCCTGCGTGTTGACAGGACGGAGTTGTGCTATCGGCCTTGTGCAGCAGTCAGCTGTGTGTGCGTGGATGAGACGGGGAAAAAAAAAACATACTGTATTTAACGTGTGTTTGTGCTGTGTGTGTGTTTGTGTACTGTTTGTATGAGAGAAAGTAAAATATTTTTTTCTGCATTACTGTGTACAAGTGTGAAAAAGAAGGAGGAAGGAAGTGATTTTGTTCTGTTGTGTGTGTGTGTGTGTGTGTGTGTGTGTGTGTTACTGCTCAAACAGGCAGGTGTTTGTGGTTGATACCTGCAGCTCCAGCAGTGCTGATCACCTCAGCATGGTACCTCACCTTGGGAGGGAGACAGCTCTAAGCTCATTAGTGCACGCGCACATACACACACACACACACACACACACACACACACACACACACACACACACACACACACACACACACACCAAACTATCTGGGGAGGAGGGTCAAAAAAAACCATGAGGAAATAAGCTCAGGGGAGATAGAAGAGGGGCAAGCAGAGTACATTTGCTGAGAGGAGAGGAGAGGAGAGGAGAGAAGAGGAGAGGAGAGGAGAGGAGAGGAGAGGAGAGGAGAGGAGAGGAGAGAGGCAATCAGTTCACCACATAAAAGACAACCAGGGACTTGGAGAAAAAAGAAGAGAGAAAGATGGGGGAAGAAGGGAATGTTGGACCTGAAGGGACGAGAAGAGAAAAGAAATAAGAAAAGAAAAGGCATATTAATAGACAAAGGCTTTGGGAGTAGGTGAAACAGAAGGAGGAGGGGAACATAAATGAGACCGAGAGGAGAACTACAGGAAGGAGGAGAAAGGAAAAAGAGGAGGAGGAGGCGGCTTGAAGACAGCATAACAGGATGTAATGGTTTTAAAGGCCTGGTTTTATTCACGCTGGCAGCAGCTGCATTCTCGTTATCCCCTGCTCGGATTTGTGTGAATTCAATTTAATCTGGGTGTATTGTAGCTTGTCTTCCTTCTGCTGCTCTCCTCCGTATGTGATGTCCACAAACTCGGTAAAGAAAATCTAAACAGATTGATGGTTAAACCTGATCATCGTTCTGCTGCATGACACATGGGTGAGATCTAGGATACCATAATAACCAGAAATCTGTGTTGCAGTGACGTTATGGCTCATATATGGCTGACATCACGTTTTCACCAAGCCAGCTTGGTGTCATTTACTTTATCAACTCAAAGCCTCACTAATCAATATATTTTAAAGGTAAAAAAAAAAAAAAAAAAAAAAAAATGACCACGTGTCATGTAAATGTGGTCGCTCAATCATCACCTTGTTCTGGTTCAAACGCTCTGATCCGATTTCCGCTGCGACAGATAAACCAACTCTGCACTACCTGCCAGCATCAAAAGGCAAAGTTAAAGACTCGTAAAAGAACAGACCCAGGAGTTGCAAAAAAAATTAAGTTTAAAGAGTTAAAAAGAGTGAGCTAGAAGAGTGAATATTTGGTATTGATCAGGTGGCCAGAAACACAACTCAAAGACTTCGAGGCGTTATCGCTCTGTCTGCTGGATGTGTGATAAGCATGTTTGTCATAACTGTGTTTCCCAAAGAAACTGGTTAATTCTGCTGGAACGCGCGACAAAGTTTGAAAATATTAATATTCTTCAACAATCCTTTATGGCGAGTGCATGTATTATATTAGTTTTTTCTGTGATGAAGTGGAAATGAACTTTAACCTTTCAAAAGCACACCTATTTTTTTTAGGCCTCTGCTTGAAAATTGCATACCCATTATAAAAAGAGTATATCTCTGCAACCACAGGGGTCTATTTCAACAATGTTGGTGTAACAATAAAGGGAACACTTCTGAGATTTGTTCAGATGTGTAAATATCAGTGTATATATGTCCATATTTTAAGAATAGTTTTACTAAGTCTTCTCCCTGGCCCGCAATTGGGGCTTAAAAGGTTAAAGTTTTCCTGAACTTGCATTATTCATGTCCACTGAACCGTAGAAGTTTGTCTCAGACTCATGCAGCCGTGAGGAATTACTTTTGGAAAAAAAAATTAAAGAAACAATGATTTGATAAGATAGTGCCACAAACAATATACTCTGGTATATATATCGTAAGCACTTGTACGAGGGGGGGGGGGGGAGTTTCCTCCAGCTCCGTGTTGAGATTAATGAAGGTCGTTCAGCATCGTTTGGGCACAACGGGAGCGGTCTGAACTAATTGATCCACCCTCATATTTGTCTGTATGAACCCAAATGCTAATCTACATTTTTTTTTTAAATTTGTCCTAAAATCCAAATTTTCAGAGTGCGTTAAATAGCGCTATGAAATAAACGTCGAAATTCATTTCCACATACTCACGCCCATACTGTACACACAAGCATGATCAGTAGGAAGAGAGCGCTTTTTTTTTTTTTGTGTGGCGTTGAGATAAATAGGATTAGGGATTTGGGAGATTTAGGAGCAATAATCCGTCTGTGTATCAGAGAGGCAGCAGCGGTGATGATCAAAAGAGAACGCTGTGATTCAGAGCTCAGAAATCTCTGGACGGACTCAAAACTTGGGGAGTGAAATTTTCTCCCTTTTTTTTTCCCCCCCCTCCGAGGATCAGCTTTCATCTCGTCACTGTGACTGCTGTAATTGCCACATAATCACCTGGTACTGTACACGTGTGCTTATGCGAGCGCCTGTGTACGAGAGCCAGGGATAGACAAGAGAATTATATATTCTCAGTAATTAATCAGATTTAGTTTACATCGGGGGAGAGAGCGAGATAGTCTATTTGCTGCGCGTGTTAGTATTAAGTAGGGGATTGGACGTAGTTATTTAACACGCAGTTGATTTGAACAGCTGCTCTGTCCCGCTGCTATCTATACCTCCATATCAATATAACACGGGCTCAAAAATCCACAAAAACTCTGCACGCCGATAACTTCTCTTTTCTGCACGCCGATTGGTTGAGAAGGCCTCCCAACCGCTTCCTTCTTCCGTCTCCCCATTCGATGCTACTCGAGGCCAAAAGACGGTCCCTTCCAAGAACTTGACGTCTCGCGAGCGCAATAGTTAACTCAAATTTAAGCAATCTTATGCAAAAGCAGGTTTCCTTTTTCGTCTGAAGCTTTGCGACAAACCTGAACCGGGGACACGATTGACGGTCCCAACCAACCCAAACAGTTTTTTAAATAGGTCTTCGGCGATAAGGACGAGCGACGACCTCCTCCGTTTCTGCTGTCCTTCTCTTGACGCCGCAAACTTTTCTCTGCAGCGTCAGGATCCGGAAAGCAGATTAAAACCTCTCCGATTTGATCCGTCGGCTGTGAACGCCCGTCTCGACTCAGACCAGCGCTCACAAACTCTTACGTTTCGAGAAGGCCGTACGATGTTTCCTCAATTTTTTTTTTGGCCGTAAATGTTCACTTCAGACTCGAGGATGAACCAGGTGGGTTCAGGTGGGCAAAGGTCAAAGGTCGCCGCGATCTGGCAAAACGCGTTCGCGGCCGTGACTTGAGAATCCGTACGCTGATTTTGACGCCGTTTCTCGCGATCGTCCGAGAGGGTGGAAGGAACAGGCGGTGACGGATTGTGTCCAAAAAGGTCAAAGGTCGTTTTCACGGCGACATCAAGCGGTTCAGTAAAAGACACCGGTTGGCCGCATTTCAACACCACAACTCGGAAACGGAAGAGGAGATTGTGACCGTATTTCCCATTTTGTTGGGGACGGCGCGAGTTTGGCGACACTGGCCCTCTCGGCGTGCGCGTTAACACTGCGGCGGTCGTACAAATCCTTCTTCCGTCAGGCTGAAGACGCGTTTGAAGCATCTACATTTGAGAAGTCGTAGGTTCTTCGCAGCGACGTATTTTGAAGCGTCGTCTGCAGTCACGGGTACAACTTTTGGAGTTTTATCAGAATCAACTGTTGGCAAAAGTCTTTTAAAGCCCTCATATGAGCATTATGCGAGTTTGGACATATACGGGTAACCGTAAGGTACTGGGTTGTTTTTTTTCTGATTTTGGCATCAGCAATGTGCCAAATATGCGATTAAAGAAATATGTGTAATTTTTAAGTGCCGCTAGTATTAAGCCAAATAAGGGTAAAACTATTACCTGCTGGTATCAGTAATATTACTCTAGTATTCTAATATCATTCTATGTGCAAGGAAACTATGAAGAGAGACTATTTGTTCATTTTAATCATCGGAATTTTATTTACAAATAAACCACCGCCTCTGTACAGTGTTGATTCTCTAAACTCTGAGCTTCCATCTGTAATGGATCATAAAAGTTTAGCAGTGAGGTCCTCGTGTGTTCTTGTACCAAACCAGAAAGTTAAAGACTCCAGTTACAAAAAAAAAAATCAAACAAAAAAAAAACACATTTATTATCTAGACAATTCAATCATTTTAGATTTGCTAGCATTAAGACCATGTAGTATTCTTCCTGATTAGATGTTTCTTTTTCATGTAAAAGATGTACAAAAACAGTTTTGTTATTTCTAAAGCATGTCGTAAGAAAAAAAAAACTTGATATTTACATTTTTTTTTTACAAACAGACAAAAATAGATTTAAAAAAAAAAAAAAAAAAAATAAGCACAAGGTCGGGAAATTTATGAGTTTAAAATGGCTGTAACTGAAGCTGTAGTACAACTGCACCTCGTCTACTTGCCTCCATAAGACTATCTTGGAAAATAATTTAATCTTTCTTATAGTCTTACTGTATTCTTTGAAAAATGAAAGAACAACATGACCGTGTTTTACTTTCAAGGCATTATAGCTGAATTGTTCAAGAATACAAGTTTAAAGAATATGCAGCAAAAAGGACGTCATTTGTTTAGTGAATATGGTCAAGCGTTTTCTTTTTCTCTGGTTCACTTCAGCATAAATGCAAAGAAGATCAAATCACGTCTTCAAATAATCTGACCCTGTTGAGGAAGCATAATTGACCATCCGTGTGATAAGACATCGTGTGTTTTAAAGAGTGATAAAGGCCGAGTTGGGGACGAGCTAATAACAGTTAAGACATGATGAGTCTGCGAAATGTTCACAGGTCAGTTTTGTGATTGTGAGACTGCACTCGCTCTGCTAATGGAAACTCCATCAATGTGTGCTGCTGAAGTGTACGGTGTAAGACATCAACAAACAAAATCACAGTATAAAGGTTTATGTTGCGTCTCCGTCTCCGGTTGAAATCTCGCTTCAACATTTCTGTTGATATCCTGAAGGCTTCAGATTCTGTGTAGTCCATCTTAAATGAAATACTCTGAATTAATCTCTGAAACTTCTTTTTGTTGATCAACTGGTATATCAGTGAGGATAAGAGGAAACAGAAGAGAAGGTTTTCGAGAACAGCCCGAGTTAAGCCTTCTGTAACGTTTCTTTTTAAATACATCCTACTGTTCTTGAAGCTTATCTGGCTTGGTAAGCTTTTTTTTTTTTTAATTTATTTATATTTTTTTTATACGGTACTGTAAATACCATCTGAAATTGGTATGAATTAGGAAAAACTGCTGTGCCACATGAGGATCAAATGAACTCATCACAGAAGTTCACAGTAGCATAATGTCAGACAAGTCAGCACAGCCTTCGGTACGTTTAAAACATACCATTTGGGTATTTTAAGTGTTTAAGTACAGTGTGTAGGTGGACAGCTACCACGACAGTGCAGTTAGTGAGGACAGGATTTAATGTTAAGACAGAGAAGGTACTTTGCAGACAGTGTGGGCGAGTCAGAACGGCAAGCTGAGGTTCTAAGGTCAGAGTCATAGCTGCGGGATCAACAGGCTGCGAGTACACAAACCAACATATCTGCATTTGCCCGTTTGTAAAATGTTCATTCGTCTATCCATCTGCTGTTTTGCTTCCTCTCCTCTCCAGATTGACGCCCCCTTTTTTTTTTTTTTGTCCGTCTGCCATTTGTTTACATATTCGCCCCTCAGGTCTTTGAGAGTTTGTTCTCGCGTCTCTGCCCCCGATCGTGACATTGAATTTAGTTTGTTTCGAGCACGGTGCCATCGGTGGAGCCGGTTCCAGTCAAAACAGTCCAGAGTCTCCTTTGGTCATTATCTGGTCCCTGCAACTGATCCGCAGCACACAGCAGGAGAGAGCAACATCTGAATAGTCTCTCTACTTCCATTAGTATCCAACTGCTCCAGTTAATTCCCAGCTGAAATGGAGTCATGTACACCGGCACAATAGATGTGTGCATGTAAAATAGTCGTCTCCTTTCCGGGTCTCTTCGGTAGGTGCAACAGAAAAAAAAAAAAAATAAAAAAAAAAAATGCGCCATTAAGGTCACTCTTGTCTGCGATTTCTGGCGTCACGTGAAAAATTCTAAAAACATATAGGATGTGTGGGGAAAGAAGAAATGTCCTCGCTCTCTTTCCGAATTTTTAGTAGATGACCTCATAAACAGTGGCCTTCTTGTCCCCGGAACCAGTAACAATATACTTGTCATCCACAGATATGTCACAGCTTAGCACCGAGGAGGATTCTTTAGACTGAAGAGGAGAGAGAAAAGGGAAGAGGGGGGGGGAGGAAAGTCAAGTCACCAATAAATACAAAGTTTCTGAGGAAAACAAAACCAAGTCAAAACCTAGTACATGGCTGGACCGTGTTTAAAAAAAAAATAATAATAAAAAAAGAAGGCTTAAAATTTTGAAACAACGGCTTTGAATTTGAAATGGATAGAGGAGGTCTCCGCATTCAGCTGAGCAGCGGTGTAGCTTTATCACTCGGTGGCAGACGTCCATGTTTATAGCGCCGGCCCTTTTGTTGCAGTCCAGGGAACAACACGATGAAAGTTTTACAGTATCCAGTCATTCACAGAATGGATGCAGAGCAGCGCTGCTGGAAATACACTTTGGTTGTTTAAACTGAAGCAGCAACTTCAGGAGGGGAAATTTGATATGTTACCTACGTTAATATATCATGTAATGAATGTAATACTCTGTTGTCCAGACCTGGAATATGCTGGCTCCATACGGTGTTCTCCATGCATTCAGCAAGTTGTCCTTTCCTGTGCTCACAAACCATTTGCCTGAGTAGAGAAACACACGACAAACACACACTCGATAAGCAATCTCAGGGCGAAACAAAAAAACATTGACGTCATCAACAAGATACCTTCAACAGGGACAAAAGGAAAACACTTTGTAGAATGGAAGATATCAAATGAAAAGGTCAAATTTGAGTAAAACCACAAAAGTAGCGGTGTCTCAACCACACCACACATCATGGTCCTCTCTCTTCCCTTGTTTCCTGTCTAACTCGATACTTACCTATTTGACTTGCGCAAAATTCTCCCCAAAAAACCACATTTAATCTCTAACTTCAAAAAAAAAAAAAAAAAAAAACTACAAAATGACCAGTTAATGAAGGGAGCAGTGAATAGCCTGCAATCGAGAGCGCGTCACTCACCACAGTAGGCAAACTGCAGCGAGAGTACGCAGCTCTCGTGTAGATGAAGCTGGTATTTGTCAGGTTTGGTGACATGAAGGACCTCGACGTTGCTGCTCTCCATTCCAACGGCTAACCATTCTCCTGTCGGACAGTAGCCAAGAGAGAAGATCTGCACAGAGGAAAGAGGAAACGGCTTTGAGCATAAAGTCTTGTCTTCTACGTTTGATAACGTTTTGATCGAAACAAAATTAAATGCCATACGCTTTCCGAAGGTTGATGATATGCTGCTGATGTTGGCTATATAAACGTACCTGTGATGTGAAGTCATGCTGCTGCAGCTGCCGGCCCTCCCTCAGATCCCAGGAGCGCACAGTGTTATCCAGGCCTCCGGTCCACAGCTTGGTGCCGTCATTAGAGATGTCGATACAGCTGGCTCCATCTGTGTGGCCCTGGAACTGCCTGCAGGACACACGCATACATTCTCAGTTAAATAAAGACAGAAATGTTTAAACAAAGACACACTGGGCATTTGGTTTGCCCGGGCAGTTGGTGTGCATCACAGGCGACCTAGTATGTGAGGAGCTTACAGTATTTCTCAGCAGCAGCCACTCTTGTAGTACTAATAGTAAAAAAAAATGTCATCATTTAATCAGAAAGGTTAAATCAGCCGGAGCCGAGGCTGCTGATCAAAGAAGGTCAATGCCGTTGCTTAGTGTCAGCAATGCCAGGCTGTGATTTTTGATGCCCTAAAAAAAAAAAAATCTACCCTATGCACATATTTGCACAAATCGTTTTCAAAGAATGACCCAGCAAATGAGAAAGTGGCAAATTCCCCATGTTGCATCTATCCATGCAAAATAAAAGCTTCCCAGTTATCTCTTACCTAACGAGTGTCTGGTTGTGTAAATCCCAGACTGCGATGTTTCCATCACTGCAGCAGGAGAAGCAGACCTTGGAGTCCGGGCTGATGGCCAGAGCGTAGCATGCTGGTGCTGATGATGTTAACTCTGCTTTAATCCTGGGAGTGGGCGTGGCCAAATCCCAGATCGACAACGTGCTCGCCTCGCCTCCCACGATAAGAGTGCGACCATCGGGAAGAAGACGACAGGAGCGGATGTAGTTGTCGCGGTTCTGATGCCGTAAAACAAAAAAAAAACGTTTTTTGTCTTAAAAGTTATTGTACTCTAAAAACATGCTCTGTGACTGCAGAAATTCTGCTTTAAACAGGCTTGACTGACGATTAACGTAACATTCGCTCTTACGCCACGTGATATTTTCCCCTGTATCAACATCCCCATAAAACCTCCCGCCTCACTCACCAGACAGTCGAGCTGGGACACGGGGCTCTTGTTTCCCGGGTGACTAATGTCCCAGACCTTGACACACCCCTTCCCTCCTGTGTAAACGTGTCGGGTGGGGTTACTGATGGTGACGGCGCACACCACCTCTCCGTGGTTCAGCGTGTTGATCTGACGGGCATGACGAGGGATCCCCGGGCCCACCAGGGCATCCGGGGGGAACGGCACCGGTTGCATCTGTCCGTCGGCAGCAACGTGAAAGGAGTAGGCACTGAAGACACAGAGGAGGAGAAGAGGGGATTCAATATGGAAGAGTAGGAGGCCAGAGGACATGGAGAAAGATAAAAAAAAAAAAAAAAAGTAGCAGGGATAAGGAAGAGGTGAAAAGCAGAAGAAAGAAACAAAACGTTTTTTGTTTTTTTTTCTCCCCACATGCCAGTAGCCACAAACACACTCACGGTTTGCCGCCAGGGATTCCTGTCAGACTGGGAGGCATTCCAGGAACTCGCATGTGAGGATGAGGATCAAAACCAACCTTGAGGAGAGAACACAGACATTTTTTTTATGAGCACAGAGCAAACACACGCCCATGGGAATTGGCAGAACGCACACAGGTCAATACTAACCTGTGGAACAGAACACAAACACTCGTGAGCACAGAGCAAACACACACTCTGAAGCACACACACCCTCCCAATCTGAATGACAAGTATAAGACATAGCAAACACACAGAGGCAGAGCTGTCAGTACTTGTGCTGCCCCCCCTCCACCCCCATCCCCCAGCCCACCCCAGTCCAACACTCACACACACACACACACACACACACACACACACACACACACACACACACACACACACACACACACACACACACACACTCACGGCTGGTGGGTACACAGCCGGAGTTGCTATCAAGTGTTGCCCAGACACAGCTGTGAGTCTAGTAAACCTATTTAAACAGTGTAATGAACACTATGCAAATACAGCCAAGAGTGATGAGGCGATTGAACGTACTGCACACAAGCATGCCCACTGTGTAAATACTATCACATAGGCCAGAGGAATACAGCTGCGCAACTATTGACACTTTACGCACTTTGCAATATAGAAGGTACAGTGGTTATAATAAGTTTTCATACTGTTCTCATCTTTTATTGTTTTAAAACGTTGAAATCAAGTCGATGCGATTATTTATTGCCGCCCTAAAATAAGACTCAAAAGTGAAAACGTCTGTAAACAGATCCAAAACAAGTGAAATATAAAAGAACTGACTTTAAAGGAATTTTCTTAATAAATGAAATGGACATCACCTGTGATTGATCAGCTGACTAAACACAAGTGATTTTAATTTTTTTAATTCCTGGAAGGTACAACAGTTGCAACCAGCAAGGAAAAAAAACTACATTATAAAGACAAAAGATCGTCCGTTACTGAAAAGTAAGAATCTGTAGACGATACAGGAAACTCACAATAAATATTTCTTCAGTGGCATAAGTTCTACAACAAAAAATGGAAAAGAACAGCCATAGCTGAAAGAACACATATGAGGGCAGCAAAAGTAGTAGACATGGCTTGAATCATATTCGCTATGCAACCTCACCAAGCTGGAGAGATTTATGAAGACGAATGAGATAAAAAAAAAACTGAAGCAGCCACATGTGCAAACCTAATAATTAAGTTAGTTAATAAACTATCAGCATAGAGTCAGAACCAGAATTATATTGTAAATAATGACGCAATTAATCATTTCGGCTTACATATTTGTATTATTTGAAAAGATACGTTTTCAGTATTCACTTTGATATTTCTGATATTTCCACTGTGATTCAAAACTGTGACACGAGAAAACATGAAAAAGTCAAAAGATGGTTAAAAAAAAAAAAAAATGTATGCACATTAAATATCAACAATTAGTAATACATTCATTTACCTCACGCACAGTTAACTGCTTATGATGATTTGATTTGGCAGAGGTTCGCTTTATTTTGTGAGCATGTGACTGACGGACATAAACAAGATATGAAAAGTCACTTCACCAAAACATAAGCCTCCGCCTTCCACTCACCATGGGTGAACGGCCGTACGCTGCCACGGCGGCCGCGGCAGCAGCGCTCATCTGAGGTGACATGTTGTGCAGTCCAGCAGCGTAGGCTGCAGCCCCGGCTGCCCCAGCCAGGTCCCCGTTCATCCCTGCTGCGTGGGGCAACATACCGAACGCACCTGGATATGGGCCCGGCACAGCCAGCGGAGTTCGCAAACCGGCAGCTGAAGAGAAAAGGTAAGGCACATAAAATGCTGTAAAAAAAAAAAAAAAAAAAAACTAAGGGAGCATCAACATTCAAAATCCCTGAAATCTCTTATAAAAAATTTTTTTTTAAAAATTGCTGACAGACTTGTTATTACCACACAGTCAGCTGAAACCACCTGTCATTAGGATTCATTCCTTGGCTATGATGCAAAGGTAATTTAAGCATAAGCAAACAGAAATTTCAAAACAAACTGCTGACAGTCAGATTTATTTTTTCATAGCAAGCAGACACTGGGAATCTCCACACATGCATGGAGGTTTCTAAAGTAAATATGCCATGAGACATTTGTGATTAAAACAAACAGTTCTATTAGAAGCAGGCTAAAGTCCTACACCATTTGCCCAAAGCTCTTTAACCTTTAATGGTGAGGTTGAATTTTTGTAGCAATTCAGTAAATGTAACGTATTGCTCTCAGCAAAAAAAATAAAAAATAATGAGCACATTAAAATAACACCACCTTTCATATCATGGACATAAACGTTGACGCTTACTAGGTGGATGTGGTATTTCCATGGAGGGCAGTTTTGATAGACTTGGCCGGATTCCGGGCGTGGAGCTCGGACCGGGCGTGGAGTCTCCTCTCGGTGTGGGCGTGCTCGACTTCAGCCCAGGTGTACCTGCTTTATCTCGCTGCCACACAGAAATATGCGGGAAATATGTAACCGCTACATATTCACTCAATTAATCCATTTACTTTATCCATCTTACTATATAAAAGTTCCTTTCTTTTCTTTTGCATCCCTACCATTGTCATCTCTTTGGACTTGAGGGAGGAGGAGCTGGCTGATGATGCAGTAGAGGCTGGACTACAGGGGTCTTTCTTGAGAAGACGTGCTTTATCCAGGCCGTTTTCTCGAGGGGAGGGGAGCGGTGTGCCGCGAGGGGAGTTTGGATCCTGGTGGATAAACGAAGATTCCATTAATCTACCCGACAACAAATTACTGCACAAACGTGAGGCTGGCATTTTTCGGCGTAGAAAACAATGAAAAATATCAAAACGTACTGACCTCATTCGAGACATCCACCACTAAATTGTCATCACTCTTCTCCCCGTCGCTGTCCTGAAGAAGCCAATCAGTTAAGATAATCAGTCAGCACACCATTAAACGCTGCACTCTTCTCTGGTAATATTTCTTTAGCAGAGGATTGTCACAGATGTCCTTGTTCTTTGATGAGATGAGAAAGCTGTACACACACTACAAATTATTCTTCCACACTTTGGACAAAAAGACACAGACAGCGGAACCATTTCTTACATAGTGGCTGGAGTCCTTGTCGTCCACCTTGCGTTTCTTCATGTCATTCGGGAAATCGGGTCCGTTGCGTCGCTTATCTGAGTTCCTAAGACTTTCCGGCAGCAACGAGTTACTCTGCAGATGGAAGCAAAGAGGAAGAGTCGAAGGACAGAAACACAGTGGGAGAGGACGAGAAGAGATTAAAAACAAAAGATAGGTAGTGCGGAGAGGAAAAAAAAAAGAAAGAGGACAGTTTGGAGGACAAAGAAGGAGAAAGGAGTTGAAGAGGTGAGACAATCTTGCCATTTACAGTTAAAGTTGTGCTTTGTTGTTGTTTGCATTCTGCATGAGCTCACTAAACTGTCTGATCCATCTACCACTAATTACAAGAGCTATTCAGCTATGCGCAGAGCAGGTTAGAAAAACAGACTCTTGCTTGCAAAGAGGTTAATAGTTCACGGAAGCATGAATTAAGCAGCACTAACACTTAAACACAAACCTCTTTTCTCACTTGACCAAAGCCAGTCACAGTCACACACAAACACATGCCTCTGAAGTTGATGATTACATTAAGTGGCTCTCAAAATCTATCAGTGCTCCCTCTCCTGGCTCTGAAAAGCTGCACGGGCTGTAGAATGTGTGTGTGTGTGTGTGTGTGTGTGTGTGTGTGTGTGTGTGTGTGTGTGTGTGTGTGTGTGTGTGTGTGTGTGTGTGTGTGTGTGTGTGTGTGTGTGTTTCTCTACTTGTGTGTGCGCGTGCACAATGTCTAATTGACTGTGAAAGCCTGTGTGTATCATTAAGTGTGTAACAAACAGTGAGTGTGTATTACTCCCATAACACTTGCGTCTCTGTGTCCTAAGACTACACATACACACGCGCGCGCGCACACACACACACACACACACACACACAGAGAGAGAGCTGCCTCCCCCTGGCCCCCTGACCAACGGATCCTATTGTTAATGGATTAAAGCTTCATGTTGAGTCCATTATAGTCTCAGCCTGTCAATGAAATGTGCATCCAACATACACAAACACATGCGCATGCACACATCTAGCTAGGGAGCGAGCGCACGGGCTTTGAGGGGGGGAAAGGGTAAATGAAGGAGGAATAGCTAAAGAGAGGAGGAGGAGGAGGAGGGTGAGAAAAAAAAAAAAAGGGGGGAAAAGAGGTGGTGAGATTAGAGGACAGAGAGGATGGAGGGAGGGTGTGAGAGTGTGGAGGAGAAGAAAGGGTGACAAGAGACGAGGGAGGGAGAGAAAGGCGTGGGGGGGGTGGGGGTGAAAATCTGTATTCTGCCAAAGGCCCCTTCCTTCACGCCCCACCCCCACGCCCCTCCCCCCCACCCTTTATTGAAAGGTTTTAGTGAGCTGAGCACAGAAGCACTGACCTGCAAAACATAAGCAACCCCCCTCCCCCCCCCATTCCCGTCTCACTACTGTTCGCTTTTAGCATGATGTGTCTCTCTCTCTCCCTCTCTCCCCCTCACACACACACACACACACACACACACACACACACACACACACACTCAGTGTCATATGACTGCTGTTCCCTCGCCCCCACCCTTTCCCAAGCCCTCCCCTCACTGTGGTGGTGATATTAAACACAATGAGAGTCTTTAAGCGCGGGATCAGGGGCGGTGGGAGGGGGGGGCGGGGGTAATCTGCTCACTGAGGTGTTAAATAGGCACAACAATGCAGACTCGGCTGGAGAAGTGTGCGTGTGCGTGTGCGTGAGTGTGAGTGCGTGTGCGTGCGCGTGTGTGTGTGTGTGCGTGTGAGTGTGAGTGTGTGCGTGCGGCCATGCTAAAAAGCTCATTTGGAGGAGAAAGGAAACCTAACAGTTCAGAGCAGATCTAGGGCAGAACTAAACAAGCAGGCCAAAGCTCTACCCAAGAGATCCTCAAACACACACACACACACACACACACACACACACACACACACACACACACACACACACTTTAAAACTGACAGTCAAAAATATACAACTGAATGATGAAAGTTGTTTGAATGTGAAACGGTGATTAAAACTAAATGGTGCTTTTCTGCATGATATGGTGAGATCAAATTTTATTGATTCTCGAGGGGAAATTGGGTCACTGCAGCAGCAGAGAATGTAAAATCATTCAAATGTAAAACATGAGTCTGCCTCAGCAACAGGTGGAGTCTCCCTGGATTACAGGTTTCAAGTTTCATATCTTAGTTTTCATGTCACTTAGCATAAATCTGCTGTGAGATCGTTTCATATTCAATAAAATGGTACATGTGAAATAAATAGACGGTTGGCCTTCGATGACCTTGTTTAGAAGCAGAATCCAAACATTTAGGTAATTATTGCCGTGTGTAAATGAAGGGCAGTTTACTTAGAGCAGACTGTTTAAATATGTTTTTCCCTTGAGTTTGAGTGGAGTTTACTGACCCACAGACATCTATCAACTGAGCTAAGACAGACTAATCCTTCTCAAACGGCATCTAAGAACAAAGTCAAATTCCACAAAACCCAACTATCCCTTCAAGAAAAACAAGGAAATAAGTAGTTTGTCGGAGCGGTAAACATTGACGCAGAAAGAGGAAGTACTTACTGTGCCGGGTTCTCTCTCTATTGCCATTGGAAACGGGTACATGTGGTTGAGGTCAAAGGGTTGGGTGTTCAGCAGAGCAGAAAACAGGGGGGGGAAAAAAATAAGAAAGGAAGGAGAATGAGATGAAAATGTCTTTATAAGCAAGTAACCCGTTTTCAGAAAGTAAACAGACTCTGAAACAACCAGGAGTGTTCAGGTGACCAGTAGAAAACGCAAACAATACATCGCAAAAATCTACCATCTGAGTTGCGTGACGTGATCTTTTGGGTATTCACAAACTTTAGGGACCAAACAGCTCGCCTGTGCAGTTGAAGCGGTGTTTCTGTGCTCGGGGTGCGGGTGTGTCTCCTCACCTCTCAGGTGCTCCGGCCCTGCAGGGTGGGAGTCTGGTCCGGACAGGTGAGGCTTTTTATCACCGCCATCTTTTCCGGCCTGATGAGGAGGAATGGCACCGAGTGCTCCTGACAGAGCCAGGAGACCCGCCGAACCACCCAGCTGAGAGGGGTGGAGGCCGGCCGGGTGCGGAGTGAGGGGCACCGGGGCGCCACCGTGGTTATGGGACAGATGCTGCTGCTATGCCACGGGGAGAAAAAGCAGAAAGAGAAAGAGGAGGACGGTTGAGACAAAACACGCGGAACATTCAGGAACGCTGCAAGACACAGTGAGCAATGTATTTCAAACACAAAATAAATGTGTACCTCCAAAACTAAAATGGATCAGTGCATTTCTGACTCGCAGGCTGGCCAGCAATGGGTCATTTAAAGGCCGTTTCACCTTTTAAAAAAACACATTGGTGAATTGAATGTGGAGTGTGATGCTGGTCTTATTAAACAAACCTGTGATGCAGGGCAAAACGTTACAATCCTGGCAAGTACAGAAAAGACTAGATGTTAAGTTCACTGGACGAAGCTTAAGATGTAGCTGCCATGAATGTGAAAAACATCGACACCTGTCACCAGAATCTCAAAGGTGTCAGTAAATGAAACTGAGCCACCAATAAGGAAAGATCAATAGCACTCTGTAGCTTCATCAATGGAGACTTCTGTCCCTATTGAAGTTTCAAACAGATGGGACAGTTTCTTCAGTGTCTCGGGGTTCACACCACCTCAACAAGCTGCTGCATTCGACAAGGTGGTGAACACATCCTCTCCCCCTACACCCCCCCCCCCCTCCCCCCCGAGGTCAAACACTGAACAATACTGACAGCTGGGATCACAGCCCAAAGCCTGAGGATGTGGAGGGAGGAGAGGGGGAAGGAGGAAAAGGAGGAATGAGGAAGAAGTAGGGGGGGGTGGGGTTGGGGGAGGGGGCAAGAGCCCCAGCTGCTGCTTGCACTGTCAGGTCTTGTGAAGGAGTGAGGCGGCTGAGGAGAAAGGGGAGGAGAGAGGCAGAGAAGAGGGTCAGAGGGAGAGAGAGAGAGGGGGGCGCGAGTTTGGCTGGCAGCCCTGCTCTCTCTTTCACACCAAATCAGGCGCTCGTCTGAGCGTGAAATGCCTTTGTGTTCCAAAACATCATTATTGCCTCCTCAGACAGTAGCCGCGGGAATCCAAGCTCACTGATTCGCCGCGGGGAGGGGAGGAGGAAGGAGAGAGAGAGAGGAGGAGAAGGGGGGGCACAGGAGGCGACTCGGCAGGGGTGGAAGGAGTGCTGAAGGTCAAACCGACTTTTATCTCACCTAATTGACTAACCCACCCCCCTCCCCCGAGCCCACGCCTTCTTTTTTCCCTCTTCATCCATCCTTCGCTCTCTACATCCACCCCCCGATGAATGAAAGCAAAACAACGAAATAGTCTTTTAGCCTCCACCCCCACGCACGCACACACACACACACGCACGCGCGCACACACGCGCGCGCGCACACACACACACACACACACACACACACACACACACACACACACTCAATTTCCAGAGTCGGTTCGCCTGCCAAACAATCAAACATAAACACACCCACACGTCACACTTGATCACACTAACATGCGTACACAGAGTGTAGATAAACAAGGCAGGCGCGCACACACACACACACACACACACACACACACACACACACACACACACACACACACACATACATACACACACACACACACACACTCGCTCAACCATCCTACCCCTGCCTGTTGTTTTCTGGGGATAACAGAAATGCACGCTCTGCTGCACACAGACGCACACAGAAACAGATGCAAACACACACGCACACACAGATACACAAACAGGAACCCTGATGGGCGTAAATGGAGGGGAAGTATTGGTGGAGGCAAGGGGAGCCTGGTTTGTCATGGGATGTTAGTGAGAGCTGGTGTGTATGTATGTATTTGTGGGTGTCATCAGAGAGAGAGAGAGAGAGAGAGTGTGTGTGTGTGTGTGTGTGTGTGTGTGTGTGTGTGTGTGTGTGTGTGTGTGTGTGTGTGTGTGTGTGTGTGTGTGTGTGTGTGTGTGTGTGTGTGTGTGTGTGGAGGTAGGGGCAGCATGCTTCATTACACTCATTTAACTCACAAACGGGGTGAATGACAGGCTGGCGTGGGAGACGAGAGGAGATGGGAAGAAGGGAGTGTAAGGCCAACGCCGTGACCCCCCTTTTACAAACACTAAAATCCTGCAATTAAGACTCAAACAGCAACTGCCAAATCCACCTCTCACCCCATCACACACCAACAGAGACCCCCATCAGTCCACGCCAACTAACAAGCCCAGCCCACATCGAACCAAACTACCCTCCAACCCCACTCTTTGCTCAGCTAAAATCCCCCCTCTTTCCCACATTTCCCCTAAAACTCGGCCCCACAGCCTCCCTTCCCACCACTTAAGCCCCTATGGCTCCTATAAGGCTGAGTAATAATCATTCTCCAATCCCACCCCCAAAAAGTCATCACCACCAACAGTTTGACTGTCTCTCTATCTTTATTTCTTTTTAGCTGACCGTCTCACTGTGCAAGTGAACCCTTTTCTGCTCGAGTCTGAATAGCTGGTCATGCCCCATCCGTCATCTAAGACTGACTGCACCTTTTCAAGGAACACCTCTTATAATCGCTGGATCATATGCACCATTCTCCACTGGCTCACTGTGAAAAAGACCAGTTTCATTACAAATCAATCAGGTTTTTTTTCTAGAGCCCAATAAAAGAGAAAACTTCTCGGGTTGAATTTTTTTCATTTCCTGTAAAATCTCTCATGTCCCACAAACAAACTATGGTGTTGGCCTTTCACCTCGAGTTTAGTTTAGCGTTCTCCTTTAAAACACATTATCAGCCATATTGCTGGTTTTAAATCACTCTGAACTGATTTACAACACCAGTATCACAGTCGAGCTTTAACTGTGATTCTGAAGGGTTCAACTGAGATTAAGAAAAACATTTTTGCTCATAGAATTACTTTGACCTATATGGCTCTTGTGTGTGAGTAATGTACTTCTTTCTGCAATGCATTGATTACTATGTAAACAATATGAGTATTTTATTGTAACGGCAGAGCACAGCGTATACGCCACTGAATTTTATCCTTCTCTCGAATTTCTCGAAGTATCATTCGTATTTTGCAATTAGCAACTTTCACATCTCGCCATACTGACTATATCAAGGCTACAACAGAGACAAAGAGTAAGTGCCTCTTTTCCGCAAAGATTTTTGTGACAGGGAGGCTCAGAAAATTACCCTATTACCAGATCAAATTATAAAATGGTGTCCTTGTGTTATATGTATTCATTATGTTATAAACAGACATACAGACACAGTCAATGTAATAAAGAGGAAGTAGAAGAATACACACTGTAGGTGGAAGACCCGGCAGTCCACGTACCCCGATGACGGCATTGAGCTCTGCCATGGTCACCTGTTTGGCTCGCTCCACAGCTTGAACCACCTGCTGCTGGTGCTGTAAAACACGCAAACAAACACACAATGTTACAGAGGCCTGAGAGTAAAATGCAGCGCTATCAGTGAAGCTGGCAAATACAATTAAGAGTGTATAAATGGCATACAAAACACTGTGTGTGGCTCAAAGTCACACATACTTACCTCCTGTGAGAGGAAGGGAATGACTTGTGCACAGATGGTGTTTAGTCTCTTGGCAATCTCAGTCTGATGAAGGAAGAGACACACAGAGATGGAAAGAGACTTAATTGTTGATAACATAATTACATTCATTAAGAAAAGACAGCTGTTCAGTAACACTAATAAAGTAATACAAGCGCGCGCACACACACACACTACCTGACTATGACACCAGAACCACGTTCATCCACTTCTCTCTACACACAAATCCAGTGCGAGCCATTTCCAGCATTACTGACACACAAAGTACGATGAGATTTTCCTCTCTAATTATCACTGAGCTCGGGTTTCTCTCTTGCCTGTTTTTTTTTTTGTTTTTTTTTTTAGCTTCCTCTGTCCTCTGTGTTCTTGTCCCTCTTCCCATCAGCACTTCAACATAATCTCATCAACGACTAACTTCATTTGCTCTCCCCCAGTATCCATGCCAACACATCCGCCTGCCCCCTAAACCCCCGGAGGTGGCTACAATTGGCTGAAACCAGATACCCCCACAGTGGCATCAAATCAGATAAGGGGGCTCATATTACATATCATCCAATCAAATTGATACGTAAACGTCCAGGGTGAAGAGGGAATTGGAGGAGCCATGAAACGTAGTAATGGCTCATCAGACACACACACAGCCCGCAGAAATAGATGCATAGACACATGCTGGATGTGAACGCTTCAAAAGGGCCGCGTACTGCTGCTGTGCGAATACCTGGGATTTTCATGATCATGTGTTGACAATTAGTGACACATGGGTTTATCGAAACTTTTCAAAACTTGGTGAACAAGGCCAGAATGTAGTCATCAAGCTCAAATGACATTTGGTATCCCACAGTACAAAAACAGCCACCTGGGGGGGGGATAACTGATTTAATATGGCAAGTGTCCTCTTACCGGCAGACTGTTCAGGAATAAAAAAAAAAAAAAAAAAAAAAAGCTGCAGTTTCCTTCCAACATAAGCGCTTTAGTTTAGCATGTTGGCATGCTGACATTTACCAATTGTCACGAAACACGAATTGCAGCTGAGGATGATGGGAATGTCTCCATTTGGCCATAAGTTACAACAATTCATCCCAAGAGGGACATTAACTGTCCCAAACTTCATGATAACAGCTTCTAACCGTTTCAGGGATATTTCACACAAAACTATAAATGTCAGCCTCGTGGTGGTATTGGAGGAAAAGACCGAGGACGACCACATGCCGTGTGGTTCGTCGTGTGGAAAACAAGAAAAGTATGTTTGAAAATTCATCTCAATCAATCCAGTAGTTGCTGAGATATTTCAGTCCGGACCAAAGTCCTGAGACCGACAGGCATTACAAGTCCCAAAACAACCACAGATTATTTAATTGTTTTAATGGGACTGACCGTTCCTGAAAAGTTGAAGTGGAGACATCCTCTTAAGCTGTAGCATACTTGCCCTCATTGAATATTTCTGTCATGCACGCACACCCGCCAGCTTGCCAAACAACCGACCCTGCCACAGTTCAGCCAATTATGTACTTGGATGAGCTAAATGAAGTACTATCGTATTCACAAAGAGTCTTCAACTAACCGCTTCACCTATAATAGAACTTGGAGTATAACTGGAAGTAAAAAAAAGATTATTGTTGGCGAGATTACAAATGACAATACCCAGAAGAATGTAAATGAAGTGGTTATGTACATATGTTAAGTCAAAGTAAGCAGAGACTAAAACAGAAAACCGAAGTAAGTAAATATGAAACGGCTTCAGCCCGAGAACACTGAGCACTATAAATAATTGACTCCTAAACCAGAATCAAAGAGAATATAGAATCAAAAGTAGTTATAAGACTTCAGAGCGCTTGTAGTTCTGCTTGTCTATTTTAACTGCATGCGTCATTGTCCATGATGAGCCACACTCTGGAGGTGAAATTGTGCATTTGTGTTTTCACGTCGGTTTCATTTACATTTGTTGCACCTCTTGTGCCCTCGACAACCTGAGGGTCAATACAAATATAGCTCATCTGATCTATGTATCTAATAGGGATGTCATCATTTTTTAACATGTTCGTTACACTGGAGGGTACACCAGGTGCATATTGTGAAGGCGATTGCAAACCTGTTTTACACGGCTTGTCATGAGGAGCTACATTTCCACACAACAGGTTGCTGGTCGACGACAGTTGTTTTGTCTGTTTTTTGTGCAGTATTTAGGATATATATATATATATCTTGGCATTGTTCTCAGAGAACATCTCACCACAGCACAGATGTACGAGCACCTGATGCGTCCGTCCCTATGGCCGTCCTACAACGAATCAGAACGAGGGAACTTAAAACATACTTTCAGCTCTGAAGAAACATTGATCCTGGTCCACTCACAGGTTTCTGACTTTAGTGTGTACTGCAAGTCAGTGTCTCAAAGGACGACATATACCTTGCCCAGAGAAAGCTTTATATAAAGAGCTACTTTAGACAGACAATACCTGTACATCCATTCTTAGAATCCTGAGTTGTAAGCCTATAATTAGCTTTACATAAAGGCTCACTGATTAGGCCGTCTGAGAATAGTCTGACCACCTACTATCAGGTCAGCCCAGAACTTCTAAGGTAAAACCAACACCCACAGCTGTGATCCCTATAGTGATGCATCATTACAAACTGGGACTCAAGAACATCTACAGGATATCCAAAAAAAAAAAAACGTGTGTCCGAACTCAAATGTTGCGCATCAGCTCCTGAATAGTAATACTGGAGAACTACTACGGTGCGTCATCCACATGATGACTCCTAGAATTGAGACAGTAGGTAAACAAAAGTTGGGGATGCAGAGAGGATGAAAGCGTACACACACACACAATGTGCTAACACAGAACAGGCTTCCCATTACACATATAATTGGAGCATTATTGCCACGCTACACTCACACGTCCCCGTACATCCCCAGCAGGAGGTGGGTTGTTAGTCTGTATCCCCCGTATCCCCCGCTCACAGAAGCTTGTTGCTCTGACAACTGCAGCCCAAAGCTAATGACCTCCCCTGGAGCTTTAGTGTGTGTGTGTTTATGTGTGCGTGGACAATAGGAAGAGATGCATCGCCCTCACAATGAAAGCACAGTAGCTTCACATGGACATAAAACGAAAGAGGAGCCAAAGAAAAGGGGGAGGAAGGCAGCACAAGAAAGAAGAGGTCCCGTAACTGCTTTTGGGTAGACAGGAAGGCAGAAAGAAAAGTAGGGAAGTTGGATTATAAAAAGAGAAGAACAACACAAGAGGAGAAGGAGAACATGTGAAAAACACTAGGGGGAAGGAGTGTGAGAGAGGAGGAGGAGAAGCATCCCCACTGCAGTGAAGCAGCCAAGCCAATCCACCTCCAATTTCCTCTGGTCTGACTGGTCGATAGTTGGGGTAATCACTGGTAAGCGCTCTGGGCCCTGCACCCCTCCTGTGGGGAAATGTGTGTTTGTGTGTACGAGTGAGGGCGAGAGATTTCCCTCCTCCGAAATGTGCTTAAACATCAGAGAATGCATGTTTACCTTGTCCGTATGTGTGCGCATTGCAGCGTATGACCTGTATTAAACTGACGCTGCCCACATGTGTTTGTATACAACTTAGAGCGATACAAAAGTGCCCTTTCCTTTGTGTATGCATGTGTACATGAAAATAAGTGGCCCGTGATCTTCTGTATTTCACGCTCGCGCCGGCCTTACTTAAGTGTGTTGGGGTGTTTTAACCTCCCTGCTTCTAAAAGAGGGAGCTCCACTGTATCTCCTCTGTCAGCCCCACGTTGATCGATTCCTCTGCCCTCCCCAGCCCTGCCCCTCTAATGTAATAAAGGAGGCCGCTCCCCTAGACAGCACCAATCAATCTACAGAGCCATTCATCCTGCCTCTGGGCTCAGCCGGCCGGCCCTAACTGGGGAAATGGAGACAGAGCCCCATCGATCACAAATAAACACACATCCACACACACAGGAATACAGTAACACACACACACACACGCACACACACACACGCACACGCACACACACACACACACACACACACACACACACAAAATACATCAAAATCCTGCCATGAGAGGGAGGGAGGGAAACGAAAGACAAACAAGAAGATGCAGAGAGTAGACAAGAGGCAGACAGATAAGCAACCGTACCTGTTTGTGCATTTCAATGTTGAGGCCATAGGACATCTCATAGTACTGAGGAGGACAGAGAGTCAGATGTTAGATATGTGAAAGGAATCCTGGACCTCTGAAATATAAAGCTTGAACACAACTAAAGGAATATTTCCATCGTTACGGGTGACAATTCTTTTTTTTTTTCTTTTTTTTTTTTTAAACAAACAGGCCTGCAGGTCTCCCATGTCATTTCCACAGAGCTATCAAACTATGTTTAAAAGAGACAGCTTGCAAATCAATTGCTTTAAAGCTGAGCAGGAGTGCTGCCATAGAGGCAAAGTAGATACGCACGTTCACATACAACTTAAAACAGCATTCCTGTTCACTTTTTGTATGTTTCTGTGTCACACTAAAGCTAAGCTAACCTTTAGACACACACCAAGCCTCCTTCGACCTCGCGTTGCTTCATACGAAATGGCTTGAAACTTTGAGGTTAAAGTTGAATAAGTGTGTAATGTAACTCTGTTGTTGTTTACGATATGTACTCCTTACGTCACAAACACACTTAGGTGCTTTTGAAATGTCATGTAATAATTTGCTGTTTTACTTGAGGAAGAAGAGAAATGGAGAACATCATCCTCTCCACCTAGTGAAATGTTGGGTTTGCTGAAATACTGGAGCTCAGTTGAATCAACATGAACAATCTTCCTACTGACAAACTGCAAAGTCGTAACGCAGTCTAATCTGACACTCGTCATCCTGATTAGCATATCTCAGTAAGGTAAATCTGCACATCTGTTCACAATAAAAACCGGTGTTACTTTCATGTTGCTGTGCAGTTGTTGTTGTTGTTTTTTTCATAACACCTTTTCAGTTCAGTCAGCTAATAAAAAAAATAAAAAATATTCACATTATTTACTTAGCAGTCTTTGGAAATATGAAAGGTTACAGTCAGCTTCAGAAGCAATGCATCTAGTTAGGACACAACATTGTCCTCAAGGACACTTCAGCAGCCTAACAGCAGTATGTGATGTGTGACATTGTGGGATAAATGAACTGAGTGCAAGCGTCTCACCATGACATAGTGCCGCTGCATCTCCGTTTTTTCACTGGCCAGCTTCTCACACTCCAGTTTGAGACTGAAAAACAAGACAATACACCATTTACTTCAAGAGAAACTCAAAACTTCTCAAGAGAAGCAACTTTGCTTCTGTTCAGCCCAAATTCGACAGTGTGTTGGTCCTAAACAGATGTTGACTGCATCTCCTTTTGATTTTCTTAAGTGCAAATAAAGCAAAGACAAACCTAACAGACCAGGGAGCTGCATTTCACAGGAAAATGTAAAAGTTAAATGATGATAACTCAAGTGTCTGTTGAATATATGATGTTTGTTTTAACCCTGTTCTTTGCATGTGCGAATCCAAGATGTGTGAATTAAAAACAACACATCCTGTCTGTAGCTTTCACCTGTTGTGGTCAACCTGCCCCAACAACACAAAATGAGTAGAAGGACGCACAGTTAGAGCAAAGTAAAAACACAACCACATATACTTATGCAGTCTCTTCCTAACACATTGCTACACACATACACAGAGGAAAATAAGGAGTGATTTATGAAACCCTGAGCCCACACGCCACCCTCTGGCTCTCACTCATCACCAAGACTTAGACCTACCGCAGTGTAAGCGCGAACACTGATGCCTGCTGCTGCGTATGTGTGCGCGCCTATGTGAACCTAATCCAGGTTTATGGGTTAGTCTGAGGCCAGTGTTGGGGTTTTGTTCATTATGGCAAAGGGGGATGACTGTGGTTAGGGTGAGGTTTTAGTGTCAGAGGGAAGATGACAATGGGGGGGGGGGGGGGAATTTGGGCCGTAAAGACGGCAGATAGGCTTCCAATGCGAAACTGTGTGTTTGTGTTATCCACCTGTGGTACTGCGCCTGAAGAAACTGGAACTCCTCCTTGATGCGGTCCAGTGACTCTGGGATGGTGAACTTGAAGGGCTGGCCTGGAGCCTGGTGGGGCGTCTGACACGCACAGAGACACACACACACACACACAGAGACACACACACACACACACACACACACACACACAGAGAGAGACACACACACAGGCACAGGCACAGACAGACAGACAGACAGACAGACGGGATTATCAACATCACAGTGCCTCATTATGTGGCCTACAATATGCATCTGATTCTCTCCAGGCACACGTGTAATGTCAACAACTTTTAATTATTAGTAGTTATTGAACAAACAATATTATCAATCCCACTCTGCTGCTCGGGGCAGATCCAGAGACCAATTAACAAGAAGAAAGAGCTTAATATAAACATGTGTCGCCCGAGGACAACAAGACAGAGGTGCGGGTCAGACAAAGAGCCAGGTGAGGCAAAGAAGGGAAGTGTCTTACCGGGTGTCGCCCCTGGGGAAACATTATTATTTCCGGGAGGATGTCTTCTTAAAGCCCCGTTAAACGAGGGATCAAATACAGTGAGGGTGGGGGAAGTTTCTGATCACGGAGACGTATCCATCCGCGATTACTATGAGGACCAACAGCCGCTTATTTCAAACAAAACAAAAAAAAACAACAACCCGACCGCTCCTCCGCTCCGTGTGGGTTCACCGACCGTTTAAAAAGGTGGATACTCCCGTCTCTCGGCGGCTGTCTCTCCTCCGCTCCACCGGCAGTGCGACTGTAAATCAACCGGGGGGAAAAAAACAAAAAAAAACACGGGAAACGGCTCATTAGCTGGAAGCAGCTGAAGGGGGGGAGGAAGAAAGGAGGAAGGAGGAGGAAGGAGGGCAACAACAAAAAAAAAAAGAGCCAGGTGAGAAACGGGACAGGCTGGGAGCCACCTCAGTCACTCCGGCGTTTGTTTTGTGTACTGGCTGATGTATTCCGAGTACAGAGAGCCGAATAAACAAACAAACAAACAAACAAACAAGAGCAAATCAAGCCCGCGGACCCTCGACAGTCCGCCGCAAACTGTCGGCTCTCAGTCCGAGCATCAGAAATAAATCCACACAAGTTAATTGCAGTGAAGAGCTCCCACTTGACTCGCCGCGGTCGCTAGCTGGCGGTCTAACGGTCAACAAAAAACATAAATATTTACTCCCCCGTTGAGTTTGGATGCAAAATCTTCGTCCAAAGTATATTTCTCGGAAAAAAAAGGAGGAAATGTGTCGTTAGTTTTGATAGCAACAACCCCCACAGTGGCGGGAACAGTCCTCCGTCGAGCTCTGCTTTACCTCAGTGGCAACTTTCTCACGCGGTTTCACGCTTCCCAGCTAACCGAAACTCTAGGCCAGCCCACAAAACTGCTCCGGACCAATCAGAGCCGCCGTTCCACGTGGGGCTAATGATGGGGCTTATAGAACTGACCAATAGCCGTTCTTTAAACTTCTTCTCGTCTGTTGACCTGGTTGAGCTACGCGGATTCTGGCCAATCAACGCGTCGCAAGGAGCTGCCACCTCTGAGGCGCTCAGGGCGGGCAGTGCTGTGGGTAAAGGCGAGTCTCACCTGTCAATCAAAGTAACGTGGGCTCAGCAGGCGCATGGTTGAGGAAGTGCACGTCTACACATACACGCACACACACATTCATACACAAGCGCATGCACATTAACACGGACACACACACACAGAAAAGCACGAATGCTGTTTTTCTTAGCTGATGTGAACCTTCCCAACAAGTGTCATGGCAAATCACCTCATATCTCTCTCTCTCTTCCTCTTCTCTCCCTTTCTCTGTATAATAATATTCAGTGTAGGAATTTATTTAGTAGGACTTGAACTCACTTAATGTTCCACTTCTCTTTTAAAAAAAAAAAAAAAAAAAAAAAAAAATATCAAATTATGCTGCTCATCTGTTGCAGTGTATTGCTGTTTTCATGTACAGTTGGTCTACAGGGTGAGCTGCAGAGATGGCTCAGGTTGCCTCGTGTTTCCATCGCTGGCATCGGAATCCAGGGACAAATCCAAAATCCCGACTTTAATGGGATACTGTGGGGTCTTGGTACAAGTTATACCACTTCATAAAAGTATCTGGGTTTGGTGTGAACACTATCTCCATCCAAAGAAAAGAAATATGCTAGGGAAATCCTGATTTGTAGTAATAAAGCACACAGTGGTATGCCATTATACGAGCTCTGGAAACCAGACGGCTAAAAAAGTACCCGAACAGCAGTTCACATAGAAATGTGGAAATATAATTGTAATATGCTCATTTTGAACACAAATAAATGTAGTCAGGGACAAAAAAACATAAAACACTTGGAATACAGAAGCTACTTTTGAGGAACTTATTGTTTATGCTGAAGAAAAAGAAGGTGACATCATAATTACATCATAGCCAAAAAGATGTAAATACAAAACACTATTACAGATTTTATGAGGCGATAAAGAGGCTTAGATTAAAATAGTGTATTTACAATTTTAATAAGCAACAACTGAAACTATTTAGCTCTTTCAACATTTTCCAGTAAAAAGTTATGAGAATAAATCTGCTTTATGCACAATTTCTAGCCTTCGTCACGTTCCACTGTAGATTGGATAAAGTTTTACATGTTATTTTATGTGCATTTTGGACCAACTTCCATATTTCAGTGTAATACAACAAAGAAGAGAGACAGTGTGTTGTTTGTGTCTGTGGATATGGTCAGTAGGTCAGCAGGGAAGCCCAAGCTTCCTCTAAAATCCAAATGAAATTCCCAACACATAACAATCATGAATAATGTTCTAAAGATAAAAGATGTCCTCATTTATTCCTCTCCACTGAACTACCTGTTCAATATTCAAATACCTGTACTTCTAGGTACCACAACTTTAACTAACAAGCGTGCGAGTCACAGCTATACATACTGAAAAACAAATAGCTTGCGCTGGACTTGTATTAATGTATTTTTGTGTACCTAATAGAACAAAGATCTAATGAAGCCGACTACTTAACTAACGACATACCAGGTGACTGGCTAACAACAGATGTGACAAAGTGACCAAGTCATGATTGGTGAGGTGGTTTAAAATGGGTCGTAAAGCAGGCTCAGGGTTTTCTCCGCTCCACTTATCCCATCTAAGCACCTCTCACTTCACATGTAAAAGCCCCTCAGCACCACGCTGACCTGTGATTGGCTTAGAGAGCGCAACCCCTGACCCTTTGACCTCTGACCTCGGCAGCGGCTGATCCAGTCCATATGAGAGACTCCTGACTGTGACCAGCCGTAGCCTTTTTTTTTTTTCCCCCGTTCTCACGCACACACTCACACACATACAGGTGCTGTTTAGTGGATGGTACTGGCACAGCGGCTTGCATGTGCAACTGCACATTTGTGTGTGTGTTTGATCCCATTTTATCTTTCCAAGTGTTGGTTAACTCTTGTCTTGACCTTCTTCCTCAGTTACCCTCTCTTTGAGCCGAACTGTAATATACTGTAAGCCAATCAGTGTTGAGCTATTTGTTGCATTCACAGCCAAAAACAGAAAACCTTTTCTGTGTGCTCGCTGAGCAGTATGTCATTGTATGTCTATCTTCTTACTGAGGCACACATGATGGTAGTAAACACAGGTAACACAAAATACAGATTTTTATTAAAAAAAAAAAAATTAACACAGTTACGAATTTGTAATAGAAATAAAAAAAATTAAAAAAATAAAAACAACTTTGAGAGTTGAAACTGGGCTGTAAAGCAGGCTCAGACTCCAGCAGCTTTTGCTTCATAATTTGTTACTTCAATAAATAAATCAAATATACATTTCAAAGAACTTAATTGCAGAATGGCTACAGGAGTCACACACGAGCAAACACGTCAATATGCATAAATTTCAATTCATGAAAGAACCCACAACTTGAGTCTGAACTTTTGGGTACACGAGAGGCTTGCAGGCTTTTATTACCGATCACATCTCCAACTCATATGTACAATTTAGGACATGGAAAAGCTAATATGGAGTTGAATACAATGCATGTATTTTTTCTTTGTTATCATTTCTTTAAAGTCTCTCTACACTCATTTGTGCATTTTATGAAGGCAGGACAAAAGACTGACCACAATGTCTTAAGTTTTATTTTATTTATACTGTGATGTATCTTAAATGATCCCTGCGTCTTTGTATTTCTTCCAGCCGAGTCCTTCTGCATCTTCATGTTCTCCCCAAATACTTCAGGTTTTGATATCATCATTTTTCCAAAATTTGCAAAGTTCATGTTTGTTATTATTGTTGATTTGTTTGTTTTTAATAACACTCATTTCAGAAGCATTAATAAAATGTTGTTTTAAAATGAAGTTGTAGTTGTAGTGGTGATTTGCTCAGGTGTTAGCACCATCTTGAATGTAGCACTTGAAACCTAAAATTGTGTCAAAGAACATCTCCCCAGAGTGTGGAGATGGAAATAGAAGCAGAACCTGAGACAATGGCTACCTGGTACATTACACTTCCAGAAGTTTCTATAGTTATTCATTAACATTTTTCTTTCAATGCTTTCTCAGTTCTCTTAACACAACAAACAAGAAGAAAGCGAGTGACAACCTTCTCCTCGCCTGCAACTGTATTTAGATGTTAGTTCAGTTGCTCAAATTCACCAACTGAACTAACATATCTGATGCTGATAATGATCATTCTCACACATGAAGGTAGAGTACTTATCTCTAATAAACCTTTCGACAATGGCTACTTGTCCGAGAATGTAACACGGTGCAACATCACATTTAGAAAAGACAAGAGTGAAAGCTATTTAATCTACTTTTAAAGAGCAAAGCAAAATATCCAGGTTTTCTGTTGGTGTCTGCATTACAGGGGTTTATTTATTTTGAATATAGAGTGATATCAGTACAGTATTTCCACTACACAGCTGTTTGATCATTGAAATGTATTCACAGCTTTCTACTTTTAAAGAGTTGAAAAACATTTGAGAATAATATTCACACCCTTTCCTTGTATAACATATGTAACTGCGCCAGATGCAGAAACAAACTGTTCTTCATATGTTTTGCTTATAAAAGATGTTCAGTCTTAAATCGGTGTTATTCCTTCCGTCTGTTCGTGAATATGCAAGAATCCGGGTGATGTAAATTTCATCATCAAAGGGTGTTTGTGTCTGATCTGTAAGGACATCCACGCACCTCCAGTTTGTTTTGTCTGAGCAGCTGCTACTCTACAAGGGCAGCAATTGTGCTGGAAAATGAAAATAGACGCTGAATTCCAAGACAGACTGTGTGAAGACGTCCGTTGTTACCTGCATTTCTATAATTGTTTTAGAAACAATATAAAGATAATCAAATATGCAACAATTTGTGGAAGGAAATTGCCCAGTGTTTAGCAATACATCTTCTAGCAGATGCCGATCTGCTGCGCATGTGTGTAACTTGTCCTTCGAGGGGCCTGCAGGAAGGTATAAACAGACTTTGCGTCCGAGGTGTCCGCATCTTTTCATGTAAGCATCTGCTAGAGAGTACCCAGGGCCTCATCTGTAAATGGGCTCTTGTCTGTGTGGCCCTGTTTCCATTTGACCACAAGTGTCCAGCAAAAGTACAGGTGGAAACACACCGAAGAAGCACTGAGGTCTGATCTGTTCAGACCATATTCGGGAAGTGTCCTGGCACGCATGTGTCCACGTTAGTTCAGCAGTAGAAACACAATGCCTCCTGATGACACATTGTGAGACCGCCTCCTCAGCTGACATACTCTTAATATCAATAAAAATAAAAGCAGCTCCACTTACATGTGTTCATCTGACCGGGTGCTCTTGTGAGTTACCACCACGTTACAGCAGGTTCGTTAGTTTTTTTGTTTTTTTTAATTCTCCAATCAGTCTTTCACCTGATCTGATCTCTGCCTGCTTTTCTTTTCTTTTTATTTAATCTGAAGTGTAATTCTGCTGATCAACTGAACTGTAGCCGACTGACAGCAGGAGAAACTTACTCACGTTATGTAGCAGCTGATTAGTGAATTCAAACACACCAGGCTTGTTTCACCAAAGCCTCCTCTGGGTTTATCATTTTTTTTCTTTTAGTTAATATCGTGTTATTTTCGACACACATCAGACCCACAGCTGTAACAGCGACGCAGCAGAGGCGTGCCGTGGATCAGTAATTAATTAACAATTAATTAATCTAAGGAGCCGATTGTTTCAGGCTGTGAATGAGGCTAACAAACTCCAGTGTTCAAAAATGTACAAACGTGATATACGTCAAAGCGCTGTATTTGTAACAGACAGTGCATTAAATAGCCTACCTGGAGCTTAAACTCCTCTTCTCATGTATGTGTTTGTCTTGTAGTTTATCGCCTGTAATTTCCGACACACATCAGACATCAGCTGTAAAAGGCCCCGCCCCCCCTTTGATCCGCAGCAGCGGAGACGCGCTGGAACAACGAATTCATCCGACCCGACTCTTTGGGGTTCGGATGTTCAGGTTCCTGTTCCTCTGGTTATTTACTTGGATATTTTCATGACGTAGCCTACGTGTATATTTGCATAAACAGCGGGGGAAGGGAGATCCGACCTCAAGTGGTCATGTTGATGCAAGGTGGAAACACTCTGCCTAAAGCTGGCCACTATTTGAACCGCTCAGGTCAGATGTCTGGGTTGAAATAGCCAAATGGAAACAGCCCCTGTGTAACCGTTCTTGTGACTGATCAGCATAAGTCATAAGCATCAGTTATTTATTTTATTTTTTGTATGAGCAAAGCTTTGAAATACCCATGCTGTAGATTCACAAGTGCTGATCATATTCTTAAAACAAAGATTATTTTTCAATTAGGCTACATAATTGTAAATTGATGGGGGGGGGAGCCTGAAGACAGTAACTGAGTGTAGTGCTCACCTAATACTTGACATGACTATAAAAAAAAAAGTTAAATCCATGTAAAACAATGTGAAATTAAAAATTTAAGCTAATTGTTTGTGACTTGAAATCTTTTTCACAGCGTTTTCAAAATGCTGTTACAGTGATGGAGATTATTTTATGTCTTATGAGAGGGTTTATTATTTCTGATGCCAATATTAAAAGGATCTTCAATTTAATGAGGTGCAACAGCTTTGAAAGCCTCTTAAGGCCATGTTGGCAGCACAATTTGTTAAATCAGACTGTGGCGTCTGCAAGGACTACTACACAATTAAGACGATCGGATTAGGATTTAGAGGTAATGGTTTATATACTTTGACAATATAGTGCCACTTTTAGAGAAGATGTTCCAGGAGGTCTTGGTATACAACGTATGTTTCCTCAAATATCATCAGAGGGATACAACCTATACGCTCTGTGTCACTGAACTGGCCCAAAGCCCTCAATGATACTTTGTGTTTTGCTTCAGTGATCAGACAGCAACTGTGATGAAGGCACATGAGCTCATTGGCCTCCTGATTTCCTTAACAAATACCCATTCCCTCATTCATTTCAAAAGTCTCTCACTCTCTCTCCCCCCATTCTCTCCCAGTCATTTGTTTAGAGTGGGCAAGCACACAATTAGCCTCTGCTTTGGATGGGGTACAAGAACCTGCCATATAAGCCTCATTTGGTTTGCAAATGTCCAATTTCTTTCTGATTTTAGTGGCTAAAACAAATGGCTGTGCTTTGTTTATAAAAGAGGAGGGAGACAGAGTGGGGGAGAGAGAGAGAGAGAGAGAGAAGTGGCGATTTTAGCTGTGACCTGGTTATCTTGCCTGTAGAGGAGAGAAGAGGCTCTCCCAGATAATGACTGAACAAGCAGCTTTGTGTGGGACGACAAATGGAGTGATACTACTCTCGTCCCACTTACCACAAGAAGAGCGGTGGTGCCATGCGTGTGAATCCCTGTGTGTGTGTGTGTGTGTGTGTGTGTGTGTGTGTGTGTGTGTGTGTGTGTGTGTGTGGGTCTTTGTGTGTGATCTTATATGCAAACGTGTGTTTTGTTGGGCTGTGTGTTATTTGAATGTGTGTGTGTATGCGCATTTGGTTAGTTTGGTTAGTGTCCGTGCGTGTGTGTGTGTGTGTGTGTGTGTGTGTGTGTGTGTGTGTGTGTGTGTGTGTGTGTATGTCAGGAGAGGGTGTTAAAGAGTGTATTCATGGTCATGAGGTGGTGTGTGTGTCAACAGCAGATGATTTGCGTGAAGGTTCTGGCTGAGATGTCCCACAGAGCCCTTTTGTTTTGTTTTGACTCTTCTGTTTTTAATGGACAACCAAGGACATAATTTGAATACCATCGACCCCGCCTGTGTGCCACTTTCCCTGTGTTTTGGCTGGGGGAGGCTGGGGAACTGATTGGTTTCCTCTCAGGAAGAATTTGAGTCCCTTTGTACCAAATCCAGTTTTCCTGCGTACAATTTGGTCTGAGGTTCTTCACGAAGAAGAGAAAAGGGATGTCAGACTTCCACAGGAGGTCAGAGGCCTCAAGATGTGGGTCTGTTATCTATACAAGATGGAGCAGACTTCCCTTTTCTGTATTTGTCTGAAAGATCAATCATCCAGTGGACAAAGAATCTGATCGTCAGTGTCAATATAAACTGTTGGATTTACGATGCAAACTGACAAGTGCATTACTTTGTATCATTTTACTTAATCAAAACTTTTAGTTTAATTTGGTTTTAGTTTATTTATTGTCATTGATCCACATACAAGTACACAGTAAAAGAAATGTCGTTCCTCAGTCCTAGGGTGCAACCACAAAAGATAAGAAATAAAATAGAAGAAAACAAAATAACAAAAACATGATAGAGATAATCTTATATAAGTAAGAAATAACAGAGATGACAGATAGCACTATCAGAAATAAGAAATGACAGAAAACATTATTGCAACTTTACTCTTGTTTTCAATTCAGTTGCAGATGTGCTTAGGTTAAGCTCACCAATTATATCATTAGTCAGTTTTCATTTTCTCAAATACATCATATAAATGAATATTTGATGTATTTTATTTCAGTCTCTTAGCAATGCCTGTAATTCATTAGCCATGTTGCATTAAACACTGGTTGTCAAGGCTGAAGCACTTTTTCTTTTTCTGGAAAAGCGTGAGTTTGTGACATCACAAAGTCCAAACGGTGCAGTTGCTGAAATCAAGTTGTTTTCGAGTCTCTGTGGACTAAGTGTTTTAACACTTCCACAGTATTTATATCACACCTAGACCTGGAAATCTGAATATATATAAATATGAGACCTTTAACATTTTACCATGAGCATCTTCACATCTTTTTTTTGTCATTTACACTCCATTTTTAATGTACAATAAACTGTTCACCTCATGGAAATGTATGTGATGTGAAACTTAAGTAGCTGAGAAAGTGCTGCACAGTCAGTGGATTTTACTGCACTGCCTACAGGTACGAACCTTTTCCACGAACCCTCCCATACCTGAGGTAAATCACTGCTGTCGCTTGATCCTTTCGTGTCCCATGCTCAGCATTGGTCTGCAGATGACATCATCCTCACAGTCTCCGATTTCAGCCCTTCAGAGAGTGATATTGTGATCGCTGACTGGCAAGTGAAGCAGATGATGGAGATAACAAATGTGATTGTGTGTTTATTCGTGTTAACACTGTACAGTATGTACAATTTTACAGAAGTGTTCAAAATTGAATGAAAATTGTATTTCTTTGCTTACAATTTAAGGAAGTGCTTTAGCTTGTGTTTTACCTTCATATAGGTCAGAATATGTACTGCTGTTATGTAATGATTACAGTCATGCTTTTATTGTGTTTTACGACATCGAATGTTTCTTTGTCGTGTTTTATCGTTGCACTATAGGTTCTGATTGGAGCTGACTTTGTCCCAGTTTCCTCTCTTGATGCCTGAAAACTCTGCTAAAAGGTCCAGATAAAGTCTGATTGACTGAGAAATTTGAATGTGGGTCATTTTAATAATTTGCCATATGTTCATGTTCAAGAAAACACCACTAAAGCTCGGAGGGATTGCTTGATACTTTGCATGCTGGGCTGATAACAATCATAAAAAGTGATGAATTGATTAACATGTAATCTGCAAAGGTGTTTTATATACAGTGACTAAAGCAGCATGAAGACATGATCATAATTTCTGGAAGTAAATGGAATATGCTTTAATATTTAATTATATTACAGAGAAATAATCGATTATGCATGACGGAATCAATTTAATAAATCTGTATATTACATGTAGGGGATTTTCCTCTCAATATAGTTCAAGGGTGTCTCGGATTCAAGCTATGTGAAACAGGTTTTTGGCATTTGTTGAAGCTGCAGAATGGTGTTCATTCCCAGTGTGCTGAGATCCTGTATAATTTATGACTGTGCATTAAACAGCCTCGCACCAGGCTGCCTATCATGTAAACAGATCAGGGCTTTTACAGGGCGCTTGCCGGCTGTTTAAACAGACGAAAGGAAAATGGGAGAAGGAGGGAAATTAAAAACCTAAATGGAAAACATGTGCGGCTGAATGTGTGTGTGTGTCTATGTTTGTGTGTGTGTGTGTGGGGAGGGGGGGGTTCACAGCAAGACAATGTGGAAGTGACACAGTCTGAGCCAAAAGTGCACACTGCAAACACATATAAACACACATACAAACAATCACGCATGCACACTGACAAACACACACACACACATAAACTGAAAGTACCACAAAACCTCCAGTTTTATCAAGTCCAGCTGTAAGCAGAGTCATATCAAAGGCAGCATGTGGAGCAGAGCCGTGGTGCTGCAGAGAAGATCAGCTCCAGATGGGTTTCAGTCTGTCAGACAGACCTGCTCACCTCTGCTGTTTTATCCAGCTTTGTTACGTTAATATATAACTCTAGCCTCTAGACTGATCTTGTCTTTTCTGCTCTGTCCCTTTGTTTTATTTGATGGCTTTCCTGTTTTAGTGAATTAAAATGGGAACAACAGGGGTGAGATGCAACAAAAGCAATGAGCAATGAATGTGTGCGCGTTGTATAGCTTGGCTTGGAGCCACCAGGACATCCGTCTGTGTTTCTGATCACAAAGACAACAAACCGAAGCAGGACTAGATATTTTCAGGAGAGAATAAAGAGTCTACAACTGTGTGGATTGCAAGGATGTTTTTTTAGGAGGTTTTGGCGGTTACTTTGTGTGTCCTAACATGTGTAGTGGCAGTCAGAGCCATGATCTAGAGCATATGGTTGAGCAAAAGTCTGGCTAATCAAGAAACACATACACAAGTTCAAAGGGTTATGTAGGGAGAGCGTGGCTTATGGTATATATCATAGTGGATAAAACATAACTAATCACTTTAAATGCTGAAAAATTAATCCTAATGAAGACATCATGTATCTGTAGAGCAAATAGCACAGACCACATCTGGTCACATTCACAGTACTCAACAATAAAGGAAGAAGGAGCCTATGAGGTTACCATTAGCATGAAACTCTGTATGAATGTATGTCATGAACAGTGAAATGGACACATTTATAATGACAACATAATTGTGCTGCTCTAATATAATAGTGAAACGTATGATATTCTAATTCATGTTTACGGTGTCAACTTAGCAACTTGTTAAAGAAAATTTTGTGTATGAATCTGTGAAACAGTTGAGTAAATTAATGAAATGAAGTGGTGTGCTTATCTTTTAGATACTGACATTAAACGGCCCTCTGCATGTTCTTTCATTACCTCAACTGTAGTCGGACTCCGTAGACTATTGGTATAAACCTGCCATTGATCGACAATTCAGGTGTCACTCTCCTCCTTTTTCACTGTCAGTGTGTTACAGTTCCCCATCGCAACTAACAACAACCTCTGAACTAGTGACCAAAATTCTGAAAACAGCAAGTTTTGATTATTTAAATCATGCAATAAGGAAGACTTGCTTGGTTCTTGGTCGACGGAATGTTGCACCAAAACAATCCCCCCGACACTATTTTGCAAGAACGCTGTTGCTGCATTCAGGGTTGAGCATCACCCAAGATAATTGTGATTGATATAAAGAAATACAAACAAGTCAGGGCGTTTTTTTTCTCCCCTCGACCAGAAATATATATGCCAGACCATTCTCCAGCGCTATGGGATGATGAGGGACAGTTTGAGTAACAGATCAACATCTTAAAGTGGAAAGGCTTACAAAATGTAAAAAAGCTGCACAGGGATTCACTGAGAGGGATACCAGATTCTACAACTTTGTAAAGTGAACACAGTGTAAATCTTTAGATTTTCTTTGTCACAAGGTGAATGGAATAATATAATATGTGCACACACTTGGCTGGAGGGCAAAGACATTCAATGGCATTCACTTCATTCAAAAGTCAAAACAACTCTTTTTCATTTTTAAACCAGTGCTGTTGGTTGTCTGAACACTTTCAGACTCATATTTTTCATTAAGTTCATGATTTACTGGGTTTGTTGTTTTATACATTTTTACACAGAAAACACCTGGATTTTTCAAAAAGAAACAGATGGATTTAAATCAGTTTTTACCTGCATTTTAAGTATTGTGCACCCAAATGATAGTTTGTTTCCTGTTTGGAGGATATATTTAGATTCTGATTTGATGAGCACAGCGTGTCTCAGTTACAGAAAATGAAAGGAAAGGTTGTGAGGAAATTCACCGGAAACCACCTCAGCAAGTCAAAAAGAAATATACTCTGAGGTGAAGAAACTATCAACTGCTCTACTTTGTATCCCAATAGGCCCACAGAGATACATTTGTCTGTATAATCATGTCTTCATTTACTCTTCAGCAACATGCTCTATTAATGCAGAAGATTTCAAATCACTCATTAGAAATAAGGCAGTAGAGACTTTAAATCCCAGAGAGACAGAGCATAATTAAAATTTGTACATTAATTATTGTGTTAAACGCTGACGATGAAGTCCTCCACCAAGTGACCTGCTACACTGTGTAAGATCTTGGGAAGAATATGAGATCAAAAGCCAAGGCCTCTCCTTTGTCTTGAAATGTTCTCTGACTGCTTTGTAGGCTTTTGCACATCTCTGTTCACTTAATATTATTCCTTATAGTATCTCATGAGTTTACAGCAGCTACGAATGTTCAAAGTCGAAAGCTGAGAGTCAAACTTTATATCACTGGGGTATTTCGATCCCTCTTTTTGATCTGCGTGTTTGATCTGTCTATTCTTTTTGAAGCACTCTCCTCTACTTTTCCTCCTCACTTTAACAAGGATAAAACAGAAAGCAGAATTGTAGCTGCCAAGTCGCTCAGCTACGAAAACTTCTTTTATGTCGAGTGTAACATGAAAGATAAAGCTGATCTGCTTCTGCAGCTTCTGAATTTGAGACAATATTGCCAGTTTAAATGCATTCTCTTTGTTGTTGTTGTTGTGTGTGCTTTGAGTGTGTGCCTGCCTGGCCCTGGGCATGCACTGGCTCGCGCTATCTATAATCTCTGTTGCTGTTGAGTGTGTCCAACACATTTGTTTGTTTTGTTTATGCAAGGCTGCATACTTGTAGGTGTGTGTCAGGAAGGAGATGTCATGAGTGTATTCATGGTTATCAGGTGTGTGTTTTCTTACCAAGCTCTATTAGACGATTATGTATGCATTTAAGCTATTCATGGCCGTCCCTTTGTGTTACATAGGAACAAAGATACCTCTCCAGATACACCAACACCCAGTTTGTTTAATAGCCATGCAAACAGGCTTTAGGGGGGGAATACCCACCACGAGGGAAAATCAAAGGCTTGTTATGGTCATGGGAATGCAAATAGCAGTGTGTGTGTGAGTGTGTGTATCACTGTGCTGTATGTGTGTGGTAAAGGTGTGTGCAGTTTTATACCAGCATACGTACATTTCTGTAAAATAGTTTGACTTTAAAATCTTCTTGTTTCAATAATTTGCACACAGTTTGTATAACAATGATGTCTGTGTGTAAAGAAATGCAAATAGAAGAGTGTGTGTGTGCGTGCACGTCCGCGCGTGCTTTCACCTCGGTTGTCATGCGCACGCTCTCCTCGGCTGTTGTGCTAATCCAAGAGACAGGCTTAGACAGTGAGACTCTAGCGACCCTTTAAGTAAGCACTAATACCGTTAAACCACAACTGAGCTCTTACACACTGAGAAAGCAGATAAAGATAGATGTAGTGTGTGAGCTTTTTCTCTCTCTCACACACTTATGCACACAAACAAGCACACACACATGCACGTATACTGTATGAACCTCTAATCAACCTCCTGGGCCTTCAGAAAACGGTGCCTTTCAGTTGTAGCGCTGGTGATTTTGAACATGTGTACTTTAAGGACCTCGACACCACAGACCAATTAGGTGGTGCGGAAGGAACAAAGAGGGGTTTAGACCTCATGACACAGGCATCCACCGTGCTTATGTGTCCCTGAGCAAGACACGAAAATCCCCACAGGTTATGTCAGAGTTGTTGGATCTTGATTGTCTTATTTGTACATTTTAGGACAAGGTCAAACAGGGGAAAAAAAAAATTATAATTCATAATTTATAAGTCAACTTGAACTGACATGTTTTTGCCTATAAGAAATTAATTTCAGTGGATTCATACTAAGTGAAATTCTACAACCTTCTCAACACCAAATCCAGTCTTGTATTGATAGAATTAGAATAAGTTTAATTTCTGGTGGTTTTGTTGCAGAAAATTACTTTTGGGCTGAGTGTGTGCGCATGTGAGTCTTTGTATACCTTGTGTGTGTGGAGTGAGGAGAGGGTGTGAGGGCGACGAGAAGGTGGAGGATTCTGGTTAAGACAAAGATGTGGGCATGCAGTGACAGAGGAGGGATGGATGGAGGGTGTGAGGGAGGAAAAGAAAAAGTGGTAAGACGATTTACTGCAAGCTATTCAACGCTGATGTTAAAGAGGCTTATGATTTCAGCATCGCTCCCAGCTACACACATAAACACAAACACGTTTGTCCACACACTGTCTGTCATCATCTGACTGTTCCCATGTAGGCCTGACCGACTGCGTGTGTGTGTGCGCGCGTGTGTGTGTGTGTCTGTGTGTGTGTGTGTGTGTGTGTGTGTGTGTGTGGCTTTTGCATAATAGGATCAGTGTGAATCAGACTGAACTAAGGACTGGCCCCAGGACTTAATTTTATGAGTCTAGGGCAAGAGCACACACACACACGATTTTTAATCTTGCAGGATCTCTTTCTACTTGTGGTGCATTCACCTGAGCAATTGCTTGACTTTTCTTTATTGGATAGAATTAGTCAAGATACAGACAGGAAATGAGAGGGGGAACAACATGCAGGAGTCGAACCGCAGATGTTGCATGAACTGCATGTGCAGTATGCACCTTAACCGTTAGGCTACCTAACGCCCCACCTGAGCACTTTCGATGAGGAAAATGTCACCACTGTCATACGCCTTGTTACATAAAAGTAATGGCAACATATCATTTTACACTTACTGCAGTTTTCCAGCAGTGCCACCACTCTTTCTTGTGCACCAGGTGCCACATGTAATTAAAGTTCCTTTTGTAATACTCAGACCATGTGTGAAAAGAGTATCTTAAATATTTTGTTATGGAAAACGATCATTACTTTTACATATATATGAAGCTAACAATGCTTCACATTACAGGATTACATGATATGATGGGTAAATAATAATAATTTACAGAGAACCTGTTATCGTTTTGTCCACATTTACTAAAGCCAACACCAACGTTTTCTGTCAGTAAAATATTACAACATTTCTAGTTTTGGTTGGTGCAATATGTGCTCAGATCGAGACAATGCTCTATCGAACAAACATAACGAGAATGAGATATAGCAGGGCTGAAAACTAAACAACTAAATAAATGAGCCCTCCACTGAGCATTGCAGCACAAGACAACAAAGAGAAGGAATGAAACACAAAATACAAAGTGCCATAAAAGATAAAACTGAACATGTTCTGATAAAGGCCCACAGTGCGTACTGATGAGGTCGTGTTTAGCAGTAACACACTGGCCTCAGCTAACCATCCAGCACAGCGGCAGCTCTCATCTTTGACCTTTTATGAACCTTGCTAACCGCTTTACAGCCTCACAGATCAATGCTAAATCTATTAGAGCAGATTAGCATTAAGGCTGTGTGTAATGGCTAGCCCTGTATCTGCTGGGATCTCAGGTGTAAAGACAGACGAGTGCTAATGCCAGTAATGGCGTTAGACCAGCCTTGGCCGGTCATGAAAGCCATTATAAAACCGAGGTAGCTTTAATAAGGTCAGCTCTTGTGGGCCAATTATGAGGCTCCAAGAAGGTCACATTACGAAGGCAGGGAGAAGGGAGGTAAGAGGAGTGAATCTGACGGGATGGAAAACATGACGTGGGTCAAAGGCGACACACGCTGGAACATACACACGTATGAAAGAAAACACTTTGAAAAACAAGTTCAGACTGATGAGAGATTTTTCTTTTCGCCCACATTCACTCCTTTCTTGGCCCTCTACTCATCCAGACAGGCTGTTGAACCATCAAGTTGTAGGAATTAAGCGCAGGAGACAAACCTTTTCTGAATTAGCAGCATGCCTTTAATGTGGATGAGCGAGGGATGGTCGAGAAGAGAAGAAAGGAGATGAAGGAGAGATTTCAGCAGCATTGCGGTTTTGAATGGAAAACCACAAGCCAAATTTTAAGCCCTTTCTTTAACTCATTAACTAACAGCACTTTTGTATTTACAGATAGAGCCACAGGGACAGTTTTGAAAGGAAAAAAAAAAAGTTTTTTAATTCATTTTGTAATTCTTTTTAAAAGTGATATAATATCCTAAAATAAATGCTTACATTCAGACATATTTGTGGGTTGTTTTTTTTTTATATCTATTTTAAGACACCAATCAATTTCACTTAATATGAAGGGTTTGTTTAATTCAGTTTGGCTGTGGGCATCACAGTGTTGACATTCCAAACTTTTTAGTCCTGGCTAAGATATTAACTATTTGATGGATTGTCATGACATTTTAGACAGAAAAGTTTTTACCTTTGGCACCAAATTTGTGTGCTGGTTCAACAAGGATGAATCCTAATTACTTTGGTGCTCTCCTGACTTTTCCACAAGCACCAACAACAAGTTGACATTTGTGGTTTTGAGTGCTTCAACGACTACTGAACCATTTCAAGCAGTATATGCAGTAGAGTGAGTTGTCCATTGTACGCAAGGTTGGCAGTGCAATCCCCACTGCCTCTGACCACATGTTAAAGTGTGCCTGGGCGAGACACTGAATGTTGCTCCCACTGGTCCGGTCAGCCCTTAGCCGGACACTTTCCATACTCAACGGTTGCCATGTTGGCTACATAACAGAAAAGGAGGTACCACCAACCTACAGTATTTTCAAACTGTGACGTCTGAGGAAGCTGCAACTGCTGCAGAACACCACACAAAAGTGTTCATTCTTCACTAAGTACCACCTTACTGCTGTTGGATTGAAGCCAACAATGCGTTTATTGTGTGCGTTAAACAGAGGGCACAAAAACATGTTCATTTCTGGGTAACATTTGCTTCTGCATTCAAATGTTACGGTTATTATCCAGTACTATACATGGGTGGATCAATGAGTCTGCTCTTCTTGAAGGCATCGTGACACTCACGGAATAAGTTTCATCCCTTGATCAAAAATCACAACTTAAGTAGTCCGTGTGCGTTAGTGATGCTTTACTTACCTGAAACTTGAGCAGAAAGCGCACATCAAAGTTTGTGACAAAATATTGGGGAACAGAAAGAAGTAGCAGGGAGCAAAATCCAGCACGTAACGATGGTGGGGAGCGACGATTGTGTTTATGGGCGAGAAACTTGTGTCTTTTCTATAAGCTAGGAACGCGTGTCATGTTAGAGAACCCAAATGCCATCATGACCTCAGACATGGCGTTGACAGTCAGATACTAGGGGACGAGTTCACATAATTCACACAACCCTGGGAACGTCAAAGAAAACCCACTTGGTTGTGCAACTGACCTGTTGTGCCTTTTACGCTTTTGGACAGTGATGTTCCTCCAATCAAAAACACCAATTTCACTCAAAACACTTCACCTGGCTCACTGCTTCACTGCCGCAGGCTTCCTGAAGCATTTTAAGGGTCTCCGTTGCTGATTTCCAGAATGATCCCAAATTTGATGCGTGCCCCCTGGTCATGTCCACGGAGAAATCGCCTTGCACACAGACCAGCACTCACAAACTCAGGAACTAATGATGATTAAGGAATTTATTAATCCACACTATGTGAGTGTACTAAAGTATGGAAGTGCGTCATTGGGAACACAGCCTGTTGTGTGTGAATGGACGAATGAGTGGCAAATTCGATCAATCCAGACATTTATTTGCCATGACATTCGCCGGCAACGTTCACGTCCCCTTCAGGATGCATTCTACATTTTTTCAATCCTCCAGCATCAAGTAAAAATGTAACTTTGTCAAAAATTTGACTACAGTTGTTAATATCTTCAAAACTAATGGCATCCGTTAAAATTAGCATGGTGACACATGACATGGTGAACATTAAGATAAAGATAAGCATGTTAGCCTTGTCAGCATACTGACATGCATTTAGCTTTAAGCACAGTCTTGTCATTATCACAAGGATGATATTTTGGTTGGAAAAGCGACTGCCAAATGAATGTAATCTAATGTTTCATGTCAAACCAAATGGGCTGTCAGACTCCAGGAAGCATGAAGTCATCAAGGGCAAATGTGTCAAATGTTGAGCTCTTTCACGCTACGTAATCTAATCGACAGGCTGAAATGGTCAACTCAGGCTCACAATGTGCATAAAAATAGTTAAGGGTGACCAAGCTTCAAGGAAACAGAGAAGAGTCAGTTGGGACACACATTCAGCACATGGCAGAGGAAAATCCTGGGAGGAATGGAAGGAAACAAGATAAAAGAGTTATTCATATAAACTAAAAGACTTTCAATATCTTGAAAATTCTCATCAGTAGCATCTTAACCACTTTAAAATTTGAAATAATGGATTATTTGCAGCTGCTTTTGTGAAAGATTAACTATAAAGCTCTGCATTTTTAATAAACAGTCTCTGTCATGCCCATTCATACACTTGCAATCTTGCATTATAAACTAGCCCTCTGACCTGTGGTTTATCATGCATGGTGTCATTTGAAAGTAACCCCGAGCCACGATGATGTAAAAAATAGGGAAAGTATGTGTGGAACTGCAAAAAGATGATTATTTATGCCTTGCAATGATTATTCACACTGTGTTATCAGCATTACTTTACAAGAACACAGTGTCATGTTATGTCTGCTTGTACTGATCTGTTCCTGATGACTTTTTTCTGTTTGTTTGTTTGGTTTTTGCTGCCAGTAATACTGTGAACAGCCATTTCCAAGGTTGCGGAGGTAGAAAAGCATCAGATGCTAGGAGCAACAAACGCAGTCTTTGTTCTCAGTTGCTGAAGGCAAAGTCCAGCTGTTAAGTGTTGTGTTAAATTAATTTGATTCAGATCCCAGGTTCAGCTCCTAACTAAAAGGATAATACAGGTTTTATTTCGGAGGATCGGCACAAGGAGAAGATCACTGTGTCAAGTCTGCTGCCTGCAGTTTAAGAACGGGCAGTGTGCTAAATTGCTACATTTAAACCATCTACTAATATTAACAAGACACACTGAAACAGTTCATCTATGCTGAGGAGTTACTTTTATATCCAGATAAGAAGTCGTATTGGTACAGTAAACTGTTCAACTATCTCAGCTGACGTGCATGTCTTTAGACTGTGGGAGGAAGCCGGAGCACCCGGAGAAAACCAACGCAGGCACAAGAACATGCAAACTCCGCACAGAAAGGCCCCAAGTTTGAGGTTTGAACCCAGAATCTTCTTGTTGTGAGGTGACAGTGCTTACCACAGCAACACCATAGCAATCAAGTCTACGTTATAACTACTACGACCACTTAAGATTGTAATAAAAATATGAACATAGGTATCTTCAACGCCCTTAAACAATCAATCACCTCAGTTGTTTTGTGTCGTTCATTTAAGATATTGTTTTGAAGTTTTGGTTCACTTGATCAACATTTGGCTGCCAAACCATGTGTTTGTGATGATGGATTTGTAGAGTAGATTTAAGGCATATAACCGTTGTGATTGATAATCATGTCATTGAAGTGCAAAGAAAGTCTGGACATCACAGCTGTAAAGAAGGGCTGGTTACAGTCATGGCGAACAGTTAGTAAGAGGTCTTTGATGGTCACCATGAATGGGAGGGAATTAATGGAAGCAAAATGAGTGTCATAAGTACAATGAAATGCATGTGTGCTAACATGCATGCAGATGGCATGTGGGCATATCATATTGCTGCATGTGTGTGTGTGTGTGTGTGTGTGTGCGTGCGTGCGTGCGTACGTGTGTGTGTGTGACTTGCACTTGCGGCTGTTAAAAGGAGATTTTCCATGTTGAGAACAAAGCATTACAGTGGCAGACGGAACAGCGGCAAACGCTGCTGACGCACTAAGTGGGACTCTGTTCAAGTGTGTGTGTGTGTGCGTGTGTGTGTGTGTGTGTGTGTGTGTGTGTGTGTGTGTGTGTGTGTGTGTGTGTGTGTGTTTTTTAAACAATCCGGGGAGAATTAGGACAAAATGAAGGACAGACAGATTACAGTCCCAGGCAGACTGTGAGGTTGCGTGATAACGTGCTGATGACTTTTGTTGCCCTCAATTTTTTTTTTACTTTATCCTGAGTTCACATGAACACATCTACTGCACACACAAAAAAAACTGAGAAACAACTCTTGTTTTGTAAAGCCCTCGATGAAGTTGTGAGGGGTAAACCCCACCATTTTCAGATAGCTAAAAGCACTTTAGAGGGGTTGGATGGTCGAGTGGGTAGCAATGATGCATGTGACACCAGTGGTGCCAGGTTTAAACCCCACATCAGTGAAATTGCTTTTCCACAACCAAAGGCATTCCAAGAAGAAAGCTGTTGCTCAGACAGTTGAAAAACTAAGCATGACAGGGATCATCATCTCAACATTGACAAATTGTGAGCTTAAAATTATAAGGTTCTAGATGTTTATGTGGAGTATTGAGAACCAACACTTTGACATCCCAGCTGGAAAAACTTCTATGAAGTGAAATCTGTCTTTATAACTCAACAAGGCCTGCAGACCAGTTGTACTTTTATAGCAATACACATTTGGCATGCTCTCACAAAAAGACACACAAGTGTTTTCTGATCTGACACATCTAATCAGCAGGACAACGTGGTTTGTCAGAGCCTTTCCAAACCGATCTAAATCAGTGTTGAAAAATGTATCTGTTTTAATGTTTGGTTTGGTTTAAACATGAAAATGACTTTGATCAGAAAGGTAATGGTTTTGGTTAAAACTAGTTCTTTGATAAGGTTAGGGTCATTGTAAGGATGAGCAGTAAGAGCTGGACTAAAGGAGAAAGCTGAAGGCAGAGATGAGGCACAGACAAACCAGGTGTTTATTCACCGATAAAGAACACAGCAAAAACACGAGGTCCTATAACAGCCCGTTATAGGCTGCCGCTTCCTTCCTCCCAGCCAACGCAGTCAACAGGGTAGCCACATCAACAAAACCCATTAAATACAAAAAAAATACATTACACAAATACTTACTTACATTAGCACATTACACTATTAATTGATTGTTTTATATAAAACAGCTTCAAACATCACATTCAAGCCCATTATCTCAAACTTAAATTTCATGCTTCAAAAACACTTTCAAAAACATCCATCATTTATCCAACACTTGGTGCCTCCGGGAACTTTTACATGAACAGCATGGAAATCTAATCAGAACTCACTTAACTGAACCTCAAAACAAGCTAAATTCTTGCATGAGGTGTTGTCAATGATCAGGTCCCCCGTCAGAACTAAACTTATTGTTTGAATGGGCTATAAAAGTCACAGATGAAACATACATGTGAGATTGAAGGTTTACTAAAAAGAGAAGAACGCTATTTGCAGTGCTGAATGCATGTAGTTGACCAAATGACTAAAGATTAGATCAGAGACTAAAGAGTGGCCCTGTAGCTACAGTATGTTTACTTTGACCTCTTTGATGAGACAGACGTAAACACTACAAAAAGGGGGACATTTTAATTTCCTATACAAAGACTTTTAATAAAATAAAATAAATTGCTGAGTATAACATTGCATGTTTTTTTTTTACTTTGTCTAGATATTTGATCCTGATCAATATCAGATTTCCTTGGTAAAGAAACCCATGTGAATCTTATTAAGCACTGAAGCAAAGCTGCAAATCAGGGAGATTATTCCCACTGAGAGACATTCGCTTGTGTAAAACTAATAATGTGTCTTTGTAAAATATCATCGGATGTGTGTTCATGCAGGTGTGTGTCTATGTGTGTGTGTGTGTGTGTGTGTGTGTGTGTGTGTGTGTGTGTGTGTGTGTGTGTGTGTGTGTGTGTACACGTTTCCTGATTGTGGGTGGGCCCATTAGCCCACAACCTCTCATAGCTTATGGGTCAGTGGTTTGGAAAAAATGTTCCGAACCACAACCACACACACACACACACACACACACACACACACACACACACACACACACACTGACACATTCAAACTAACCACAACACACAACCACACCATCGTGCCAAACTATATAAACGGACACACATCATAACAAACATTGCACACATAAACCAAACACCCTGACATGGCAAACGTGTGTGTGTGTGTGTGTGTGTGTGTGTGTGTGTGTGTGTGTGTTGTATGAGTCTTGCTTTATTGAAGTTTTATGATGAAACATGAAGACTGAACCTAATTCAAACCATATGACAGCACCAGTGTTTGATCTCCGCAAGCTCTCTGAGACGCAGAGGGGCTCACGGTGTGTGTGTGTGTGTGTGTGTGTGTGTGTGTGTGTGTGTGTGTGTGTGTGTGTGTGTGTGTGTGTGGTCACACGTTCACTTTACACATGTGATGGGTTAATGGTCTCACACACACACACACACACACACACACACACACACACACACACACACACACACACACAAAGAAAAACAGAGAGAGCAATGCAAGCGAAGACGGTTTTAGCACAAAAAAAAATTTGCAAATCCACAACTACAAATCCAGTTACATGAGCCTGCAGTTGAAACGATCACATGGAAATGTGAATTTTGGCATATTTTAGTCCATTTTAAAGGTGTGCACATAAACTTTACTTCTTTTCACCGCATTCAAGTTTGAGAATTAGCTTTTGAAAGTCATCGTATGAAGCCGCTGTTGTAAAATGAAACCGTGAAGACGAACAATAAAGACTTGAAAACTGTCTTTGTATCTGAACAAGTTTTTATACTTGAACAAATATTATGAAGTGTAATTATGTAACATCACACACTACATATATGGTTTTACATGTGAAATTATCATTTGAAATAGAGCTTCACACCATCAACAGCAGCAGCTGGAGCATAAATTAAAAGCATAAATCTCTTTGAAATGAGTTAATTATAGTTCATAATGTTGCCATCTGTTTTAAATTCTGTAGTAGTTTTCTAAAGAAAAGTAAATATCTTCCAAAATACCCTGAAAATGTAAAATCAAGATGTGGTTTCTAAAGTTTAAAAATTTATTCTACATGGAATTAATCTTCCCTCGAGTTAGGAAACTTAATAAAAGTATGTTTAGTGGCAACCGTCACCACAAGTTACACAGACAGAAGAAAATGTTGCAGTCACTGAAAATGATTAGGCAATGTACTCAGAACAGTGACATGTGCCTGTCTTTGTGTATCCTAAAAGAAACACATGTAATGGAAGATGGCTGCTTGTGAATACTTGTGTGGTGAACTGTTTTGACTACTTTGCATATGTGAACCAAGTGCCCAGCTCTCTCTCTCTGTTTGGTTGTTGGCCAAAAATGAACAAACAATTCTTTTCAATTGGTACGTTTGTGAGTTTGGCACTCGTACATAATGCCTCTAGGAGGCATCAAGTCCAACATGATAAAACCTCTTACCTCTTATTTTTAATATCTTACAAAGCTGCCAGTCATATAAATTCAAGCATTATAACATTAAATACTGTAACAGTACTGTGTGACAAAGTTTAGTTTGCTTTAAACAGTGTGGGTGGTGACTGAAACGTGCTTTCCCTTTGGGTCTTACCATCGCTGTATGCACCACTGCTGAGACTGTTCAGTGCTACAAACCCATACAAACCGCTTATGCTGCTATGTACTGTTTATACTCGCTGCCCTTTTCGCTTCCTATACATCCTGAACTGCAGCCTCATACTAAAGAATACCGAACAGACTTTTTGGGAAGCTGCAGGGTTCAACAAATTCGATCATGCACCAGACTCAGACAGAAGACTCAGTACTTGCTTGTGGATATTGTCATGTTGCCTACAGAGTTTGGAGCTGCAGTTTAGTCGATGGTTAGATGACTTATTAATGTTAAAAGTTTTTTTGTTTTCAAAAACTTTGGTGGATTGCTTCTTGCAGTTGAAGAGAGAGTTTCTGCCCTAAGTGAAAGAGTTTAAGTATCTCGGGTCTTGCTCACAAGTAAGGCTAGACATGTACAAGGCAGATTGGAGCTGACCCACCGTTTAAAAAGCTCTCGACCTACCAGTCGATTTACTGTACATTCCTATCCTCACCTCGGGCCATGAGCTCTGGATGGTGAACAAAAAGAGGGTTGAAATGAGTTTCCTTCACAGGGTCAGTGGATTTAGGAACCGGGTGAGGGGTTGGAAGAAGCTTAGAGTCGAATCCAGCTGAAGTGGATCGGCTACAAGACCAGGATGTCATCCAGCCAAATTGCTCAAGAGGTATTCCTGGCACATCCAACTGAAAGACCACAGTTATATATTAAATTCTGATATAACAAAGTGTTGTTTCAGGCTGTTTATTTTTGTATTGACTTACATACACTAGAACTATTGTTTTCCAGCTTGTTTTGTCCCCTGAAGCCTGTGCAGCTGAAGAAAGGTTCTCTCTGTCAATATGTCCTATTAAGGAAACGTAAATACAGAATGAAGATTAAATGGTAAATTGTCAACAGAAATCAAACTGAGTACAGTACAACAACAAAATATCTGAAATATATATATGTATGTGTGTGTGTATATGTACATACTGTACATTTCACAAATTCAGATAATAACAAACAGACTGTCTCGCTTCTCAATCACATCCAGAGACGGCTTATGTTGTGAATTGGTGCTTTGTAAATAAAATTTAATTGAGCTGTGGTGCAGCTTAAACCAGAAAACATCAACAACATCTGAAGCTGCCAGTGCTGAGGGGGCAGAGGCTGTTTGTGTCCACCTCCAAGGTTCAATGCTAAGCTACGCTAACTACGTTCTTAACTACAGCAACACAAACACATGAGAGTAGTTTTGATCTTAGAATATTACTCTCAGAAAGAAAGCAAATAAGGGCAGAACTACTCTTTTTAGAGCAATTTCACTATTTATTTCTCCCTCACTCTGCTCCTCCTCCACTTTGTTTTCTCTTTCCACCATTAAAACCTTTAACAAAATTTACTTTCTGTATTTGGCTTTTCCTTTTTCTTAAGTTTATTCACTCTCATTGGATCTATTTCCCCACTCCTGTTCTCTCCTCTACAGTCTACCTGGTATGCCCATTGTTGCGGCTTTCCTTTTCCTTTCTCTCGTTCCCCTGAGAGGTCGCTCACTCCCGGTCTCTCTTTCACTCTCTCCTCCTTCTCATGGTTTTCTCACCGGTGGTTCTCCTGTGCTGATAGTCTTTTCTCTGGGGAAATCTCACAGGAGAGCACTACAAAGCTGCAAACCCCCATGACTCTTTCTCTGTTTCCTATCATGGCCTTACAGGATTCACCGATCACTGAGAGAGAGCGCACACACACACACACACACACGCACAGTAAACAACCATGCAAACATGCAGCAACGCAAAGACACAAACAACACACACATGTTTGAGTGTGTATGTGTAATAGAGCGAAACAGAACGAACACAGCTATCTGTTTGAATTTATTCCATGTTGACTCAACAGGATGCTTGTCATATTCCGCTGGGAAAAATGATCTTACACACACACACACACGCACGCACGCACGCACACACACACACACACACACACACACACACACACACACACACACTCACATTCAGGCAGAATAATAACCTCATAGACAAATACATAAACATATACTACCGGACAAAAAACAGATATGGGAAATTGGATAACTCAATGAACACAAATGTTCAAGCTAACAAACAAACATACACTGTGTATGTATCTTTGTTCAGATGAAACGCTCTCACACACTGTTTCAGTCCTGAATTAAATCCATTGGGATTCAAACTGCATGCAGGTAAATCTGCTCAGAACAGACGAGGTGAGACTCCACAACTCTTTCAGAGCTGAATTTTGAGAAAAGTATAAAGTTCAATACGACTACACAACTTCTAGAACTTGTGTTTCTTGTGGTTTTGATCTTGATACTTAGGTCTGCGTGTATATTTTTATATGATTATAGCATTTATCAAACACTGTGATGGCCCATTTGTCTCTAGAAAAATGAGACAGTGCCGTCTAAAATTCGTGCAGTCAATTTTCTTTTATTAAAGCGTATGCAGAGACAAGCAGTTGCGACATGATCAGCGTTGTTCACACGCATAAATTTATGTGGTGGTGGATGACTGACATTTTTGACAACATAAACCTAACTAAACAAGGAAATACTCTAATGTTGAAATCACAGCAGGGAAATCAGCAGCAGTCACTGTAGGTTTTTTTTTCTCCCAAATTCTTCACTAGTTTTTTCATTTATTCAGTTGATGCTGCCGACCCTCAACTTACCAAGTTCTTTGTTTGCGGCACTTCTTTTATTTTATTACAACAGAAGGGTTATTATTGTTTCAAGAGCACTCTCTACGTGCCACTCAGCGCAAGAGGGTTTCACCTGCAATTTAGTCATCTTTCCAACTCTTTCTGACTTAGTATTACAGTCAAACCTCATCGTGAGGATGCTTTGGTACAGAGAACCTACATTACCTTATCAGTTTTAATATTTACTGCATGAAATATTTAACACACAAGCATCTCAGAACTAGATGGAACCATCCCTGCCTGTTCGCAAGCAGTGCGAAACTATGTGCGCATGTACAAGCATAAGTGTGTGTGGTTTGTGTGTGTGTGTGTGTGTGTGTGTGTGTCTAGCCATGGGCTGATGAAGGGAGGCATGTGGTGGCCATTTAGAAGGATTAGAGCTGTCAGAGACATCAAGCACGACTAATTATTCTGTTAGCACACTACACTGCAGGGATACAAAATGTGTGTGTTTGTGCATGCGTGTGTGCGTGTGTGTGTATATGTGTGCCAGAAAAGAGGGCTGTAGGCAGGGGAAGATGGAGGGTGAGTAAAGCTAAAAAAAACAACAAGAGAGAGATATGGGAGAGATGGAAGACAGATGGAAATGAATCGAGCCAGATAAAAGAGAGCAAGAGGGGGAGAGTGAGAGGAGACCTTAGAGCTACTGTCATTGCCCAGAGAGAATACTCTCTTTATGAAAGATGGATTGATAGGAACAGAAAAAAGGGCAGATTTGGAAGTGTATTCGTGAAAAAACCCTGCGGAGACATGCGTGCAAGATATAGAGCCAGGATTGAAAAAGAAAGTCAAATCGGGAGAAGAAATGAGAGGAAGGAAAGAGTAAGGAGATATTTTTAAAAGAAGGATGAGAGAAAAAGAGACAAGATGGGTGACATACCTCATGCCTTCATGGATGACTGCATTTGTATCCAAACATCCCAACATGCACTGCTCTGCCACTCGGGGCGAAATCAGCCTGCAGCACCCAATCAGCCGTGGCCTTCTACCACCTCGCCGTGGGGCAGAGTGTGCACGAGTGAGTAAGTGAGTGTATTTGTGTTTGCATGTGTGTGAGTTCAAGCGTAAGCGTGAGTGCACGCACACATCTGTTTGTGTGTGTATAGATACAGACCTCCTCACTACACTGCCTCCCTGATTTATCTTCAAATGGACAGCTCACTCATCTCCTGTCCCACACCTCCTTTTTCCATCCATCCCTCCATTCCCTCTCCGTCTCTATTATGTTCACCACCAACCCATCCATCTCCCAAATACCTTCCAACTCTCCTTCCTCCGATTTTACTCTTCTATCCATCTCTCCCTCCTTCCATCCCATTCCTTCCCTCCATCTGCATTTACTTCCCGCGGGGTAGACAATTTCCTGAATCCCACTGAAGTGGAAAGATTTCACATTTAATACATCCCCCACTCATGTGATGTGCTCAGGCTTTAGAGGAAGGGGCGAGGGAGAAGGAGCAGAAGGTGTGAGCAAAGTTTTAAGATGAATAGATGGATGGATGAATTACTTAAAGTGGCCTGACATAATTCAAACCCAGCTGTTCGTCTATATTTAATATAGAAAGTGAAGCACACTGTTTAACATGCTAACAAGCTGCAGCTTTGTTTGGGCCAGCCAGGACCGACTCATGGGGCTAACATTAACAACTTATAGCTAATAAATCCTGCCAGTGACAGTAATCAACTCAGCCAGAAAAAGCAGTGGTCACAAGGAGAAATTATGTCTACCTCTGTCTGAGATTTTTTTTTAAAACATTGTTACCTGCAATAATAAATCTGCCACCATTATCACTGTAAACTGTATAATGTGTAATAGGAGCATGTAAAGCTTAACAGGCACGGACACAGTAATGGGAGAAATCTGCAAATCCATCAAGAGAAGCTGAGAGCCAGTGATCAGCATGGTGAAAACAAGGTAACTGAGAGGAAGAGAAGATGGAGGAGAAAGATGAAGAGTGGGACTCTTCGGGAAGTACAAAAAGGAGGAGGTGAAAGTTGAGGGAAGCAGCAGTGAGGAGGTTATAAGCGAGTGACCCGGAGTGTTACACGGAAAGCTGCTGTCCCGTTATCCTGTTTTTTTCCCCCCGGCAGTCTGACTGAGATAGTCACATCACATTGCATACTCTCCTCTCTTGCTTGTCCATTTGTATTTACGTTTGTTGGTGGATGCACAGCATAAGGCCCACAAACACACACACACACACACACACACACACACACACACACACACACACACACACACACACACACACACACACACACACACACACACACACACACACAGAGCAATCATGCGTCTTGCCTCTGAGGAATGGTTGTCAAGGTGATATACAACGGCCTGATCAACAGCAGCTTCAGTGTGCAGACCCTGAAGAAAATTAGCTTCAGCCAATCACGGCATCTCACTTGTTTGTGTATTGTTTGTGCACATAAGCAGCATCGTTGTCTTGTCCTTAGGAGGTGCCGGTTGGTCCACATTCACAAAACTGCACAACAACTCTAAACTCATTGGGTGGTGTCAGCAATACCTGACATTGACTGCTTAAACTTCCCATTAAAGGTGTAATTCTGTTTTTTTCAATGTCATATTCAGATGGCCTGAGTGTCAACGGCAGCGTACTGCCGGACACACATTTGCAAAAATACATTCACTACATCTAATGCTGAGTGAATGGCATTCATGAGGATGACAGACGCATCAGTTTTATGTTTACATTTAGTCATCCTGGTATTTCCTACGACTCTCATTTGTCAAGTATGGTGAGAGATAAAATGATAAAAAAAAATTTTTACAGGCTTCTGGTTCTATTGGTGAAAACAATAACTTAACAATAAAATGGTGTCTAAAACAAATTTACAAACGTATTGCTAGCATCATCATGACCTCAAACCTTTCTTGAAAATGGCTGTCAAACTGTCTGCCTTGATAGGACAGGTGAATGTGAATTATAACACATGTTTACACTTACTGCTTAAAGTGTGTGAAAGCTCAGTTTATGTTGAAGCTTTTCCATTAATGCATGTGAGCACTGTTTTTTAGCTTTTTGTGAGATACTGGGTTTTGACACAAGGACTGTTTTATTTCCTATTTTTTTCTTTGGCCTCTGTATATAATGTTACATTTTAATGGGGCTATTCCACCTCTGTAATGACTGAAGACCTCAATTTAAAAATAATTTCAGATTAATATTTTTCCAAATTGACCATAAAAGTCATCATGAAATTATTACACTTTTCGGAGGACACCAGTGTAGATCAGGAATTATAGACTGGTGATTACTGCTCTCTGCTGGTCAGTGCAGGGAATTATATAACATCCAACCAAATGAGAAAATATCTGTCTATAAAGTATACTGCTTGCCATAGGGGGTTTATATTTTCTCTTTAAATCTGTATTTCTCGTATTGTGGCCATCTTTCCATGTGGCTTTGTTGGCAAAGTTCTGCATCTGCCTAATTTGTCCTTTATTACTGTGGCTTCCTTTGTGCCGTACTGAATGAAAATAAAAGAACAAGGCTACACAATAGGGCAGGTCATCCAGAGAGAGACAAAGAAAGCAGTAATACTTGTAATTAGCATGAGAATAAAAGGCATAGAGCAACTGACAGAGGAAAATGAGACAGAACATTTAAGTACAATTATTTCTCAACTTCCTAAGTAAAGGTTATTTGTAAACAAATTTTTTTTTAAAAAGAATAGAGAAGTGAGCTCAAAGGGGAGAGACAAGAAAGGAAAACAAAGAGAAAGATGATAGACAATTAAAGTCAAATTATGGGGGCATGCCAGCTACATTAGCTACCAGAGCTTATTATTAATCATCGTTGTGCGCCTTGTCAGTGGGTAATAGTCACATCTGTAATTGGGACAAATTGGTAACCAGTGGGGCATTAAAAGTTCAGTGTGTGTGTGTGTGTGTGTGATGCTTTCTAGTCTCATTAACGTGGAGAGAAAATGAAAGTGCCATCAAGAATAAACAGTGTCTACTTTTCATTCAAACTAAACATCCCAGAGGCTGATTTCATGTCTCTACTTTGCACTTTGTTAACCACAGAGTGGAATATAATCTGCGAAAGGAGCAGCTATAAAACTGACATGTTTCACTGAACAAGTAATACAGGTAACTCAGACTGAAGCCTTCTCTATTGCTGAGAATCACATTTATCTGTGGTACAATGGCAGTCTATTGTTTTTATAACATTAAATTAACAATACCGTCGTCAAAAACACGTGTTGTACTTGTGTCAGCTACAAAGAAAATAGTATGAGCAGTCTACACATATTGTACACCAATGCACTGCAGGTAAATAACAGCAAATCTGATCAAATGAATTGTACCAGTGACAACATTAGTTGGAATAAAGCAGCAGTAGAAATAAACGTAGATCCAGTAACACCAGCATCTACAGTCATGACGCCCGACGAGCCCCACGGCTCGCTTTACGCATGCGCAAAGGAACGGCGAGAAGTGAAGTCGAGAGTTTGTCATCTGAGATTTGACTCCGATTTGATTCGCGCTCCAGTTTTAGAGGATGTGACTCTCCAGCCGGGCTTTGTTTTCTTCTTCGTGTTTTTTTTTTTGTTTGTTTTTGTTTATGTGCGTGTAAAGCAGCTGGTGGACTTTATGAGGATAATCCGGGAGGATCTGAGCAGCTCCCGTCGGCTCGGGACGGAGGCAGGGATCGCGTGCTAACCGCCACACCAGCTAACTGCAGGTAGCTCACACAACGCAGCTTTGATTGGTGTGTTTATAAACGAGACAAACATTGACGTCGACAGCTGCGCGAAATGGATTCGCCGTGAAGCGAAGTGTTCAACGATTTTTGTTGTTGTTGTTGTTGTTTTTGTCGCGCTGCGGAACTGGCCCGTGATAAACAACAACAAAAAAAAAAAAACACGCGGCTGCTTTTAAACGCACAGTTAGCATGCTACGTTAGCTCGCGTGCAAATCAACAAATCATCTGCGCGAGCTCGTGTTGAAGTAGCAATGGAGCTAGCGAACCGAACGTGACGCGGGTTTAGTACAACGCGTTTCCGGTGATGCCCTTCAAAATAAAACACAACCTTTAGGCGAGGTTAGGTAGTTACTTTATTAATCCCCAAGGGGAATTTTTTTTTTTAAATTATATTTATTTATTTATAGACCATTACAACGTTATGAAATTGCTTTACTTTTAAAGAGTTTTTAGTGCTGTTATTTGCCTTTTATACACGGAGTCGTGTATCGATGTTGTTGATGATTGTTTGTCTAAAATGTTGTTGTGTAAATAGTAATTCCTGCAATATTATTGAAATACCGTTATTGAGGTATTTGGTCAAAATGATTGTGGTATTTGATTTTATCGTCCATATTTTATATGATCAATATATCAATACACATATTGTACAATGATTTCTCTCTTGACATTAGTGACACATCTATAAAGGAAGCAGGACGTTCTCGTTTATCCTCCACGTTGAATTATTTTTAACATCCTTTTTTTTTTTGTTGTCTTATTTTCTGTTCTACAAAGTTTTAAGTCAAGTCAGGTCTAAGGGGCACATCTTGCAACTTTGCTATTCATGTCACTTCGCGATAATAACATTTCTGATCCCGCTGGATTTTGAGTGTAAAACGCGTTTATTTTGAAGGCCAATATTTCCTCACTTCCGGTTGGTTCGTAGTAAATTGGTGAAACTTCTCGGAACAAACAGCAGCCAGACTGGCGCCGCTAACTAGCTCGTTAGCTCAGGAGCAAGCGAGCACAACAACTTAAAACTCCGTTTTTAACCTCACAATAAACCGCACCGTGTTTTTCTAAACTCCACCATAAACACACAGACGGCTGCGTCGTCACGTCACGAGGTTGTTGCTGAGCTGGTGATCTCGTTGTAGTCAACATCCTCGTTATAAAGGTGGAGTTTCTCGGTCGGACTCGAAACAGAAACCGTGTTTGTTTGTTTGTTTGTTTGTTTGTTTGTTTGTTTGTTTTGCCGGACCTCTAATCTTGTCACCCAGATCGGCACAGTATTACAGCGCAACAGCAATATCACTGTAATTGGCAGCCCGTACTCTAAAGAAAACGCTGCTGAAGTGTTTTGCTTATAGTCTTTGTGTTATTTATTTTTCGTCGAGCAGGACACGGTAAAATATAAACCTGTCAGTGTCATGTCATAATAACTCCACCACAAACAAGAGGCTCCAAAATGAATATCCAGGTGAATCAACACCTCTCTAACTCCGTTTGATTTTATATCTGGCTTGTTGTCCTCTCCTTCCAGATCTCGTAACCTGTCTTGTTGACGCTGAGAGGTTTGACATCACAGATCTGCCACAAGTAGGGCTCAATTCACTTTTTTTTATTTTTTATTTTTTTAAATCAACCCTATGAGAATCGTCTCTGCTCCGTCTTCCAGACGATGTGAAAAACGGCGTCCGAGACCAGTATCTTCTCATAAAGTGCATCGGAAACACGAGGCAAGATGTCCATCACCAACACACCGACCAGCAACGACGCCTGCCTGAGCATCGTGCACAGCCTGATGTGTCACCGACAGGGTGGTGAGAGCGAGACGTTCGCCAAGCGGGCCATTGAGAGCCTCGTGAAAAAGCTGAAGGAGAAAAAAGACGAGCTGGACTCCCTCATCACAGCCATCACCACCAACGGGGCCCATCCCAGCAAGTGTGTGACCATCCAGAGGACGCTCGATGGACGACTTCAGGTAGGACAGAAGAACTATACGCCTACATAAATATGCGGGTGGCTTGTAAGTCTCATAGAAGAGTAGCTTTGAAGAGCCTTGAATTCATCCGGGGGCCAATCACAATTATGTTCCACAGCACCTTACGATACTAAAAAAAAAAAAAAAAAAAAAAATGTCCACTGAAGAAACGTACGAGACTGCGGAAAGATAAAGGGCTTCTTTACTTTCAAGGAAACACCAACACACCATGAAAACAGCAACTGTTATATGTTTTGTACAGTTGGCTGGTGATTCCCTGCAAAGAGGGGCAGCCTCAGTGTAAACACACCGACAAGGCTGCTCTTCAACAGTCCACCCGAATAGATAGACGGAGAGCGACGTCATTAGATAGATAGATTGGCATTTCCCAGCATGCCGCCTTCTTCTTCTTCTTCTTCTTCTTCTTCTTCTTCTTCTTCTTCGCAAAGATAAGCATCAAATCTTCACATCTGAGAAGCTGGAATGAGTAAATATTTGTCTTTCTTTATTGCAGCACAACAGAGATAAATTCAACAGTTTTCTGGAAACTGAACGTAATGTTTCAGCTCTACCAAAATCCAACATGCCAGACGAGGCGGTATAACCGGGATTATAAAATGCAATTTAATTTTGCACCAAAATGAACTTGATTAATTAATTGTAAAATGACTAAACTTTGAGAAAAGGAGGACATAGTCAGGAAATCGCTCTGAATCAGTCCTGCAAATATTTTCACCAATTTGTATTTGTCTAGTCAGAACGTGCCGTTTACCACATCAGTGGGAAACCAGCTTTATTCTCTGGCTTCCTCTAATTGATTTAACACTATCTCTGACCTCATCTGTAAATACGCCGAGCGTGCAAATGAACTAACTCCGTCTGCCTTTCCCGTGTCCCTCGCTGTGCTCTGGTTCCCAGGTGGCTGGACGTAAAGGGTTCCCTCACGTAATCTACGCCCGGCTGTGGCGATGGCCCGACCTGCATAAGAATGAACTGAAGCACGTGAAATACTGCCAGTTTGCCTTTGACCTCAAGTGTGACAGCGTGTGTGTCAACCCCTATCACTATGAGCGAGTGGTGTCTCCTGGCATAGGTGAGTGACGGAGAGGTTTTCAGTCAGCGATGGAGTTCAAGTTGAACCCACTGACACGGAGTGGGACCATAAGACACTAAAATGTCCACGTCGCAATTATAGTTCTCTGTTTCTGATATTGTCCAGACCAGAACTGAACCAAAAGCTGCCTCGAAAGAAAGGATTTTAAGGAAAAGTCTGCTTTTAGCAGTTAAGGGCTACAACGTAAAAAAAAAAAATACCGGGATGTAATTTGACTTGTGCTTGTAACTTGAACTTGGCTTTCTTTGAGCTGAAAGTGTTGCATTATATATGTACCTGCTGTATTCTTCTTCTTGTTCTCGGTGCCATTTGTTTTAGTTAGACCAACAGATAAGCACTTGGCATCACCAGTAAACCTGCTCCTCCTCTGATCATTTGCCTCGGCCCACAGACCTCTCAGGACTGACCCTGACCAGTTCTGGACCCAGCTCAGGGCTGATAGTGAAGGATGAGTATGATTTTGACGGACCACAGAGTCTGCCCACCATCGAGGGAGGGCACTCCCTCCAGACCATCCAGCACCCTCCAGCCAGCGGCCGCCCGGCCCCGCCTGAACCATTTGCGACCCCAAACCTGCTGCCACCCCCCGAGGCCTCCACCTCTGCCTCATCGTCGTCCTTCCCTGCTATCGCTGCTGGTTCAGGAAGTAAGATACCGCCGTGAAATATCTCTGTGCGCACTTGCTTGTTAAAGGGTTTGTCCTCACGCCAGTGAATGTTTGTTCACGCAGCGTTTTTCTGTGATTAAGACTTTTATCTCGTTTAAAATGTTTGACTTCACGAAGAGAGTGCTTTTGGACTATTCGCTGAAAATATTGAATACTTTCTGTTCCCTGAATTGTCGCTGTGAATTTTGACGAAGGTGGCAGCGGTCAGTTGGCACTCTTTGTCTGTCCACCTGTAGATCTCTGACTTCTGATCCCTCCTCAGGTGCCGCCTCCACCTGGTCCAGGAACAGCAGCTTCACCCCCAACTTACCCCACCACTCCAACGGTCATCTACAGCACCACCCTCCTATGCCACATCCGACACACTACTGTGAGTGCACGCAGCTACTGCAGCTCCAACACAATCCACAGACTCGCCCCCTTTTCTTTGCGAGAGCAGGAGATCACTGACATTGCTCTTGTCTGTCTCTCAGGGCCGGTGCATAATGAGCTCGCCTTTCAGCCTCCTATATCCAATCATCCAGGTGAGAACACGCAGCCCACACAAGCATAAAGATCTGATTTCCAGGTCTGATATTTAGAATTACGAATGTTTTTATGTATTGCAAGATGCACTGTCAAATCGATTCCTAAACTAATCCACTTTCATTCAGCTTTAATAAAGAATGAAAAGTTTCAGGTTTAAACTACCAAGTTCAAAACTAGATTATACGTAAAGGCGTCTTAATATGACCAGTTTTATTGTCTCCATGTCAACTTTTGATTGGCATGAATGTACATTTTCAAGTTTAACTTATAGCATGTCATGTTATGTTATGTTTAATGATGACATTTTAGAAGTTAAACAAAAGGTTTTTCCATTGAAAGGTTTTCATTACACGTTCATGAATCTGACATTTTGGTTGGATTTCTTCATTTTACATTTTTACATTTGTAAGAAAGTTGTCGATGAGCTGGGGGTGGCGCTGCCATTCCTTTCCATTTATCACCGAAAACCATGCACGTCATCTTTTCTCTGTTTCAGCTCCTGACTACTGGTGCTCCATTGCCTACTTTGAGATGGACGTTCAAGTTGGGGAGACATTCAAAGTGCCCTCTTCTTGCCCCATTGTGACGGTGGACGGCTACGTGGACCCCTCAGGAGGAGACCGGTTCTGCTTGGGCCAGCTCAGCAACGTACATCGCACCGAGGCAATCGAGAGAGCAAGGTAGGTTCAACAAGTACCATCAACAAGAGTGAATCGAGATGCGGAGCAAAGCAACAAGACAAAACAAGACTGAGTGCCAACATACTTTGTTTAAAGACACTTTTTAAATCATGTTTGTGGTCACAGCCGAGTAAAATTAGCTGCCTGTTCTTCTCCGCTTTTATTGTAAATATACGTTTTGATTAAACATTTGAGACGAGACAGATGAAGCATTATATTTGTCTCATCAACTCGTACAATATGAATTTTTTTTCTTGCTGTAGAACAATGTTTGATGATCAGACTCCCATATTCGTTTATATCTCATCAGCACAGTCACGTGAACGGCATAAGTACAGAGAGAATGTGGAAAATACGTTTGTTTTTTTTGTTTTTTTTTAAAGAATGTGGCAGTAAACACAATTTTTGCCATCTTATTCTGGGGTATTGAAGATGATTAAAGTTTGTTAACTTGGGATATTTCCCATAAATGTTGTCTAGAGATTTTAGGAACCGAGGATTTGTAAAATAAATGTGGCCATCGAGCCGAAGCAGCAGAGCCTCACAGAGCTTTCCAAATAAACATACATTTTACAGGAGTCATTTCAAATGCTTGTTATTGAGTCTGACTGAAAGTAAACACAGAAAGTAGCTCCCTGGAACAGCTGTGAACTGCATGTGGATCTGCTTCTATAATGGCCTTTCCAGACGGCTACTTTCTGTGTTTACTTTCGTTCAGACTCGCATTTGAAATTTTGAAAATTTGAAAAAAATTCCCCTCGGAGATTAATAAAGTAAATACCTACCTTGAAATGACTCATAAAAAAAAAATAAAGTTCTTGTTTCCCCTATTCTCCAGAACAGAGGTACTAGTGCAACGTTACCAATCAGCCATAAGACCCACATTTCTGGGAAACACTGTATGCCAGGTTTAAAAAGATAAACCCACGGTGTTTTGGTGAGAATTACTGAATGTTTAAAGTGACAGACTACATATGGCACTGTTATAGATAGATAGATAGATAGGTAGATAGATAGATAGATAGATAGATAGATAGATAGATAGATAGATAGATAGATAGATAGATAGATAGATAGATACATAGATACATAGATAGAGAGATACATAGATAGAGAGATAGGTACATGCATACATACATACTTACTTACTTAAACTTACTTACTTACTTACTTTATTTATCCATCCATCTGTCCGTCCGTCCGTTCCACTACGGCAGCATTAATAGATACAGGAAAGCAATAAAATAACAGTAAAAAAATATTAAATATAAAAATGCACAGTATATATAATAAATAAAATAAAATAGAATAATTAAATTAAAACTAACTAAGCAATAGTGCAAAGTTGTTGGTTTTTTTGTTGTTGTTTTTTGTTTTGTTTTGTTTTTGTTTTATATTTATCATCTCATGTTCTTCCCGGGTCTCCTTTACTGCGTACCGTTCTCTGTTCAGGCTTCACATCGGTAAAGGGGTCCAGCTGGAGTGTAAAGGCGAGGGAGACGTGTGGGTGCGATGCCTCAGCGACCACGCAGTGTTTGTTCAGAGTTACTACCTGGACCGAGAGGCGGGCCGGGCCCCCGGAGACGCCGTCCACAAAATCTACCCCAGTGCTTACATCAAGGTGAGAACACAGGCTTTCACTCCACAGTAACATCCACCGCGTTATAAACTCGCTGAACTGTAAGAGGACATCTCAACTCATGGCTGACATTTCAGAAATGTTTCTTGTTTCTTGGGAAACCGCTGCAGACGTCTTTGCCGTCGCTTCATTTTCGCTGCAGTTTCACTTTTTTATTTTTTTTTATTTATTTTTTTCACCCCCACCACCCGAGAAATGTAAATATAGTAGAGTATTTAAAGTCTCCTCTCTCGTTCCAGGTGTTTGACCTGCGTCAGTGTCACAGACAGATGCAACAGCAGGCTGCTACGGCTCAAGCGGCGGCGGCGGCACAAGCGGCGGCGGTGGCTGGAAACATACCTGGACCTGGATCAGTAGGAGGGATCGCTCCAGCTATCAGTAAGACGTGGCGTCAAACAAATACAGATGCACGTGCACACAGACACAGCGTAGCAGTGGTTCCATCAGACAGTACAGTTTATGATGGAAGTTTGATGGAAATTTTTTTGACTGCCAATGAGCAGTGAGTCTTGAGTATCTACTCACATATAAAAAAATTTTTAAAAAAAACAAATGCTTCTTTTTTTTCTTCCCTTTTTTGCAGATGTTCAGCCTAATTTGTATTCTAATTAAAAGTTCAATGATAACATAACGGTAAAAGATTATATCGGTTCCAGTTGAGTTATAAACATTTGTTGGCTTCATTGCTCCAAAAATGAAGGTGAAAATTGTGCATGTAGTGTTTTTACTTTCAAACAGTGCTACATCTATTTTTATTATCAGGTAAATTGCTTGTAATTTTAGCGATTAATCAATCAATCAAAAATACTTTTTAATTCCTCTGCCGAATTTGACACATTCAGATGCCTTGTTTTTGTCTCACCAACTGTCCGAAACCCAAAGATACTCAAATTTATTGTCATCGATGGCAAAGAAAACCAGCAATTACCTCCATCTGAGACGCCAGAACCAAAAATTTTAGGCTCAACATTTGCATAAATTCTTAATACAAAAAGACAAGTGAAGATTCTCAGTCATCTGGGTCATTGTACGTCTTTAAAAGCAAGAAGATCGTTGCCGATTTAAATTTGGATTGATCCACTAATCATTTAATTAACTAAATTGTTCCAGCTCTAGTTAATTGGAAAGGTTTTTTTTTTGTTTTTTTTAAAGTCTATAATTGACTTTGTGCTGAGTTTGTCACATGCAGCATGGCACTGGACTGATTGTGCGTCTCTCTCCTCCCCGTCCTCTCAGGCCTGTCAGCGGCAGCTGGCATCGGGGTCGACGACCTCCGGAGGCTGTGTATTCTCAGGATGAGTTTCGTCAAGGGCTGGGGGCCCGACTACCCCCGGCAGAGCATCAAGGAGACCCCTTGCTGGATCGAGATCCACCTCCACAGAGCCCTGCAGCTGCTGGACGAGGTTCTGCACACGATGCCCATAGCGGACCCGCAGCCTCTGGACTGAGACCCGTGTAACGGCGGCGTCACGCAGCGGCGACGGGCGGTCTTCCCCGGTTAACCGTTTTGGGCGGATCGACAGCGAAAGTGAAGCTGTCCCGCATGAAAAAGTGAAAAAAAAAAGAAGAAGAAGAAGAAAAAAAAAAAAAGACTTTCAGGTATGTTTTCGGCACCTTCGTGCGCTGCGGCTCCAACTTGTGCTCGTCACACCAAAATGAGCCAAAGCCATTTATTAGAGACGGGTGTGTTTTTGATAGACGGCTTCGGTTCGTGATGACTGGAACGGTGAACGACGCGACATCAGAGAACAACTACAATTATAAAACATTGGTGACCTGCGGGTCCCACGAAACTGGAATTTACACCGACACAACCACCACCGACTACTGACAGACGGATCGAGTTGTCGGGGCACCGGAGGACTGCTGGCTTTTTCTATTATGTCGGTTTTCACTCGAGCTGTCACGGACTGCTTTCCACCTGGAATGAGGAGCGAGCGCGGTCAGCCGTCGGGCCGACGGGAGAAGCAGCGACTCTGAACCGCGGGTATCGCTTCTCGACATCGTGCTGGTCGCTGCCTTTCTGCCTCTGAAACGGAAGTTGGGGACCGCTCGGCCGGATCAGGTCACACTCGTCACGTGCAACCTACCGCGGATGTCGCGGAACAGAACGACACCTACCAAGTTAAAGCCGACTCTCAACCTCCGACCTGAGACGGGTCTCCGGACTTTTCTCGGTCAGGTATAGTCGAACTACGGGTTTGGACTTTTAAAAGATAGTTGCAGTGCCTGACTGACGGGTGTCCCAATGACAGATCTTTGTCTTCCCCCTTAAAAAGATGTGGAGCAATGAGCACCTGGTTGACGCTTTGAACGGTCCCCTACATGTCGTAGCTACACTCAACGCTGTTTTGTTTTTTTTGGGGTTCAAAGTTCAACTATCCATTGATGATACAATATATTTCCTTACTGATTTACTTTGATTACATCATTTCTTACTCAAAAAAAAAAGTTCTGACCAGATGCTCATTTAAGGCCCGGGACACACTGCCTTCGTCGTGTGTGTGTGTGTGTGTGTGTGTGTGTGTGTGCGCGTGTGTGTGTGTGTGTACGTGCGCGTGCGTGCGGGGCAGTCGCAGAACATCTTGGATTTTCATTTTGGTGCCAATGTCAACAGGTTAAAGCAGCCACGGCCTGCGCGCGATGCATTTAACACGCGAAGTTCTCAGATAAAATAGACAGGGAACAAAATCTGTGATCACATGTGCACTATATAATGTTTGCAAAAACCCAGTGTGGGCTCCAATTATGTCACGGCGATAACCCGACAGCTGAAGGGCTGCCTTTTTCCCTGTCTGTGTATCTGTGAACTAGAGTAAACAAAACACACGTGACTTCTTTTTGTTTACAGCTCTTTTGCCGTCAGACCTCGAACATTCAATCGCTGAGAAACTCGATGTAGAAAGACCGGACCGTGGTCTGTGTGTAAAGTAAGCAAGAAAGACACGCAAGCGTGGCTGTGCAATACCACCGAGGGCCGCCAGGGGTCTGCTCCAAAAAGCCTCCGGCTCCATAGACTCCGGTTCAACTTCTCATTAAATACAAAGTTATTACATCTTTTCTAAAAGTCGTTATGATGCCGTTCGCTAAAGGCGTTTCTTCTTATTAGTTTTCTGGTAGAAGGCCAGTAAAAACGATCATTAATCAGACGTTAGGCCTCAAGAAGACGTTTGAAGGCGTATCTGTTTGATTGACGGGCCTGTGGTAGTCAGGTTTCCGTGATGTCACGGTTGGTTGCTGCTTGTACAGGACTTGCAGTTGCAGCACACGCGCGCACGCACACACACAAGGCCGCAAGTGATCAGTCATCATTACTCACTCGGCACCGTGGTCGCCTCCCGTCTGCTTCAGGTACGGGTCCTGTTTTGGAAAACGCCCTCCTTAATGCTGCCACAAAGGATGACTCGTACGCCTTTTGTCAACTCCTTCGCCTTTTCTCATTTTCACGCTCGGGACAAAAAGAAGAAAAAAAAAAGAAAAGAAAAGAGCTCGGATGTGTTTTGGTCCAGTAAGATGAAAGCAAAGGAGAGGCAAACAGTTGATCTTTAATCACAGTACAAAGAACAGGGTTTAGCAGTGTTTTGGCAAACCAAAGTGCTCAGATCATAATAAATAAGCGGAGTGTGATCTTGACAGCAAGAAGTCCAGTCAGCAGCAGCAGCAGGACTTTTCCCCAAGATGCGCGAATGGTTTCTTAAACTCGATTTCAAAGGCGGTTCTGTTTCTGTGTACTCTTTTTCCGTTTTGTAGATTTTTTTATTTTTTTTTTTTATCCCCGAGCTCCACACTAGTTGAGAATCATTGTCCTTAAATATCGTATGACTTGCAGCCCACTTATGTAGTACTTGATCCAGGTCTCGTGTATAGTTTACCGACAAAGAAGAGAGAATTTAAGACAGTTCCCAGCAATATTGATATATTTTTTTGGTTGTATTTTTGTTACTTTTAGTAAGCGATTTGTATATTTTTAGCACTTTACTTCTTTTTTTTTTTTTTCTTGATTTAATTCAGTAACCATTAATTTGAGGTGGTTGTCCTGCGATATGAATAAGGGAGTGAATAGGCTGGTTTATAGTGAATGTAGGATTGTGAGCAGCGGAAGCATCGTGATGCATCTGTATTGAAAACACACTAACACTAAGACATCTTTTTGTTTTTTTTTGTTTTTTTTAAAACTCTTGTTTTCACCCTGTAGGCATTTACACACATCTTCAGCGGTTCTTTTGGTGGATCTGATTTGCTGTCTTTTTTCTTTTTTTTTTCTTGATCTGTTTTTCTTTTTAATCCATGTAAATAACCTCGTTTTTTGAAACGCATGTCAATGTTTGCATGAATCTTAATCTCCCTTTAACGCCCCTTTTTTTTTTAAAATAGAATACTTCACAAATGATATGACGAGAGCGGGAGGAACCAGCGCCTGATGTGTACTGGTGTTGGTGCGTTTCCGGTTTGAGAACAGCATTAAAGGCACATTGCTCTTCTTCTCGCCCCATCTTTAATTATCTCCCTCTAATTTGCGTTGTTTTGAAAGTTTGCATTCAGCCGATAGAAGGGCAGGAATATTTTTCGCATCATCTTGTTACTGAAAACAATTTACGCTGAATTTCTTTTTTTTTTTTGTCTGGAGAAGAAAGTCTCGTTATATTCTATTGTGCTTTAAGGTGGACAGATGTTGTTGTTGTTGTTGTTTTTTTTTTATATTACTTGCAGTTCTTATAGGAGCCAAAAGACAGCTCAGACGAGTTGATGTTGACTACTATGACAGATTGCAGATATAAATTTTGCCTGTATTTCTTATGTGAGAGTCTATAATTAAACACGGCCTGATATTCTCTATCCGGTGTCCCGTTTATTCGCTCAACAAAGCCGGACGTGTCCACGAGGGAGAAATTCACCGCTTTCAAGTTTCATGCGAGGATCCTCGACCGTCGGAAGCTCTTGACACACCGACACGGGCGCATCGAGTTACGTTAACGCTCGTCGTTTTTAATAAGTGATACGCATTGAAATGGAGAAGAAAAAAAAAAAAAATCTCATCTCGGTGCAAATCTGTTGAAACGGGCACCGTAACGCTTCAGAAATGAGCCTAAAGTTCCTGACGTCCTGAAACGGATCCTGCTGAATAAGGGAAACGAGTTGGAAGCGGAAGCATTAAAAGGTACCTGTAAACGTAAATGAACGACAGTGGTCGGACGTGGCTTTAAATGAAACCGTCTTTATTAAGTAACTTTAATATCAGAAAAATAAAACTCTTAAATTCTCTTTACAGCAAATATATATAATATCAGTGCTTTGGCCGCAATAACTTAAAAGGCCGTTATAAAATATAGTCTGCTTTTAAACTCCTGACTCAATTTGAAGAATTTATATGCCTTAAGACTCCCCCCTACATATACATAACAAAAGTGTAGTAAAATTAGCAAATACTTTGAACTGTTGGTACAGCTTAACAATATATGTATTTATATATAGATAATCTAAGATACATTTGAATAGTATACCGTTCTTAATTTGGTGGTGTACAGACATGACAGGCAGCTTGAATCCTTGGCCTTTTTACAGTTGCAGTGTGATGTTTTACATTGGCGGTAAATTATGAAGACATGAAGACATGCTCGTGATGCACATTCCATTTTTCCACTAGGTTTTAACGGCAGCTATCAATACTATTATCATCAATACTGTAAACTAATTACTAGACTACAAGCAGATAGCACTGACACTCTCCTGCAATATTTCTGGTTTTCCAACTCTTCATTCAGAGAAAAGTAAAAAAAAAAAAAAAAAAAAAATTTAAAAAAAAAAAATTTAAAATCTTATTGTAAACTTTTTAATATAGATATATTTATGTATATATGAAATGTAACAAAATAAAAAATAAGTTCTGTATATTCATCAGTCATTAACAGTAATATTATATAATACATACACCAAAAAAAATGTCCATAAACTGAGGGTCGACAGTGTATTGCATTCCCTAAGGGAGAGAAAGAGAGCAAGTAGAGATCGACCCTTCGTAGAGCTGAGAGAAGTAAAAGAATGGGACGGATAGAAGACCCAAAGGGACAGGAGCAGGTGAGGGGGTGTTTATGTTGTCGTTTTTGCGCTTTTGGGACTCGTTTGGTTCCATTTCCTCAAGAAAAGCTCCACGAAGAAGACCGTATTTTTAAGAAACGGAGCTAAGCGACGATACTGTTTCCAGCTGGAATGCTAGAGGGACTGCAGTCCAATGTCCACACAACAAAGCAACAACATTGACCTTTACATAGTGTAAGCACGGTCCGAGACGAAACCATCTCCCGGCTGCTTCCCCTTCAAAATGTCCAATCCACTCGTTCAGTCCTGTAAAAAGTCGAGAGACGCTGTCGTTTAAAGCTAAAAGATCTGAGATGATTTCCACCAATTTGTACCTTTTCTTTACTTTTCAGGAGGACGACGGGACAGACGCCGAAAGGAGCACAAAAAAAAAAAAAAGAATCATAATGCTCTTGTCCCGACAAGTCGATAGTGTAATAACGCGGAGATGGCTGCGCTTAGTAGTGCACAGGACGACGGGAAACGAGCTCATGAAACGAGGGAGCAGAGCGCGGTGCCATGGAGACGTCTCGTCAATGCAAATGAAAGAAGGTAGCAGCAGGAAAAAAAAAAAAAAAAAAAACAAGAGGGGACACGTGTCTTTCGACGAGTTTAAGCCCGAGTCTGTTTTGAGCTCTCGCACGGGGTTGAATTTATCGAGCGCTTTCCAAACTAGTTTATGTGGTGTTTTTTGTTTTTTTTTTGCATAGGCCTGGCAGACAAGGTACGGGGGGGGGGGGGGGGGGGGGGGTGGGGGGGGGGGGGGGGGGGGTTTACAGAAACAAAGCGAAACGGGGCGGCCTTCATCTCAATTTGACACCCCCCCCGACGGAGTTATCCTCGGGTGACCCGCTCGCCGACGAGTCGCGGACGAGCGCGGGCCGACCGGGCGGAGCTGGTCCGAGTGAGTCAACGTTCAAACGAAAGGAAAAAGGATATCGTGGAGAGATGGCTTAAAAAAAAAAAAAAAAAAAAAAAAAAAAAGATCAGCGGCCCGTCCACACAGGACAGGGATTTGTTCCGGATCACAGCCGTCTTCATAGTTTCAGAACGTTTCAGCTCTTTTTGGCTCCCCGGGTGAAGCTGAAGTAAGAGCAAGACGTTCTACCTGCACCGTCTACAAAAGCGACTGTAACACGGGGGAGGAGGAATGTTACCCAAAGTACAAGCTGCAGCATATCTTTTCCAGCCGAAAAACCACCACACGGTCCCCCCCCCCCCCCCCCCCCCCCCCCCACCACACACACACACACACACAAGGATGTTATAGAGATATAAACGAAAAGGCAAAATTAAAAGAAGAGAAAGGGACAAATGTGGGGGGGGAAAAAAAGAAGTGAACTAAATGGAAGTGTTTGGTTCTGAAATGATAAAGCAATAGGTACTAAACACTTCAGAAAGGCAAAAAAAAAAAAAAAAAAATAGGAAGCGAAAGAAAGCATCTTTGCGATATAATATTTGTTCCACCGAGACGCATTTAAGAGGCTGACCTTGGACAAATAACATTAAGACTCCGGTCCGTCAGCTGGTGTTCTTTCGAGCCCAACGTGTAGATCTGTAGATAGTGTTGTCAGTTAACGATAGGCTTTCCAAAACAAACAACAACAACAACAAAAAAAAAAGGCCACGAGTTCGTTTAAAGACCGCAGTTTTTTTTTTTTTTGTTGTTTTTTTTTTCTTTTGTTAACTCGAAACGGAATTAGGCACGAGTTTTACCGTAAACAGTTAAAAAGATTTGAAGGGTAAACGGAAAGCCGACGCGGCGCCGCGGGCAACGAAAAAGGATGCTGCCCGCCGGTGTCGGTCCCCGGTCTTCGGGAGATGAAGGACGCCCGGGGCAACGAGACGTTGCCGTTGGGGGGGGGGGGGGGGGAGTGTTGACGACTTTTGCAGTTGCAGGTTTGACCTGCCCGGTTTAAAAAAAACAAAAACCTGGGGGGGGGGGGGACCCATTATCATGTAAACGTGCTCGCCTCTTCGTTTTGTTTTTTCCTCCCGTGAGCACAATAATTGAGAGGCAAAGGGAGTTGGGCCATAGTTCAACACATTCAAAAAAAAACAACAACAACAACAACAACAAAAAACTGTAGCAGCAAAATAAAAAAAATAAAAATGCATACAAACTTTTGAGATGTAGACACAAAAAAAAAAAAAAAAAAAAAAACGTTCACCCAAAAGCCGACTTACATGTTTCTAACAGAATTCAATGCACATTTAAGGATCAAATTAAAATCACGCGGGGCAGCAAAATTGAAACTCATTTTTGTCCCACAAACTAAAATGCCGTACGGTTCATACTGTACGGCCGTGTTAACGCTTACAAACTCGAAAATTGCTTCTAAAACGTACGCGTGTACGATTTTTGCCTGTATTTGCCCTCGGGGAACCCCCCCCCCCCCCTCCCCCCCCAGTACTCTTGACAACGCAGAGGGGGCTTCCCCTTTCCTCAGTACCGTGTTACATGACCATGTGAACAAAAAACTACATTTTAAAAACATAATTTGATTCAGCAAAAATACCAAAAAAAAAACAAAACAAAAAAAAAAACCTGTATTTTCTTTCTGAATGGGACAACATCTTTGTTAACCAGTGTTACAGGTAGGTGGAAACTAAATGTTTCAAGTAGAAGAAAACGTAAATCAAAATCATGATGAGCAAAAAATATATATCTATATATATGTGTGTATATATATATATGTATATTTTTTATGTATATCTATATAGATATATATCTATATAGATATAGCCCAACCCACCCAATGCTACATAGAGGGCTTTTGACCCTCCCCATTGATCAATCAATCAATCAAGGAAGAAGACTTCACAAACGCAGGCACAAGAACGGGCTGATCACCCTTACCCATGCCCTGAATACAGATCATTCCTCATTCACCTACTCTTCCTCACCTTTGTGAACCAAACACCGGCTTGGACAAAGCTGAGGTGAGGACACACCTGGACACTGAATCGGGGCCAGTTTTGTAAGTTCCCCAAACACGTTATGAGCCAGAAGTGTCGGGGAGGCTGATCCCTCATCAGCCATCAAGGTAAATGGATTAAAAAAAATAAATTAAAAAAAAAAAAAAATCACATATTGCGGAGCTGAATGGCCTGCGTGGCCGGGGACAGGCACACAGGGCACACGGCCTCCGGACCCTGGCATATCTGGGTGGCACAATCTAGACAGAAGAGGTTATGGCCGCAAGGAACCAAGGCAGCGATCACCTGGTTATCCATACAGTGGATGCATATCTCCTGGCCTCTCCCCGCAGATCCCAGCGCCGGTCGAAAGGAGAGGGAGGATTCAGGAGGAGAGGAGGAGGAGGAGGCGGTGCTCTCACTGGAAGATGAGAAGGCCGAGCTGTAGGAGGGGAACCTGTGGGCGTCGAGGGTCCCGGCCGAGCCAAAAGGCCCTCGGTGAACACGCTGGGCCTGAGGATGCTCCAGGGCTTCTGTCCCGGGGAAAGTTGGAGAGAGCCGGGGCGTCCCGGGCTGACTGGTCTGGGTACATCAATGACAAGCCATTATATATCGACGACCGTAAAAATATGGCGTCTTAAAACTTCCCGTTTAAAACTCAGAACAAATGTTCCTTAAATTCCTTAAATCAAGGATCTTCAGGACTATTGGTGTCGTTGTACAGATTTTCTGCCTTTTTCTCTTCGCAAAGGGAGAGGTTAGAAGTATGTACAAAAACAGACTGCCAAAAAAAAAAAAACTAAATATTTGTTCAAATTGAAATATGTTGATCACCACCTGCTACTCGATCTCTGCATGCATCCCAGCCGAGGTATTCAATTTACCGTAACAAGACATAATGCGCTAATTATTCTAACGATTTGCCGATACACCCAATATATATTTATACTTCAATTTGCATACCAAACTCCTGATGCATGTCATCTAGAGAACTTTTTCTTTTTTTTTTTAATCTTTTTTTTTTTTTTAACTGCAGAATGGTCCTTTAAAATGTCTGCGCAGGAGGCAATAAGCTGTTTGCTCCCACTGAATTTCACCTACCTGAGACTGAAGAGCATCGAAGGCCTGGAGGGGCTGGTGGTCCACAAAGGGGCTCCAGATTTGCGGCTGCGCGGGAGGCTGCGAGGCGTGGGCAGTGGAAATGGTTAACGGGTCAAATCCCGAGGAGGCGCCTCCGCCGCCGAGGCTGACCAGCTCCTCAGACCCCACGGGAAGAAGGCTCTCACCAAACCAGAAACTCGTACCGCCGCCGCCGTTGCTGCCGCTGTTGTTGTTGTTGTTGGCGTTGGCGTTGAACGGACAGGTCGGGCTTAAATCCGCCACTCGGTTGCCGTTCCCGCCGCTGTAGAAGGAATCAGCCGAGCTGGAGCCGCTGCCCAGGGAACTGGAGCTGTCGTTGCGGTAGGTGGAAGACATCCTGACACCACTGTTGGTATTGCTGTTGGCTCGCTGGGCGGCGTTGATGCCCATCGGCAGCAAGCTGCCGCCGCCGCCGCCGCCGCCGCCCTGGTGACGACGCGCCGCGCCACGCAGCCTCCCCCAGCCCGACTGACGCGGCGGAGGTCTCAAAGCTGACGTCTGTCCCGTTGAATTGAAAGTCGTTGTTGTCCGCACCCGGGGCCTCGACGCCCCCGCAGGTCCCGGTGCGCATGGCGATGTGGGCCTCGATCTCCTCCCTCGCCCGGTCCACGTTCTCCGGCATCCCCGTGACCTCGAACACGGGCTCCTTGTCGCGACTCGGCGTCACGATGTAGGTGTGGGTCTGTTGCTGAATGCGTTTGATGGTTGCCCCTGAAAGATATAAATCGGACCAGCTCTTGTACTTCAAAAATAAAAAAAAAAAATAAGTTCATATCACACTGTAGAGCTTAAAAAAAAAAGAAAAAAAAAAAAAATGGAAGAAAGAAAATAATAATTATGTAACAGTGCTGAATGAATTTACATGAAAACAATCAGGGGTAAAAAAAAACAAAAAAAAAACATTAACAGATCTTCATTGATTGCAGCTGGACAAGCAAAGACTACAAAGACTGCACAAGGCACGACTGCGGCATTAAACATTTTCAGTAATTACACTTGTTTCTTTGTGATAGTAAGATCTGACTTTGAAACTGGAGGAAGCGCAGCTGCGCAGTAATAACAGCACTGAACTGTAGGCTCTTCTGGTGACTCACTGGCCAAAGTGCACCCCACCTAACCACAACCCTGGGAGCTCCCAAATCTACTGTAGAAACCTTTTCAAAATGTCAACGCTACATGTATGAAAAAGACTGGATGCTTTACCGAGGTGCGTTCACGACATAAACGTGCCACGATCGATGTGAAAGCAACAGAAAACTTCTGAGTTGATGCTCGTAAACACCGAATGTCGAAATCCCAGGATACACCCTCCTTCTTTGTGTGTAGTATTGTTTTTTCACTGTTTTCTAAGTCTTTGTTATTTTTGACCCGTTACCTCATCCTCTGCAGCGTAATGGCACACGCTTGAGAACCGCTGCAGTTCAATTTACAAATCAGCCCCAGGCCTTCCTGACACCGAGGTGGTAATGTCGACAGGGCGAGAGGTTAAAGACTCGGCGAGAGCAAAAAAATTTAACCTTCTGGAGTCGAGCTGGGAATATCAAGACGATCCCAGGAGCCGTAAGAAACTAAAGACGCACCGGGGCATCCACTAGACAAATCATAATTTCATTTCTACGCTCAGAAAGAAACAAAAGGTTGTTACTATTACCGTGTATTACGAGCCTGATTTTACCAGACTTTTAATCAATCAGATGGGGAAGTGTTTACTTTTCAATTTGGCTTCGTTGGTGTGTGTGTGTGTGTGTGTGTGTGTGTGTGTGTGTGTGTGTGTGTGTGTGTGTGTGTGTGTGTGTGTGTGTGTGTGTGTGTGTGTGTGTGTGCTATCGTACAAGCTTGTGTTCAAATCCCAGTCAAAAAAAAAAAGGTGAGGGTGATATTTTATGACCTCTCTTTACAAAACATCCAGCGATTGGCACACAAAATAGTCGTCTGAATATAGAAAGAATTAAAGACCCACCTTTGGGACCCACGACCAACCCCACCACACGATACGGTACCCGCACCTGTAGGGGTTGAAATAACAACTTGACGTGACTAAATGCAATTTAAAATGACCGCAAATCAAATGTGCTTCGTCCTACGGCCAGCCATCGAGACAACCTCCTGTAATCGGACTCGCTGTACGAGAGTGCCACTGAATAACAATACGGCTCACGATTATACGCCTGCTGACCTGAATGGTCGTCTGTCCGGGCAGAGTGGGGGTCCCCAGACCGGTGACAGTGGACAGAGGGCCCGTCTTGTTTCGAGAGGCTCTGATGAGAGAGAAGTGCTCGGCAGCGGACAGGATCTCCCTCTTAGCCATGGCCACGTCTTCTTTGCGCCCAGTCACGACGAAGACGGGCTGCTCGCCCCTCACTGGCGTCTTAATGTAGGTGTTGGTCTTGGCTCGGAGTGCCTTAATCTTACAGCCTGCCGGGGAAGGGATGGGGGAGGGGGGGGGCAAGTTAAAAATAAAAAATAAAACCACACAGGGAATACAGAGGAAAGTTGGATTAGTTTTGAGATTTACCGCGTTACATTACGAACTTGCAACTCTGGTATCTCCAAATTGAACTCGTAAAAAGATCAAGAGGCGTGCAACTACGTTTCCAGTCATTAATGCCATTTTAAAGTGGCACGGCCAATACATTAAATATTCCTTTCAGCTGCGGTTGAGAGTCCCGACATCATTACCAGAGCCATTTCCTGTTGTTGTCGTCGTCAACACTGCAGCCTGTGCACCCTCCCCCAACTGGTCTCTCACACACACAAACATAATAACACTCTCCCAACCCCGCCACTGATCGAGGTAAAGTTGATGGAAAAGACCAGATATATATATATATATATATATATATATATATATATATATATATATATATAAAAAGGCCCACTGTGGAAGTACCAAAGAAAAACCAGAGGCAGCGTTGAGACGAAATGATAACTCCTTCGGTGGTGTGTGTTTGGGGTGCTGACCGAGAACCTGCAGCTGATGTGGCAAAGCAATGGTGACCAACAAACTGTCCTCTTATGTCCTCCTGCGAGACGAAGCCGAGTCTGCTGCTCCGGACAGGCGCGACTTAACGTCGCTAATAGGGGTCTAAAAAAAAAAATGTTAAAGCAGAGCGTTTTCCAAGCTGGTTGATGCAACTTGTGATGTAAACTTTTTTATTTTTTATTATTATTTTTTTGGAGGCTGTTGGACGACGGTGGTGTTGACCCAGTTAGGAGCGCTTAGGGTTAGCCGCTTTCAAGCTCCCGTCAAACGCCGTGGCTGAATAAAGCGCAACGGTAGTTGGGTTTAATCACAACAAATTGCGATTAAACAAAATCAAACCGACTGTCCTGCGCGACACAAATAATTTACTTAAATGTCAAAGTATTTGCGTAAAATAGCGCGACTGGTTACGGACTCGTAATGGTGACACCGAGAAGTTACTAGTTAGCCGACACAACTTCAGACGCGCTGTTAAATAAACAACAAATTAGATGAATCCTAATCATTTTGTTTAATTTCAAAGATTATGTAGTTATTTTATTAACTAAATGTACACACACACACACACACACACACACACCCTCTTTATTTGAGCTTGTTTCCACGTTAATTTTGTAGACTTTAAACCTCGTAAAGTACCAGAGTTTGGTCCCCGTCACGACTCACCCTGCCTCCCCACGATCTCCGCGACGTGCTCGGAGCTCGGCACGGCGACACACTCGGTGGTGTTGACGCTCTTCCGCCGACTCAACAGCGAAGGCTCGGCCTCGTAGCCCTGCTCTCCGTACACGCCGGACGGGAGCATCGCCATGCTGCCAGCCGGTGGCAGGGCGGCGCTGCCGCCGCCGACGCCGCCGACCACCACGGTATCCTCCCGCTCGTCTCCGTTGTACAACAGCACCGTCTCGACGTGCTCCATCCCGGGCGGCATCACGGAGCCGCCCGGCCCGGGTGGAGGGTGTTGATGGCGTTGGGCCTGCGCTAGCGACGAGCCGCCGGTGCAACCCGAGGGATCGGCGGCTACTACTTCTGGCTCTTCGTCCTCGGGCGCTGCCGTTTTGATCACTTCGTCTCCGGATTGCGGCCGATGCATCGGCAGGGGCTTCAAGTCGAGGACCGTACCGAGGAGGTTGAAATGGGAAACCGGGGGGAGCTGGTGGTGATGAAAGGAGACGGTCTCATCTGCTTGTTCGGGGGTCTGGCTCTGGGCGCCGTGGTGCTCCTCGAGGCCCATACCGGCGAAAGCGTGCACTAGCGGCGGTGGGACCTCGGACTCTCCCTCATCGGCCTCCAGCAAAGACGTGCTGCTCGGCATAGCGGAAAACTTTTAGAATATTGCCGTTAATCGATACGAATAATGAATGAAATTAGTTTTGGTTTACAAAAAAATAAAAAATAAACAGCGACCAGCGCCTGTTGAAATGTGTGGCTTTTGTTTTGTCTCCCTCGCTCTCCATGCAGCCCTCCCTGTGCTGTAATCTCGTACTGCTAGTTCACGCGAGACTTTGTTTCGGGGTCAGTCGCGTGTTCACAACTGTCATGAGGACGCTCTCAGCGCGCATCGTGCATCGGAAGTGTTACGAGAATAACATAAAAATGCAGCAGTGGAGAGTAACGGAGTACATTAACTTTAAGTACTGTACTTAGTAACTTGAGTATTTCCATTTTTTTTTCTTGCTGCATTTAAGAGGGTAGGCCAATCTTATTGCCTACTTTCACTCCCCTTGGCCCTACAGGGGGTTTTTTTGACAGTTTTGGTAACTTTTAAGAGGATGATTTGACACAATTGATAATTTAACAAGTTTTTAAAATACAACACATTGTTAAAGATTAAACCAGGTTGTATTACTTGACGTCTTACACAACGCAGTGTGTAGACTGCATCACATTTCAGATGTTGTTAGCAGCTCCATCAAATCGTGTTTTTTTCCTCTCTAAACTTCTCACATGACTTTATTTCAATGAATGTATCTCACCAAAAATCATCAAGTCCAAAAAACGGGGGAGAAAATGGTGTATTAGAACTTTTCTTCTTTCTCCTTACAAAAAAAAATCTGACGACCCCTAATTTATCTACTGCCTTATATATATAAAATTGGATATAAAGCAGTTCAAACTAGCTCCATCTATAGCAGCTATAACAGTATATTAGTAATCTAATGCTGTCATTTATAATAATATGTCAGCAAGAGGGAGCAAACCGGCACGATTTCTGAACCTTTTGCTATTAACAGCATACTCATGTACATTTAGGTTAGCATGTGAGACTTTTACATGTAATGGAGTGTTTTTTTTATTGCTGTATTGTTACTTTTAATCAAGAAAAAGATCAGAATTTCACCACTGAATGAGCTCCCGACCTGGTACCAACTACCATGACTGTCAGGCCATGGGAAATGTGGCTAATTGCAAACAGATGCTGGTTTGAAGACAGCTGACCTCAAGTTTACAGAAGAAGGTTATTCTCAACTTACTTTCAAGGACAAAGAAACCTCGAATATAACAGTGAGACTTGATATAGTTTTCCTCCCATGACTAATCTCAACTCAACAACAGGAAGGGACCTCATCTACTCAGGACGACTGTGGAGTCTGTGGGAAGCCATATGTTCAGTGACTCTGTGGTGGCGGCGACAACCATCTTCTATGCAGTGGTCTGCTGGTCTCGTGGCATCTCAGTTACAAACAGACAGAATACAGCTACAATACACCAGGACAGCCGACTCATTCCAGGGTATCTGTTAGAGGAGATGAAATGGAAAATTGTGGTTGTCAGGGACAACACATCCCACCACGTAATGGGTCCACTGCAGTTCTTTCATCTCTGCTCCCGTAAGGCACTTTTCTCAGCCGTCCACAGCAACCCCTTTGTGTTACACTTATGTTACACATAATACACAATATTTTGCTGCCATCATCACTTTAATTCCAAACAGACTTCGTCAGAAATAGAAAATGCACCAAGACACAATCTTTCACATGACTACAATAATCTCAATTTTGATCACATTACTTTCCAAGATGTCATAAATCTTGGAAAAACTCAATATTGGGAACTGCCAAGAAAGCTTGTCATATTTGATTTATTATGCATTTATTTATGGACTTCTGCTACAGTCACAACTTAAACCATTTCATGTCTTTTTCATTATACCTGTCTTTTAGGAATATTTAAGGTCTTGTGTAAACTGTAAACACAACGTAACTACTAGATGCAGTCAAAACAGCCTGTAAAATCCAAGCCACGTTGGACTTCTGCATAAAGAGGAAGAGTGCTCAGTTCTCATAGAACTTGGACGTGGCCCACGTGATCTCACGTACGCTCCTCGTCTTAATTTTTTTGACCAATGGCACACCGCAGGAGGCGGGCTTTACCGAATGACAGCCAATGCCGTGGCGCGCTTGTGATACGCGACGCAGCGCCAGTCACATCCGGGTGAGGACTTTGGGGTGAGTAGGTAATTTTGGCGAGACAAAATAATGAATTAAGAAATGTTAACGTTTAATTTACTGGAAATCCAATGACCGCAAATGCGCCAATAATAAACCAACACACAAATCAGAAGAAAATGTGACAAATCCCAAGCTGCTTTTTGTCTCTGAAATATAAAAGGCCAGCTTGCTCGCTAGCCAGTTAGCTCGATGCTAACAACTCGTCGCTAATATCAAACGCTCCGGTTTGCGTGGTCGCTGTCTGTCTGTCTGTCTGTCTGTCTGTCTGTCAGCGCCGGTTCTTGATTTAAGTTGTTTTAATGTTTATGTCCGTAGGTTTTCCTTTGAAGGTGTTGGCTGTTGGTCTTCAGGATGTCCGGGTCGTTTCGGGTGCTGTTGCGGGTGCTGTGGGCCCAGCTGCTCTTTTGGTTGGTGCTCGGCTCCGAGCTAACTTTCGAGCTGCCAGACAACGCCAAGCAGTGTTTCTACGAGGACATCATCATCGGCACCAAGTGTACGCTGGAGTTTCAGGTGTGTTTTGCATCTCCCTTCGACTCTGAACTCAGCTGCCCGGCCTGTACAAAATAGTCCAAATGAGAAGTTTGCACCCTCAAAAACGTGAACGGGCTCTTCTTGAAGCCAGTATCAAGCTTCAAAGATCAACACCACGGTGCTACGAACAGCGTTATAACCGCAGTGAGCTGACTGACAAATACATGGTGATTGTTTTTCTATAATAAACACAATAACATTTGTAAAGTTTCAGCGTACAGGAGCTTAAGCTCGTTCCGTAACACCCACATCTACCCGAAATATATTTGTGTATTTAACTTGAATTAGATCTGTCTTAATTGGAACTAGGTAGTGACAGGCTTTCTATTGTCCTCTCGTATAATAAGTTATATATATTGTTAAATATGGTGTTCATATAATGTGCCTAAATTGTCCTGTGACATACAGTTGTTATGAAGGTGGACCAGAAATGTGTTGCACGTAAACAGTGTGCAGCACAGTGACATGCGCAGTGCAGGGGGAAGCTATAACTTTTGTGAGTAAGTACTCCAAGTTGTGTCACTTTAAAAAAAAAAAAAATTTTTACCCCTGGTCCAAGCTCATCTGCGATTTCTCCATATACCTTTAACTTGAGCAGAGAGCGCACATCAGAGTTTGTGTCCAATTTTTTTGGGACCAGAAAGAAGTTGCAGGGAGCCTAATCCAGCAAGTATGGGTGATGAAGAGCAATGCATTTTAACATGCTGTGTGAGGGCAATGTATCATGTTGGAGAACCAAAGGGCCACCGCGCCAAAGTTTAGGTCGTTTGACCCGAATATTTTCCCTTAAGATTCGATGCACCTTATTCGGCCTTGGACAGTGAAGTTCTGCTTTTCTTGAAACCCAAATGATGCTCAAAACGTCTCTGCACGCTCATTTCTTCAATGCTGTCTCTGTTGCCAATTTCCTGATTGCAACACAAGATGGGACTTGCGCCCTCTGCTCACATCACAGTGGTCACAACGACATGTAAACTCAGGTGCTGATGTTTATCCAGTGACGAAACTTGGAATACTTTCTCATGAAGGTTACAGAGTCCACCTGCTCCTGTTGTGCATGGACAGTGCTTGGAGCTGTTTGTTTCACCTTCATATAAAGCTATATTGTCATCTATAATGTTTATACCTAAATATATCATGAACACCCAAAAAATACACAAGATCTAACATTTGACGGATTTGGAAGTGGCAGTTATCAGTTTGGTCCGTACTGTCCGCTCATCTTTTTTTGTCACATTACTTTTTTTTTTCTTTTTTTTTTTTTTTTATCTTGACACAATGTATAAAGCCTGAAAAACTAAGAATAAATTCAAATCTGTCATTATGTTGCTGAATGAATTGTCCCTCACTCCTGTGGTTGTCCAGGTCGTGACCGGTGGCCATTATGATGTGGACTGTCGTCTGGAGGACCCAGACGGCACTACACTCTACAAGGAGATGAAGAAACAATATGACAGCTTTACCTTCACAGCAGCCAAGAACGGCACCTTCAAGTTCTGCTTCAGCAACGAGTTCTCCACCTTCACGCACAAGACAGTTTACTTCGACTTCCAGGTCGGCGATGACCCTCCGCTATTCCCCAATGAGAACAGAGTCACTGCTCTCACTCAGGTAAGCTGTATGTTTGTGTGTTAGAGACTGCAACACATTGGGTAACAGTGACATAAACCCAAAACTTTTTTTTTTTTTTTTTTTTTTTTTTTAATCTAATAAAGACTTAATTTTCCAGAAGATGTGGTGTAGAATGAGAGCACAGATTTTTCCACATCTCTCTCAGTGGTGTTGACCAGAAAGAAAATGTTATGTCTAAAGTTGCTTTTAAAATATAGTCAGATCTTCATCAAAGTTAGGCTTATAATCTATTTTCACTAATTGCGCACAGATCCTGTAGTCCAATTAATTAAACAAGACCGGTGTTGTGTGTTCGTGCTATTTTAAAAAACAATCCTAACATTTTGAACTTTCTAATTGCAAGAAGCATTCGCTAATGTGAAACATGCCGTTCAATAAAGACACTGTGCTGTTTTACATTAAAAACTTTTCTACTTAGCTGGAAAGGGTTAGACAGGAATCTCAAAGAGTTTTGATATTTATCAGCCCACAGTCTAACTTTGTCTGTACATGGAGATAATTTCTCTCTGTGACACCCCTCTTTAGAATCGGGCTACTGACACGATCATCCAAGATGATCACTGTTTGCCATCTCTGTTCATGAATCCACCACAAGCAAGTTATGATATGTGGCTGCATGGAGCAAAGTTTCCCTGGTTACACTATGGAGGGAGCCAAAAACAAGTTCCACGACGACTGAGAGATGTTTAGTTGACTGATGAGGCTGAGGCTGAATTGTTTTTTGAAGAACAGGCATAATAAGAGCAGTGAATACCCACATGGACTATCATCCCTAAAATGAAATCCAGTGGAGCGAGCATTATGATTTGGGGCCCCTCTTATGCCTGGACAGCTCAATATCATGAAGGGGGTAAAACGCATTCCTATCTATGGTACCTTACAGGACAATGACAGGGTGGATGTTTGCCAGTCAGATAATGACCCTAAATGTTGAAGTACATCTACTAAAGAAAGACAGCAAACAAAGAAAATTGATGGAGTGGTCTAGTAAAAACTAGACCTTAATCCAATAGAAATGCTGCTGAATAACCGTAAGAAAGCCATTCACACCAGATATCCTAAAAATGTTAGAGCCAAATCAGATCTAAAACAACGAATGGGCCAAAATTCCTCCAGTCTTTTCCAATGTTGTCGCAAACATTTGTTTGATGTTCGTGCCAAAATAAGGTTCAGCCAATTATTAGATCCAAGAGTTCACTTACTTTTCCACCAGCACTATAAATCTTTAATGGGTGTGTTTAATAAAAACATAAAAGATTCTGATTATTTGCGTGTTAATAGCTCAAGCACATATCTATATTTGGGACATAAATGGAGATCAGAATACATTATATGACCAATCAATGCAGAAAACCAGGATCACATACTTTTGTTTTTTTTCCACAGTACAACAACTGCCAGATGAATATGTAGTCAGAAAAAAATACAGCCACAAGCTGAACTGTGTTTTCGAAAGATTTGATCTATTTGGGAGTTCTTTGCTCCAAAGTCCTCTCTAGTTTGTAAATCAAAGGTAAAACTGCCTTGGTGGATCATTTCAGACATATTCCAAAGATCTAACATCGGTCGTGGGTTCCCTTTGTTCACCCTTTCCAGATGGAATCAGCCTGCGTGTCCATCCATGAGGCATTGAAGTCCGTCATCGACTACCAGACACACTTCCGCCTCCGTGAGGCCCAGGGACGCAGTCGGGCTGAGGACCTCAACACCCGGGTTGCGTTCTGGTCCATTGGAGAAGCCATTATCCTTCTGGTGGTCAGCATCAGCCAGGTGGTCCTGCTGAGAAGCTTCTTCTCCGACAAAAAGACCACCACAACACGTGTCGGATCATAACAGTCTCTGAGCTCTGGGATCTTACTCATTCATTTCTTTATTTGTTCCTGGACTCGTGTGCATAGAGTGGTTAAGAACAGCAGTGCTGCTCGGAAATCTGATCATATCAAACTGCCAGGTCGTACAATCTGACACGTAATCCTCATTCAGCACTGCTGTTCTTGGAAACTTTATGGAGATTAGTCTGGAGAAAACGTGTTTCAAATGTTTTTGAGGGGTAAAAGAAAGGAAAAAAAAAAAAAACCGAAGGAAAACTTGATTGTGCTGCTTGTAGCTATCTGTATACGAGGCAGTTCAAGCACTGGTCGCACAGTAAAAGCAAAGCATTAATAATTTGAATATTTTCTAATAATTTCTAAATGTGTTCTTATTTTATTTGTGTCCTTTTATGCCCCAACATCTCACAACCGCTCTCTCTGATCTGTTCCATTTTCAGCCCAAGAGTGATATTGGGACTAAATGTACACATGATGTAAGGGTGCTGCAGGTATATGTCCTGCAGAGCACTGGGTCTCTAAAACCACAGTCCCCATGCAAAGATTGATCCCCACAACAGTTGTATTTGGTCATGAGAAATCTGCTGCATTTTTCTTTGTTATTAAACCTCACTGTGTTAAGTGAGAAAGAGTAAATATTGTTTGCTTTTATTAGCTTTGTCATTTTAGATGAGTTATTAGAAGAGGGTATTTTATACAGAGTAAGCCATCCTCTAATCTAATATTAGCTTGAAACTTTTGTTCAGTAGTTGGTATTTGGTTTGAAGGATTGAAGTTAGAGATGCTGTTGTGTGTCTCTCTCAAGTGAATACAGACCCAATTCCTTAAAAGAAGGTTTTGGTATTTTGTTTGTATATGCTCTTATACACATTGGCGTGTAAGAAACGTTCAACTTGACCACATCAAGGACAATAATAATGATATACTTACAGGGTCCTTTATTACACCTGTGTGAGCCAACAAAGAAATAACAAATATTCTTATATTTGAAAATGACCTGGTTTTTTTTTTTTTTTTTTTGGGGGGGGGGGGGGGGGGGGTGGTTAAATGGCAAAATGCCAACACTTTTAAGTGCACCAACTTCTAAAATCTCTCTCTGGTTTCCTTGCAGTGTTATATGTAGTTCTGCCTTTGCTGTCTAACATGTAAAACATATTTATCTTGTGGAGCTAACACTGTCCTTTTGGTTTTATACAGCGCTGTTGTGAAATTCATGTTGTGTTGCAAAATATTGCTTGAATATAAGATAATCCTAGTAACTTTGAGTTGTAGTTGTAATTTGATGTTTTATTCCCTCACTGACCACTCGGTTTATGTTCAAAAAGAAGATTTAGACCACCTCTAATGTTTGTATGTAACATTATTGGTTCTGTTGTTTTTTTTTATACCACTGTCAAATGCCAGCTTTTCATCATTTTGCAATGCGTGAGAAAACAATTCTAAACATGCCAGATTTCTTTTTAAGATGTTTCACTACACATTATAGCCTACATCAGTGCTTCCTGTGCCCATGTAGGTCACACCGACCGGTTGCACTTCCACCAGGTATTGTTGCTTCGGCCTGGAACCACGTGGGTCATTCTTTCTCTGATCAGAAAACAACATCTGAGTGTAAATTTAGCTCCTACACTCAGGCATGGCTGAAACATGAAGTACCTGAGTATCATGGAGCTGTTTTCATGTTTACCTGTACATTTAGTTTTACTGTGCACACCATCAATGAATGTGACAATTCAGGTCAGCCCCTTGCAAAGCTCGAGGACATCACCGTTGAAATGTGAGATTTTTGTCATAAGTTTAAGTTTATATATTTATGACAAACATTTACACCTAACCCACTGAAAGAGACCAAAAGCACAGCTTTTTTTGATTTTATTCTTCCATTTTGTCAAACTGTGTAACTTGGTCAGAACTGATTCCAACTAAAAGCTTTAATATGAATGTGGCCATATATTATTGACGGTTGCTATTCTTTCCCCCCCCCCCCACCTCATGTTTTATCAGTTTTGGTATGTGGTGCAATGTTGGTATTTCCCTTATGTTTGCGTGCTGTCAGGTCACTTTTGGACACAAATTCAGCTCTGGGGCATTGTGGGAACTTGTTAAGTTATTGGGATGGCTGAATAAACTTTCTGTTTAAATACGGAGGTCTGCATTTACTTAATCATGACTCATAAATAGTTTTCAGTGAGGCAAAGAAACGTGTGGATACACAATCCAGTAATGCTCCTTTCACCCTGCAGGGAGTGATATAACCAAGGCCGTCATATAGGCACCTTTGCATCTCTGCATTGAAGATATATCATAATCTACAGATACAGAGTATGTATTTTAATATTTACTTTTTTTTTTTACGTCGGTTTCTTTTCACTTTTGTTGTAAAGAAAAGTCACCGGAGCTTTGTTTTTTTTTTTGTTTTTTTTTTTAATCTCGTACTTGTTTTCTATTGGCTGCCTTACCGAGCTCTCTGATTGGACGCTCACACGTCAATCTGAGGAGAAGAAGAAGAAGAAGAAAAAAAAAAAATCCTGCGTTGGGTTTGTGATTGAACAGAAACGGAGTCGTGATCATCCGGTCGAGCCGCGGGTGGGTGGTTATTAGCCGCCTCTATTTACGTCCGCCGAGAGTTACCGTCGTGCCAGCTTGCTGAGTGGCGACATGGACGGCCGTTGCTCGCCGTTTTGGGGGTAACGTGTGCCGTTTCTTCGTCAACTAGAGGGGAGGAGGAGGAGGAGGAGGAGAGGGGGGGGAAACACGGCTCGGATACCGGGAGGATTTCCTCTGACTGTCCGTCAGGGAGAGCGTCGGGTGGTTGTTGTTTTTTTTTCCAGGCTAAGCTAAACAGCAGCAGGGAGGTGGAGGAGGAGGAGGAGGGTGGAGGAGGAGGTGGTGGAGGAGAGGGGGGGGGGTGGATTTCAACAATCTCGGCCCTCGGAAAGCGAATATAAAAATCGAGGAGTACGGGTTATGTCGCGGGACAATATGATGACAAGCGGAGGAAACGGTTCCGGTGACGGAGAGCTTCCCGGAGAGGACGAAGTGTCCTCGGATGAGAAGCGACGATAAAAGAGGTGAAAAGTAGCTCCGCCGACGGAGCTAGTCGGGTTAGCACAACAGATCAAGGAAGTTGACGAGCCGCCTTGATGTGTTACTGGACTAAAAGGGTCGTCTCAAAACCTCTGACTTGTTGTTCGAGTTACAGATTCGCAGAACCGACTGGGTTGTTGTTGTTGTTGTTGTTGTTTGTTTTTTTTAGTGAAGTTGAGTAACTCTCGTGGTCTGTGAGCTTTTTTTTTTTAACCAAATGCTAAATTGGTTCCGGGTTAGCCGTAAAGTCGGAGCTGGTGGTAAACAAAGGGTCCGCAGCTCGACCTGTCCGCACCTCCGGTGTGACCGGCGAGCCTTTGTTTTCACGGACACGATTGTCTTTTTTTTTTTAAATTTACTTAACAGTGCTCCGAGATGGATTTAAAGACGGCGGTGTTTAACGCGGCCAGGGACGGTAAGCTGCGGCTGCTCCAGAAACTGCTGGAGAACAAAGATGGACACGAGGTGACCAAGTTAATGGGCGAGAAGACGAACGGGGCCACCCCGCTCCTCATGGCCGCCCGGTACGGCCACCTGGACCTGGTGGAGTACCTGCTGGAGTGCTGCAGCGCTCCCGTCGAGGTCGGCGGGTCGGTCAACTTCGACGGGGAGACCATCGAGGGCGCGCCGCCGCTCTGGGCCGCCTCGGCGGCGGGCCACCTGAAGGTGGTCCAGTCCCTCCTGGGCCACGGAGCCTCCGTCAACAGCACGACCCTCACCAACTCGACGCCCCTGAGGGCGGCCTGCTTCGATGGCCACCTGGACATTGTGAAATACCTGGTGGAGCACAAAGCTGACCTGGAGGTGGCCAACAGACACGGCCACACGTGTCTCATGATTTCCTGCTACAAGGGGCACAAGGAGATCGCGCAGTACCTGCTGGAGAAAGGTGCAGATGTCAACAGGAAAAGTGTCAAAGGTGAGTCCGCAACAAACACATGACATGCACTCCTTCTTTTTTTTTTAAATTTTGTATTGTTGTGTACATGTTAAGAGTTTAACCTGGTTTGAATTCTCTACCTTATAGCGACTCTTTGGTGTTGTGAAATATACATTTATTCTAATTAACCTCATAGTGTCGTGGAAAATAAAATAAAATAAAAAACACATTAGTATTATATTGTAAATACGTAACTCGTATCTCACAGGTGATTACACACAGACATACAATGCCCCTTTTTTATGACTAGTAGGTAATACAAAAATAAATAATTATCAGGTGTTATAATTCAAGAATTTCCATATATCTGTCTGACATGAGTCAGCAGACGAGCATGAACTTCTGGTTTCACAATGGAAAGTTGTGAACCGGCTACATCAACTTGATGTGTCCTTTTTGGGTGTGTCTGAAATAACCTATTTTCTCCTTGGCTGGTGTTTTAAGTTCAGGTAAAGCAATGTTCATCAGTTTTTAGGTCATTGTCCTTTATTTGACAGACTGCAGGATTCCTTGGGGGAGGGCGGGCGGGGGGGGTGGGGGGGGGGGACAAGGGACAAGACATTATAAATTGTTGTCCCGCATAAAATAGTTTTGTGGATGTGTACATCGCACTATGGATGTGTAAGATGGCAGGAAAAACATGGATTGTTCTTTCCTGTGCGAAGCACAGTCGCTGTGGTTGACCTGCAGTCATGGTTGTTACAGTGGATTTTTGCTAAACTTTCAACGCCTCGTACACCATAGCCCCCCCTCTCCTTCTGAGTGGTCTGTAGTGTGCTCTGGATGATCGTTTTGTCATAATAAGGCTCTATTGTGACTTAATTCTCAGGCATCGCGCTGTCCAATTTGCAAGCAGGCACATGTATTGGATTGGCATATTTGAGTCCCCACTTCATTGATCAGATCCGTGTTGTTGAAGCTTATTCTCAGCTCGTCCAGTGAACCTACTCTCGGGTAAATATGTAACTCGCACCCAATTCGGTCATGTTTTCCTGACCAGTTGCGGGCTGCGTTTGTGAGGTAGCGAGCACTCTCTCAAGCCCATCCGTCCCCTTGACAGCTGAACCAACAGCAGGAAGTTAATGTGTAATATTAGATACGAGGTGGAAAACAATGGGAGTTTGTGTTGGAGGAAGGAAAGCAATTTATTAAAAACTATTGTCACGATACCATAATCACAGCCTGACCGAACTGCTTAAAAAAAAAAAAAAGTTGCGGCCTGCTCTCGGTTCCTCCACAGAATAATCAACACTTCTCGGTTCATGAAATTCCCCTCCAGCCCCCACGACCTGTTAGAGAGCTGCCCTCCTCCTGTGCTCAAGGTAGCCTAAATTCTGTTTGGAAGCCTATAAATAGCACTCGCCCTAATCCACCGGGATAAAACGGGATTCTTACGTTTCGGTTTAACTTGTTTTGTTTGTAGAAATTACAACATATTCGTTACTGTGGTAGTTCGTTACACTATCCAAAAGAAGAGATGTCAAGTCTGGTGTCGGCGGGTTTTGAGGAACACCCAGAGGAGGCACTGTGGTCAATTTTAGCAACGTATTATAATTTATGCATAATCAAAAGTCCATTTGAAAGCAGTTACTTGTTCAAAACAATAACAACGGTATTTTTTTTTTTTTTTTTTTTTCTGCGTTGTTAACCCAGCTACCCTTGTGCAGCTCTAATTAACGGAGGTACAGCTTTAGCGCTGCTGCTCTTTAAGTGTTCTTTTGTCAAGAGTTGGCCAGGATAAAACAAAAATCTGATTAGTGTAGTTTTGGCAGAAACTGAAGTTTATAATAGTTAATCCCGAACTAACCCTGTCTGGTCTCAACTGCATGAGTATGGATCAACCTCAGCATGGAGCGAGTGGAAGCAAGCAAACGCAGCATTATACAAGTGTTGTATTGAAAAGGGAGGAAAGTAAAATGAACAGGAAGTGCTGTGTGTTGAATGAATTTACTTGAAGGCATTTACATGTTGTTGTTGTTGTTGTTTTTTTTACAATGTTTTCGTTATACTTTGAACCTGCTTCCAGGGCTGAGTGACCAATTCTAAAGGAAACATATATATATTTTTTTTTTTAGGATTCTACCGCCTTTTTAAAACATATTTGCATTTATAAAACAAGGAACATGCGAGCTTGAAACGGGCATGTTGCACATTGTCGCGGAGGAATTATGGTAACACATAAGTTGACACGTCACAGTTGTAAATGGGGTGCGTTACGATGGCGCAATATGATGGCCGTCTCTCATACCGCGTCGTGAGTCACAGCCTCGCGAGGTTTCGCCGGAGACGTGACGCACCCACCAAGTGAAAGCAAACAAGTCCGAGGCTGTTTCCAAAACATTGCATTGTCATGGGGAGGAAACCAATTCCTAACATTTTCTTTTGTCGCGGTCACACGGACAACAGTTAAGCTCACATCTCCCACTGCAAAGCTTCCGTTCGGCACGATTACCCATGAAGCTGCGGTAGAGCTGTAGGCGACACGACCTGTGATTTTTTTTTTTTTTTTTTTCTTCTTTTTTTTTTTTTTCCTTCTGTCTGAATGAGTGCCGTGTTGGGAAATGCATCCACAGACTGTGAGCGTGACGCATCTCCCCAGAATGGGTAGTCACTGGGCGGACAACTCGCTCGCGACAGCGTCCACAATAATCTTCTTACCGTCTGATCTGCTCTTTGAATATCTCCTGAGCCCGGGAGAAAGACGACCAGAAATTGTCGGCTTAGAAAGAGAAAAAAAAAAAAAATCTCGCGAAGTCTACTTCAGAATAATATCATAGACGCTTGCCTTGTACAAACGCGCTTATGTCTGGGTTCTGGTTGGATATAAACGACACAATCTTTACCGTTTCATTGCAAGACGCTCGTCGTTTCTGTTCGCAGGCAACACGGCGCTTCACGACTGTGCCGAGTCGGGCAGCCTGGAGATCATGCGCATGCTGCTGCAGTACGGAGCATCCATGGAGCAGGACGGCTACGGCATGACGCCCCTGCTGTCCGCCAGCGTCACGGGCCACACCAACATTGTAGACTACCTGACGACGCACCAGCAGGTCAGCCTGTCCGTCTCGGTCAGTCGCTGGCAAAGGACAGTTTTGTCCGCATCGATGCGCGTCTTGAATCTGTCGGCTGTTCCTCTGGGAGAGATTTAAAAACGGTGATGTTCTTTCCTCTGCAGACGAGCCACATGGAACGTATTGATGCCCTGGAGCTTCTGGGAGCGACATTTGTCGACAAGAAGAGAGATCTGCTCGGTGCTTTAAAGTATTGGAAGAGAGCCATGGACTTCAGGTACATGGACAGCAACAACATTGTCCATAAACCAGAACCCAAACATCTGATCATGGCGTACGACTATGCCAAAGAGGTGAGTCTTGTCTTTTTCACCTTGAAGTGGTTCTGTAATGTATTTGGTACTCTTGAAAAAGGTTTTACCATCACGGATGATGTACATTTTGGTGAGGGAAGTAGCAAAGGGACTCTTACTCTTTACAACCGGAGACACAAGTCTGCAACTTGGTGTATTTGTTGTGAAGAGAGCAATTTCAGGTCCTAAAGAAAGAAAGAAAGAAACAAAAAAATGAATGGATAAAAATTGAACGCGACACCCAGAGCGGACTGCCGAAGTCCCGAGTCATGTTTTGACTTTTCAACCTTCTTCTTTAGGTAACAAACGGCGAAGAGCTGGATGGGCTGATATCTGACCCGGACGAGATGCGCATGCAGGCCCTGCTCATACGCGAGAGGATCCTCGGCCCACAACATCCAGACACCTCCTACTATATTCGGTACCGAGGCGCTGTCTACGCTGACTCTGGAAACTTTGAGCGCTGCATCAATCTGTGGAAGTACGCGCTGGACATGCAGCAGAGCAACCTGGACCCCCTCAGCCCCATGACGGCCTCCAGCCTGCTGTCATTCGCTGAGCTATTCTCCTTCATGCTGCAGGACAGGGCCAAGGGGCTCTTGGGGACATCGGTGTCATTCGATGACTTGATGGGAATACTTTCCAAGAGCGTGCTGGAGATAGAGCGAGCTGTTAAGCAAAGCGGACCAATGCCTCCTGACCCCGCTCAGCTCAGCAAAGCCCTCTCAATTATCCTGCACCTCATTTGTCTCTTGGAGAAGGTGCCATGTACTGCGGAGCAGGACCACTTCAAGAAGGAAACCATCTATAGGTGTGTTTCTGTGTGAAAGTACTTTGGGAACCGTTTGACTTCAGTGAGGAGAAATCTATTGAAATCACCCCCAGTAATCTTTCATGTTGAGAAACGCCATCTATGTATTTGTGTACTAAAGCAGAGCTGGCAGATGGGAGGGGATGAACATATTTTCTGTTACAGTGATTTTCTTTGACCCAATTTCTCAGAAGGTCTTTGTCATCCCCTGTCTGGAATCTGCTTTGGGAAATTTTCCATTTGGGTGTCCCTGAGCAAATTTTCAGCAAAGAAGAGGGAGTCAACTAAATAATTCATTCCACATCTGCCACAGGCCTTTTCTGAATGTGTGTCAATGTACCATTTATGTAAGGATGATAAACAAACCTGCATAAAAAGAGCAGAATCCTGGCACTCCATGATCTATATGTATATATATATATATATATATATGTATATATATTTATTGTGGGCACTCCAGCCATACGCCATCATCAGCGTTCATAAACAAACCTGACATCCTCATTCTCGGTTGGGTTATAATCCCGGTGACGATGCCGTGCCGTGTTGCTGCTTTTTTTTTTACTAAGAAGTTGCCGTTTCTCCGCATCCTCAGATTCCTGAAGCTCCAGCCGTGTGGTAAGAACGGCTACAGTCCGCTGCACCTGGCAGTCGACCGCAACACCACCTGCGTGGGCCGATATCCCGTCTGCAAGTTCCCCTCCCTCACGGTCGCCTCCATCCTTCTGGAGTGTGGGGCGGACGTAAACAGCCGAGATGAAGACGACAACAGGTCTGTTGTTTTGTTTATCTGATTCGCGTTTCACACCGTCTGTTTTTTTTTTTTTTTTTTTTTTTTTTTTTGTCACTCTTCAGGTTTTTAGTTGTTTTTTTTTCTCCCTTATTTATCATAAATGACATAGAAAGTGCGTAAACAATAGTTCATTTCTCCTGTCTGTGGAAGTAACGGGGGGGGGGGGGGGGGGTCTACTGTAAAGCGCATGTGGGAGCAGATCACATTGATGATCCAGCATGTACGTTGCGTGTGCGAGTCACCTGTTGTGTATGTCCCCACCAGCCCCCTCCACATAGCGGCATCGAACGGTCACCCCGACATCATGAACCTGCTGATCTCCTGCGGAACTCACTTCGACAGCACCAACGCCTTCCAACAAACGGCCTGCGACCTCCTGGACGAGAAGGAGCTGGCCAGGAATGTCATCCAGCCCATTAACCACACCACTCTGCAGTGCCTAGCCGCCAGGGCCATCATCAAGCACAGCCTCGACTACCGGGGGAACATTCCCGAGAAACTGGAGGCCTTCGTCTTGCTCCACAGATAGTGATTGTGAAGAAGTTGAAGGGGAAAGGACGGACGAAAAGAGCGGGAATGGAGTGTGCCTAATCGCGCGGAGTGAACGGACTGAGGAGCGTTACAGCTCGACGCCTGACCCCGCGGGGTGTTTTAGAAGGGGAAAACGCGGATACGTGGGCTAGGTTTGCAAAATCACATTATTTTGGAGAGTATGGACTTGGAAGATTCATGTGCACAAAAAAAAAAATGTCCTCCTCAAATCGAGACGGATTGAACAGTGATGGGACGAAACGGGAGGAGTGACCGTTATCTTCCTCTTTTACAAAGCTGCAGCTCCCACTTGGGATGAGTTGGGAGAGGATTGCAGCATGGACGAAAACACTTGTATCCCCAGAAGAACTCGGCAAAGAGGTTTACGTATTTTTGTTTGAGGAAAAAAAAATTAGAATTTTTTTTTTTTTTTTTTTTTTTTTTTTTTTGCATATTCCACAATGCTATTTATTGAATGAAACTTGAGAGATTTTTCTCCATGCTGGCTCTAACCCAGCCTCAACATTGCCTGCTTCTCTCTTCTCAAAAGCAAGGGTTGAGGCATTTCTACGTATGCTGGGACTTCAGGTTAACTTTTGTTTGTCCCGTCACTGTTGCCAACAGTCATGGACGCCCTCCTCAATCATCATCGGGTTCATCTTCTTTTTTTTTTTTTTTCTTTTTCTTTTTGTACTTTTACAATACGTGTAGTTTTTGTCATGGAAATCTGGACATCTGCCCAGAGGCCGCAGACTCTAGAGTCATTTCATTGTTCCCACTTTAGTGTACAACAAAGCTTTACAGGAAGGGTTTAACGTGTGCGAACACCATAAGTGCTTTATTCTTCCTATGCACAGGCTAGGCTGTTGGAAAGAGAGACTGTTGTATTCTGTGCCGGCACTTGTCTGTGCAATATCTCTCATGAGTTTTTGTGTTTACCTCATTGCTGCCGTTTCCTTCAGTATCCACCTACTTCACTCAAAGAGGGGAGGGGGAAGGGTGATGGTGGTGGTGGTGGTGGGAGGGGGAGGGGTGGGTGGGTGGGTGCAAAACCATTGTAGTGATTGTTGTAAGAAGAGCAAATGGATTTGAGTGATTGCGTAACGTGCGAGTGCCACCCGGTGTGTCTCTTGTATGCAGAGTGGTTTTGAGCTTAAGCAAGTTATTGATTACAGGGGGAGGGGGGGGGGGAGGGGGGGTTTGGTGAAGTGGCACTCGCGGAGATTCCGTAATGCACATGACTGCCACTGGAAACCACAGCGGCCAAACTAACCCATCTACAACCGCTGGAGAGTGCAGGCTTGAACACAGAAGTGACCTCTTGACGTTCATACACCTTTAAATGCCATCGTTCTTTAATAGCCTTGATCGAACAGAAATGTCTGGACAGGTTAACCAACATTGGCCCACTGTGCATGTGCAAACGCAGCATATCAACCAACCAGTCACTGCAGAAGACCTTTCCTGACAACTCCTAGACCACAGCTAAGATAGTTCTGTTAATTTTTTTTTTTTTTTTTTTTTTTTTTTAATTTGATTTTATTTAATTTGTTGTTGTTGTTTTTTTTTTTGTTTTTTTTTACAACTGTCGTCCAATTGTATGAGAATTGAAGACACGCAAGTGGGAGGACGCCTCCACCTACAGAATAGTAAAGCTTTGTGAATTATATTGTTTGCACATTAGCTTTAGATGTGTGGGTTGAAAAAAAAAAAGAAAAAAAAAAAAAAGGGCTTTTCATAATTTGTAGGATTTCATATTGCAGTCTATTTAACCTGACAGTTCACAACCAGACATAGAAAATGTACGAGGACTCCCAGGGCAACTTGATTTTAATCTGCACTTTACTACAGCAGAGTTTAAGATTTGATATGGCATTAATCGAGATCATGTCTTAATAACCAGTTTGACAATAAACCCATGTTGCACTGATCTCCGTGTCCAAATCTCGTCATTTCCTGGTTATATCTATTTGTCTGATGGGGATTTTGGCAAATATTGAGGTTGCTGACATGATGATGATGATGATGTCCTTTAGTATTGCGTAGGTGTCTACATTTTTCATTTGAATGGGTGCCCATTTTCACACAACCTAATTAAGTTGGAAAGACAGTAAAACTACATTTAACTTTCCAAACGAGGAAGTAAGCTTTTAACTGAGGAAACAAGGCTGCGATATAAAGGATTCATTAAAGGAAAAATCCCTCACTTTGTGAATGTCCACTTAATGTTGATGGGGACTGCAGGCAGTTAAAGCGATACGTTCCTCAGCGTGTGCTATACTGACCAAGGAGGGATGCTTCGCAGACGAGCTTCAGAAACCCAACCCACGAATCGGTCGGTTCCCCTTTCGCTACGTCTCTCCCCTCGTCGCAAAAAAAAATAAAAAGCGAGACGGACAATATTGAGAGCAGGGAACACCGCTTGTCCGACATTGTTTCTATATCGCCGACCTCGCCTTCTTTGTTGGTCGACGCGTTGCATCGGGTGACAAAAAAAAAAAAAAACTCACTCGGTAGTCAGTTGCCGTCAAAACTGATCTGAAATCCACATTAAAGTTAGTTTTTTGTTTTGTTTTAAGTAATAAGTGTGTACACAAATGTACTGCTAAAGGTGATGATTTATAGATGGTTCTACTTTACCACAAAGCATGGCCAACGTAGCCGTGAAAGAGTGTCGAGTAAACGGTCCGTACCTACACATTTACATTTGCTTGTTTCTCTTGGACCTCACTGGAGTTTCAGACGGACAAGAGTCCACGTTCCCTCTGGTTTTACGGCAGACTCGCTGAGCGGTGATATTTGATATTTTCAGATATTTGAGCTGGGAGAAGAATCGGCGGTCCCCTCCGGACTGGAAAGTGTCCAGAGAACCTTTGACGTCGCAGGAGGGTTTTGCTCACTTTGTGCATCCAGTCACTTCCAAGAACTGTCCCGAATAAAAACAAGCTGAATCATGGCTCGTTTGTTTAATAGTCGTTGCTTGAAGCAATAAAGTGCAACAGCTGAACATGTGCTCTGTAGAGCATTTGCTGTAGTTTTCCCTGTTAAGACGACAAATCTAAAAAAAAATTAAAAAAAAAAAAAAAGACCAAAATCAACAGAGAGTCGAACAGACTCACAAATACTTGTGTACGTAAAGCCCGACATAAAACGTCTTCCTCTGTGCCATATAAATCCACGTAACCCTAACCCGGGTCAAAATATGAACGTGTCCCAATTCTTTAAATTATGGCCGAATACCTGCAAAACTAAACGCATTCCCATCGTCTTTCGCTGCAATGATGTGTTAGCGTTTAGCTTGAAGCGTCACTGTGTTTTAAGTACATACTCGCACAGCCAAAAGTGTGGCTGTAGATTTCTTTACTGATAAAAGAATAAAGATTGTCTTTATCATGGCGGTTCCGTGTTGCCAGAAACGTCCTCCGCCTGGGTTTATTCTCCAGGTTTTAGGGAGATCCGGGCTGATGGTAACATAGTCAAAGGATGAAAAATAAAGAACCGTCGTCTCACAACCAGATGATGGAACTTCCTTGTATGTCAGTGAGTAGAGGAGTTGAATACCGTTGATTACGCATTCATGGATTTATGTAAAAGGCACAATGGGAATTTGCTTTGATCGTCATCAAATTCAAATGCAAATGGTTCAGTGTTTTTTTTCTTCGCCCTCATCATCTCTTGCAGCGAGGATCTCTCTCACCACCTGTTTCCTCCGCACGAACAGCAGCGGCAGTCTGACCCAGAATGTTACACCTATCCTCGATGTTCAGCAATGACTCACTGCCAGAAACTCGAGCGAAGCAGAGAGAGTGAGAATTTCTTAATGAGTCATGATCACTGGAGGTATATGTCTGTGTGTGTGTCTGTGTGTGTGTGTGTGTGTGTGTGTGTGGTTGGGTGTTTGTACTGGGCTGCTCAGGCAGGATCGAGCAGGTTTGGGTAGATACTTTTTTTTTTTTTACACATTAGTTTTTGTAACAATTGGTTACACACTTATATGTTTCTCTTACATAACTTGTAACAGTACATCTCATTTTGGATTTGGACCAAGAGCTTAGCTGACCTGACTGGTCGGAAAGAGAAACAGAAAGAGACACAGGAGGGGTTGGTTTTTTTTTTCTTCTTTTTTTTTCTTTAAATGTGTTTTAAAGGTAAAGTTTCATGTTATTTACTGGCAGACCCGCTCTCATAAGCCATTGAACTGTACTGTTTTGCTTTATCGTAACCACGCCCAGCAGTACCCGCTAAAAATAGGACAGATACTCTGAGTTGAAAGAAGACACATGTTCATTTATTTTTATCTAGTGTGTGGAGTGACATATTCCTGGGAACCGTATCGGCTGGAAATCAATCTGACTTTAGCTCCGTCTTTCTTTCCATCCTGCTCTCTCAGTCGCGTATAGCTCAGTTAACCTGCACCCTCTCTGGCAGGGAGGCCTCCTTGATGGTAATTGTGAAGTATATAATGTAGGTCTCTATGGGTCTAAGAGCCTGGAACAAGTCGAGGCTTGTCAGAGCAACATGTGAGCGTTCATGTGGCTCAGCCCCACTTACACAGGCAGAGGTGGTTAACAGAACAATCAGCTCCCTGTCTGACTACATGGCGACATATTGAGGATGAGATCAAAAGAAGTCCAGACGGAGAAAGGAGCGTAGCTGAAATAGGGGAGGGTGATATGGACAAAGTAAAATATCACAGAATCTTTTTTTACATGAGGACATTTTCGATAAATAATAATTAATAATGTGGATATATTGATTATGTGGGTAAAAGCAAATAATAGCACAGCCAGAACAGTCTGGTACGTTTAGGCCCAGGCCTAAGCTAAAAAAAAAAAAAAAAAATCAGGAACCTTGGTTAGCGCTGTGTGTTATAAAGCCCCTTTTTCTGGATAAGTCACTTGTGAGCTCAACAGGGAGGGGGTGTATGAGTCAGAGGGTTGCCCGTGAAGTCCCAGGAATGAGGTTGATGGGAATCTACCACGCTGAGCAGTCTCTGAGCAAGATATAGCACAGACGCCCTACCAGCTCCAAAAAGAGAGACATTACCTGTTATTGTGTTGAAAGACAGACGAGATGCATTTTTAAAGAATAGGATTTTTAAAGTCTGACTTTAGACAATACAAACAGGCCCGTATTTACATCCAAAAGTATTTATTTATTATTCGTTCTCAACAGAAAGAAGAGTATTTTGTCCTTAATTTCTTTAAGATACAAACTCTATGAGTATATATATATACATATGAGTATGGAGTACTGGTCAAATATCTGAGTCCGCTGGAGGACATTTTTGTAAAAATATTGGCAATATAAATGATTTACATGTGCTCTGTGTCTGGTGTTTACATTTAATGCAGCACTACCACTCCAAAGTGAGTTTATTCATTAAATGTCTGATTAATTGCCCCCCAAGTACAAGTCAAGTCACCGTGTAGGATATCACCGAATACACGCCTTTGTCTGTGAAAAATGTATATATTTGTTTCTGCATTGACCCATACAGTATATCACTTTATTCAGGGTCACAACAATGCTTTTGTTTTGTCACAGTTATCATCTTGTGCAAGCTCAGTTTGTGGCAAAGGGAAGAGTTACCTATTCAGTACTGTTCACCATGTTGGGTTTTACAAGGAAAAATAGAGCTAAAATACTTAAAGGAGCATAAACAACTACAAATGAGATCACGTGTCAGAGCTGAATCCCAACTCGCCTGTGCACAGGGCTTCACATTATGGCTTATTTTTATGGCCTTTTGGTAGTGCTGTCAGCTCAGCCTACTTCTGTCCTGTCTATATTTAGGGCTGAATAATGCCCTGTTGGAAAGCTGTCCTACATTAGGCGTGCTCCTCCGTCTCTGAATACCTGCAGGTGAACTCGCCGCAGTCACCAGACACCTTTTCTTTCCTCGTGCCTAAGCCTGTCTCCGTGTGCCACTCAGTCCATTTCAGCTCAGTTCAGTGAGGCTTTATTAACATGGCATTTGAGTAATGCTACAGCTCAAGAGCTATGACAAAGCAGAAATATGATGGAGAAGTTAGGCCAATTAAATGTTTTATTACTGACCTATTTCATTTGTCTGGGTTACTGTGAGTTGCCGCCAGTCTGCCATCTCCTCGCTTTTTTCTCTCCTTCGTCTGTCTTCCTCACTGCTTCTCTGTCCTTGGTCACCGCGGCAGCCGGAGACCCCCTGCTGTCTGCTCCGAAGCGTGCACATCACGACTCCAAAAGTATGAAATTTTCTTCAGAGACATGATAAGACGGCATACTGTGTAGCCCCAAATATCTGAAGGAAGCACATGCCCACACGTGTTTCGGTGTGAATTTGCCAGTCGCGGGGTCTGTAGCTTCAAGAGCACAGAGATTGGAAAAAGCATCAAATGCAGCGACATTTAGGGACAAATCTGTCACACCATTTGGCAATTTAACATGAATTTCCTCTGCACTTCGAATGGACAATGACTCAGATGGCTGGCAGAAGTCTGATGATCTGTTTCACTTCATTTAGGCTGTTTTATCAAGCAAAAATGTCCATGGACAAAACAAGAACCCATCTCAGGTTCTCACTTCTCCACTTCATAGATTTGGTGTTTTTCTCAGTTTTATATGACTGTGAAAATGTTTTGGTTTTGGACTGCTGATTAAACAAAACAAGGGATACGATGTTACCTCGAGCTCCCAAACTTGTGACAGGAATCTTTCTGACATTTTATACTGTAAACAGATAATCAATGAATTACAAAAAAAAAAAATAAAAAAAAAAAAAAAATGGCAGGTCAGTGTACAATTACAATTTTGTGTTAATTGCAAACCAAATTACATTGTGACAGTGGGTCCTTTCACATATGATGCAAAGCATCCCTCCTTGGTCAACATTTGCTGGGCTGTCCAAGCATTAACAACTGCCAACATCTTCTTTGTATCATTAAAATCTGATTTTTTTTTTTTTAGTGCTGTTTAATGTATTTAGAGTTATGTTCCTCTTCCTAACATACCACACTGCCACTTAAGTTAGAAAGAGTACCCAGACACGGTATGTTTTTAGTGCCAAACCAGTTTGAGTTCAAAGAAAACGTGTAAGCTTGTTGGTGTGCATACATGCTGAACTTACAGCCTGTGCCTCTGTGATTCCTTTCAGCCCCTCCGGCCTAGTAAATCTATCATCACTGTCCCTTTAAAACAGGGTTTAAATGGAGATAGATTGATCCCCTGCACTGATTCCCCTTTGTTTTCTTCTTTACTTTGATGCGCTGGACACGGCATCGTGTTTGTATGAGTGGAGCACCTGCTGACTGTAAAACAACAAGGTGGTGACTGAGAAAATGGTGCTGGGAAAACGTGACCGATTACATAAGAGCCCCGGCAGCTAAAATAGATAGGGAGGGTATTAACATGGGGATCACTGTGGTCTGAATCTGATACTTGTTTGGACTGGACACCCCGGCCTCTGCCTCACAAAAACACATGAAAAACACACACACACACACACACACACGCACACACACACACACACACACACACACACACACACACACACACACACACACACACACACACACACACACACACAATACTCCCTGATTGGACCATGGGGGACTGCTAATTGTGCGTGTGTGTGTGTGTGTGTGTGTGTGTGTGTGTGTGTGTGTGTGTGTGTGTGTGTGTGTGTGTGTGTGCGCGCGTGTGTGTGAGACTGTAGAGGATGAGTTATCTATTGTGTGTGTGTACTGTATGTGTGAGAGTGTTTGCCGATCTCCAAGCACACTGGCACCGAGACTTTCCACTTTGAGTCAGCTGTCAAAACAACACTCATATAAATAGAGGGAGAATTAGCTGGCATGGCAGTGATTATAACAACAGATACACAAAATCAACACGCATCTGCAAACGACACACACACACACACACACACACACAGATCCTCTTTTGACTGATTTGACAGTCACTGAAGCTAACTAATGACTCTTGACAGGCGTATTAAGACACTTGAGGAATGATTTGAAGACAGTAAACACATAGAATCACACACACCATCCCCAAACACACACTCGCTCTTTTTCCCTTATTTTTTTTTTATTTTTTTTAATTTTTATTTGTTTTCATTTATTGGGCAGAAAACAAGTGTGGGATAACACACCACGACGCCCCTTTAATATTGATTTCAAAGCCTCCGTCCAGCAAAAGAAACACAGAGTTTAGAGAGTTACCAGTTCAAAGTGTTTTCAGTGTCCAACTGAAATTAAATAGCAGTTATTTTTTTCTTTTTGTGGATGTAAACTCCAGCGTTTGATCTGTATTTGGGAGCCTTTGTATTCAACATGAAATAATCATGGCCTCATAACCCTTAATTGAATCTGTCTGAAAAACTTCATCCGTGTGGGTTTGGTTTAAGCAGATGCAGCACAGACAAAAACACAAATACAGAAATCCTAAATGGGAAATACATGAAAATTGTTGTAAAATGTATTTATTAAAGATTTGATTCTCATAATTCGAGGCCATTTTATAAAATACGTTTTCAGGGTGTTGAAACATTATTGAGATCATTTCTTGGAAACCAACAGACAAAGAGCACATCTGTCTACACCTTGTTTGATCTCCTGAGTTCCTTCAATCCAGTTCCACTTGTCTAATAAAGATACATATGGAATTTCTACATTTCATACATATGGATTTCACTGTCTTGTACTCGTGTTCTGTGGCTAATTCGGGCTAACCTGGGCAGCCGATACTGGTGACTGTCCAGGCACGAACACACACAGGAGTGGGCATCCTGAAACTCAAGTCCTGCTTCAAGTCATTGACATTTGGCAGCAGCGACGCTGAAAGACCCAGGAGCAGTTTTACACACAGATTAATCAGGAATTTGTTACTTCAGTCTCCCCACGCCACACGAGGTTCATTTATAGTGTCTGGAGCTCAGGACTCTTACTTTGACACTGAGAACTAAAGTTTATGGAAACCATAAACTAACTTGATCCCCCCCCATATCACTCGCTCTAGGTTTACCATGACCTGTTCACTCTCTCACATATGCCAAGATCTATCTTGGTCGAGAAAGGTGGGGGATTTGTACTGTATGATGGTCCTGGAAGACTTGAATCCAGCATTTCCCTGACTTTTAGTAAAAGTCACATTTAAAGGGATTTGTTTTTGCCTTGAGAATTTGCATGAGAATTTCCTGCAGCTTAATTATCAGAAAGTTGTGAACTATACTTCTAATCTGTAATGCCCCATGACGTCCAGCAGAGACAACATTTTTTTTAAGTGGTTTCTAAAATAACCTCAACATGTTATTTTACTTAGATTGCCACTCCAATGAAACATTAGCTTAGCTTCCTGTAGATGCATGTGAGGGCTTCATATCAAGTTTCAATAATATACTACACATAAGGGGCAGTTTTATTTCTATTTACTGTCCATAATTAGCAGTTTGGCAGGCTAGATAAGAAGGAGGTGACATAAAAAGGTAAATATAAAAGTCTGCACTAGCTGTCTTTTCATGATGACTAATCAAAAAAGAGCCTGTCACGTTCCGCTAAAATAAAAGCTCACGTTTATCTCTGGCAAGTAGAAAGCATGTCGAGTTGAAAGCGTTGGTGCTGCAGTTTGCTTTTGTCATTTTCTGTATTTGTATACTTGGCCAGGGCAAAAACGTTCTCCTTTTTCTCATTTTTAAATGCGGCTTGCACCACAACAGTTCCTCTTGATCAGTTGAAATGTTTGGCTGTGCCCACATTTGTTGCCAACGCCAAACCATCTGCCACAAAGCAACACTGACTCATCGGGCCCGCCTACACTCTTTTGAGAATCCATAATTTCCACAAGGTGCCTCCTTCTCTATCTAATCACCATGTACTCTACCTTCCCCAGTATTTCACTGTGGCTCTGCAGTGCTGAATCAAACACAGAACTGAGTGTGTGGGCGCAAAGTGTTGCAGATAAAAGAGCAGTCACGGCCAGAACCTCAGCCTCGCAACAAATGTGTGAATATAATGCTGGTTTTTGACAAAGCTCATCCAAATTTCTTAATTTATGGAACAAGGTTAAGTTCTCTATTCTACTGTATTGTATTCTATTGTATTCTATTGTATTCTATTATATTCCTGTGTTTTGTCTAGTTTGCCTGTTGGACAATTATGTCACGCCTCCAGTGCCCAGACACATAATGACATGCATGTGTGAAAATGCACTCACTCACTCACTCACACACACACACACACACACACACACACACACACACACACACACACACACACACACACACACCGACAGTCTCTCCCTCCCTCTCTGTCCTGGCACCTATCAGTAGTTGATAATTTACACAAAGAGCGTCAACAGTGTTTGGTCTGGTCCTGAGTTGCCAGGAACAAGCAGGGACAGATCAAGTGTCCAGAGAATAAACTAGATGCTCCAGCCGGCTGGTGTCCATTACTCATGATCACACCGACACAGCTGATAACTCACTTTAAAACTGTACTTCTGTCTCTCTCGCTCTCTCTTTCTTCTTTTATTTTCCGTATTTCCAGTATTCCTCCATGAGGACATTTTTTTCTATGATATATTTGTGTATAATCTTTCTATACTCGTCTCTTCAATGGGAGACAGAAAAATGGGGGTGTGGTGTTAGAAAGTATTGAGCCTTCAGATCATCTTCTCAGGATGTCTGTCGATAGTGGAAACATCAGGCTTCCTACGTCCACACTTTGTTGTTTGACAGTACAGCTCAAGCAGGGAGTGTCTGAGAAGTGTTTTTTAGTCATTCACAATAATCAAGGGTGGAGCACTAAATTACAGCGCTGCTTGCCACTGTCTTGTGTGTACAGTATGTTTACTTCAGTTTGTTTTCTGTTGCTCTCTTGTTGGGCGCAGAGAGACTGAGGGAGGTCATGGGCGAGGCAAAGGGAGGGGAATAAATGTGAGCTGATGTGCCCACGTGCCAGAATAAAAGTAGAAACTCAAAGTTTTGAAGCTTCCGTCAGTCTGGCCAGTTCACAATGCATAACATTTTTCATTGAACCTTTTATGTCTGCAGCTGATGTGTGAGCACCTCAGAAATCCAAAGTCTCCTCCAGAAACCACAGGGACACGACCAAACTACTGCCAAGTAGTTTAAAGGCTTATAGAGGTGATGAAGAGGTTTCAATTTGAAGAGAAAAGTCGTCTTCTTTACTGACAGTCGTCTTTAGGAGGTGAACTTTCTCTATGTGAAGATGGTCTGACTGCGATGTTATGCCTCTTAATAAAACACTAGGGAGGGGTAGGGTGAAATCAGCATAGACTTTAGAGCGGTCAGACTGCTCATTAAACCACACACACACACTCGCATGTATCCGAGCACACTGTGAACCCTGAGTGGCATGTGTGCAATCATCTCCTCTGAGCTTGTCAGGTCATATCTGACAGATTCACTGCCCTGTCGTTAAGGCTGAGCTGATTTAAGAAAAGAATTTCAGTCTTGCCCATGTCTCAGTTTTTATTTCCCCAGGCAAAATGATATGAGAGCATTACGTCAACAGTGAATAGAAGCATAAATCAGCCTATGCAAACAACACACTCAACTTGTGTTTTTGCACTTCAGTTTTTGTAAGGATTAAACAAACAAGATGTGTTAATTATTGAGCTTTAGAGGTGTCAGATATTGTTACCTTTGCACAGAGCAGGATGGCTGCCTCCCCATGTTTCCAGTCTTCATGCTAAACTAGGCTAACGTCTCCTGGCTGTCCACAGTACAAACAAGAGAGTTGGGATAATCGACAATTTAAAATAGTGGAACATAAGTATTGCTTTATAGTGAGAACATGTTCAGATTGAATGTGGTGCAGACATTGGAGTTTGAAGAGCAAGTTGAAGTTACCCTGCTCTTACCGTCTGTGGCAAAATTGGCAGAGTTGCAGCTGAAGTTAACACGTGATCATTAACTGAAACGCTTTCCGTTACTTCTTCATCTTTTTTCTCACTGAGTCTTCATTCGTCGTTTCAACCTCAGCATGTTCTCACTAAACTTCATTTGTCGGAAAAGGCACTGAAACCTGAAATAATTCAATGCTCCAAGTAAACTCGAAAGTAAATCAGATTGTGTGTATCCCATGACAGTCGATGATGCTCCCTTCAGTCGGAGCTGGAGTAGACAGAAATCACAGACACGAAAGCTGACCCACTTGCAACAACTTTGAATTAGATATCAAGAGTTATCACATGATTGTTTAATTGTTTAATGGATATAATGTATAAAGTTAGCTTGGGCAGCAGGACTTACTACCTACACATTCTCTATATTATTGTATTGGTACAATCTAAAAGCTCAGTAAAAACATGATATGGATTATAGCTTTTACAAAGCCTTTTTGTATTTTTTATAGAGTATTTCTAAAATATAGAAATAAACCTTCATTTTTAAACAATCTCACCACAAGCTCCATCTGATTGCCACTCTTGATGGCACCACATGATCTTCATCAGCAGCTGATTGTTCCTTTTGTTCTTTGTCAATATTTTAAACATAAAATTTACATAAAAGTCTAGATAATACTTATTGACATAATCCTGAATAGAATATGTAAGATTTAGTACCACATCCCTCTAAATAAGGTCGTTGAGTAAGGACATGTACCTCTTAGTAGGTCATATAAGGACAGCGGTGAAAGGCCTCTGTTGTACATCGCTGTGTGAAGAGTGTGGGTGAGGTGAGGACTTATGTCACCGTGGATATGTGAGAGGCACTCTGGATAAGAGCATCGTTTTTATGGTGGAGAATGTGAGTGAAGCGACAGTCAAAAGAGAGCTGCTGTGCGGCCAAGTGCTGCCGGATTTATAAGGTTTTCTAAGAATAGCAGAACGTATAGTCTTCCTGATCAAATCAACCAAATAAGCATCAGCTCCCTTATTCAAGAGTGAAATTCAGGGTAATTTACTCTCATGGTTCTGACTTCACTTCGACTTCTTGGATGCACTGATATGGCTTTAAATTATATTATTCAATAATTTCTATTTAGCATCAGGTTTATGAGCAAGTTTCGGTAAAGGAGAATTTCTGAAGTCATGACTTTATCACCAGTTTGCTCATACAGTATGTGAATTTTTTTTTTTTTACATGTTGTAGTGTTAAAATGTTTTTTTAAATGTCACTTTAATCTAGCTTTATTTTTTTAATGATGCTTAGACATGTTTGAAAGACACGGTTTTAGGGCTGCAACGATTCAACATGAAAATGCCAGAAAATTAACATTTTAAGGCAAGTACTTCCATAAAAACACCCAAGTAGTCATATGTATTCTGTATATGTGTGTTAATACTTCAACTCATTTCAAGCGGGACAAGTGGAGTGAGCTGAAGTGCTGGGCGAGTGGAAACTTTGGCCTGATGTTGGTGTTAAATGAAAGGTCAGAGGAGAGGATCACTGAAGTTATCAGGATTCAAACCACAGGGACTGTTAAGATCTCTATGCCAAAACTTCAATCTGTCCTAATGTTGTTTTATATTTTCTTGGCCTAAAACCCCTTAAATTGGAGCGTGGCCAACTTGAAGACTACTTGGAATGGAAAACATGCAAGGACAAGAGAAAAGCCAAGGGAAATTATTATTCTTGTCTCATGCCCTCCTCAGATTTCTGTGCTCCAGCTCGAGGTGCTATCCCTGCCATCTTTGAAAAGTTGGGGGCTGCAGGAGGTAAATGAAGGTCACATGTAGGACCGCATTAATAGAAACTAACCGGCAGACATGCAGGAAATTCAAAAGTTCATAAAGCAGGCATTTTCAATTAGTTCAAAAGATAAGTTGCAGGAGACGTGTTCAGTTTGACCAAAAAGGTCCATTCGCAGAAATGTTGCTGTGTTGACGTCACAGAGAGAGAAGCACAGCCGCAAAAGCAATTACACTGATCACTTTCCCCTTGCCTTCCCAAGCTCCTTACCGCAAGTAATTTACTGATATGTGTACACACACACACACACACACACACACACACACACACACACACACACTCTCTCTCTCACTCTCTCTCTCTCTCACACACACATATATACACTCCCAAAAGCATGTGCCCACTCTGGCCTGCCAAAAATCGAACATGCTCAACATGTGCAGGATGCAGCCAGATCGTGTTGCTCTGTGACACCATATACAGTTACAGCAGGTGTCAGAACAAACCGTGTGTGTGCGTGCGCGCGCGTACGTGTGTGTGCGTGCGAGCGTGCAAGAGGTGTCAAACAATTCGGCCAACTATCGTCAAAAGCCTCACTAGCGCCTACATAAGTAGCCAAAGGGTTACATAGATTCACCACGAAGACACCCGCGCACCTGCCATGCCTAAAGCACGCCTAAACGTGGAAACGTGTACTTTGGCGAGCAGTAACAAACGCCACATCTGCACAACACTACATCTATGCAACTGTAAAGGGACATTGTTGTCGGCGCAAATCGTGTTTTGTGCGCTGCTGCAGACGCTTGCACGCCCAACCCGTAATTCACCGGAGGCTGAATCGAGAAATCCATCTCTGTTTTCACCACTAATCAACCAGAGCGGTGAACTATTGTGTTTCCCTGGAGACTTACAGGTGTGTGGTTATATGAACTGTGGCCGCGTCCTCACAGAACACCCAGTACTGAAAACGAAATTAACTTTCTTGACATAGCCTCCTGTAAACTTTTAAGTTCGACGTGCGGGAATGTCGGCGGTTGTTTGCTTTGCGCCAAATGGAATTTCACGTTCAAGTAGGTGTGACGTTTCTGGGCACCAAATCAGATGTAGCCTACCTTAGGTGCATGTGCCCTTATCATTTAATGTGAACTAAAGCGCCAGCGCGACAATCTAAACCACATTATGTAACTTCTGTGTCTCCATTCAGACTGTGTATGTTGTTGGCATGCTTAAGTGGGTGCTAGTAGGCGTTTGATGACCGTTTGACACCTCATACGCTACACCTGCCAAATGCCACCTGGTTGATTAATGGTGAAAACTGAATTTATTGACATGACCTTCCTAAATTCGACGTTGGGCCTGCGGGGCGTTGGCAGCAGCTCACTAAATATGTTTCCTAATCACAACAATGTACCTCTACGCACGTGTAAATGATCTATCAAGGTGTAGTGTAGGTGTGGTGTTTTCTGGAGCTGGCAGAAGTACATGTTTACTCATCAGGGCATAATTTAGCCGTAGCAGGTAGGCCTACGCTGGGAAGGTACTGTGTGTTCGTTGCCTGAATAGTTAAGACACCTCGTAGGCATGTGTCCACCGTGTGTGTGTGTGTGTGTGTGTGTGTGTGTGTGTGTGTGTGTGTGTGTGTGTGTGTGTGTGTGTGTAGCCGAATTAATTATTGTTCTGGGCCACCAAACCTTCTGTGCTGAAGCCAAACTTCATATATCTCAGTTTTGAGAAACACAACTTTGTTTAGGAGTACGCTCCATGTAAGAACATTATAAACTAAAAATAATAAACGTCTTAAAACTGGAGGTTGACAGCTTTAACCTCCACTAGACAAGGCCCTACTCGTTGATATCGAACTTGAATAAATTGGCAGATCAGTGGTGATGAATGAACTTGTAGCTTTTTGGGGGGGCCCACCGGTGTTGGTGTGGGGCAACGAGGTACATCCCACCAGTATATGTGTACGTGTGTGTGTTGAGGAGGTGCAAGTGTGCGTCCACGGTATGCATCTTTGTCCGTGCATGTTATTTATGTGTTTGTCCACACAGTTAACCCTTATTAAATCAGGCATGTTGACTCAAAATACTCCCATCTAGCAACAGTCTAACAACCAGCAGGAGTAAAAGTTGACACACTCAGTCACCTGTGCTAGAAGAGGAACGCAGCTCACGCTCTCCCATTGGAAACACACACATACACACATAAACACACAAATAAACACAGTGGCAGATGACATAAATAGCCCTCTCTCATTCAAAGAACTAGCAGAAATGGAGCTCATAGTTCCAGTGTCCATGAATGCAAAACTGACCTCTCAGTTTACAGCGATCATGACTCATAACATTTCCAAATAGCCCATTACCTCCCAAGAGGTCAAAGGTTCTTGCTTTCCTATCTTTCTTTCTCAGTTTTCCTCCTGCATCTATCGGCCTCAGGTCGTAAATCCATTGTTTAACCTGACGTTTTAACATGAGTGGGAGAACTCGAGCTTGACAAAGGAAAATTTCTAGATAAAGGCCTGTTTTGAAACAGACCTCTCTTCCCATCCCGGGAGCAGATTTTTGTTGTTGTTTAAAAAAAAAAATCTTAATGAGGAAAACACTGATTTTTATGAGAGAAAGTGTCAAAAAGAACCAAATTATTTACTAGTTAGACAAAAAAAAGAAGTTATACTTACCTTCTTACTTCCTGAGCCAAAGCTTTCTCTGTAGTTGTTATAACCTAAATTTCAACCACATACAATACTTAAATCATGTTTTGCGATACCTTTACTTTAATTGAGTATGATTCTACTCCGCTATATACTCCAATATAATCAACAACTAAATTGAGCTACCCAGCTGTATTTAAAGTAATTAAAATGAGCTCCAACTTTACCAGATGTTTACAGATTAATGCATTAACAATTATAATATGACAACATAAATATGACTCTGGAACAAGCCATAATGTACGAAAGAGGGCTTTTACTTTTGGTACTTTATTTTGAGTTAAGATTTGTTTTCCTAAAGTTATACAAAAGTCAACAAAAAAAAGCCTTTCTCTGCAATATAAAAAAAAAAAAGAGGTATACTTTGTTAGAGCTGGTTAAAATGATTCAAAAATGTATATTTTTGTGCATAAATATACTCTTGTCTTGTGTGGAAATCCCCTACTTTGTAACAATATGTTTGCCTGATCTGTTATGCCAACCATTTGAGGGCTCATCTGATTGTCTCTCTTATCTAATTAAGTGAGTCCCTTGGCTGAGGATGAATTCAGGATATTGTAACACTCTTCATTAAGGAGAGCGGTTACTATTTATGTTGCGATGACAACTCCTCTACTGCACCCATGGGAAAGACCATCCCCAATATCTGCACTCAATAATGGATTCAGGTTACTATTTATACTCCCTACGCTCCCCTCTCTTTCGCTCAGCTCTTTTCTCACTAAATTGTCACTTTTCCAGCTCTCGAAATAATTATAGCTGTTGGCCATCATCATCATCATAAAAAAAAAAGGAAAAAAAAGCTGTTACAGAAATAACCGAGGCCTCTGTAGACATCATTTAGACAGTTATTTAAGAGGACTAGATGTGTAGGTAACTCAAACCATCTAGTTGTGTGAGGGTACAGTCAGATGCTGGAAAAATGCATCAAACACAGCAAATCAAAATTCAGTCTGACTGCACTGGCCGCAAAGTGAGGACACTAAAAGGGAGGAGGAGTTTTATATTTTGTATTTAACAGACTAATTTGAGGATTTTTTTTTTTTAAATTTAAGCCCACTCAGTTTGGTTATCTCAGGGGGAAAAAAACAACCCAAAAAAACTAAAGTCAGGCAAAGATCTCATTCACAAAAACAAACAATTTAGTGAGATTAAGCGCATGGAACGTATGTTGTCATGGCTACAGTCTCTTAGTTACATTCGGTGTGCAGCGCCAACCAGTCCAACAGGTTCACGTGTTATAACACTGCGAACCAGCACTCGTGAATGACGAGCAGCGTCCTCTGCTGGTACAAACGAGTAACTACAGAGTTATTTAACAGGAAACTCGTTTTTTAAATAAAGTTTGCTTTTGTTTACAGAATCACTTAAACATGGCCTCCCTAGCAACCGAAAGACCCGATGATAAACATTGCTCAGTAACTACCACAGAGGTATTTTCCTGCATTTGATTTAAAAAAAGAAAAAAAAAAGAAAAAGAAAAAAGTGACACATATTAGGCAGTCGCAGATGTTTAAGTTCACTCGTATGTTTTACTGTTTTTCGGGAAAGCAGGAGATGTGGACGAGCTGGCGTTCGTCAGGCAGTGCTAGCCAACGTTAGCAAAGTTACCTATCAGAGGGCGGGGGGGGGGATTGTTTGGTAACTTTAATGATTTTGTTACTTATTCTTGTTACTGGCTTCTTGTAATCGTACACTCGTCATCAATTAATGTCATTGCTTTGTTGTATCTGCCTGGTACTTTCTTGGAGGATACGCTACTTCAGTGGCGTGTGTCCGACAATGGATGCCTTCTGTCTGTCACAGTTACCCAAGGTGCTGTATTACTAGATCGACACGGGGCCCGGTGTTGTATCATCGGACGCAACGCTGCGAAAGTTCAGCGTTTCCGAATATGTTAAAATTATACCTGCAGTTTTTGTCACATGGTGCACTAAGATCAGCTCCTGTGTTTTGCTTTTACTCAATTAATTTCAGCAGGGAGAAGGAGACGCTAGTGTCCAGCGGCCCTGCACACCGTCCCCGGTGATCATTGACAGCGGGGACTTCCGGCAGACCAGACTGAAAACCGCACAGTTTCTCAGGGAAGCCGAGAAGAACAGGAGGCAGTAAGTGAAGCTTCTCATCCATAAATCGCTGTAAAAATGACAGGAATACCGTACAATAAAGTAAATCCGATATACTACACATTTTGTTTCGTCCAGGCTTATGTCTGATCAGTGTTTTATGACCTGCAACAATTAGTTGATTAAGCAAATTCGTTTATTGGCAGAAAATGCATCACCGACTATTTTGTTAATCAATTCATAGTTTTAAGTCACTTTCTAATGATAAAAATCGTAAAAATCTTTGATTCCAGCTTCTAAAATGTGAATATTTTCTGGTGTCTTTGGTCCTCTGTCATAATAAACTGAATATCGTTTGGCTGTGGATGGATGGTTGGTTGGGACAAAAGAAGACATTTTAGGCTGCAACTTTAGCTTTGGGAAACTCAGGTCAACATCTCTCACCATTTTCTAACATTTTAGTGACCAAACAGCCATTCGATTAATACAAAAAAAAAAATCAACAGGTCTATAATAAAAGTAATCAGCCTTATATGACTTTGAGTATTAATTTCAGTCTCAGTTATTTCACACATGTACTATATTTTGTAAGAGCAAGCTTGCTCATTTACGTTTTATACTTTTACTTTCAAGTTTAAAGTTATAAAAAGTTAAAAACAGAAATGTAGGCCACATTTCTTATCTGTGCTGTATTAATGTAATCAGTTATTAAACCACTGTAACGTATTGAAGCAGTCGTTTAACTTTTCTGTTCTCACAGGATTGAAAAGTTGGAGAAAGAGAGGACACTCAATGGCCAGTGCAAAAAAAATGGCTGGACAGATGTGTCCGGAGAACTGGAGGAGTACGAGAAAGGGCTGGAGGAAGAAAGAAACGCTGAGAGTGGGTCCGACATTTTCTCAAGACAGTTTAATGTGGTGACAGGGCCTCTCAGACAGCCTTTTTACTGCGCTATAAAATACTCTTCTGTCAAGACTTATTGTATGTCTAGTTTCTTTCACCTTCACCAAAGGAACTCTCTGGAGTGGAAATATCCGTCCGCACCACTTTACCACTGCTATTCATAATTGTCTCCTTTTATTTTTTTTGTTTTTTTTTAGAGTTGAATCTTGAAAAGCAGCTCGTGAAGATCCATAATGGTGTGAGGAAGTTTCAGACACATCTAATTGATGTGAAACCAACTCCTGAGCGTAAGTTCTGTCGCTTGCATCAATACATCAATATAATAAATGCTATTATAAAGTACTGCACTGCTATTTATGAGCATAATGACACTAATTGTAAAGGAGTACAATGCGATGATAACATTTCTGCCTTTGTACTTGGACTTTCAGTGATTGAAAGACTGAAGGAAACTATGTCGGAGGTGGAAATCTCAATTAACAATCTAAAGGAGAAGCAGCGGTCATGGTAACAGGATACACAAAGCGGATTTGGACCAAATTATAAAAATACCAAAAAATTCAATGCGCTTTAATACAACAACTCTTTAATAAATACTTCATTTAACTTATAATGCTAATGACAGAATGTATATAGAGAACACAGTATTTAATACAATGGAACCGATTTTATATGTTTAGGTCAATAAAAGTAAGCAGGCAGTTAACAGCCGAATGTTAGCGAAAACAACAGTGACTGCTTCATACTGGGTATGAACACGTCTTTAAATTAACATATTATAAATAATCTTTGTGTTTCTTTGTTCCTCTCAGCTTTGAGGGATTTTTGAAGGAAGAGAGGATGTGCAGACAGGAGATCACTGCCTATGAGAAGAAGATTGAAAACTGGAGCCTTGCTGTCAACTTAAATGCCAAACTACCCACAGCTCCCAGTGTTAAGGTCAGTCCCTCTTCATCTGGGTTCCTGTGTGTATTTTCTCTGCTTTCCATCCGTTATTCAACGAACCTCATTCATAGTCTTATCTTTTCCATCAGACCAAACCCCCAGACAGAGACCTCCCTGCAGAGGTCAGAGCACTGGAGGCTTTCCTGCAGAAGACGGGAGGTCCTTATGGAGGCTGGGACCAATACGACCATCAGGCCTTCCTTAAAGTAAGTAAGACATCATTCTTTCCCAGTAACCTCTTTATTTCACCACCTTCTACTTCCAGGTCCTTGCACAGTCAGTGAGCATCACTCCTTCAATTGGGTTTGTTCAATGTTTTATCCTGTTAACTTCAGCGGATGCAAAGCCAAAAGTCCATCACCTCAAGGTTGTTATCTGACTTAATCTGCTTGATTGGTAGGTCTGGACGAAGCACAGTGGGCAACCTACCTACAGGAAGGAGGCCAAACTGTACCTGACTGGTAAAACACTGGAGGATATAGAGCAACATGAGGACTGGCATCAGGAGCTGATCTACCTGCAGGATAGAAAGAGAGAGGTAAAGTTAAAGAAAACAGTCCTCAATGCGCTGTGAGCCTCAACTTCTTGAGGGCTTCTTGACATTAAAAGTGAAGTGTGCCATTTTTGGTTGTCAGAGTAATAATTAAAAAAAACACCACACTTCTGTCATTTCTACTCTCTTTTTTTGTTGTTGTCAAAATTCAGTTTTCATGGTAACTGTGGGGGGCACTAAATTTAAGAATTTTAAGAATTTCATTCATTTCATGTATTCAACAGCCTACAATTTAATGTATTCTACAACAGATGAGAAGAGAGAACTAATTACCATAAACTTTTCCAGCATTATTACACTTTTGATAAAGGCCCATTTGATTGGCACACTCATCTTTTATCCACCAGGTTGTAGGTACAATATAGTTTAAACTTCACAGACAACACAGCACCTAACCCCTCCAGAAACCAGGAACAAACCCTGACTATGCCTATATATATATATATATATATATATATATATGCCTTATACTTTTATTAACCTCAATAGGTTTTCAGTTTTTTTGGAAGATGTCCACTGAGTATTTTGTGTCTCATTTTACCGCTCTTACTTAATACCATACCCAGGCCATTCAGCGGTGGAAAGCCAGCAAGCATCAAGAACGCCAGACCAGGCTACAGAGTCAGGAGGAGACAGGAGAGTCAGAAAGGAGGGAGAAGGAGGCCAGGGGCCAGGCCCAGCAACACAGGTGAGTCAGAAAAGGAACAGAGTTTAAAAAAAAAAAATCCCACCTCATCTAATGAGAACTCAAAGTGTTGGATTTTATTGGTCTTTTTTTTTTTTTTTTTAGCATGTTTGGCCTCTTCTGTTTTAGGACTGAGGAGGAGAGGAGGGAGGTGGCACGGCGACTGGACGAGTGGAGGGAGGAGAAGAAAAGGAAAGAAGAACAGGAAGAGGAGCAGAGACTGACTGAGGAGATACAAAAGAGAAGGCGGGAAAAGGTGATTTTATCCATGTGTGTGTGCCTGTGTTATTTTACTGGAGTTGTAGTTATGTAGTTATTTCAGGGTAGCTGCCCTCAACAAATTGCAGAACAGTTTGCCTCCATCAATCAAAACGATTTCTATTTGTTAGGAAGAGCGCCGACGCCAGCTGGAGGTGAAGCTGACTATTGAGGAGCAGCTCCGACTGAGGAAAGAGGAAGAGGATGAGCAGGGGAGGAGAAAGAGAGAGGAGGAAGAGAGAGAAATGGAGGAGAGGAGAAGGGAGGCAGCAAAGGGCATCAAACGCTTTAATGAAAGGGTACGATGTCTGAGAATCACAGAGACACAGGGAAACACAAGACCAAATTGTTTGCTTTAACCCAAGGTGCCTGGTGTCACTACTGTCAGAGGCCAGATTTAGATGTGGACGTGAACACGGTTGTTGTTCGGGGAGGCTGTGATGTCACCATACTCTGTAAAGTACAAAGTCAACTGCCTTTCTGCAGGATCTTCACAAGGTGGAGGCAAAGCTTCATGAAAAACAGCTGATGCAAAAAGAGGAAGAGGAAAGACAGAGGAGAATCACTGCTCAGTTGAAGGAGAAGGTGAGCGTTACAGAGTGAACAGTCTTAGAATGATTCACAAAAAGAAAAACGTTTTAATCATTAAATCTGACCATCTTTAACACCTTAAACAAACAAAATAAAGAGGGTTTAGATGGATGTTTATTTGTTCCACATTCAGGTGGATGGTCATGTCAGCAGAGACCCTTCCAGGCTTTCCCGTCCCACTAAGGGATGGCAGGAGCGAATGAAACACATTGGACCCTCAGGAGGAGGGCCCGTCCTGCAATTGTTTCACAGGTCTGATCCCGTATACTTTTTGAAATTACAGTCGGTGGATCAGGTTTCTTCTTGAAACAGAAGGAGTGTTTTCGCTAATAATAACTTTAATTGCTTACTGAATTCCTGAAATCTTCTTTGTCTTGTTACAGAGCTGTTCCCACTTGGAGACAAGGCTTGTGATGAATCCAACAGAACAGACCTGAAAAATATTCAGTGTATTGTTAAGAAATAAAATCAAAGAAAAATGCACCAAATTGTGCCTTTATTTGAATTTACTCTGTGCTGCTGTTATACAATCTGTGAATCAAATGAGTTTGCTTTTCAGACTGGGAAACTGTTATTTTCAATAAATGGTTGCGAAAACTTCTCCACGCTCCTATCTGATGATCTATATTTGCTCCATGAGTGATTTTTGGTGGAAGGATGATAGTGACTTGTCTTTATCGTGGATTATCGAGCAATTTCCCACAAGCAATATTAAAAAAAAAAAAAAATCAGTTTGTGTAACATCTCCTAGTTGTGGACACTCTTTGTGTGCGTCGCTCTGTTGTCCGAGCTTTTATTTTGAAAACGCCGGAAAGGGTTCCTCATAGGTGCGGATTCAAAGATGGCGGAGGAGGAGAGCCAGTTTGAAGAATTTGAGCAAATAGACTTTTTAAGGGATCGACATGTACGATTCTTCCAGAGAACGCTGCAGGTGTTACCTGAGAGATACGCATCGCTGGAAACAACCAGGTTGGTTCCCGGAAATGGAGAACGGTGCTCTGGTTTATGTGTTTTGGTTGGAGAACTTGACTTAGCGTCCGAGCTAACTGCGGCTCACCAGCAGTTTTGAATGGAGGCTAGTGCTGCTCAGCGTAGCATTCGTGCTAAACATCAGCCAGGGAAGTTGTGATAAGAGAGAGATGAAGTAAAAGGTGTTTATTTTAGCCTGCCAGCAAACCTTTTACAAACAATTTTTTTTTTTAATTTTTATCTTCCAGTATTCTCGTGTGACTCCTCACTGCCACAGTTTTTTTCTGGCCAGGCTTTCATACTTCTTACATGTGGGTTCTTCTGAAAGAAATCCTAAATGTTCCTTCTTTTCCAGGTTAACTATTATATTCTTTGCCCTGTCTGGTCTGGACGTGCTGGACGCCCTGGAGGTGATTGATAGGAACAGCATGATTGAGTGGATCTATTCACTACAGGTTCTGCCCACAGAGGATCGTAAGTCGTCTTCCTTTTTTCACACCAGGCTGAGTTTACAGAGTTAATTTCCCAAAAAAATTTACACAATTATACATTATACATCGGCAAAAATAAATGAATAAAAAAAAAAAGGTTAACAGGAAGCAGCAGATCAAAAGATGGCAACGAACGACATCATATGCAAGTTGAATGAAGCGCCTCTCTTCTCTCTTCTACGCTCTTTGAATGCCCAAATGAACACATGAAGTTGACATCGGTCGTGTACCTATAGATGGATCCAGTTTCCTCTGTTATCTTCTGCACAAAAAAAAAAAAAAAAAAGTTGCCAACTTTAGTATAAAAAAAATTCTCCTGAGTCAGAAAGTAGTACTGTCAAGCCCCCTCAGAGCTTTATCAAACTAATTCATCCTTGTTTTATCTCTGGCAAGATCGATTTTTTTTTTCAGTACTGTTTTGACAAAGCCAGAAGAGAGAAAAGGCTCGCCAAGGAAAGGGCCTCCTAATTTCTGTAGTAGGTGGAGGAGGTGCAGACACGCCCTGATTTCCGGGACGGGAGGGTGATCGTGTGTGAATGGTAACACCAGGAAAAGCATAACTTTAAGGAGTTTTGTGGGGACGTGATGGAAGTTAAAACTCATACCAAAGCATTTCGGGTACATTTCTCTGTTATTGCTGTCGGACGTGCATTTGTGAATCCTTCGGTACCATCATGGTGGGAGGGAGAGAGGGGACTGCAGGGTGGAGGAGGGGGAAGTTAGCGTTATCGCCATTGTGAGTTTTTCTTTAAGCAAACATTTCAAAATGGTCTCGTCACATTTGTCAACTTCAGAGCTGTCAAACTTGAAAGCTGGTGAAACATTTTTCTACTTTTTGGACCTTGAAAGAGATTCTGTCCTCCAGGTGTCCCCTACCTGTTACAGCTGCACCTCTGAACATCAAGGAAAGTTTCTCTCTGAATATTTAATGACTCTTCTTTTGAATTTCATAATTTTTGTTTCTTTAACAAGCCACTCTGCCATCTGTTTGGATACCCATTTAGTTAATTATTTAAGACATAAACCGAAATAGTGGAGAGATGGCCATGCTTGATTGGTCTCAGCTTTGCTGCTGCCATATGTTCGGTGTCTCGCTGGTTTCTTGTCATTAGATGTGAAAATGCAGTTCAGGAGGCACCTGAGATTTCCTAACGTAGCATCAGTATGGAAATGCATTTTTGATATGAAACTGTTCAGACTTCTGACAGTTGTTTACGGACGTATCCAACTGAACGCCGGTGTGTCGACTCGATTAATCTGTTTCTGTACATTTGTTTTGTGTAACGTGTGTCTGCATCTCTGGCACACGACTTCTGTCCATGATGCTGTTCGAGGTACCATTTTCAAACCAAAATGTGGTTGTCAGACAGTTGTTTTTGCAGCATTAGTGGGTTGAAAATGCATCCATATTGCATTGTGTGAAATGATGGTACAGCTGTTAAATGGCAAATCTCAAGAATAATTGAGAATAATCCTTCCTGCCATGTAGATTTAGAGTTTATTAATCCCGCAGTGGGGAAATTTAGTAACGACATGTAGTGCAACATGACCAGTTTATTATAAGACTGTCAGTCAGAAATGGTGATATTATGTGTGACATGTAAAATTTTAATCTCTCTTTTTTTTTAATGGACATATGTTGAACACTTCATGCAGCATGATGACATTTTGTCCATCGCGGTTTGCAATATGTTGCATTTCCATCATCGCCAGCAGATGGCAGCAGTGCCCTTTATTTTCTTTATAACGTTGAGCATCTTTGTGGCACCTGACTGAAGGTCATCAGAGAGTGAGACAGTAAAACAGGAATGCTTGCTTGGTCCATTTTCTCTCGATGTTTACACAGTACTTAATGCTGAAATTTTTTTTTTTTTTTACATCTGTTCCTTCCTTTCTCCCGTTTCTCTGCTAGAATCAAACCTTAGTCATTGTGGGTTTCGAGGTTCGTCACATATTGGAATCCCTTACAGCACAAAGGTACTTTTCTTTACATTTCTTAGCCTAAAGTGTTTTCAGGTGTAACCAAACATTGTGTTTTGTGTGGAAGATGTTAAATGCCCCTTCATTTGAATTAGGCTAAGTGATTTAAATATAATTTGGGACACGGTTTCACTGCTGTGACCCCATGTTAATGCTGTTTTTCTCCATTAATCCTTCTCAAAATATTTAGATTTTAAACTGTTTAAATCCGTGTACCGATATGCTCTCTCACAGCAGGAGGTCTGAGCCATTTCTGCTTTATTAGCACCATCCCTGCAGCTGCAGGACTAGCACTCGGTGGCATTACCATTTCTTGTTTTGTCTTTCCACTGCAGCTGTATGAATGATGTCTCGCTGTGATACTTTCTTCAGGGTCCAGGTGTGCTCCATCCGTACGACAGTGGCCACGTAGCCATGACCTACACTGGACTGTGCTCGCTGCTAATACTCGGAGATGACCTGAGTCGAGTTAATAAACAGGCCTGCCTGGCTGGTCTCAGAGCACTGCAGCTGGAGGATGGCAGGTCAGTACACACACACACACACACACACGTACACACACGTACGCACACACACACATGCACACACATTAGCACTCTGACTCTACAGTGGCAGTTTCACTCTGACTCTGAAACACCCGAGGTCATGTGAACACTAGCTCCCTTAAAGTGAACTGACATTAACTCACAGTCGATCCTACGCTAGTAGATCTTTGGCCGCGTCCACAAACACACACACACCGCAAACACACGTGCGTTGTGTTTGCAGAATCATGCCTGGTACATAACACTATCTTGAGACATATTTATGAATGAGCTAGCAGTTTGGCAATTTCGGTTGACAGGCCTTTAACAATGTCATGTCAAATGCAACAAATTGCCAGTGAAAATCGTGGAAATTTTCTGAAGTCAATGTCACCACTTTGACTCGGTCAAAAATGTCCAGTTTGCCCTCCTGTCCTCTTTGTCTTTTTTTTTCCCAGATCTAAAAAGTTTATGTGAAGCAGTTATCACAGATCCAGAGAAACAAATACATTAAAACTGAAATGTGTAAATGTGGCAAAATATTGAGATGTCTGTCTCGTGTTCCTGTCAATCCTCAGGACAGACAGTCGGCTAACTTCCTGTTTGTGTGACTCTTCTGTCGTTATGGCTCTCTGTGTCTTCTCTCTTTCAGTTTCTACGCAGTGCCAGAGGGAAGCGAAAATGACATACGGTTTATCTACTGTGCAGCCAGTATCTGTTACATGCTGGATGACTGGTCAGGAATGGACATCCAAAAGGCCATCGAGTACATCCGAGGAAGTTTGGTGAGCAGATGTTAAAAATCTAGACAGAGGTGGGGAGAATGTGAACCATGATGAATTAGTACAACGAGACCAGCCCGACAGGGTGGCTTTTTCCGCACCAGCCCAAGCAATGCTGCAACACTTGAACGAGGCGAACAGGCCACCCACTTTCAGGAGGTGGCACTCTGCCTAGAAATACTTCATTTATAATAAATGGCGGGGGGTGGACAGCAGTGCATCATGGTCTTAAAGCTGCAGCAGAGGGTTTTCTGCAGGAGGAAAACAACATGTTAAAACCTCGTGATGTGGTACTTCAGTCATAGTTTTGTCAGATCACTGACTGATGTTTATCTCAACCCTTTACTTTAACCTCAGTGGGGTGCAACACTTCAAAGCTCTTGGAGTGAGATGTTGTCATCGATCAATCAGACTTTATTTAGATTCATACAAATACAATGTAACACAAAGTGCTTTACATGATAAAAACAATACCCCAGTACCATCACACACACACACACACACACCTACACCCACACCCACACCTACACCCACACCCACACACCTCTCCCCATCCACACGCAGGCAATAGATTACTATATTATAACAAAGATTCAATAAAAACAAAGGGACTCGGGGAACATTATCTGTCACACAAATCAGGAAGGAGCAAACATCAGACTCTGAATTAAATGTTAAATAAAGTACTAATAAATACAAAAAAAGAGTTTGCATTTTCAAGTCAGCACAGAGTCTTTCATCTCTAAACCTCAGCTGATATTAAGTTTGACATTTAGCAAAAGAGTGTTTTATTACATAGCTTCCCTATTATTTACATGGGTGTGTATGCACACACACACACACACACACACACACACACACACACACACACACACACACCGAGACAGAGAAAGGTCTGTTCATTATTTGATAGATAACTGTAAATCATGACTCAAAGTATATTTGTCCGCTGGCTGAGTTCTGTTGGGTGGATTCCAAAAAGTCTTTGGCAAAGCAGTTAGTAGTTTGGTGAGTGTCGGTGAGTGTCGGTGTACGTAGAGCTCCAGATGAGCGTTTGCGTGTCAGACCGCCTGGAACAGGAGACAAGTTCACCAGCCACACTGACAGTCTCTCTTACATTTAGATGGCGCCAGGTATCCATTTACTAACCTTATTGTTACGGTCTGAACCGACCAGACAGAGAACTGTTTCCCAACTCACTGCCATGTGTTGTTTGTATTTTTTTGTATGAACTGCCACTTATACTTAGAAAGCTGTTTTCCATAAAATTGCTTCAAAACATGTCACCGTTTCAGGGTCAGTGAGGTTTCTCTAAAACCTTAAGAGTGCAACTAGATCCCGGTTAGCGAAACCTACTCCAGGTCCTCATTTGTAATTTCCAAACGAGGTCACAAAGCCTGTTTTTAATTTTTTTTTAATTTTTTTATTGTCGGTTATTTTTAGCTGCTGCGCTCCAGAAAAATCTGAAATAATACTGTAAGTGAAACCCTTCTGGGAGCAAGACCACATTTAACACTAACATTTTGAATTAAATACAAGATGGTGATCACCTGGCGTACTTTAAATCACCTTACACCTCCACATTCAGTTGTTTAAAGTTTCCCCTACAAGGTGCAGTGTTGTTTTTTTTTTCTTTGAGTTGCAAAGTCTTTTATATTTGTAATTTCACAGCAGAAAGTGTAAAAGGAAGTGACAGATATTTGGTAAAAAAAAAAGTACCGTTTGTAGCATGCGAAAAAGCTATTACAAGGAAGTGGGGGAGGACGCAACCACCGATAAACAAAAAGCACAACTGGATTAAAAGTGGGATCTCATTGTACCTTGTAACCCTGTTTTTTTTAATGGCAGTTCACAAGCTTTGTTTGTTTCTTTTCCTGAAACTGTTGGTGTTACAGATTTAAGTGGAAATAATGTTTTTCTGTTTTAATGGGGTTTAGTGAGCGAAATGAATACATTTATGTGTTTCAGCCTCTAATCTTTTTTCATGAGTGTAATGAAATATTTTGCTTCTAATTGAATGTTGTTGTTTCCCCCCCCCCCCCCCCCCCCCCCCTCTCTCTCTCTCTCTCTCTCTCTCTCTCGCAGTCATACGACAATGGGTTTGGCCAGGGAGCCGGGCGAGAGTCACATGGTGAGTTTGATCATCTTCTAATGGTTTATACTTAGTCAAAGATATCAGAAGTGTGTGTTAGAGTGTGTTTGAGGTGGAGATGTGTTGAGGCGCACTAGAAAACGTACAGATTTTTCCACACTTTTCAGCCCAAATGCATGAATACTGATGTGATTTTTGAGTTCATGTGAGATCAAAAGATGCGGAGGTGCTTTGGCAGAGTCGCAGTCGGGTTTGAAAAGTGCCTGATGGGAGTAACTACTTTAAAGGATTAGCTATTAAAATCCATCTCTACGGTTGTGCTGATTAATCCCTCCCCCCCGTCAAATTTAACCTTGTTATTCGGGCATGAAAGCCTCCATCCTACACGCATGCACATGCACGCACGCATACACACGCACACGCACACACACACACACACACACACACACACACACACACACACACACACACACACACACACACACACACACCTTCTCTCACACACACACACACACACACACACACACACACACACACACACACACACACACACACACACACACACACCTTCTCTCACACACCCACACACACACACCTTCTCTCACACACACACCTTCTCTCACACACCCACACACACACCTTCTCACACACGCACACACACCTTCTCTCACACACCTTTTCACACACACCTTCTCTTTCTCACACACACACACACACACACACACACACACACACACACACACACACACACACACACACACATTTCAAAGCACTGCTCGGTAACATATCTGCAGTCACAGTTTTTGTCCTTATGAACGAAGAATTTCCTTATCAGCTTCGTGGCCCGCTGTAAAGGCCTAAATTAAAAACTATGAAATGAAAACTGCTTGAAGGTGCAGATTCTAGTGAATTTTCATAACTTCCCTCCTCGCGACAAGTTGTGTGATTAATGGCTTCATTGAGGGTCAGCTCTCCTCTGCAAACCAGCCAACTCTGTCTGAGGGCTGATTACACATCAGTAGAGATACACAGTGGATGTCCATTACCCATCCACCCTCGAAGCGTGTGTTTGCTCAGCGCCAAGACCTCCCACACCGTGCACCTTAAATGTGCGCAGACTGGCGCACTGTTGTGTTGATAATTGTGCAGGGCAATACGAGAAACATGGTGTATACATTAATATTCCTCTAGTAAATTCACTGTGCTGCATGGGGGAGGGGAGGGGGGGGGGTTAAGTCGGGTGTGAGTATTTATCAAAGTATCCAAAATGGTGCCAAAAAGCAGCGTTTTTGAGCATTTTTACTTTTTTTTTTTTTTTTTTTTTTTACAGTACAAGCCGTCCGGTAGAGTAGATGGTTTTGGAGACCCCACGGATGTGTTGCATTCCGATTCATATTTATCCCGTCTTCCTCTGCCTCGGGCAGATAGTAAGCCAGACATGGTTGATTAGAGGCTCGTGTGACACGTTGGCAGATTTACACTCCTGACCCAAACACTTCACCTCACCTTCCTTTTGTCTCCCTCCCTCCCTCACACGGGAACACACAAACACAGATATGCAGGTCGGGACGGCGGTAATGTTTAGGGGTCATTTAAAAGCATGGTGATAATGACAGCAAGGTTGGAGAAGGTGATGAATATTCCCCGCTTGTGTCCACACTGATAGTCGATGAACGCTCGCATGTTTGTATGACTCCAGCTGAAAAGGCTTCGCATTCAGTCTCACCTTAAACCCAAAATTCTGGGGAAACGGCATGCGTTACTACCCCACACAAATGTTAAAAAGGGCCGCCTAAAGCATCTTAATACCACTGAAAAGTCTTTAATTATTCTGTATACTCGTGTGAAACACCAGGTAACTCCATGTTATCACTTCCAAAGAAAGGTTGAAAGTGAGAGTAGCAGCTTGCTATCAATTATTTGGCAGTAAATGGGCCCACACACTGACACACCCTCGGTTTTTACTGCGGTGCCCTGTAATTATCTCGTTGTCTTGTCATCAAACCGTGTCGGGATGAGCCGTTTTAATCAGACAGCAGTTGTCAAATTGAATTGTGATTTACACGTATCTGTTGTGTGTGTGTGTGTGTGTGTGTGTGTGTGTGTGTGTGTCCAGGCGGCTGGACGTACTGCGCCATAGCCTCTCTGTGTCTGATGGGTCGACTGGAGGAGGCGCTGAGTCAGCGGGAGCTGGACAGGATCCGGCGCTGGTGCATTATGAGGCAGCAGAGCGGTTTCCACGGCCGTCCCAACAAACCTGTAGACACATGCTACTCCTTCTGGGTGGGAGCTACGTTAGAGGTAAAGACGGATGGAACGCACACACACGCGCACACACACACACACACACACACACACACCCCTACACACCTTCCTGCATGCATTGACATGTAACACATTATAACGCAGTGTTTATTCTCACTACCTAAACCACTGGGTTAAAGTTTCACATCTGCAACCCAAAATATAGAAAAACCTTTCAGCATGTGGGTCAGAACTATGCTAGAGGTGCACACATGAACACGCATGATCCAGACAACCGTGAGCTTAGCAGCTATGAGTAAGCCCCACACACACACACATGCACACACACACATACACACGATGCAGGATAACTATGGATTTCTGGGTCAGAAGTGTGCCAGAGGGACAAATGTGCAAACAAATCATTTTTACGTGGTAAACACTCAAGTGTGTGATCACCGATTGCAGGAACGCACCTTTATGAAATGCAGTGATAGCAGCGTGATCTCTCTCTCTCTGAACACAACACGCATCTTTGGAACTGAATTTGCATCTAAAACCGTACAAACAGCCAGTTGAACATACTGAACAGCTCTCTGATTTTCTTCCTGGAACTTCCCCTTGTACTTCTCTCTCACCCTCTTCCTCTCCCACCCTCTTCCTCGTCACACTCTCTCCTCTCCCAGCTGTTAGACGTGTTCCAGTATTCGAACTTTGACAAGAACCGGAGCTTCATCCTGTCCACGCAGGACCGGTTGGTGGGCGGCTTCGCCAAGTGGCCGGACAGCCACCCAGGTACGCGATGCGACCCTGAGAGGCGGCCGTTGCGTGAACACGTTGCAGTGGACGCTCGCCGTCGTTCGATGCAGTGCAAGTAAAAGCGCACCTCTGGAAAGACAGTTGTGAAGCCATAGTTGTTTATATGGGTCTTGTCTCGGTGGGGTTGTCGTGCCTCTGCGCCAGCGGCAGCTGTAGCTGGAGGCACGATGTGTTTGGGTGGTCTGTGCATGCGAACAGCCGTCCTGTTCTCATGAAGGCAAAATCTCAAGAACTCCTTGAGGGAATGTTTTCACTTGGCCTCAAAGACGAACCGATTAGATTGTAGTCGTCTAAGGTCAAAGGTCACTGTGACTTCACAAAACATGTTTGTGGCCATAAGTCAAGAATCCAGATCCTAATTATGACAACATTTCACGCAAATGTCTCAATAGCATAAAATAATGAAGCGATGCCATTTTATATTCCAAAGGTCAACGTCACTGTGACGCCATAATGTTCCCGCAAAAACACTTTCTGTTGTCCGCCGTGAAACTCTGGGGATTGAACGGATGTTCTGTGCTGGCGAGTTAAAGATGTGTGTGACGAATCAACATTTTAGAATTTGTACCCGCTTTGCAGCAACATTTATATTTAAAGCATTGTCCGCTGGCAATCGGCTTTATTGGACATGTTATGGATGTTATAGTACATGCCTGGACAGACATGGGACGCAGACTACAACTTGACTGGTTGGCAGAGGAATACATCCGCGAAGCGGTATTTCTAGTTTGCATCTGTACAGGTAAACTAAAGTACAAGTGACACAAATGACGTGCTTTATAATACTTTAAAGGCCACAGAACGTTGCTATTTATTTTTCCCCCGAAGCTTCCCATTGAGCACAAAGCGTCGGACGATCTAAGCAGTTCGCGTTTCTTTTATTTTCAGCCTCTCGGTCTGACCAGTTTCTACCGCGCCTTCCACAGGTGCAGAGGTCAGGGTGGAGTTGCGTTTGGCAGTTTTACTTGAGATCAATGGAAAAGCTCTTGTAACCCTAAACTTCAATGATCTACGTGTGTGTGTGTGTGTGTGTGTGTGTGTGTGTGCGCGCGCGCGCGCGCGTGTACGCATTTGTGTGTTCTTGTAATGTGTAATTGATGAGGTGATTGTTCGTAAGGTAGCCCAAGGACACAGGAGATCGAGCTCCTCACATTACAGGAACAAGGCAGAGAAGATGGTGTGGATGAAACGATGAGATGACAAAAAGACAGTGAGAGTACAAAGCCTCATAAATATCGCTCAACAAAAGAGAGTTTTAGGACATAAAGGCGACTCTGCTCCAGTGTGGGCTCGGATAGCTTTGGATGTGTGTGTGTGTGTGTGTGTGTGTGTGTGTGTGTGTGTGTGTGTGTGTGTGTGTGTGTGTGCGTACATGAGCGGTGAACTGGTCTGGGAAGATATGAAGAGTAACAATAATCAAACAAAAGAAGATGCTGAGTATTTGCGAGGCAGATCTGTGGTAAATGTACTTTGAACGTTTGACACATTCTGGGTTTGTCCACAGGTCGGAGGAAGGTCAGGTCATTACTGTTAGTGTGTTTTCTATAAGCAAGAAATATGTCTCTGGAAACTGATTTTGAATTGTTTATATTTGAATTTAAATGATTTAATTTGAATAATTTCTCTGAAAAGTGGAGTCTGAAGAGCATAATCTGAAATTTAACTAAATTTGAAACTGAATTTCGATAAACTTGAAACTAAATGTAACATTATGAAATTGCATTAATTTGCTCTGCAACTATATTTGATCCTCATAGATTATTCAACTCTCTGTGTACTTCTATATTCAATTCGCAACATTAAAATTCAGGTCCGGGAATTTAACTTTTAATTTGTGCTTCGCACGTGCAATCGAGTTCTCTCCTTTTCGGCCAATCGGCACCTCATGTAGTCCCGAAGACAAACTTCTCCCACGTGTCCTACCGTCTTCACGTCTCTGACCATTTCCTTCACTCTCATTGAAGTGCCTGATGTATCAACCGAACAGTATCTTCCACTATAATCATCAATAACGGCAAGAGCCCATTCCTGTTTGTCAATATTCCCTCCCAACCCCCTCAGAATGATTTGACTGTTTATGTTGTGTAAAATGTTCCATCGTCATCAAAACCATGAGATAGTTAAGACGATACTATGAGCGAGTACTGCAGGCGATAATATGGTACGTTGCTTAGTGACCTTCGGTGAAATGCGATTGTGATTTTACCACGTTGCGATGTTCTGCAGTGTCGTCCAGATTAATTATTCTGAACTAGCTGTTTTAAAACAAATATTTACGTTTTCACATTGATTGATGCAGCTAATGGGGCTTTAATCGACTCTGACGTCTCCGTCCAATCATCTGTCATTTCATGATAATTCAATTACTGCTCCATTTACTGGCCGCTGTAGCTTTTACTCTCGTCCCAGGGGAGGGAAATGGCCACGGGGCCAACCTGCGTGCATAATTTATGTCCGCTTAAAGGTGCAGTTCAACAAAAACAATGCTTCCATATCGGGGAGGTTTTTAATGGGAGATTAGGTAATTATTGTCTTATCGATTCTGTAATGGGGAATGAGGTGACAACCTCCATCTCTGTCTTATCTCTTGATTATTGTGAAGGCTACAGACCTGTCACATGCAGGTGCACCTGCTCTGATGCATGTTCCCATGTCTGACTTACATTCTCTCTCCCACCCCCCACCCCCACCCCCTCCTCTCCCCTCCCCCCTCCAATCTGTCCTGTCACCCCTTCATCCCTCATTGTGCTCCTCGTTCTCTCCCCTGTGCCAGACCCTCTCCATGCCTACTTGGGGCTGTGTGGTCTGGCTCTGATCGGCGAGCCCAGCCTGAGAAAGGTCCACCCAGCTCTTAACATCACCCAGAGAGCCTTCGAGCACCTCCAGCAGCTGCAGCAGACGTGGAGGGACAACACCGGCAGCTGCAGCAGACAGCACTGACAGCGGGACGCGCCGCAGCTCTGTCCTCTGAACAGGTTCAGTAAATGGGAGGTTGAAGTCGACTGGACTTTTGCCGTGTGTCTCGAAAGACGTCGGGCCGCTCGTCCGAGGGGCCCTCGTTTCAGGAATCAAGGGCAACTTTTCATCTAAAGCGACTTTTCTGTTTCAGCAATACACGCCACACTTTTTCGCTGCCTTTTTTTTTTTTTTTATTAGTCCACAGTAGTCAAGAACAGTGTGGTTTGTGAGAATATAATGATGTGCCAGAAAGTCAAATTTGAGTCACTGGAAACTTGGAAGAAAATCCAGATGCCTCCATTTTGCAAAACATTTTAGATAATGGCCTTTTTGGAGTTTCCCTGTTCATTAGCCTTATTGTTGTAGTCAAGAACACCTTCCCAGCCAAGGATCAACACAACCTTCAATTCACATGGACATAAGAAACGCCCTCTCGGTAAACCTTCCTCACAGTTTGAGGGGGTATCACAGTAGACTTAGGGAACATCTAAAGTGTCTTTTTTAACTGGTTCTGGAGTCACCTGTCCAGCTGAATTATATCTGTATATTTTAAGCAAACATAATCTGGTAATTTATGGGGTAAATATGGAAGATGTTAAATCAAGTTATGATGTTTTTTTTATTTAAAGACAGATGAAACAAGTCCCTTTCCTCCAATCATTATATACAGCGTTTGTTTGCTTTGCTGCTCTTCTGACATTTCCATCTTCTTTAAAGCCTTGAGCTCTCCCATCCTGAAGGTGATTCCAGCCTGGCAGGTTTACTCTCCTGAGCTTTTCACTCCAGCATCTTCCAGTTTCACCACTGCAGGCCCTGTTCAGTGATCGAGGTTTAAAAGATAATTGGGCTGCTGAGGGGAAATTCAGGCAAGAGGCGGCAATCCAACTTTTAGGAGAAAAAAAAAAAAAAAACTCCTAAAAAGAAGATTTAAATGGGTTTAGCTTACAGGCCTTATCATCACAGAAAATCTCATTTTTGTTTGCATCTTTCCTAAGGCAAACAGAAAAATAGATTGCGCCTCTTCAGGGAATTGGGAAGACGGTGAAAATCCCTTCTTTCCCGTAGGGCAGTAAGCTGTCGGTTTTAGCGGAAGATCCCGTCCCGACTCCTGCAGCCTGAGCTGATCCGAACTGCACTGTTCACTCGCTTCCATACTCCCTGCAAGGCAGAAATCAATGGAAGAGAAATAAGACAATGGCAACACAACTTGAGGAAATGTAACCCTTTGAACTGCGCTGGGAATTGACACGTTATTTTCAGTACAGAAAGGAAGCAGGGCAAAAACAAAGAACAATGAACGTGTGCAGAATGGACCGCCGTGTGTCAGGAAACACAAACATGTATCCAACGTGCCGGTCACACATCCCCCCACCCCCCTAAAGTGTTGATCACCGCCAAGACTTGACGAAGGTTTGTGATCCTGCCATCTACTCCCGGACTCCCCGCCACTGAGGCAACGCTGACTGGACGGTCTGCACAGGTGCTCACAGGCATTAAGAACCACTTGCAGCGCATTCAAGTCGCCTTCGGGCCTTCTTGCCCTCGACTTGGGGGTGCGCAGCGGGTTTTAAAATTTCAAATACGATCCCAACGCGGTGACTCGTGGCGCTGAAACTCGGAAGCTGCACCTCTTGCCCTTTATATCAGCTCTCCCGAGTCCTAGCAAGCAACATTTCCAGCTTCGCGTCATCCATCCAGCCCCCCTTTGCTGAAGCCACACCCTTTCATTATAAGGCCACTGTCTCTACAAACACCTGCTCCCCGAGAGAGGAGGGGACGATTTCACAGCGGGTCAGAAATCCAGTCGTCGCATCTGCAGCCGTTGGCACCTGCGGGAGTTTCCCCGCGTGAAGCCCCGCCTCTTGACTGGTTATGAACACTGGGATCGCCTCTGCGGTTTTGATTCCACCATCTAAAATAGAGCTGCAATCCGCCCTCGTGTTTCTTCCCGCCAAGTCACCCTCCTTTTCGGACCTAAAAGGCAGACCAGGCAGACGGAGGGAAGGAGAGAAGAGGTGGATAAATAAATCATTTGAACCATCTATTATTAAAAGCAAACTGTCAGAGGCTGAAATCTCCTCTCTGAACCCAGACCACACCCCCAGAGTTAGATCTGTTTTGGTGGAGAAAACCCATCACTTTACTCAATACAAAGCTCTTATTATTTGACGTTACTGCTTTACCCGAGGCAATAGGCTTTTCTACACCTCTGCCGATTATTTTCCTCTAATATTTTCTTAGTTTAGTTTCATTTTCTTATGCCATCACGGTTTTGCACAGGATTTTGTATCGCCACAATCGTCTTTTATATTGTCGTACTTTTCTCAGATGTCGCAGCTGCTGAAATGAGCCTCAAGACACAAATGGTGTGATTAAAATGTGCTTTTTAATTATTCATCGTCCAATATCGAATATTCTCAATATTTTTGTGTTTCACGTATTCGAGGCCCCCGAATCTGAAGTAAATGCGAGTGGTCCAAAATACACCGAAAGGAAAAACTGCAGTTGCTGCACCGCTGTAGGCGCAGATCAATTGAAATTGAATTACCCCCCCCACCACACACACACACACACACACACACACACACACACACACACACACACACACACACACACACACACACAACGCTTCTTCCGATATACCATTTATTTCTAGCACAGGCTGCCATTCTGTCCTTCGCCAGACTCAGAAATGTGCCTCACGTAGCCTCGTTTTGGCTTTCTACACATACAGCGCACTTATGTTGGGTTTAGCGCTGCTCTTTCTATCCACGGGGGCTCTGAATGTTCGTGTTCCTTCGAGGATGCGGAGGAAATATCGACTCTAAATGCTCGCGAGGAAGAGGAGGAAGAGGAATGCACTCGGTAGGCTGACTGGTCGGTCGAAGTCGTTTCTGGCTTTGCCCGTTCACGTCCGATCGATATTCTCCGGGACGAGGGAAGAATTCAATCAGGCAGGACCCACGAATGCTCGCTCGACTTTTAAAAAAGGATGCGAGAGGGACGGACGGGTCCGCCGCTTCCCGCAGACGAAGCCCGCGTCTCCTACTCGCGCTGCAGTCGACGCTCTTCGGTTCGCCAAAAAAAGGGGAGGGGACACCTCGGCTTTGTGCTTTTTAAGAGGGAAATCTGTTTGGATCGTCCAGAGACGCGACGACGGGTTTTTTGAGATGCAGCCATAATGCCACACGCGGTCAACCGCGGACCCCTTTGCTCTATGAAAAAAATTACTTAATGTAATAATAAATAATGTAACAATAAATGTAATGGAATTTATTTTTTCTATGCTTTGTAGAAATATCGAGTGTAGATACATATGTAAATGTCTATAAATATGTGACTTCTATTGTGCAAGTGGTCAAGACGAGAAACAAAAAAGAAGAAAAAAAAACCCTGTTTACAGCCACATCCGTGAGACGGTTGGAAGAGCTGGATGTGCAGATGTTGGCATGTGATCTATTGTAGTATTTCAGCTTTGAAACTGGGGACAGTCATGTTGATTCTACCTTGACAGTGCAAACTGTATTTATGGTAAATAAAACGCGTACTAACTTTTACAGTTATCTCTGTGTTTGTGGGGTCATTTGTTTGTGTTTTTCCACACAAAGATGTAAAAAAAAAAAAAAAAAAAAATTGCCTTTTGGTGTATAAAGCTGCGCTGGGGACATTGAAGTAGAGAGCGTTATCTCCTTCGCAGCGTGATCGCGCGTCTTCTCGTGACATAAAAATCCTCAAAATCGTTCGACCGCTGTGAAAACCGAAATCTCGGCGGGGATCTGCACCGCGTACGCACAGAAAAATCGCTTGTTTTTTGTTGTTGTTTTTTTTCCCCTTTCACCCGCATCTTTCCAACATGAACTGAAATCGATCAGGTTTCTGAGCTACCGCGCTAAAAAAGGGAAGGTGGTCATCCTCCCGGGACCATTAACGTCCCGACCGGCTGGTTCTCAAAATATCTCCCTCTGGGCAGGAGTTTGATCGACAAAAAAAAAAATAAAAAAAATACAATTTAAGGACTTCTGTTCATCAGGGACAAAATATGTGGCTTTTTCTACAAAGAGAACTCAATGACTCATAACCTGGAGGTGTCGGTCGGTTCTGCTTAGATTTTTTTTTTTTTCCCTACCGTGTTTTAGTCGGAGGGATCAGAGGGATGGAGGTCAAAGAAGAGAACGCAGACTTCACGTGTACGTCGTCATGGAGACGAAATAACTTTGGCCTTTAGTTATAAGTCTGTGGCTGCCTCCTCAAACCCTGTTCAGTGTTGATTCCTACCTCTCTCTCTCTCTCTCTCCTCTGCTGTCTTGACAGCTTGTTAAATAATTAGTGCAACAAAAACCTTCAGTAAGGGAGGCCGGGGGAGAAATTGATCAAACACCTGTTGAACAGAGAGAACACAAACCTGCGGGAAACATGACGCGGTTGACTTGTCTTCGTCTGCACCGATGTGTTTTTCCCACGGATGTACAGAGCTTGCTGATAAGCTGAGATGTTACAGTCACCAGTGGCTTTGTCCCTGGAGCCGGTGGAGGACAGTGACGGACGCTAAACCCAAGACCGTGGGTACAGCCTTCACGTGTGGGTTGGAGGAGTTCTTTTAGTGAAAAAGGCCTATTGCTCCATTTGGAGACGGCTAGATGGAGGCATTGTTACGATCACTGCTCGTCAGAAATTAGATGTTATTATATCGTTCATCTTTAGCATGTCTCTATCCGGTTCAAACACGGCACTTTTTTTTTTTTTTTCCTCCTCATCTTGTCCCCCATCTTTTCCTGCTCAGGTTTTGTTTTCCTTCCTTGTATTCATTTAAAATGCAACTATCTTTACATGAAAAAAGAGACCAAGCAAATCTTTCCTCCTTTGGGTGTTATATGATTCGTGGCAGCCACAACAGCTGATTTTCTTCAAGGAAGGCATTATTTCCTGAGTGCGGCTCGATGACTCAACTGCTGTTAGTCTATTTTTAAATGACAACTGAACTACATTTTGCCGAATTTGCTTCAGTTGCCTTTCATGTTGCTGCCATGTGGATGGCTGATGATTTTTTTTTTCCTCTTCTTTGCTGGGTTCAGTGACTAACATGTAATTAAAAGCTGTGGGGGAGGGGAGGTTTCACTGGATGCAGATCAAACATGCAAACACTCTCTTGAGTCCCACCTGGGAGCAGTCACAGACTTCACTGCTGGCTGTGATGGGGTAATGCGATCCAAACAAATGTGGGCCTAGTGATGTCCAATCTGAATGTAGAGTAATAAATCTTTAAACGGTACCAGATTACACATTTTGTGACTTTGCATTTTTTGAAATCATTTTTAAAGAAGGAAAACTGAGGTTGGAAATGTATTTTTTCCCCATGTGATTAAAACCCAACCCAGAATCGTCTGGAGATGCTCCCCTGATAGAGCTGCAGCTGTTTGGGTGTGGTTAGGCAGCAGTTAACTTACACCTTTCTCTGTCATATGAGATATATTTTTATTCAGTATATTGTCACAGAAAAAAAAACCTATGTATAAATCAGGCTTTTTAAACATTGATGACTCAAAGTTTCTACCAGAAGTTCAGTTCATTGTGGTAAAAAACTGAAGCCAAGATCACTTGTCATTTGTATTTCTTTGTCAAACCCAGGAGACAGAACACTTAATGTTTTCATTTCTGTTATTTTGATGTCTCTTGAATGGAGCTGTTGCTATGGCTTTCCATCATATGATAGGAATGATTCATATATGATGAGGCACTGAGGTGAACTAAAATGTGCTTCTACAACAGCTGTATTCTCTGTAGTTATTAAACCTCTATCAGTTCTACTTAGTAAAACACTAATCAATGCAGTACATTGATTATTCAGTCTGGTGGAGAGCACTGTGGTAGTTATGTGGCTCTTAATGGAGCAGTCAAGTGTCATTTCCACAGATATTATACTTGAGCACTAGTATATCAAAAACTACTGGATGCACTGTAGTTAAAGCTGTTACACACATTAATGGTTCCCTGGCGGTGAAACTGCTGACTTTGGTAATTCCTTGACTTTTCATTTTTCTTGCATGAACATGACATTTCGCTGTGGAATTACATTTCTGGATTTATTCCAATAATATTTGGTGCAGACATGCATCTTCCCTTCAGGCTGAATTATAACTTTGGTAACTTTGGTTTATGAGAATGTGGCCATCAGCATATTATATCAAAGTACAGCTTCAAAGAGTTGCTGGCATGTAGATACAATCTAGAAACCAAGAGGGAGATTTTAAAGATATTCTATTTTATCTATAAATCAAATTATATTTTTATTTTATCACAAAGTATTAGACCGTTTTACTTTTTTTTTAACTTTTTTTTTTTATTTTTTTTACCCCAATTCCAATGCAATTAAGTTCATTTTGAGCTTACCTCTCACTAGAAAGGACAGGTTTTTTTTTTTCCAAAACGTACCATTTTGCTCCACTGATGTCAGTCCACAGTGCTCATCACAGTGTTGGGGAGCTTTTGGAAACACAGTTTTTAGTTTTGTCATGTTCCACATGCTCAGTGGGGTGGAATATGTCCGCATGAAGCCATGATGCCATCTGCTGACGCGGAACAAATGGCATTGCCAGAAAAATTAAAAACAAGAACTTAATCCGGTCTCACGCAGTCGCCTCACATTCCGGCTCTAAGCGTGAAACGGGTCTCTGTTTGGATGTGTCACATTCAAGTGGCGATTTATCTCCCCCACGAAAACAAGGGGCAACTCCTCCCAACAAAAAAACCCCCCCCACAAATAAAACCCTGAACGACCAAAGACCTGCTGCAGTCTCAAATTTGGCTTGCAATGACCAGAAGTGGACCCATGAAGTAACACTTGAGCGCGCTGCCAGACATGCGTAAATGTCCAACTTGACTTAATGCGGCACTAACAGATTTATGACCCCCCCCCCCCCCCCCCCTTCCCTCCCTCCTCCTGCCCCTTAATCTTCAGGATGAGATTAATATGATTGTTTTCTAGTGATAGGCAGATTAAATTCCCTGTAGGTTGATAAATGGCAGATCAGGCGGATACAAAGAGCTCTGTGCGTCGAGACATCGCCGCTGAGGGATGATGTAGGAGGAGAAGGAGGGAGATGGTACAGTAGACTACACGAGGGCGGGGTTTTCCCTCCAAGATGAGGCTAACTAAAAATCTAATTGCAGCCGGCGCATATACTGTAGATTTTTCGGACAGACATAGAGAGAGGGAGGGATGAAAGAGGATGGTGATGGAGGGGATGTGGTCTGAGGAGCGGCTCTTCTCTCTTCATGTACTCTCACCTCCCCTGTGAAGCTGTGGAGCTTGCCATCCTGTTTCTTTAAGCCGGCGGCTGCTGTTTGTGTGTGTTTTTTTTTTTTTTTTTTTTTACCTTTTTAAAATATATATATATATATTCCCGTGCGCCTTGACCGCTCTGTATACTGTGTTCCCACCATCATCATCCGAAGCCATGTCGGACTCTGAGGACATGACGGAGTTCGCCAGTATCGTGGAGCGGATCGAGCGGGGCGAGGTGAGTCTCATCCGAATGATTTACGGTCCTTCTGACAGCAGCGGTCTGCCTGTCAACCGGGCCGGCCTGCAGGGCTGTCAGAGGATGGAGAAGGATCCCCACAGACCTCTATTCTATTCTATTCTATTCTATTCTATTCTATTCTATTCTGTGTTGATGTCACATTGTGTTCTATTAGATGAACTGCTCATATTGGCCCATGATCTGAATTATTAACTGCTTATCTGTTCTATTAATTCAATTAGGCCACCTGTACTTAGACCCACGCCCTCTATTCTCTTCCTTTAGAATGTGTATTGTGTAACACTGTGTTGTTGAATTATTTATTCAATGTTATATTTGACTGATATACCACTAACTCACACTAACCTAGCTCTGATATTTTAAGATCTGAGGTATTAATAGACCCCTAGATTCCCCCCCCCCCCCCCCCTTTCTATTCCCCTGCTATATTCTTTAGTTTAGGCTTTGTCTTGTAAGGAATATGTCTTCTTTTCCATTTTTAGAAGAAAAAAAAAAAATGAGCATTGTGAGTTTAATTAGAGGCTTTTCTGGGCGTGTTGGTAGTTGGATAGTGCTGCAGGGAGATCACAGACTTCTGTCAATATGTGGGACACTTGGCAGCAGCTGTGCAGCGAGACGGAGCGCTGAGGTGTGTATGTGCCTGCATAGAGGTGGGAGGGGGAGGAGGAGGGGAGGTGTCCTTCTTGCCCATTTCACCCATTTCAGACTGACAGAATGTGTTGAAATATATCTCTCCCGATCACACCCTCTCTGACATTCGTTCATGCGTGCACGGAGATCTGCGCACGTTTCACGCGATAAAACAAAGAGCAGACTGTGTACACGCAACTGACTCTCTGGCCAGCTTCAGTTTCCAAATTCAGTCATGTAATCAGACTTGTCTTGCATGTTGGACATTACATATTGGTTTACATGAGAGTAAAGTAGTGTTGGGATTATCACCTAAAATTAAGATACCAGCAAACATAATGTACAACAGAGGACTCACTGTGAGCGATTCTTTGTCTCGTTCCGTAGACTACAGCACAAGTGAATATAATGTCACAAAATTTCCCAACAGCTGTGTGACACTGTTAAATAGATTTAGCGAATTTGGACCAGGTTTATATTGTGGAAATGCTCCAGATATTATACAGTATCATAAACATTTTAGCTCTGAGAATAAAACCAGGTCACTAATCACCCTTTAGAGGGTTGTGGGGAGGGTGGAACCCCGTCCTGGAGAACCCAGGTACACCACGGACAGGTTGCCAGTCAGTCACAGGGCTGACAAATAGAGACAGACAAACAGCCGGGGTCATGTTGACGCCTACAGGCGTCTGTCAGTGAACCCAACCTGTATGTGCGGACCGCGGGAGGAAACAAGAGCAGGTGCAGGGAGAACATGCAAACTCCACACGGCCAGCCGGCAGATCCGAACTCGCAACCGCCTCACGATGAGGCGAAAGCGAGATGATACAGTCCACAGTATCACTACAAAGGACCCAATGAAACTGTCTGTATTGTTCGCTGCCAATAAATGCTGCTGGAAAAGAATGAATGAATGAATGACTCAGCAGAGTAGTAAAGATGCCTCCACTGACTGTGCACATGTTGGCCGGTATATCAGTTCAAACATTTCCTCCACTTTATTCTCTGTTGCTGCACAAAACTGTCAATGCTGCACTTTACTTCCTTCAGAAATTACAGCTTCCTCCCAACCCCTCCAGCCCCAAGCCCCCCGCACACCGTTACGCAGTCCATTTTGTTCTCTATAACCAAAACATGATTGGGTTGACTTGCAAGGCAGCCCCGGTGTACAATAAAACTAATAGCAGACCTCACCAATAACCACTGCGGCGAAACGTTAGCAGATCGTAAATCCCCTGAAATAACCGTAGGGGCCCCGACATCATTAAAGACTGTAACGTGAACAGAGCTTGCAGCTGACATGGGACCCTTCTGTGTGTGAGGGTTGAATACAGTAGCCCAGTGTTGAGATCGGAGACTCTGGAAACCTGGGTAGCCTTTTGTATAAATGATAACCAATACTGAATTTGAGAGCTTTTGTGTTTTGTTTGCCAACACTGGTATAAGACACTTTACTAATGACCCAATTACAATTTTTTTTTTATTGCAACTTTATTGTCTCTTTCTTTTAGAGCACACATCAAATTTTGTGTCAAAATTTTGGGGAACAAAAAGAAGTGGCAGGAAGTCAAATTAGTTTTTTTGTGGGCGAGAAACTCAAGCGTTTTAAAAGCTCTACGAGTGGGCCCCCCGTTATGTTGAAGATCCATCACCGACTGAAGTGCCACCGCGCAACATTTCAGGACATCTGGACCGAATATTTTCACTCGGACGCCTCAGAATGTCACAGTTTAAACTCTGTGTTGACAGTCCGACTCCGGGGGAAGAATTCAAGATGAATAACGACGCAAATGTTAAAGAAAACCCACTCGGCCGCTCCTGACTTTGATGCACCTTCTTTGGTCTTGAACAGTGACGTTCTGCCCCTTAGGAAAAGTAAACTCCACTCAAAACACCCCGGCCCGGCCCACAGTTTCATTTCCGTAGGTTTTCCGAGGCATTTTAAGGGTCTCCATTGCCGAGTTTGAAACAAAATATGACATTTCTGTGCTCATGTCCATTGTGAAATCACGAAGGCGTACATACCACTGCTTACAAGCATGAGTGTAACTCAGGTTGCTGATGTTGATCGAGCGACGTAACTTGCAATACTTACTCACTGCAGTTATTACTTCCCTCTGCTCCGTACACGTGCTGCGCTGTTTGTGTGCAACATGGAGTTCCTGAACGTTGTATAGCCTTCTCAAGCGAGCAGTGTGGCACCATGGGTGGCAATATTCAGTCTACCACTTTGGACACAGTCTAAAACGTCTCAACAATATATTAGATGAAGTGCCATAAAGTTGCGTGCAAGCCTTTATGGTCCTTCGAAGATAACTCCTATACTGACTTTGGTGATCCCCTATGGTGCCAGCAGCAGGTTGTAGTTCAGAGGGAAATGTCTCTGTTGGATGGGGTGCTGTGACATCTGCTGTACATAATCAGAGTCCTTAGAGGACAAATTCTACTGATTTTGGTTATCTGCTGACTTTTACTCTGGTATTAAAATCTGCTGGAAGTCTTCACTTATTCAGTGAAATAGCATCAGACGTCTAGGATTGGATCCAGTTGACCTTTTTGGCTCAGCATGACATAGTTTACAAACCATCTGATGGATTGCATCATCAAGTTTTGTACAGACAGTCACGTTCCCTCGTGGACAAAGCTCGCTGGCTTTGGTGATCCCCAGACTTGTCATTTTGTGCAAAATCTTGTGTAAAACTGTGCATGTGGCTCAATCCACACTGCACCCCAAAAAAACAATAAAGCTTACCTATTCTCTTACCTTAGCCAACATATAGATCCCTTAGCTTGAAATAGATAGATAGATAGATAGATAGATAGATAGATAGATAGATAGATAGATAGATAGATAGATAGATAGATAGATAGATAGATAGATAGATAGATAGATACTTTATTAATCCCACAAGGGGAAATTTTGTCACTACAGCAGCATTATAGATACAGGGTAAAGCAATACAAATAACAGAGTAAAAAAAATATTAAATATAAAAATGCACAACATAAACAATAAAATAGAAAAATATTTAATTAAATTAAACTAACTAAACAATAGTGGAAGGATTTATTGAATGATAATGATAATAATAATAATAATAATAATAATAATGATGATAGTGCAGAATTGCAAAACAGTGCTGATATTTAAGCACTTGAACGGGCGAGAATAAGTTGGAGTGATGACTTTATTGAAGTTTACGTGCAGCAATTGAAAGGCAGCAGCAGCTCGTACGTGCAGTCCCCCCCCCCCCCCCCCCCACCACCACCAACACCACCTCTCTCTCTCTCCACCTCCCTCACAGTCCCACCTCGTGTCTGTCTGCCCCCCCCCCCCCCCCGTCCCTCCTCCGCCTTTGCACTGCAGCAGGGAAGAGGTTGCTGATTCACTCCCGCCCCGGCGCTGCCTCCCCCCCCCCCCCCTCTCTTCAGCTGCAGCGTCACTCTATTTAAATTCACTCAGCCGTCGCTGTCGGCATCTTCTGCTGGTCGCGTCCGAAGAAGTTTGTCCTCCGGCCGAACTAAAAAAAAAAAAAAACCCAAATAAAAACAAAACAAAAAACGCCGTGTCGACAAGAAGGCGTTTGTTCTCACACGGGCTTTGCATTTTCTCCCTCATCATGTCTGCGGAGATGCGGCGGAGCGGCACGATTGCGGTAAGAGTTTGGAAGTTGGGGGAGAAAAGCAGATTTGCGGATTTCGATTTCGACTCGTCATTGTTTAACAGCCCGTAGTGCCGCCGCTGTGGACGCAAAGAGAGCGGGCATTGTAAAACAAAAACAAAAAAACAAAAAAAAGATAGTAGTTCATTGCCGAGTCCAGCCTTCGTTTGATTTCTATGATACGAGACTCTTCGGAGAAGTTTGGGAACAACGTTGTTGTTGTTGTTGTTTTTTTCCCCCTTCTGCGTAAACTTCCTTTATCCTGCTGTGTGTTGTCTTTTTAAACACTTGCCGAGGCGTTTTCTTATGTTTGTTCAAGAAGAAGCCGGAGGAGGACTCGCTTCATCAGGATGTTTAATCGCACCACCTGAAATAAATCGCACTTCGCGAGGACAGTTCTCGGTGTGAAGCCGCCTGTGGAAACTAAACCGTCTTTTTATGTGTGGAAACGTGAGCTGCTGGAATCGTGCATTTCACTGTTCCTCTATATTTAGCCGGGTTAATCCTGTCTTATGTAATGCATCAGAAACTCGGTAAATACAACTGTGGCTGGGGCAGTTACAAGAGGGACTGAACTAGTCTTGTTTTTTTTTTTCTTTCTTCTAAATAAATTGACTTGGGTAGGATGAAGAATGATTTTTGCCATCCATCTTCCCACTTAAAAGAACACTTCCTCCCTTCCGATGGAGCAAAAAATGTTGTTTTTTGAAGACAATAGCCCCCTTTCCCCCCCCCCCCCCCAGTTGTATTGTTCAGCTCAAATGTTCCAAGATTCAAAGAAAGCTGCATCGTGCCCCCAAGCTTCTATCAGAGTGATCTGTGAGGCTGTTTCCGTGTTTGACTTCACCTTGCGCCTCTTCGTCTCTTGTTGGAGTGTATTAAAGGAGGGAAGAGGTTGTGGTGATGCTTCATGCAAAAAAAAAAAAAAAAAAAAAAAAATTCTGCAACATCTCACCATTTAAAAAAACCCCCAAAAAACATGTCTCCATCATCAGGTCCCAATCAAGAACATCGAGAGGGAGCTGATCTGCCCCATCTGCAAGGAGCTCTTCACCCATCCTCTGATCCTGCCATGCCAGCACAGCGTCTGCCACAAGTGTGTCCGAGAGCTGCTCATGCTGAACCACGAGGACTCTTTTGATGCCGGTTCAGAGTGCTCCCTGCCGGGCAGCCCCAGGTCCAGGGTGCCCTCGCCCTCCATGGAGAGGCTCGACAGGCTTGTGAGATCAGGTGGGTCTCGGGGTAAGAAACCTGAAATATTTATTTTCTCTTTTACAGGAAGGACTTTATTGCGGGAAGATTAGTACGAGGCGGTGGATCAAACATATCTCCAAAGTCAAAGGCTTTTCAGACCAGTGTGTTGACGCATTAGTTGGAACTAGTGCTTGTGATGCTGCATGATTATGAGAGTAACGTGAGCTGATGGGGAGCTAATAATCCGGTGATAGGAAATGCAAGTATCGAATTCTTCTTAGGCTGTTTGTAATGGGTTCCAGGAAAGGCAAACGGAGTCATGCCGACTTCTATTTAGTCCGTCATAAAACTTCAGTTTTCTTTTTTTATCATCTCCATGATTCAACAGGTTTCATTGGCTTGAGCCCGCCTGGGGTTTACTTCCATTGAAAAAGCTTAAGTATTTCTCCATTAAGGAACTATGTGATGCAAATAAAAAAAAATATTCCCTAACTAACAAACAAGTCCAGGACTTCATTAGCCAATAAGCAAATCTTTAGCCAATGCAAATTAATGGATCAGACTGAATGGGCTCATGGAAACTGAGCAAGGCTGAAACTGGGCCGAGTATTATTGTTTGATATTTAGGTTTTAGTGTGGCGCAGACACAGCCCCTCCTCCCTTTTCTTGTCCCAGATAAAGTAGAACAAACATAAAAATCATTTTTAATAATTTCACCACTCGGCCATAACACCAGGAGTCATCGCGTCCTCTAATACCGTCTGCTTTTACAGGCTTCATTGAAGAGAGCAGAGGAACTCGACGAGCTGTATTTTGGCTTTCAAGGCAAAAGAGCTGTTGACAAGCTTACTCAAACCTCCAATTGTCTTCACTGTCTGCCTTTTTAAATGGCCCGGGGCCATCAAACATCCCCTTCAATCATGCGGAGTAGCGATCGTTTCCACTCCTTTAATCAGATATACAGGCGGTTGTGTGTTATGTACACACGAGTGAACAAAGCACATCTGCAATCTCCTTTTGAGGTATTTTAAACTCTTATAAAAACCAACCTGAGCTGAATGGAGGGAACGTTGAGTCGTCACAGCATTTGAAAGTTCTCTGCTCAACACGTCCCACTGCTGCGGCCAGGCTGGAGCAGGTCAATGTCTAACCCTTGAGAACGGCACGGTGGGACACAAGGCTGCCTTTCTGCCTCCCGAGAGCTCTGGGCGAAGGCCATTCCCATTAAAGATGTCGTGTCATTGGCACACTTGGTCTTTTTGGTGCGACCAGAGCTGTCTCTGACTTCCAATACATCCTAATTCTAATCGGGATGTTCATGCTGGAGAGATGATTGGTCAGCTTAGATCCTAAAAACATGAGGTTTTTGAGCTTACTGTTGCCCCACAGTGCATTTCGTAAAGAAAACAGAGGAGGTGCTACTTGGTGATGAGACGGCTACAAAATTAACGGGGAAAAGCACAAAATAATGCAAAATTTCTGCTTGTATGTCGGGATACAGAATAACTAACATACTTTACCATTTTGAACTAACTGCAAAAGCTGCGTTGTGAAACGGTTGCACGTTTGTTAAAGACAGCTTGAGCAATAAACCAGTGTTGAACTAGGACACAATTTGGGACAAAATAAATGCACACACAGCACCCGAGTCCCAAATCCATACTACACACAGGCAGCTAACAATTCTTTTTTTTTTTTTATCATTGATTAATTTATTAAAATAGTCTGATTAATTTTCTGTCGATCTACTAATTGAGTCGATGTTGCCACTCTATTAGACACTTACTCGAGGTAGGTTTTGAGTATGTTGTGTGTTCATATTGGGGAAAGTGACAAAATAAAGTATACCTAAAACAGTACGCTTAATTATGATATATATGTATGTATATATATATATATATATATATATATATATATATATATATATATATATACATACGAATCAGCGGCCCATACTATATGAAACTTAATATTTGGTGCTTCCCGGTATCCCTTTAACTAAGATGTCAGGTTGCCTCAGAGCAAACGCTGAGAATATGAACCAGACGTCCAGGGCAAAGCAAAGCAAAACAAAACAAAAAGATCCCCAGAGCATAGTGAGGAGAAAACATTTTTGTGGGCCATTCAGCCTCGGTTGAAAACCAGCGAGGCCGGGCTCTCGAACACAGCCTCCCTCATTCAGAGTCCCTCTCTTCACCCTGAATGAATTCATTCTTCACGGGCAGGACTGCATCTGTTGCCGCAGAAAATAATCAAATCATGCTTTTAAGTAAACAAATCTCGCGTCTCGCCGAGAGCCAGCTCGCGCAGTGACAATAGCCTCGGTGTAATTCGCGCACTCTTATTGCTGCCTAAATTTAAATGGATGCGCAGTGTTAAGTCATGCATAATCCGCATTTTAATGTACAGTTAAAGGAAAGTAAATGAATTCGGCCAGCGTGAAGCGTGCAGTGGGTCTCGTACACGCGGAGGTTCCTCGGGGATTATTCGGTGAGGTTGTTCCTGTGTTAATTGTATTCGACCAGCAGGTTACGCAACGCTAAATTTCACTGCGTTAAGAATGTTTGGGGAACCTCGAAGTACGTTACAGAACAAACTCGCGGTTCTCCGACTGCGTTCGCCAGCGGGAGGTCAGATCGTTGGTAGCCACGGCGACGGAACCCGCCTGTCGGGAATGAATAGGGGATTTTAGATGAAGGGAGAGGAAGAAGAGACTCGGGGCTATATTTATCAGCTTGGACAGCCTCGCCGCGCTGCCGAGACGGAGGAAGGCGGTCACTGAAACTTCATCGGCACGGCTTTGACGGGAGCTCCTGTTTAAAAAAAAAAAAAAAAAAAAAAAAAAATTACCACTTGAAATTTGTAGTAATGTTTAAAACACTTGGTTCTAAAAAAAGCAGGATAACATCTGTTAGTTTTGACAGCTGAACTTCTCATGGCTGGATTTTTTTTTTTATGATTTAGCGAATGGAGCCGACGTTACTGCCAGCTCAGACAAACGGTTCAAACATGGATGGCTTTTACTCTTTTGTGCGTCTACTCGGTTTATTTAAACAAAAAATGGAAACCCTGTAAAACCGGCTTAACGGCAAACTTGAAGGCTAACGTCATGTAAAAGATGTCATGGCAGAGACTAAAGCTTCATGTTCGACGGGAGAGGTCTATCGGTGTTCCCCAACTGTTTATGCCCATGTCGCTAAGCTGACCACATCCTGATTTCATTTCACTTCAAGGGAAGTTTTCTTCTTCTTGAAAACAAATTAGTATATTTCCCAAAAAGCCAAACAAGACAACAGCCTGAATATACTCATTTGTAAGGTTTTTTTTTTTTTTTTTTTTTTTTAAATTGTTTTTATTTGTTTAAAAAAAACAAAATAGTTCTGAAAGTAAGTTTTCCCACACAGACGGTGTAAAAGTAAACACTGAAAATAAATTAAGAGTTGATTGTACTCTAATAACTGTTCACATCCTGTATGAATTGTTTAAATGCTGTTTTGTATTTCACTCTGAACTGCATTGCCAGATTTTTGTTTAATAGTTTCCTCAGTTTACTTTTAAGTTGGCTTTGTTGTTTCTCCAATGTCATGATGTGTTTTTTTTTGTTGTTGTTGTTTTTGTTTACAAAAAACTGGATTCACACATCTTCTCACGTTATGTATTGTTTCATTTTTCTTGTTGGTCTCACCTCACTTCTCTGTTCATTGCTTGCAGCCACAGTGCGAAGGTCGTTTGGAAGTCGAGGTAGACGCGGGCTCCGTGTTTTGAGTAGCTGTAGTAGTGAGTACAGTGTTACTAGAACCCCCTGTGAAACCCTAGTTTGGTTCTACCTTTTCTCTACATGGTCCACTTTAGCCCTGTCAACACGACCGTACAAACTCACACCACTGGTTATATATAGAATAGATCTTATTCAGGGGAGTTACTGCAATTAATGTTGTAAAGCATGCTATTAATTCTTCATTAGGCACTTAATGATAGGTACTAATAGCTGAAATTAAAAGACCCTTAAAAATGTCCACTGAGCGTGAAAGTGTTAATTATTTTACTTAAAATCAACAGGGCATTTTAAGATGGTGCTCGGAAGAGGAAAATAAAATGCTTCGGGTGATTTTTTTTTTTTTTTTTTTCAAACTTTAGCATTGAATTTTGTCATTTAGAAAAATGAGCGAAAGCAAGGGAGAGGGGAACAGTGTGACCCTTGAAGAGGACGATGAGTCGGCGTACAAGGAGACTGACCAAGTAGTACCTAATGGAGGGGCGCGTATTAAAGACAGTGAGGTTACCAAGTGCCTAAAAGGCATTGAAAGGAGCCAAGGCCAATATTAATGAGATCGGGGCGAGGAGGTTTCCTAGGAGTTGAAGTGGGGCAGGAATGTGTGTGCATGTGCGTATCTGCGTGCACAGCTAAGCTTTGCATTCATTTCTCTAATCACGGTGGCAAAGCAGCTTTCTTGAGATGGAGAACTGTAGGTCTCTGTTGTTTCTGAGTTAAACAAACGCACACTGAGGGGAAAAGCTTACAATATGTTTGGGCTTGCCAAGATTCTTAACTTGGTTTTACTGACTAATATCGGTTTGCCTTTAGGGTTCTCTTTATGCTTCACTTGACAATCGTCAGTGTTTGAGAAACAGTTTATTAGAACACAAACGTGTCTCAGCCTATCTAATCATTTTAGTCGAGATGAACTGATATAAGTGTCGTGGCCAAGTAAAACAAGACTGAATGTGAGCTTTGTTGCTCCTAATAAGCCAGCTAATGTGGTTATTTGACATACTCGGTGGATGTTTTTAAGAAGAAATGCCATCCTCTTCTTTCTTCAAAGCACAAAAGATATTTCTTTCCTCCTAAACGTTGACATAAGATGTCCATTTAAAAGCAAGCGAAAATAGGGATTTATTTTTTCGTCAGCCTTTTTGATACTTGATGTGATGATAGCTTGACAATTCAGATTTTATGTTTGCATAGGAAACAAAGAAACCTAATGTGGATCTCTGACGTTTTTTAAATTTTTTTTTTTATAAATCACTCTCGAGCACAGACTGACGGACCAAAATGTCAGAACAAATGTTTGGATTGTAAAATCACATTCATCAAGCTAAAGTAAGCACAACTCCACAGACTTTTATCTGCCCTGTAAAATGAACAATTAAATGATGAGCCGGGATGCTATACCAGATTCCACCAGCCATATTTAATTGTTTTTAACAAATATTCAGTTAAAACTGCCGACGCATTCATGTTTACAGTAACCAGACTACGTCTGTCACGAAACCTTAAAGTGCTCAGTTCAAGCGTCGTACTGCGACTGAAGATCTGGGCAGGGCGAAAAATCCAGTCCCTTTTGCTGTGCAATGACTCGTCAGTTTGTGCCATCGACTCAGCCTCCCGCTGCAGCTCCATTAACCAGCACACACACACACACACACACACACACACACACACACACACACACACACACACACACACACACACACACACACACACACACACACACACACACACACACACACACACACACACACACACACTCACTCACACACTCTGCTGCAGGCTTCTCTGTATGGACATATGAATTTATTCGCACACACCTTTTGTCCTGACTAGAGAACCGGAGTCAGTATCCCTACATGACGCGCACATGAATAACATGCACGCACTCGCTCACTGTCTTTGCAGGATAGAAAATGACCTTCTGCGTCATTCGCAGGTTTAAATATGGAGGCTTTCTGCCAGACTTCCCTTTTCGTCCAATGACTTCGCTTGCCTTGACAAGACCATGTCCTCCTCATCCCCACCATCAGACTAAGGTTTTCATCATAACGTCACACCACAATGTTAAGTTCATCTTTTTCAAATGAGCTCGGGTAGGAAGGGTAATTGATGTGCAGCAAACATAGCTCAGTAATTCATTTCCTTGGTCAGATCATCGACAGATTTGAACTGTTCCTGCACTGACACAGTCTTCAGTTCTGCTCACACAGCATGCACATTGCTACAGACATCACATAGTTTATGTTTGCTGTTCTTTCACTGCTTTTCCCTCGGCTGCACCTTTTTTTTTTTCTTTTTTTTTGTGTGGAAGTGCTGTTTTTCCCAAGTAGTTTTCCTGTGTTTCGCTTACCTGAGGAGTGTTTGATTTAATTTTCAGGTCCTCGGAAATGGAGTGGAAATACTGGCTTGCTAACTGAGATAAATCCAGCACTCCTCGCTTCCCCTGTCCCCCAAAAACGTGAAGCAATATTTAAATTTTTGCGTGTATGGACTTCAGTTTGCTGGCTTTGAGTGTGGCAACAGTGTTGTACAGACCCTGCTTGTGTCTGTAACGTGGCCTTGTGTAGCAGTTCCTATGTCTCCACCTCATGTTCCTGTGTCTCTGCCTTGTTATGATGCTGCTGCATCAATAACAAGCACGTGTATTGTGACAATCTCTTGAAAGCATAGCTTCAAGAGAAGATATGTTGTGGAAAAAGTGTTGATGCATTGAACTGGACATTTGAGTTATTATAGTTCAATTGCTTGAAATTTTCATTTAAAACTTTTGCTTAATTTCCATGTCCCACAGTGTTGTTCAGTTGCATCGCTTGAGTTCAAAATGCTGTGGTTTGTCTTACTTTTATTTTCTCAATCGCTCATTATACGAACAAAAAAAATATTTTATTTTGTCCAGATCATTGTGAGCACTTAAAATACTCTTCACTCCTCTGGTAAATATTGAATGAATGAATGAACAAACAGAGAACCCTCTATAAGCTCCAAGGATGCTATCTTCCCCATGACTATCCTGCATCTCATCCCTCCTCAGTATTGCCCCAGTACTCTTGGATGATCTGTCTTCCTGGACTTTTTTCCCCTTGTATGACAACTGCTCAATGCTTTGCCTGTGCTGGTATTTCGCTCCATACATCATTCCTCTATTGAGCAGTGGTCACTGTGGAAATAAAGCACAAAGGGAGACACACTGAGGCCCTATTATTGAAGGCTTGATGTGTCCAAAAGCATTTTTGCCTTAAGACCATTCTTGACAAGTCAGCGCTGATGAGCTAAGGCTGCTTTTGTGAAACTCGGCCCAGAATCTGCTGAACATGAAACGGGATTCGCATTTTTCAAAGCCCCAATTTGACTTGGAAACTATTCCTTCAGTGTGATCTGAAGTCATAGGACACATGTTTCTCTCGTGTCAAAATAGGGCCTCAGACAAGACTGGAAACTGGGTGGCAAAAAGGCTATGAATCCATATTATTCATGTTCTTTCCTCACTTGTCCTCCTTTGCTCTCCTCCAGGTTCTATCTCTTCTCCGGGGTGGCGCAGAGGGTCTGTGACTCCCCGGGTCACCACCATCCCATGTCCGGGCTGCCAGCACGACATCGACCTCGGCGAGCGCGGCATAAGCATGCTGTTCCGCAACTTCACCCTGGAGAACATCGTGGAGCGCTACCGGCAGGCTGCGCGCGCCGCTATCGCAATCATGTGTAACATCTGCAAACCTCCACAGCAGCAGGAGGCCACCAAGAGCTGCATGGACTGCAAGGCGAGCTACTGCAACGAGTGCTTCAAGCTGCACCACCCCTGGGGCACGCCTAAAGCCCAGCACGAGTACGTCGGTCCCACCACGAATTTTAGGCCCAAGGCAAGTTACCATCTCTACCTGCGAGAGATTTCTTTTTCTTTTACCGTCAGACTCAAAGACGACAAACGAAACATCTCGAGTCAGTTGGACTTTGAACATTTTCAGGAGATAAGTTGTCACATCAGACGGAAAACAAACGGTAGCGTGTATAGATTTATCAACGCTCAGTCTTGAGGTTGAATCCATTGGAAATGTTTTATATGGAGTCAGATGTTGCAGTTTAATGCAAAACGCTAGAAATCTGTGACTGTCTTATCTCATCATTAATTGTTCATAAGAAGTTATGGGTGTTGGTGAGTTTAGTACAGTAAATAGAGACTCGGTCATCTTTATGTACTCGGGGGGGAAAAAGCTCCAACAAGACTTCTATGTTGATAGTGTTTTTCAACCTTGTCTATATATTGACATTTTCTGTCCAATTCTGTATTGATCAAGCAGCTAAATGTAGTCGTGTATAGCTTCTGATGTTTTTCATGGCATTTAAAAAGTGCTGATTTAACTTCTATTTTAAGACTCATCAGGAAATGGTTCACAATGAGCTTACGTCTTTAAGTTTACCTTCCTCTTTCACTTCAGCTGGTTTTTGATCAGTGTTTTGTGAAACCAGTGTGCAGTAATCTGTGCTGTTGAACTTTGCTGTCGAGTATGTGTGCGCGCATACTTTCTTCGGTCTAATTTTAACTCCTGACTGTTCTGTAGATTATGTAGCTAGTGTAACTGTATAGTATGCGGCTGTGTGCAGCAGTTGTGCCCAAGAAAAACTGCTCCTCGGGGAACAATGAAGCATGTCTTGTCTGAAATTTCCCAGGTGCTCATGTGTCCAGAGCACGAGATGGAGAAGGTGAACATGTACTGTGAGGTCTGCAGACGACCAGTGTGTCACTTGTGCAAGCTGGGAGGATCCCACGCCAACCACAAAGTCACCTCCATGAGCAGTGCCTACAAGATCCTCAAGGTAACACAATCAGACTGAGAGAAGATAAGCTGATTACTTGTGTGCCAACTGGATGCGCTGGAGTTTATTTAGTTATCTGGGAATACTTGAGTAAATCGGAGTGTTACACAATACTGGTTTATGACAACGGATATACCCGAATTTGCACACAATACCACTGTTAACAATGACTTGAAGTAGTCATGGTGGAGCAAAGCAACCTTCGAGCTTAGAATTATTGACGTTTTTTTTTTAAATTTAAACAAGGTTTTCAAGGCAGATTGCTTCTCCGTTCAGTCAAGCATCTGTTAACAGAGCTCCTTTTAGGAATACGATGTTTCCATAGCTACACTATTTACCATAAAACCTAAAAGCGAGTTTTTTTGTGGTGCTGTATGACACACCGACTTGGCCTTCCATCGCTCATCTCCTGCTGTAATATTAATGCCTGACCTGTACCTGTGCTGAAATACACACGCTGTAGATATCAATCTCTGTTTTGAAACCAAAACCCAGGCTGACTATCTGGGTTAAGACTCGTGTGTGGTCATCAGATTTTTGTCTCTCCGAAGATTTAATTTCAATCAGTCTGAGTGTTGGGTTGAGCTTATGTGGTGACAAAAATGTCAGTAAGTCGTGTTTCAGGACTGTGTTGTTGCCACGGCAGCAGTAGGCAACACAAAACATTGAACCTTTTTAACAGAATGGGTTTTAAATTAAAATGTATTGAGTAGCAATTTATTTTTGTTGGCGTAAACTCCATCCAGTTTAAAGGGCATGTTGCCAGGGGGTTCAGCAAGTCGAGGCAGGAATCTGTGTGAAACTCAATATGCTGGTTTGTGTTTTGACACAAACAATGGGGTGCTTAATATTAAATGAGACTATTTGTTCCCCATGATTTTGTGTGCATTGTATCTTTAAATTGCTGGAAGGCATATCAGATATCCTGAACAGCCCTGGAAACCTTCGTCAGCCTGGAAATGGTTCGGGTTTCAATTGACTTGATGCGCAATAATGCACCGTCATTTTTCATGTCCGGAAGTTTTCTTCAATCGGGAATCACTTCTGTTTATAGCTGAGGCTGTGACAGTAATGAGATGAGAGAATATTGTCAGAACTAATGCTTGGGAATGTGAGCACATCTGTAGACGCAGATAAATCCCACTCTGTTCCTTAAATTGGCACATATTCTAATGAACTTCTGTGTGTCTGCAGTGTTTGGTGCAGATATTTCCTTTGTGTCTCAGAGTTTAAGGCCTTGTGAAACTCACTGTAAATGCGGCTGATATTTTCTCTCACCAGGAGAAGCTGGCCAAGAGTATCCATTACCTCATCAGCAAAGAGGACCAGGTCAGGACTCAGATTACTGATCTTGAGCTGCTCATCAATCAGACCGAGGTGAGAGAGCTGACGCATGCTGCTGCGACGCCAACATCCTTTGTTCACTCCACTCTTAGAACTTCACAGTATGTGGGGCAGGTTTTTTCCTTGTTTTTATCATTTATTTTAAATCTCCAAAGGGTCAAATTGCTCGTTACAATTTACAATCACACTGCACGCATTTAACTCGTCAATTAAAGCCTCCATTTCTGATCTCTAACTTCACCTACTCCTCCTTTCCAAAGAGGTTTCACAAGTTATTTTAACGTCTTTGAAATTATTTCCTAACACGGTGAAAGTGGTACATTTCAACCCTGAACCTGCTTTTAAATATAGTTAAGGTGATGGTTCTAGAAAGCAGAATGAATGTATTTTTTTGTTTCGTTTTTACAGACATAAATGTTTGCTTGGCTTTCTCGAAACCAGTCTGTTGTGTTGGGGAACAATTGTACATTCTCTCTGTCTGAATAAGGAAGGTCACTAAGCAAACAGTACGCAAACGAGGAAACACAGGATTTGGCTACTAGCTTTCCTCATGATGTCTGGTTTTCAGCCTCTGAGCTTCTTCCCCTTTTATGTTGATGCTGGTTCTAAATGAGAGGCGTATTCAATGCACCTTTGCTTTCGGTGTTGGTAAGGGAAGTGTGTGTGACTAATAGAGACTGATGTCTGCGGTGATCTTTAGTTTTTGCTCCACTACCTGTTCCCTCTTTAAACTGTAGTTATGTGATGTAATAAATATGCCTCTGAGTATAACTTACAAAAGGGGGGTGTCATGTATTATTGAACTATTAACTGTGTTCATTCAACTTTCTATCGAACAAAAGTTGAAATAAAATGAGTAAGTAGAACTGTACCTATTCGTGTCACTGTTTTCTCTACAATCTTGTGAGGAGAAGAAAAGAAAGGGGGGAATCGTCACGTTCTTTGTGCTTTGGTTGACTCGGCACTCTGACCCCTCTGAAGAAAGGCATACTTATTGTACCTTTTTGTATGTTAATTTAGGGAGGCGATATATGAAAAGAAAATTACATTTACGTTGTACATATTAATAATAAAATTCTCTTGCTCTTAAAGGAAAATGGCCAGCTAGCAGAGCGTCAAGCCAACGAGCACTTTGAGCATCTGTTTGAGACGCTGCAAGAGAGAAAATCAGAGATGCTGCGGTCCATCGAACAGTCCCGCACCCGACGCCTGGACCATCTCAAAGGCCAGGTATAAAATCCTGTTGAGTATCCTCTACTCATGTTATTTATTTTAACTCTTCATGCCTGCATTAAACTCATGAAGAGTGTATTCTTTTTACCTCTCAAGATCTGTCTGAAAAGGAGTGAAAACAAGCCTTTTCTTCTGATCATGCTGCCAAGATAATTGTAGTAACAAATGGGTTCCGCAATGGTGCTATTTCGCAGGTGGAGGAGTACCAAGGTATGCTGGAGAACAGTGGTCTGGTGGGCTACGCTCAGGAGGTGCTGAAAGAGACCGATCAGTCCTGCTTTGTACAGACTGCAAAGCAGCTGCATGTCAGGTACACAGCCTGGCGATATTGACCTTATCATTAATGACTTTTTTTGACTCGATATGTTGATCAATGATAACGGCCAACTCTGAAAGAGTTCAGAAAGTTGTATTGTATCATTAACTATAATCCTGTCTTAAAGTCAAGGAAATAAAGTGTATGTATTACGATATAATAGTTTGCAAGTATTGCTGATTTAATATCAGCATTGCGGCAATGTGGAGATGCACAAATGACCCTTAAGTTTGTGATAAAGGTGCTACAGTCCAATTTAACTGAAAACTGATTTATCTGTTGGGTGAAATAATATTGTAGTTAAAACGATCCTTGAGCGAAAGAAGTCGGTGATTTAAGAGTACTCATAAATACATAATCATGTACATCACTATTCTTTTGATGTGGAGTAATCAAACTGTGCTCTTAAAACACACCTCCAGTGTCCAGGAAGTCGTCCTCTTCTGTTCCGATAACAGGAACGTGACGCGTTTGACTAAACTGCCAAATCTTTAAATAAACGGCTTTAAAAAGATTACCAGCTGATAATTGATATCAAATTACAGGAACGAAACATGATTACAGAAACTCCACAATGACAGACTGACGTGTCTCATTTTGTCCACATACAGTGAATCATCAGCGACCGATATCTTAACTGGGATTTGGTCCCGTTTATTTTGGGTGACGGGAGTGTGTCGGGAACACGTGTGCACACAGGTTACCAAATTCAAGGGCAATTAAGGAAAGACGGCGCCGTGTCCAGTCAGTGTGTTGGAGTAGCTTCTGCTCTAAGCTGACTAATTGATCTCCATTAGACGCTTTGGTTAATCCGGGAATCATTTCACTCAAGAGCAATGATACTGCGGCCTGTTCAGTTTTCTCGTGTCGACACGTTTTTTTTTTTTTTTTTTTATCCTCTTTTTCACTTCTGAAAGATATATAAATATAGACACAACTGACCCCACAGTACTAAATTGAAAAGAAAACATATGTTGGGACATACCTGTCTGCCTGCAGTGAATAGTGGTCCTGTTTTGTGGTAATATAATTGTTGATCTTCCAAAAGTATGTTTATCCAAATTTAAAATCGGCCCTCTGTTAATAAGGGTTTTATTATGCCGTGTCTGCCTTGTATGTTTTTAGGATCCAGAAAGCCACAGAGTCTCTGAGGACCTTCCACCCTGCAGCTGACCCCTGCTTTGATGAGTTCGCGCTGGACACGTCCAGAGAGGAAACTCTTCTCAAAGAGATGTGCTTTGGCGGAGGTACAGCCGATTTATTTCAGTTGCTCTATATGATGTGAAATGAAAATTTGTTTTCTTGCACTGTGCTTTAATTTTCCCAGGTATGATGTTTACTTTGACACTCTTGCTAATTTCAGAACTTCAATGTGACTGAAATATGAATATGTTTACGGGCCTCTTTGTGAACCCTGTTTGCAGGGGTTCTCTGCGCTCAAACAATATTCCACTGATTTTAAAGGGCAAGCTGCTCATTCATGGAAAAAGTGACCATCAATTGATGTCTGGAAAATATGGTGACATTTTCTGCTGCTATTCATGTATGAATATGAAGACGGTCTTTGTTCATGTCCTCTTGAGCATGGCAAACCATGGCCACATAATAATGAGCTTTGACATTTCGTAAGTATAACACATAAAGCTGTTCTTTAAAACTCTGTAATGTGGCCATAATAAGTGTTTTGTCATTACCTGTCCATCACAGGCGCAACTCTGTGAACTCTGCTGTGCTAAGAGGTCAGAGGTCATCTGTGGGCAGCTAAATTGGATAAGCACGTAGAGCCATGGGAGCACTCCCAGTGGATTTTACTGCTCTGTGAAGCTTTGTTCTGGTCTGCTGATTTACAAAGGCTCATTCTGTAAACAACTGCTCAGGTAGAAGTTTCCCAGGGATAAAAGGATACATACTTCTCTGATTGCACTGGCATTACTGCCTTGTTAGAAAATACATTATTCTACGGTACTTTAGCTTTACTCATTATTGAGGCCATGACGAGGAGGAAAAAAAAGAGCAGACTGTGCTGTTCGAGGAATAGGAATAATCATGTCTGCTAATATTGCGACATACCGCTGTCAGAATACCGACACGGTAATTATCCTGTACAAACTTCAACTGTTGAAATAATGTCTTGGGAGTGTACAGTGCTTTTCAGATGATGAACAGCAATTTTCTGCTAAATAAACTTTTATACATCTTGATCAGGAATAAGTTATGTTTTAAATCGGATTTGCCAGTTAATTTTGTGAACGTTGAAGCGCTGTAAAGGGCTCAAGAACTTTGTGTGTTGAAGAAGGTTGTCAGACATAACAGCAAAAATTCAAGTAATCAGTCAAAGTTGCCAAAGCAAAAATTAAAAGTCTTTCTGTAGATAATTGAGCAAAAATGTCTCGATTAGGAAGTGTGAATAATCGCAAGTCAGTAGAAGGTCAGTCAGAGGCAATGTTAGCACTGTAAAGAGTAATAGTCTCTGACATTTATCATAAAGCTGCTTGGCTGATGTGTGTGGCAATATTTGGTGAAAACAGTAATTACTGTCATGATTATTTGTGATGTTTGGCTAAGTCCAGCCGAGGCTCGTTTCAAACGCCTTTTCTTGTAGTTTTTATTTAACCTGATGACATCTTGCGTTTGGGTGACTGATAGGCAGAACAGTATTGAATAATCTTTGTTGCAGACGGTGACTAAATTGTGACAGCTCTTTCAGTCAGTTAGCCAGTGACAGTTGACTGGTGTTTGAGGTCATCTTGAAAACTAAGAGCAGCTGTCTGTGTATGACGAGCTGGTCGGTGGCAATAAAGGCTTTCGTTTTGAGTGGCAGCTGTGCTCCTAGATGTGGAAAAAAAAAAATGATTGGTGGAATATAGGTTGCTGAGATTGCCGAGTTGTCTTTGGCGCAGATCCAATAGTGCGCAAGTGGATGCAAATAAATAACGGACAGTTGTCTCGGTGACCGTTGGTGACAAACAAAGCAGGGGGTGAGTTTGTGGTTGTGGGCTTTTGTTGCTACAGGGGAGAGCAGTTTGCCTCAAGTCAGTGACGTGAGACTCATGTCAGAGGTTACGGTTGGCTCTGTAGATTTAAACGAACTAGAAATGGACTAAAAGATACAGTTGGACAAAACTATGAACTCCACTGTGATTTGTTTGATAAAGGAAGTAACTGAAAGCTCTGTATTCCAAAAACATTGCCTATAAATGGCTAGAAAATGTTTCCCTCAGAAACCCACAAAGACAGAGAGGGGAAGAGAAATGGTGATGAAAAGTAGGTTTTATAGTGTAGGTGTGAGCTTTTGTCTTTGAAGCTTCTTTTGGCCAAATAATGTCAGTGAAATGTAACATATCAGTAGGCTGCAGTGTAAAAAAGAAAGCAGGAGGATGATATTGCACACAACAATGAACAACTGCATCTCCAGAACATACTGTTCAAAGATAACTTTGTATTGAGATAAGTTCTCAACCCAGAAAGCTGTTAAAGAACATTTGAAGAAATTGCTTGTGATTTCATCATGTGACGAAGTGGAAAAAAACTAAATGCATGTAAACCATTAATTGTGTAATTTCTATGACTGTGTTGATGTGCATTCAAAATTTAGTAACAGTCACTTGTTTTGTTTTTTTAACCAAATAAGCAAAAAACAATAATTGCAATTTTTTTAAATTTAATTGCTGAATTTCTATGTAAGTGGAATTTTTTCTTAATCTAGTTTGTTTTTCATTAACAGTATTAACAGAGTTATAACTCATCTACTCTTAAAGTGACTGAATATTCATCATTTAGCTTATTTGAGTTTTTAATGACAAAAATGCAGCTTAAATGAATCAGTGCTGCATCCCTTTGGGAAAGTGGTGCGTGCCGCAGTTGGCTGAGCTATTATATGATTATTATGTCATATTGATGTGTGTCTTTAATCCCAAATGGCCTGCGGGAGTAAATGATGCTCTTATGCTGAGCTCAGAGGGGGAAAAGGAGCTGTTGGGGCATTTTATATACTGCAGTAATTTAATTTAAGTCTTGGCAGATGATGCAGCAGTAAAAACCACCACAGTGTCTCTGGAAAGTTTCACTTGGTCTTCATCCAGTTCAAATAAAGTCTAGAGGACACTGAAAAAAGAAATTTAAGTCAGCCTCAAGATTTTTTTTTTTTTTTTTTTTTTTTTAAAACATAAATGCATGTCAGATCTTGCTGTAAAGAGGGTTTTAGTATTGTCCTCTGCTCAACAGTCAGCAAAAAACATCACTTAATATCGTACTCTAAAACCTTAGATGTGATTGCCAGGCGTCTTGTTGGTGTGTAAGGCTCCCATGCTGGATTTTTGCTCAATGTCTGTCCTGTTTTCTTCTTATATCCTCTTCTCTTGGATAACCATGTGTTTGCTTTCTCTCCCATGTTAACCCAGCTATGGCCCTACTCTATGGTTTTGACCCCATGCTCTGCTTCTTAAGAGGCTGTGAAAGACTGCCTTGTCAAGTCTAAATGCCCGTTTGTGGTCCGTTTCAGATGGAGTTTCCTTAAAATGTCGGGCTGAGAACAGCGCTCCTTTCAACAATTTCCTCTTGACAAACTTCACAAACACCCTCTTAAATATATGAATTATTGAAACATTTTCAGCAGGCGCAGGGGAATGAAAATGGACATAAAATAGACTAACTCCCTGCAGTGATTTGGCCTTGCTTCTGTCTGTCTGGCAGCGGTCTGCACTGTATGTGATCAATAGTGCTTTTTTTTTTATTTTTTTTATTTTTTTTTTTTTTTTCTTCCTTGAGTCACTGATCTAGTGCTGCCTGTTGTGTTGGGTGGCTGTCTGCCCTGTTTGGTCCTTACTTGTTGGTCCATCTGTTGGAAACAGGTGAAAACATGAAATCACATTTGTAGCATATGGTTGGATTCTCTAACAATGCTGGTGTCTCATTAACTCTGGAGTGGTCACTCATTACTCTCCTCGATAACTACTCATCTACATGAATGATTGAAACTCTTCAGTATCAGGAAACTTTGTTTATATCTATTTGTAAGGCTCAATGGCCAATGGTTGAGAGATCAAACTGCAAAATTTCTCATGACTGTATTTCCTCATTCTCCAAGAAACAAATGTGAAGATGTAAAAAAATTAAATACTATTTTTTATCTGGCATTATTTGATAATGTAAATGTGTTTCTGTACATACAGTTTGAGACCAATATAGCAGTGCATTTGTGCATTTAAAAAAAAATAAAAAAATAAAAAAAAGCATTGGGCTGTGAGAGGAGACATGCTCATGAAGGAGAGCTGTATGGGCCAAAAGACTTTGAGCCTCCGAAGTCACTTGGTTAATCCTCAGTCTTCAGAAAGCTCAGTAACTGTGGTGACACTGGTCGACAAGAGGAATCCATCTGTAGGGGAAAGGAGCTTTAGAAAAGGGACGGATTGGGAATTTCAAAAATAGGAAGCGTAGCGAACTAGAGAGGGGATAAGACAAAGGAGATGAGGAGGGGGATTCTCACAGGGAAAGTGATATAAATGTGGAGACAAAAAAAAAAATCGCCTTGATCCTGGAGCGAAAGACGCTGACCTACATGGTTAATGTCATGCAATTGTGTTTCTGTACAAAAATTAGCTGGGAACTGTAAATGTTAATGTGACTGAAAACATTAGAATCCGTCCTCTGACATAAATCAGGTTGATGCTTCACAAGAAAATTCTACCACTACCAAAAGGAGAAAAACATAATATATTTAATGGCAAAGTATAGTGGAAGAAAGGTGAAGCGGAAGAGAGGAAGAGCGAGGTGGTGGTGGTGGTGTTGATGGTCGGGGTGTTTTTACAAAGTGTGTTTCCTGGCAGTGAGTCTGTGAAAACCTCTTAAGCTCCATTATGCAAGATAGTCTTGTCCATTGTCCTGAGTGTAGTCCTGATCCTACCAAATCCAATCTTTGCCACACTTGCATTGCTTCATTTGCTTAAACCCCAAGTGATTCAGCGGAAGTGCAGTACTTGGCATGATTAAGATCCAAGTGATTTTTACTGTAACTGCACTGTGTTCACTCCACATTTTCAATTTATGCATATAATCTGTTTAAATCATGCTAATCGCAAAGAAAAATGTTTTCCAGCATTAGCCTCTCTAATGTGAAATGTTTTTAAAACGTGGGCACATTTTTTTCCCACTTTTGCTCAATTTTGGCAGCGTTTTAATATTTTATTTTGTTAGCTGCATATGAGACATGTAAAACATAATATTTTAGGCCTCTTCTCCCTCAAACACGAGGTCTACTTGTTTACTCACTCGTAACTGGTCTAGGATCACCTTTTGTAGACCGCCTTGCCATTTATGGTTTGCGTATTATTATTTGGTTACTTTGGTCTTCTTGCCTTTTCTTCCTCTTCTCCAGTTCCTGACCCGCCGCTGATCGACTTGTCCAACAGCAGAGTCTATAATGAGGCCTCGATCTGCTGGAGGCTGTCTGATGACCACCTACCTACAGATCACCACATGCTTGAGTACCGCAGGTGGGTGGAAGTAGATCCAGAGACGAGCTGTGTGTGTGTGTCTCTGTGTGTCTCTGTGTGTGTCTCTGTGTCTCTGTGTCCTAATTATTCTAATCATTAAAATCTTTTTTTTGTTTTTTTTGTCCAGACTTGGAGGCCCGAGTCAGTCCCCTACCCAAGAGGACGGTGAGGACAATGGAGTCTGGAGGGCCACAGACAGGGTGTACAGTTCCAGCACTGTGGTGTGTGACATGGAGCCCAACAGCCTTTACTCCTTCAGAGTCCGCAGCTGCAGGAACTCCATGTTCAGCCCCTACAGCCCCGAGGTCACCTTCCACACACCACCTGCACCCGGTAAGCCTGCGACATGTGGTTGGGTTTGTGTTCTGTGCCTGTCCTTTGACTCTTTATTTAGATGTAAATCGAAAATGGAGGAGTAAATGAGGTGTTGAAGCAATTTAAAGTTGCTGCTGAAGACGAAATGTTGAAAAACGTAGTATAAAATTGGACTGAATTTATTTCTTAAATTCACTAAAATCAATCCGTGTTATTTGTTGTTGATGCCAAGTGCATTAATTAATTAATTAATTGACAAACTGACTATCTGAGAAGCAGCCCCTGTTATTGGGCCTCTTTTTGGCCAAGGCAACAACTAAGCTCCTCCATCCCCTTTAGCTCTCAGAGCACGTCTGAGTGGTGAGCATTGTGCTCGATCTGGAGGAAGATTATTAGAACACAGATGCTTCACCATTTTATATTTTGAATTCTGTTTTTGCATGTGTAATGTAGATGAAGCACCCTGGTGTTTTAGTTTATCACCATGGTAATGGCTTTGATGTTGTTGGATTTTTTTGTTGTTGGTAGATTTATGAAACCAATATAGCTTTTGTCTGAGTATGTGTGGGAGTGGATGGTGCTTGGAAAAGGAACCTGCAGTTGCATCTGTTGCTGGCATTCTGCTTGCCTGAGCGAAGCAAGGTGGAATTAATTTAAAAAGGATCATCATCCCCAACCATCTGCTCGGCCTCAATTAAAATCGCATTCTCTCACTAAGGGACTGTATCACTTTGATTCATATCCTCACTGGCAATCATCACGTTCTCCTCCCGCAAGGCTGCTTTTGTTGATGTATCTATACTGTGTTTGTAGAAGTCTGGGATTTGCAGAGGTGTCGGTGTCACTAAGTTTTGATCTGAAGATTTTCATAATCAACATTTACCCCTCCCACGGCTGGAGCCCGCATCAAAAACAGTCATTTTCACATTTGTCACATCCCTCTGTGATCTGATAGGGCAGCACAAACCCTGTCATTTTTGTGTGAGCGTCTACATTCCTGTGCTCTCTGGTTCGTGTAAGACTGAGTGGATGGAGTCGGTGTGCGTCAGTAATGAGGTGGAATTTCAAGCCAGGGTGAAACGCAGAGGACAAAACATGCGCACGCACGCACACACACACACACACACACACACACACACACACACACACACACACACACACACACACACACACACTGTCCCTTCGTGCTACGTCACGAGTAGCAAAGTTACAGTTTGAGTTGACAATTTCATTTTTTAAAATTTATTTATTTTTTAAAACAGCCCCTTTATAAGAGTTTATTTAAAAAAAAACATGCAAGAACTTTAATCAAATCTTAACTTGCACCCTCTTCTGTGACAGGTGCTGCAAAGTCAACATTTAACATGCTGTAAAGAAAGTCATTTTATAAAGAGCTGTGTACTTGGTAAATTTGTGAAATTAAGAATTGTTGCCGGGGGACTAATTTTCTGCCGCATCAATTATATTTGCCCCCATTTTTCCAAATTATTTTTTTAAATGGATGGAAGCATAATTTTCCAATATTAGGCTAATGACACAGGCTCTTTTAAAACATGCATGTTAACTATCACTTTTTAATGTTGAAAATGAACAAATTCCACACCACTAGTCGCCAAACATAAAGTCTAAATAGTCGAACATGGTGTCTAAATTTAATCAGTTGTGATGATAAGCTGGTATCAAAAAATGCATACTTTAAACCAGTTCACTTTTGTTTCAGACTTTGTAAAAGATTTCAGGTGTCCATTTCATTATGATGCTATAGCAGTCAGTACCAGTGCATCCCTGCTACATAACATCATATAAAACTGCTGCAAAGTTGTCTGTTCAGCCTTTAGGCAGGCTTATACTGTTATCATTATCATGCCCTAGTTGTTATAAGACCTTCCCTAGACACATGCAAATTAACTGGTCTTCCCCAGTGTAGACCTCAGATTGTATGGGATGGTTGAGTGAACAGGCATAATCATGTCGGCCTATATGGATCCTGGATTATGGTAATTACTGCCTTTGGCCCATAAACTATTTATAAAATGCATTTAATTGCAACCAGAAGAGGAATGTGAATGGGAACTGCTCATGAGAAACAAGGACTGAATTTAATCGGGCTGTTCCTCCTCATGTGTGATGAGGATAGCAAGTAGGTCTTTGTTGAGCTTTTTAAGATTGTGTTACAGCGCCCTCTTGTGTCAGCCTTTGTTAGTTAGCCAGTGTTAAACCTGTTCCAGAGCGAGCAATCCACTGCTTTTTGCATGAATTGATAGCTCAACCAAATCAATTATTTTCTCAATGCAAACTTTTAAAAATTTTTTTTTTTAAATCCTCTTTTACCCTTTCTGATTGTCACGTCATCTTCTTCTCTCCCACCTCTGTCTTCCCTTGTATGTCCACCTTTCCTGTATATTTTCTTGCTCTTCTGTCCTCTGGTTATTTCTGCCTTTTTCTCTTCACATCCAGCTTTTGGGTTCCTGTTCAGCGACAAGTGTGGATTCAGCACGGAGCGTCTCCTTCTGAACAAGCGACGGGACACTGTGGAGAGCGTCGCTGGCATGGCCTTCCTCCTCGCAGCAGAACGTGTGCAGACGGGCAGCTACATCGGACTAGATTACATAATTGGGGACATGGGTATCTCTCAGGGAAGGTATGCAAAAGAGTAAATGACAACACTGGAACTTTTTACCAAGATGTTATATTGAGCAGTGTGGTTTATTTGATACACAAGAAGTGAACCTCAATGTTAGAAAGGGAAAAAGGTATAAACTTGTACCGACCTTAGATGTTAACACACACAGGCAGTGGAAGTTGCTGGTGTCTTGCTTGTTAGACTATCAGTACGTTATGCAGTCAGACTAAAAAAATATACAAGAGGGAGGGAGCGGAGGTAGAGCTTTATTTGTGTGCACAAGGTAGGTAGGTAGGTAGGTATTTACTTTATTAATCCCCGAGGGGAAATTTAATTTTTTTTTTTTTACTACAAGTCTGTAGTGTTATTAAGTTGGCAGTTCTGTGCCATCTTTTTTTGCAGCAGAGTTGTCAGAGGGCAAATCAGAAAATTGGTCTAACTTCCAGTCATCTAATAGAAAATGTAATTGCTCTGTTTTGTTTTGCAGACACTACTGGGCCTTTAAGGTGGAACCGTATTCCTACATGGTCAAAGTTGGAGTGGCCTCTGACACAAAACTGCTTGAATGGTTCCACAACCCGAGAGATACCAGCAGCCCAAGGTATGTGCAGGCAGGCGACCATCATTCAGTCAAAACGTGGTTTACCTTGTCACAACTCTGACTGCAACACAACACAAACAATCTCAGCACAGCGTTGTGTGTTTGAGTCATACCTAATCCTGTGATGTAAGAGAACCAGTATTAACTCGTAAAGAGCTTACACGCAGACAAAGCCCGCTTTTCTCACCGGACCAACTGATGCAAAAAAGCATGTAAAGGAGCGCATGATTTGTGCAAATACATTTTAACTCTATGGTAATTACATAATGCATGCCAAGTGCCAAGCACCAGGCAGCATACGGCCAGTCAGCAGAAGGGTGACTGTGCATTTTTCCCTCTGAAGAAAATGCCTTAAAATCTAAATTGCTCGTTTCACAGCAATTAGATAAAGAATCCTGCCGAACATTAACATTCACAATATTACTTATACTTTTCTTTTTTGATTAGACATTGAATGTATTTGAACTTGTTGGTCAGACAAAACAAGACGAATTGTGATGGGACAATTTCACGTCCACATTCTATAGATCTGACAATTAGTTGATGAATTCAGCAAATTGATTGACAATGAACGTGAATGCTGGACACACTTGAATCAACTGGGAGAGTTATCACTCTGCTTTCGGTTTCACACCTGATTATGACACCCCCCCCCTCCACCTCTTTCTTCCTTTCACCAGGTATGACCATGACAGTGGGCATGATAGCGGCAGCGAGGACACGTGCTATGAGCTCTCCCAGCCCTTCACCCTCCTCACCATGGGCATGGGCAAACTCTTCATCCCCAAGGGCTCTTCATCCTCCTCCGTTTCCACAGCAAACGCCGCGTCCGGTGACCCCAGCAACCGCATGCTCCCCATCCCCCAGCGCTTGGGTGTGTGCCTGGATTACGACGCTTGCCGGGTGTATTTCTACGACGCCGACACCATGCGGTGCCTTTATGAGAGGCAGGTGGATTGTTCAGGAACAATGTATCCGGCTTTCGGCCTCATGGGCAGCGGCAAGGTTCAACTGGAGGAGTTCATCACCACGAAGAAACTGACCTTCTGAGGAGGGCTGCAGTTCGCCGATGCATTACGTCCTGAATCGATTTATTGTTTTGGTATGTTCTGGGAAGAGCAGGTTTTATTGACAGGGTGATGGAGTACAATCCAAAAAGATTTTTGAGGGTCAAATGAGATGGATGTGGTCAGGTCCTGAATGTGGAAATGGGATATCTGCCAGAGACTGGTCTATTTCGAGTTGGCATGTATAATGTATGACCTCCGCATTAGATGATGACACTGAATATCAGTCTTCGGAGGTTGGTTTAGACATGAAAGGTCTTCTCTACATACCAAAGGCTCTGCATCTGGTAATTGCATTTGACGTGGTTTTAAATGCCAGCTATGATCCGCTGTTGATGTGGACTTGGCTGCAGTTAGTCTGCAGCCACGTTAAATCTTTGTTTTAACATGAAACGCCTTTGAGCTTCCACTTCCACTTCCTCTTTTGCCAGTTTAATGTTTATAGATCATTTTGTGCGTGTTAATTATTGGGTGGTAATTTTGCCTGTTTTCTGTAACTGTTTGTCTAAATGTAGCAGCATAGGTTTAGATGTAATCTTAGTGGACCTGAGAGCCTTGTAGCTACTTTAAAGCTAGTGCCTTTGTGCCTTTTCTTTTTCTTTTTTTTTTTAAGGAAATGGTTCACTTAGTTTGTTCTGGCAAGCAGATGTTTGTGTCATTTGCGCAAACATCATGGAAATACCTATCAGCGTAAATACTGTATGCGGATTTACTGTAGGCATAGTTTGACACTGGTGTTAAAGTTATTGGTATTCATTAGGACTCGTTATTTACCTATTTACTCTTTATCACAAAAAAAACACTACTTTTCCTACTTGTCACAGTTCTGTTAAGCTGTTTTTTGCACAATATGATGAGTGACTCATCGCACATGATAAACCTTTACAATCATCACAGTTTGATCACTACCTAGTTAGCTTCTTCACTTTTTAAATGTTGCCATCACCACATTGACGTCTCACACTCACAAAAGAGACTTGAATCCTGGAGTTGTTACTTTGATTTCAAAGCCTCTCACTGTTTTCTCTTTCACACGTGTTGCACAGCACTGAATGTGACGTTGAACATCATAAAACTATCCAGGTACCAGACCACCGTGCTCTTGTAGCCAGCGGCCGTTGGACAGCCACAAAGTCACAATTAGCCAAAGCTTTTTGGTTCTGGTGCTGACTTAAAGTGCAACCCACAGCTTTGCAGCCTCACAGCCTTTAAACCGTTTAGAAACAAAACACAGTTTTTCAGGTTCTTACAAGAAGTGCTATCACAAAACACACCGTTCTGTACCTATGCTGTCAAAACCACTGTTTACTTGCAGTGCTGACACATGAAGCGTGGCATATTGTTTAAGTTTGGCTATCAGACAGACACCTAAGTGGTTTATTGGCTTTGATTAAATCAGCTCAGATGTTTAAGTCTAAGAGAGCACACTAAACAAGACTTGTTTGTTTGTTTGTTGGGAAACCACACTTTGTTTTGGTGTAGAGACATGCTGTACAGTATATGTGCCTGCACGTGGATTTGTTTGTGCATTTCTATATATTTTGATTTCTGGAGGGTTAGGGTAATTGGTGTGTGTTTTCTCAGGTTTCTGGCCCTGATTGGGGCCCATTGCTACCTACCTCTATCCATCAGGCCTGGAAAACCTTAACTACTACTGTACCTTTCCTTACAGAAACAAGTTTGTATTGAGTTACAGCTTTCTTTTCAACAGTCAGTTCATGATCTCTGCCTTGTCATTACCGTCAGATAATAAGCAGTTTTTGTTTTTTTTCAGACTTTGATTTTTAAATTTCATGTACATATTAATACAGGCTATATTATTTTCATTGAAATAAAATAAATCATAAATGTTCATGTAATTGGTGTTTGCTTGCAAATCAATATAAATGGATATTACTGTTCAGCTGCCTTTGTCAAGGGAGCATTTTTTTCAAATGGAACAACCTTTTCCTCCTCTTGGTGTTGGCTTGATTGGTCTGTTTAAATATTTAGGTTTTAGATTGTAATACAGAATACATCGTTTGTTTTGGTTTAAAAACATTGAATACATTTGCTCTTGCATTTATCTGAGCAGAAATGTTCTCCAGTCTCAGTGTAATATCTGATTACTCTTGATAGTCTGCAGTCTCACAGATGTTCACATCTACTGTTTTAACTCTAATCCTCACAGACCTGAACCCTGATTCCAGTATGTTAAAATGGGCTTATTAAACATCTTTTAAACACATCTATGCATTAATGAATTAGCAGGGCAGGTTAACTGTTTTATTTCCATCACAGAATGTATTCTTGTTCATAACAGAACAAATGGCTGAATGTTCTTTTTGTTGTTGTTGTTGTTGTTTTCTGTTGGTTTGTTCCACTTGGTATCACAGCACACTTGTATGTAGTTACAGAAATCTGATGAAAAGCTTGTATTCTCAATACCACAGCTGATTTTAAATTTAGATGTATCCTATGGCCTCCTTTTCAGAAATGAATTTAGAACCAAATGTTTTGCAGGCTGGCTCTCAATCTAATTTAAAGCTAGCACTTTAAAAATCTGTAGCATGTCAGCAACTGTTTGGCTCTGCAGGTGTGTGTAATACGTGTGTGTGTGTGTGTGTGTGCAATATTAATAAATGGGCTGTAGAACCGAAGAAAACATTATAGACACACAAGCCTATAAAGACAATTTGCACTAAGTTTATAGGTTGTGGTTTTAAATGGGCTTTCTCTGGATATACAAAAAGAATTTAAAATGCTACTTGTAAATGTTTTCCCCTCTGTAACACTCAGATTTTGTTTTTCTGATCTCTAAATTTTAGTGACTGTGCATTTGTCCCTGGTGTTTTCTTCAGAGGATTGGATGTAGTGTGTAAGTGGTGGATTTCTGTATGTGTACTATGTAAAGATGTGGAAATATTGTTATTTGCCCCGATTCCTGGGAAGGTTACACTTTTTAATTTGCTGTGTGGGGATTCCATCAAATAAAACTAGTGTTTTTAACTCTATTTAGTCTCCAGTCATTTTTCAGTACTTGTGCAGATTTATAGCTATGCTCTGATTAGTTCAAGAGGAGTTACCATTGGCAAAATATGTTTTGGCAGAAATTGCAATCACTACACATTTGATGCCATTTAATGAAACAATCTAGCTATTCTTGCATTAGGATTTTTTTTGCATGAGGAAAAGCTCTCTCGCAATGCACATTTGAAATCGAACCACAGATTTTGCATATTTACTGTATTTCAAAATCTGAGTTTTTATTTTCTTGAAGTAGCTCATATGTTGAGGTATGTTTGTTTTGTAACACGTCTGTGTAGCTTCTCTGGAGCCTTTGCCTCCTGGATTGGTGCATCGACGCACAACAAAACCCTGAAAAAAGACTTGAAGAATCTGTTCAGCTCTGGCACTGTCTTCACACGCTGTCAGTTACAATATGGCCCGAGACAAATACACAAGATGAGGGTATACCTTGGCAAAGTGATTTTTGTCAGTTAATCCATTCAATGACAGAAAAAAAAAAGTATGGATTACACATGTATACATATATTAATACATACATATTTCATACATACATATATTAATGTTTATCTGCTTTTCAGGAGGAAAAGTAGATAAACATAAATTTTGTATGCATTATTCTTAACTCTGCCCACCACCCAGTCCCATGTTTAGCCTTAGATCTGCATCTTTATTGCCTACACTTTATTGATTTAGTAGTGTCTTAATGCACTTCATTTTGACAGTGAGTTGTCTATGCTTAGTTTATATATAGATATATATATATTTTTAAATTTCTTTTAGTTTTACTTATTCCACTTGATTTTGTAGCCTATATGGTGTTCATTTTAATGATGTTTTATCTTCTTTTTTTTTTTTTTTTCTCAGCGGTGATGCTTAAATTGCGGCGGTGTCTCAATAATAAAACAAATCCCATCTTAGCACACCAAACGATAACAAATCGACATTTTAGGAGGTAAACTAAATGTCAAATTCATTTAATACGAGGCTGCAGCCCTCATAAATCTTGCGCTATGAACAAAAAGAATCGACTCCCAAGATTTTGGAGGTTTGGGAGATCCACCTGCTTGAAGGATGCTGAGCTGTGGAAGTCTGGGAGGAGGAGGAAGAGGAGGAGGAGGAAGAGGAGGAGGAGGAGGAGAGACGTCACGCGGCGCACGTTCGCGGCCTGTCGTTCGCAAACGCGGAAGGAGGAAAGAGGCTCTCCACGTCACTGAGGTGTAATACTGGCGTCAGTGCCAACACAAGGTGCTACCTCAGTACGATTTCAGTACCGTCCCCCAGACCTCCTCATGCAGGATATGGTAACTCGCATGACCACGAAGCGAAGATACATTCAGCTGCTTGTGCTCCGAGGGCGCGTCGGCGGGGACTCCGGGAAGCCGCTGAAGGTAAACGTTGCGCACGGAAACTGGGGAAGTCTGTGTGTTCGTCCGCTAACTACCTGCTAGCATGACCCGCCTCATCCAACCGGACGGTGCGTGCCGCTGTGTTTCCACCCCCACCGCGGGACACCGCCGACCTCTGCATCCCCAAGAAAGCGATACGCAGTGTTTGCAATTGATCAAAAACAAAAACAAAAAATGTCGCAGGGACGTATTTGCGCCAGTGCCGGCGCGCTGACCCCCAGCTAGCTTTGTCGGGGGATTTAAGGTCGGTCCGGCTGCGCAGCGATGTTTTCGGTTTGACAGCAGTCGGCGTCCCTCTTGGGCTGCTGCTGCTGCTGCTGCTGCTGCTGCTGCTCACACGCTGCATGCATATCATCTCCTAAATCTTGAATCCCACAACCACGGCGCCGCAAACCGACTAAAAAAAAAAAAAAAAAAAAAAAAAAAAAAAAAAAAAAAAGCAGCCGGGCCCGGTCTGTGACAAGTCCGAAAGGAGTGTTGATAACACCGTAAGCGCTGAGTAACGACAAGCTCGGGCCCATTCATTGTTTATGATTGAGATGATGTGGACGCATTGGAAAACACGGTGCCGCTATATGAGCAGTAAAGAAACATATATTCAGCAGAAATTAAAAAAAAACAACAACAACAACCTTAACGGGGCACGGCGTTCGTCACAGCTGCTTTTGAAAACAGCTGTCTCCCGTGGCTCTGGATGAGTCCGGAAATCAGAGTTATACGGACTTGGGGATTTGGAGACTAAAAAGATTTTCAAGAAAAGCCCTGACCTGGACCCGTTTGAGCCCAAATGCATGTCTTATTCAAACTGAAGCCTGCGTGTGCGTGGCTGGCCAACCTTGACGTACCGCACATGGGGATCTCTTTACTTCAGTTCCGTAACGTGTTAATGTTTAGTTCAGTGTTGTGTTATCTTGTTGATCAGTACTTGTGTTTTAGCCCCTCTGATATCGCTGCTTATTGCCATGTTCCTTTACTACCTGCGGATTTAGGCTCAATTAGGAACAATGCACTATTTTGATAGGCAATTAATCACGTCGAGTCTTCTTCTTTTAATGAAGAAAAAAAAACAAAAAAAACGCAAAAATTCCCTGATTTCAGCTTCATAAGTGTGAATATTTTCTGGTTCCTTTAGTCCTCCATGATAATAAACTGCATATCTTTTGTTTGTGGACTGTTGGGTTAAAACAAAACAAGACATTTTAGGCTGCATGTTGGGTTTTTGAAAACAACGGTTAACAGTGTTCAACATTTTCTGACATTTTAAGGACCGAACAGATAATTGATCAAATAATCATCAGAATAATCGGGAATGAAAATGATCATTATTTTCAACCCGGGCTCTGAATAGTAATGTCAACTAAGCTAGACAAGAAGAATGTAGGTATATTAAACTTTCTGAGCATAGACTGTATATAAAAGTGGACGAAGCTGTCAGCTCTGAAAAACGAGGCCAAAGTGAAAGTGCTTTAAACTGCAACACTACAGTAAGTGTCGCCAGAGGTCGACTCCACAAAAAGTGACGTTTTCAATAGACTCACTCAACTTCAAGTCCAAAAAAAAATTCCACAAGTTTTCTGTATGCCATTCGCTAAACTCACTCTTCCAGATTAGTGTTCTGGAGGTCCATCTGAAAATAATCCCGTCATTAATTGTAAAATAAACTTCAAAAAGCTGTGTTTTTGGGGGCGTGTAGGTTTGATTGACAGGCTATCGGTGGGCGGGACGTAGTATTGGCAGGTTTCCAGGTTTTCCGGGTTGTGTGTGTGTGTGTGTTGTCAAAGTGCTTGCCTATGTGTTTTCTTGAGTTTCGGGACATTGTGCTGTCTGTCATCATGGTTGTCCCTATTAACATACGGTACCCAAATGTGGGATTCATATTTTTTATAGTAGGATTTGGAGTTCCAAGATGGTAGTTTCTTGTTTTGCTAGTGGCTTAAAACCATTATTTGTTCACACTAGCAGCGTTTCTGTGGGGCTGAAGTTTTGTCATTTCAATCTCTGGTTAAACAGTCATCCTCTTCCTCGAGGGAGATTATATTTCCTCACCTCCATGGTAGAGGTGTGTAGTTTTGACAAGCCTGCTTTCAGTGATTTTTAATCCATTTTGTGGAAATGGATTTTCATTTCAACACAGATTGATTGAAAAAAGACGTTATAACCTGAGAGTTTTTCTAACGTAGCTTAATGTTGAACCTGAATTAAAAGAAAAGAGAACCTGTATCTGTCATTACATCCGTCTTATTATTGTTTTTCTGTTTTGCATTGACTACGGCATTAGAGCCAGCTTACTCCGACTGAAAATACACTTTCCAAAATCAAAAGCGCCCCAGGCGAAACTGAATAACTAACCCACTCAGTCGGTTGTAGAAGCTCTGTGTTACATTTCTTTAAAGTCATCTAAAGATCAGTCAGGAAACTGAACTCTGGTATGAATTTTTCTTCAGTATTCAGTCATTATGAAGAACAACAGTACAATGTCGCCTACATGCAATCTTTCATCACATCTAAGAGGCCTGTGCGTAATATGTGGCCGCTGTTGTGAAAAAGATCCCGTCAAGAACCTGTTTAATAGGAAACACCCAGTTATTCACACCCCATACACACCTTATCTTATACCTATCCACCTTATTTAACATCTTATTTGACACCTTATATGACACCTTATATGACACCTTATTTGACACCTTATTTGACACCTTATATGACACCTTATATGACACCTTACATTCTTTCAAACCGACAGATAATCACATATCAGAGTAAAATTTCACAGCGACGGGAGTTTGCTCTTCGACCACATTACAGAATATTCGTCGACTGATTATTAACCAGTTTATGCTGCAGTTGTCGGGTGTGTTGATAGGAAAGTGCAAGACCACACAGCGGTGCAGAAACGAAGGCCTCGGTGCTAATCGGCTTTGTCTGATAGATGGCGTGTTCACTGGGAGCATGGCAGAGGGAAATTATTCGGACGATGTAGCGATCTAGAAAGCTGCAGATGTGTGTGAAGCTTAGAGATCTATTAGTCTGGTCCACTCCGAGTGACCTTCATCTATTTCGGCCAATTTCTAAGTCCACGTTTAAATGGAAGTCTGGCAAACCTGCAGCGCATCAAGTTGTGCTTGCGCTGCACTTTATCCTTCCGGACAGCAGCGCTACCAGTAACTTGAGGGAAAGAGGAACCGAGGTGAGGGGAAGTTTGCTTCTCTGACACAGGTAGTGTCACTTCTTGTGCAGCGAGGAAGTGGGAAGACGCTTCAACGTCGCGATGCCGCCGTTTGATCTCTTCCTGTAAGTTCCAGCCTGTCAGACTCTGTGTGCATTCGATTCGATGATTGAGAAACGTTTCAATGACACGGCAGCATTCGGTCATTACGCGCAGCACAATAACGCAGCGGCACGTGCCCCTCCCTTCCAGAAAACGTGATCACGTTTGACCCAAACGTCACGTGATCGGTCACCTGTGAAAGCGCGCGTGTGGTTTGGGAACATTCTCATAGTGTAACATGTGAAGCCCACGTGGATTCCCATGTCAAACTTTTCCACACATTTTCCCCGTGTTATCAAACGTAGCAACATGTGGCAAACGTGGTATGTCCCACGAGGAGGGACAAAAAAAAAAAAACAACAAAAAAACGGGGAACTGGTGTATTCTCTGTGAGGGCCTCAGCAGTTGGCACTTGAAGCGGTCTGAGCCTATAGCTGTCCAACGTTTTACTCCTTATGAGGCTTAACACACAAAAGAACAGAGCTGTTCTCAATCTGCTTTAATCTCCGTCTAATACGTTGGAGGACGGTTGCGTTGGCTTAATGACCGAGTTCGGCGTGCCACGGCCCGGTGAAAAAGCCCGCGTTGGCGGTGTGAAAACCAAAAGCTGCTGAACTGCCGGGTCTTCTGAAAAGGGAGTGTCTGACAAGGCTGCTGACCCCGCAGTGTGCAAGTCTCGTACAAAATGTCTGAAAAAGGATCCAAGACGGACGGAGCCAAGCATAACTGCATTTTGTTGCGCGTGTAAATACCATGTCACTGTTTTACTACTGTACGTCTTGACTGTTTTTGTTGTTGTTTTTTTTTTTCCCATTGGCCTCTTCCTCTATTTACGGATGGTTTTATGCGTTATCGAGTTAACTTGTAATGAAAATCGGGACCTGCGTGACATTTAGAACGCGATGAAATTTACCTTAAAGGCGGTGACACACTAATACGCCACTTCAATTAAAGGGTGTTAATGTAAGCTCATTACACGCAGATCAAAAACATAAACCGTTCCGTAGCTCCGACGGACGCAGCATCTTCAACTTTACAGCCGTCAAATAGTCACTATTCAGCTTGCGCATAATAGGGAACAGTGAGAACGGGAGCATGTACAGAAATGAATGCCTGCAGATAATCTGACTCAAAATGGGGAACTCGGATAAGGTCCTAAAAACATCGAGACAACAACGCCGCTTGCGGTGTGTTCGCCGAGAGACTTGCTCGTTGTAAAATTGCAGAAAGGGTCTCGTTAGTGAGGATTACACGAGGAACTACCTCCGTAGGCTGATACTCTTGTTTTCTAGTCTCAAAGACAAACCGTGCAGGAGAGAGGTTGAGCCACTGGCAGAGAAATTCAGGTTCGCTGTCGTTTGTCCAAAATCCCTGTCGATTTTTCTCTTCTTTTGTCATCTTTTTGCGTGCTGTGCTTTCAGTTCGTACTTGATTTAATTATGTTTGGGAGAACAGAGCAGGAGGATGATCAGAATCAGCTCTTTTCATGTATTATTACTGTGAGCCACCGCAAACTCTCAAACAACCGCAGTAACTGCTGCAGTTCGGTTTCTGGTACGTCCACCCATGAAGAGATAAAGATGATGTTTCTCTCTCTCTCTCTCTCTCGCTGAACTTTCCTTCCCTCTTTGCATGTCTTGCTCTCCCATTCTGGTTAGTCATGTCTCTATATGATTCAGTTGTCAAATGAATATTAAGTGCTATATGTGGTATGTTAAGTGAAGTCAGCGCTCCTGGTCTCATACCAGCAGTAATCACATCTGTTCGTTCAGTCAAAGCTCAACCGAAACATATTTTTGACTTTCGGGGACATGAAGCTTTGAGTGCCTGATTAGATTTTGTGTTTTTTTTTTGCGCAGATCATGTTGCTTGACCTCATTTAAGAATATAAGAAACTCTTTGTTACGGGGGTTATGTGATATGCCTTTGAAGTTTTGGTTTAAAAGCAGAAGCTGACTGAATGACAAACTCGGCCCCGATTGTGTGAGAGTTCACCGATCTTTATTCTAATCACGACGTACCTGAAACGGAACCGCACCTCGGCAAGGCATCTTCAGTACGCTCGGTATTTGCAGTTGATAACCACCACTATGTGAACATTTGAAATGAGTATTTCTTTGGACTTTTTTTTTGTTTTTAAATGTTTTCATAACACAAACTTCACAGTGAGTCTTGCAGGAACAACAGGATAAACAACGCTGTTCCTGTTACATTACATTACAGTGCCTGAAGAGCATCAATCTATCCCCGACAAATGACACCGCTATTTGCAACAGAGGCATCTTTCAGTGTAAAGATGCAGCAGTGTGGGAAATGTGAGATTTCTCAATTCAAACAGTCTGTGGACTAGAGCTCCTGTTGTTTATTTGTTTGTGTATTGGTCCAACATTTGCTTAGAAGGTTAGTGGATGTCATTTTATTATTTGAGATTTATTGCCTGCCAGATTAAGGAACACATTGTGTGTTTTAAGTTGTGACACGGTTATTAAATGCAAAGAAAATGAGGAACTCTGCACAGTCTTGTTTTTGCTAATCTGTTTTGATGCATGTTATATCCATTTCATGTTTTTGTGGGTTTCTTTGTTCCCTCAGAGTGCACCACCGCCTCAGCTTCTAGATGGGTGAATCCGGCTCACGGCGTTCCACACTTGTTTCCCGCCTGCCAATCTTCCGCCGCAGCAGCAGTAAGAGGCAGGAGTCTCTCCCCTCCTCTCCGTCTTCAGGCGGAGTGGGAAATGGCGTCCACACCTCCTCGCCGTCCAGCACCAACTCCAGCTCCGGCAGCACCGGGAAGCGGCGGAGCCTTTTCCGCACCCCGTCGCTGAGTTTCACGACCAAACGACACAGTGAACCACGCGTCCAGCCCATCAATTTAAACCTCACCCCTCCCCTGACGCAGGGCACTGACGCAAACGGAAACAACCAGCAGACGATAACGTCGTCGGCATCCACCGCGTTCAGCGATGGCGGCGGACGTCCCAAGTCACGACACTCGTTTGGGTTTGGCAGCCACAGGCAAAAGAAAATCACGCGCTCTCACACCGAGGACTTCGACAAGGCTTCCTCATCCTCCTCCACAGCCAATCGAAACGTGTTCATCAACTGCATCAGCGGCTCGGGGGCCAATGAAGGGGACGACTCGGGGTTCCTCGACGACTACAGCGGCGGCAGCAACAACAACAAGCGGTCGTCACGCCAGAAGAAAACCCTGCTGCCCAAGTCGTTCTCAGCTCACCACCGCTTCTCCCGGACATCTGATCACCACAGGCCTCCGGAAGTGAACCTGGAGCCTCCGAGCTCCGCCGTCGTCACTCCGGGGGCCGAAGGGCTCTCCCCGGGGTCGTGGCCCGGTGAACTGCTGGGTGCAGGGGGAGAGAGCTCGCTACAGTCCCCCATGATATCAGAGGACCGGACCACGGCCATCACCCCTTCAGAGTTTATTCCCATCACAGAGGACTCTGTGTCCGAGGTGGACGCGCTGCCGGTTCCCAGCCCCGGATGCGGTTCGGCCCCAGGACCTGCATCTGTGCCTGCGCCGGACGCTGATGCCGCTCCGCCGGAGCCCCCGCCTGCTCCAGAGAACTTCAGCATGGCCGTCTCTACCTCCCAGGTAGTGTGCTTTGAAATCAAACAAGGTTAATTGATGTAGACATATAGTTTGTTTCATATTAAAAGGGTTCTCGTAATCGTCATACAATAGTTGGAGTTTACTGATGAATATGCACCGTGTTGACAATCAGGAATTTATTTGTAAAAAAACAAAAACACGAGGGCTTCAGGAATTCACAAAACAACAACGGGTGCCCTTGAATTTCGAGAACAACAACCATAGAGGAAGAATGTCTGTGACTACTGTTTGGGGCTGAAATGTGTGAAATGTGAGCATCAGGCTTGAAAAGTCCTTTTATTGAACGAGCTGAGGCTTTAAGAAGAAAACGTGCGTTTGTCTCCGGACCGCCCTTCACATCTCACACCTTTGTGCACAGAACTTATCCTCCTTCAAAAAGTTATTTCCTAGCCGAGGAGGGAACGACATAAATGAAACCCGCCGCAACGGGTTTCAAAAACAAAGCTCTGCCTTTCACTTTTAGGCCACTGAAGAGTAAATACTGTGTGACTTTGCTATCTAAACATGCCCACTTCGGTGCCTGAGGACAAAAACGTCCACTTAGTACCCACTCGCTGTAGTGAGATCGTCTCGCTGTCAACTGTTAGCTTTTGGCCGATAAAATTTGTCTCGTTTAACACGCACTCAGTAAAAATGTCCTCTCCTTAGGTTTTCTTCACTCCAGCCCAGTCCAGCGCGGAAAAACCGTTACTGCCCGACACCAGCACAGCCAACAACACGGACTACGAGACGGCCGTGTCCCTCTCGGAGCCAGAGACAGCTGTTCCCTGCCTGCCCGTGAAGGAACAATCGCTGGAAGAGAGGAAGGAGAGGGAGGAGGAAAGGAAGGAAGCAAGGAAAGAGGTGTCCGCCGCAAAGAGGAAGGAGTTGGTCCTGGAGAGGAAGACGTGTTACCACACGGAGACCACCAGTGAGAGCGAGACATGTGTGGTGCGCAGCGAGGGCTGTCACTCCAACCCCGAGCAAACGGAAAGGAGGACGAGACACGCGCTCTCTCTTCATGAAAGAGGAAGCTTCTGTGGCTGCCATGAACCCAGGTCCTCGCACTTGAGGAAACCACATGCAGGTATGAAACTCATGCAAATCGCGGATTTGCGTGCACCGCCGCAGACACGCGACTCTCATGCGTACGCGCGCAGCGGAAGTCACAGAACCAGGTCGATCCCGTGGCGACAAACTCAAGATGTCCCCATCAGAACTCGTTTGACAATCCCTTTGCGGAGAAGGCTCCCTGAAATTGATGACCAGGCATGTTGTCTCAAAGGCAGCAACACCACTGTCTACTTGCTTAGCAGTGACCGTGCGTGTGGTCACTAACAGTGCAGTTTGGTGTAAATGGAGCCACACACACACACACCGTCTTTGTTGACTTAGATGTGTGTACAGTATACAGTCACTGTAGTCATTCAAAACATTGACAAGAATTTGGACCAAAATGGTTTTCACAGTAAATGTTTATTAAGTAGTTGAAGGGATGTCATTCTTGTTCTTCTTCTTCTTTTTCTTGTTGTTGTTGTTGTTGTTGTTCTTCTTCTTGTTCTTCAGTGTTGTTCGTTTTTGCTACTTCCTTATTCATAACTGAGCAAGTGTGAATAAGATTGGCAATTAAAAATCTTTGAGAGTTCATCACCAAGCCTCTTTAAGAGATTCTCCCAGGTAGCTGGTGAGTGGAGGTGGTGCAAACCGGGCTAATCACGATTCAAGTGTTATTATACTCGCGTCTCTCAGCCTGTTTCCACTCCATGATTGAAGATTACGAGATGACAAGTATGGACATATGGACCATAATGCCTTCCCAGTTTCCTTCCTGCCTTCCAGTTTTGAATGAAAATGTAGCAGCTGCAAAACAGATTCAAAACTCTTGTAGCTGTCACTCATTCAGACAGTTAATCTGGAAAGCCTAATAAATCAATGCCAGTTTTTGGCTGACTGAAACAGTGTATGTTGTACAGAAAACATATTCCTTAACCAAAAAAGACGTGTTACTGTTCTCCTTACTTCACCTTCCGCTGCTGCAACATATTGCAGAGATATTTTTTTTTTTTTTTTGCCGCAGTCCTCTCTGGCAACAAAATATAAACAATTAACTTTTTTTCCTAACTCTGCAGCATGTTATTATGATTTCGGATCATTGTTTAGCTCAAGTCGTACTTAAATCAGACCCTGAAAAACATAAAAATTGTGGTGTTGTTTATACGGGCAAAGACATAAGATTTTTCAAACAGCAAATATAGGGTTTCACAAGTACTAAGTAATTAACTGTGTGAGTAGGAATCCGAGTTTAGTTGCTGCAAGGGGTCACTGCATATTGGCAATAGTAAAATGTCACTTTGTTAAGGCTCTCCTTACAGTTGAAACCATGAAGGCGTTCATAAGAGATGTGTGAAACTAATGGGTATTATCGAGGTTCAATCATGATCAAAATTTTAAATATTCAACCAAGTGGCTGGGATTACATTTTCATGTATAAAACATGGACATTTATACACATACACATTCTAGCACACGTACTGCTGTCATCTTTCTCTTTTATTAGAAACTGTGGAAGAACTGTAACTGTGTGTTGTAACTGCAGAGTGTGTGCTGCTGTGCATTTGAAAGTCGGCATGATTGTACGACCATCTGCCAGCAATCGTTTAGTGTTGTATTAATGGCCCGGTTTTACATTATAGTGTAGTGAGCACACACACACAAACTCACACACACACACACACACACACACGTACACATAGTGTGTTGCAATCCATGCTTGTAGCTGAATATTAAACTGCGCTGTGAGTTTCTAGCTTGCAGTCTTTGAGAGCTACAGATAGACTACAGTGAAAACCGGATGAGCAACAGAATTTTCTATATTCTCTATTGCAAACAGTGTCACAGTTCTTTATGATATAGATCCCTGCGAACTGTCGGCCTTTCTGGGGGTAATATTCAAAATCGCAAGTAAAATGGTTGTGTGTGTGCGTGTGTGTGTGTGTGTGTGTGTCTGTGTCTGTGTGTGAGTGTGTGTGTGTGAGAGAGAGAGAGAGTGTGTGTTAGAGGGGTGGGGAGGAGCAAGAAAAAGGAAAAGAGAAAATGGTTCGCACAAAGTCCTGTTTTTGTTTTATTGCCTGTTGCTCAAAAAGAGGATGTGATATCCTCTTCCTGTTTTCAATCTGTGTTGGTAGTCAGGCTAAACTCGATTATTACAAAACAATAAATACAATTTGACCGAAAGCAATAAAGCTGAAGCGCTTCATGAAGGGAAATTTAGTAAAAGCTGCTTTGTGAAATAGTTTATGAAAGAGACCACATTTCTTTCAGGAAACGGGGCTGCTTCAGAAATATAATAAAAAGATGATTATATCTCTGCTTGTGGAATCACTGTTACAACAATTTCACCTAGATTCATTATTTCTGACTGACTTTGTGATTCTCTTTGTTTCTTTCCATCCTCCAGCTTCTCTGTGTAACAGTGCCAGCCCATATCATGAGGTGATGCGGATGGAGAGGCGTCTGCGCTCCTCGTCTGAGGGGGCTGGTGGGCCTCGTATCCATGGAAACCACAGAGAGGCCCCGGGCATGGAGGGATGTGGTCTTCTCAAACACAGAAACAACTCCTCCTCATCTAAACTGGGAAGTCTGGTAGGTTTTAAGCTTAAGTGTGTAATTGTGTTTGTACGCGTTTCATTTTACACCATATAACGATGATTTATTTGACAGGTTTTGAAATGCACAGTGTAGTGTTTATTCAACAGTTTACATTTTAATTAGGATGTTTACATGAAGCGTACACAAGTAAAGCCTCAACGTGTACACACACATGCACAAGCAATTAGCATGACTAAATGGCCTAGTATGTACTACTTCCTCGTCTGTACATCGTCACAGTGAGGCTTGGCAAGTTTGTTTGTATAAGCAAAAAGGCAGGTGAAAGGACTTTATATAAAGCAAAGCAATTAATTAGAACAACATTTAAAAAGGAGAAAACAAAAATCAATTAGGAAATAAAAATGAAACGGAAAAACAAATGGCCTACGAGGAACACATTTCTGTGCAGTTCCAGGCCAGTGATACATCGTCCCAACTTTAATTAAGGAACTAAACGCCCAGCAGAGAAAATGAATCCACCCAAGACACAGAAAAACAAGAAAGAAATATGCGCGTTCCTTTGTTGGGGTTGTGTGTGTGTGTAAGCATGTGTAATTATGTGCTTTACTTTATACTTGTAATTTAAGTAACTTTTTCGTAGATTCCTATTGATTCCCATGCAAGTCATGTGTCGAGGTGATGAAGTGCTTTTTATTGACTCTTCAGTTTCTTTCTTACATGCAGTGCCAGCGTTGAAGACATTCATAGAACCATTAATATAAAGATTTGACCTTTAAATGTTGGCACGTCCACTTAAGTCTTCTATTCAGTCTTGTTGTGTTTCCCCCGTCAACAAACAGCTGGGAACTTTGGTGACAAAGAAACTTTGTGTGCATTGAAAGGACCTGAACACATTCTCCGTGTCTTGCAGTCACATGGGAAAGGATTGCGATGTGATATTCATACAGTAACTTGAAATGTGTGAAATAAACTCGGCGATGATTTAATGTCCAAATACTCGACCAGAGACTCTAAAAAAAACCTAAAAAAAACCACCATCTGCCCTTTACGGTTTATTTGTGTCGCTGTTTACTCACACTTACAACTCTGCATATTCAGGACAAGAATAATGCTGCCATCATAGAGAAACCAAATCACCGATACATTTACAGGATGAGCCCTGTTTTTAAATGGTATATAAAGAGGGGGTGTAATTGGCCACAATTATAGCGAGCTGCTAACGCACTCCCCTGCAGGATACGTTCTAATCTCACCCAGTTACATGCCTCTGGCCATGTGAATACAAGAAGTTTTCCGGCTTGCCGCGGGCAAAGCGCCCATAGTGCTCTCAACTTTGTTTTGCAGCTGTGAATCACAAACAGTTTTTTTTTTTTTTTTTTTAATTTCCACTCCATTTCAATTTAAAAACCTCAAAACAACAAAAACATTTCCACATTTGCTGAAAGGGTTTATTTTGAAATTGATTGTGCCTGTTGATATTCAGACCTTGGACAGAGGATGGTGTTGGTGGTAATTGAGTATCCTGGTAATCTCAGAAGCTGACTTCTCTTAAACATTTTCTTATTTAATAGAATGTAAAGAGAGTTAAGTTAGAAAGGTGATGCATTCAAAGGTAGTCAATAATACTTTGTTGATTTTTCTATGACGGTGTTCCCACAAGTTAATGTGTCACACAGGACAGATATTCAACAGCTAAAGTTAAGAAAAAAACAATCGTTAACTGAGTAAAACTCTGTGTACTTTAAAAAAAAAAAAAAAGCATGATAGAGGTGTTGTTTGTTAAAGTCAGCATTTTGCCTTACATATCTTTAAATTTAAGTTCAGTATGAGTGTGAACGGATGAAGTACTTTGAAAAACTTCAGTCATCTGTAGGATTTAAGAGTAGTATCATCTTTGTTAGCTCAATCTGTCCAACAAACATTGCACTTGTATTTGTGGATGCATGCTTCAGCTATATCTACTTTTCCTTCTGGGAGTAAGCTATAGCTACTGCTGCATATGGGGTGGTTTTCTGTCAACAGACACAAGAGAGCTCAGTGGGAGGAAAGTAAGCCAATCCCATTTATTTTACCAGGGACTATAGGCTTCTACTAAGAGATTAGAAAGGGCAGGGATATACACAGCACGTTGTTATGTACCTTCCAGACTGCCGACTGCCTCTTGACCTACACTTCACTAAACATGGTGTAATCTCTTCCTTTCTTCCTCTGCGCCTACAAAGGGCCCTTTAGGGGCCTGATCCCTGGAGGAAAGCTACAAGTCTGGGAGTGTATATTACATGATGTACCACCACTCTTTGCCCTAATGAAAGTTTTTTTTTGGTTAGCTGAAGGCACTTAAAATAGTCGGGGCTGCGACGCCTTTTACCTGCATGCAAAATGTACAATATAGATACAAGTACACAAACGACATCTTCTAATTGAATAGATAACTAAAGGTAGTGAGGGTTTGAATGAAAGGATTAGAGCGGTGTGCTCAGTGTTTATACAGATACTTTGTGTCTGACTGTGGTGTTTATGTTTTAAGGAGCCATGTGGGACATTACATCCTTTGCAAGGTAAAACAGAGACAACCTGAAACAGTGGTTCTCAACTGGACTAGCATAAGGACCCGCATTTCTCTTTAGTCATAAAGTAAAGCTTTTGACATTTATGAGCCACTTCTTTCACAAAAAAAATAGTGCCGTAATACATGATGCCTCCTGGTCGTTATTGCCATGACAACGCGAATAGATATTGATTATTGCAAGCGCTGCGTCATGGTAAATGCATGACCTTCAAAATAAAAGTACAACATCAGAAATTCTGTTGACTTCAAAATGAACATATAACGATAGTTTGACTTTTTTTTTTTCTCCTTCACACATCCGCGACCCGCACAACATGGCCTTGCGATTCCCCCCCTCTGGTTTGCACTCCACTAGTTGAGAACCACTGGATGAAAACATACCAAACTAAACAGTGGATATGTTTTATTGCTGCTGTGTCATTGCAGCCCAGGCAGAATATAATTATTATCAAGCAAATCCAGATTTGGTTTGCAAGGACACGTGATTAATTTGTTGAATTCACAGAGATAAACTGTGAAGCCTATGTTTGCCTGAGCTTGTTGGGTGATCTCATTCCAGTTGTCATTGTTTTGTTTTTTTATAAATCCCTTTGGGAAGCTGTGAGATATTTATTTTACCAGCATATTCAGTGTTGGTTGCTCATAAATCTCTCAATGACAGCTGTGATAATACCGTCACAGACTGACAGTGATTACACTCAAAACTTGCTCACAAAAAGGAATTACTTAAGATGTTCTTCAGAAACTCTCTTATCGTACAGACAAGCAAGAACAACTTGGAACGTACACTTTCGTTGGTAGTTTGAGTGACATATATGGCAGAATAGTTCAACTGCAATTCACTTTACTTGTGAATTGCTGATCAGGTGTCTCAGCTTTTCCTTGTGTTGCTTATGCATATCAACAGTTGCTTGACAGCTTGCTTGATAAACAGTGTTGTAATAGAGTGATACTTTTTTTTTTTATGTCATCCAGTCTGATTGCTGCCTTGAAAAAGCTCAATATCCTAAGTTGTACTTGAATTAATCAGATAACAGATCCTCTACCAGACAGAATTTGTAATAACCACAACCAGATGGTTGAATTTTCAAATATAAAACATTGATGGCTTTTTGCAAATACTAGTATTATAACGAATGCTCTCTTTGCCCAAAGATATTGCATAAAAGCAGTAACAATTATCATACACACATCAAATCAAATTTCAAATCAAACCATTTTCTCTGAGGCTATGGTTTCCTAATAAGTCACAGTGGAGTGCTGAGAGTAATGGTTAATGAAACAAATCTCATGACTAATACAAAACCATTCATAGTTATTGGCACCAATAGCTTGCTGGGCCAAAAGGCTATAAAATAGACAGCACTCATTATAATTTGAGGTTAATTTTTGTACAAATGCTGTTCTACTACCAGAGAATATGGCACAAATGAATAGCATGCACTACATATTTTATTATTGTAGTTAGCTATCTGTATGCTGTATATCTTTACAATCAGTCATTTTCTTGCTGCATTTACATGTTTGTAATACGAGCTATTCTTAAAACCACCATATTCCTCTACATGTACAGTAAACAGATTCTATCAATGCTTCAAACAGGCTAATGCTATTTTTTTTTTTTTTAAATCTATCTAGTATTGTCTAATATGTTTTATTATTTAATGGTAATTATGTCTAAGCCCAACACCTCATTCACTACCTAAAAGGGTTTATTTTAAAACTGCATTAAGATTAATGGAATGGTAAATGTACTTAAAAAGAATAGTGTTGTTTGTCAATTAGGGGCTTATTAGCTATCAAATAGGAAAAAGACTAGAGGACTCAACACCTTGAGGATTGCCTTGGCTGTATAAATGAGATTTAAGAACATTTATGTTAATTCACTGCAACCATTCACCAGGAATGTGCCTAAAGAACTCTCAGACTATCCTGTTCACATCTTCTTGGTGATACCGGTGCATTCAACAAGTATTTTGTCCTTGTCTTATTTTGAAATGACAAATGAGAGTGAGCTTCTAAGTCGATCAGGTAGCTCAGGAAAATAAAATCTTTAAATTTAATTGTAAATTCTTCACATTTAATTGTAAGCTGGTAATTTGTAGTCTTTAAGTAATTTCACTCCTTGCAGCTTCCGACTGGAAATAATAACACCCCATTTAATTAAATTAACTTTTGCCGCTCAAGTTCTTTACAGAGCTTTGAAATGTACGTCTTTGTACCATCTTCTTGGAACACCCATGACAGCAAGGTCTTTTTCATTGTAATGTATACATCAGGAGTAATCATTGCAGAAAAAGCACTACTACTCACTTTAAATAAATAAATACCGTTATGTCCCAGTGAAAGTGCTTCCAGACCAGATTACACCAAAAACAATGAGGCAAAAAGCTGGTGGGATACAAAATAGCATTGATCAGATTCTAAACAGAAACCTGCAGCTAAACTTCTGCTCACTACAGTCAATCAGCACATCTCCTTCCCTGCTGCTGTGTCATTTTACCACGCCGTTATAAAACAAGGATATAAACAATTAATTACTACAATTAGACACCACTACTCTCAAACTGGCTGGACATTGGAGGACTTAATGATTTTGCAGGCCACAGTACAATCAATCTGTACTCAACATGAAGAGAATAAATCTTTACTTATTTTACAAATGAAGGGAGTGCAAAATCCTGGTGGAAATATGGATCGACAATGGCAACAGCATAAAGCCCTGGGATAAAGTATTTGTGTGTCATGCGTTTTAAATGGCATGGTTTGTTGAATATGAAAAGGGTTTTTGCTTTGCTCTGGGATGACTGATTATTCTGTATTGACAGAAAAAGATAGTTGTTAGGAAATGACCATTTTCAGGAGATAAACTGTGAGACACTGGGGGTATTTTTGATTCATCTGAGTTTTATTCAACAAACGGGTTTCCAGTTTGACTGGACACTCAATCCTCTATGCCCTTGGGCTCATTGTAAACACAGCTGGCTGTGAAGCGTCCACTCAAACAGAATGGAAGTCATTTGTTATTCTGTATATTTTCCATTGCTAGAAGCTATAATACCTGCCCACAAAGCTCAATCGCTCTCCCTTGATCTTAATGCATTTGCCACCCTAAAGCTCTGAAGCAATGTCATTTTCATAGACTCTATATGCGATTTCCACAGAGTGTGAACAGAAACCGGTGGTTTTTAATGGATAGAAAGAACCTCTTGCTTCCTGTCATCCCTGTTTTGGATGTCATTCTGCTTGGCAGTTAAGAGATGGAGCCATCTTTTAATGAGACCTGAATCCGGTATTATCTCTATTAACTCAAAGATTATACTCACTCAGATCACATAAGTGAGGTAAAAAGGTGACAACTCTGGCTTGTAAAATCACATTAACACATTTCTGTGGTTAGAGGTGCATATGAAAATGGGTAATTTAGCTTCAAATGAAGTCTGTGTGCAGTAGCATCACACGGTACGGGTCTTCATTTCTTTCCTAATACCTTTCAGCTATTAGCTTTAATGCCTGGAATGAGGTCTTGTTTTCAGGCGCACATAACACTGAAATGCATTCTAGTTTTTCTCTGATGTTTTCTGCACTGAGTATCAAGTGAAGACCTGAGAAAACAGCACTTTAATGTTATATGGTCACACACATAGGTTTTGCCTGGAAGAACACTATTTAGAGGTAGAGTTTAGAGGTGTGGTGTAATAGTCAGACATGTCACAAAGCACTGAGGCTCTTACATTTAAATAGGAGGAGATCAATACAGAGAGTGGCTGGGAGGTTGTTTATGTCCAAACAAACAGTGATGAGAGCTGAACAGAGTTGGTTATTGAATTTTCTCATCCATCTGCAGATATTGCACAAGACTGGTGCATTTGGATCTTGATATTTCGCTCCGCTTGTGGTTTTTCATGTTTTAGTGCACACAAACTCAGGTGCCGATGTAAATTGCCCTGAAAACCTGTGTGTGTACTATTACATTTCTTTTTCAATTTTGTCTAATAGGTTGTTTCAGGTACAGAGATTCTTCAGAAGCAGCTCAAAGCACTGTTGATAGTAAATAATTAGTTTGCATCCGCTGAAAAACATTCTTTGTGGTGCTCTTAATTACTGATATTTGTTTAAAGGCTTATCGTCCACCTACTACATGTTCCACAGCCTAAATCAATGATGCAGAATTTTTTTGACTTTGTATTTTTCTTTTGGGTCTATACAAACATGCTGATGATGAAAGCATGTTCCCTGGAAAACTGGCAGTAGAGAATTCCTTACACAATCCCAATTAGTCAGTTTGTCAAATGTCTTTTTTTACCAGTTCACTTCCTCGCTCCCACTCTTTATTCTTGAAGCAACAACTTTTTTTCTGCAGTGGTATTCCTTTTTATGACCATCAGATGGCAGCATTGACTTTTGAAATGTAACAGACCCAAAAGGAACATCATCTTACTGCATCATTATAACCTCATCATCATGCCAAGTACATGGTGGCATTTACTGAAAGATTACAGTGAATGTGAGTGAATATCTGGTGTTGAGCATGAAGCCTGACTCACTACAGTCCTGTGGCTATTGCTCATTTAAGATGGAAAGAATGGGGAAAAAAAAAAAAAAAAAAAAAAAAAAAAAAAAAAAAAAATCAAAATTTTAAAACTGTCAGTGGGTGTACTGGTGATAATGCAGAACCACCCAGGGTGGAGGACTGTTTAAAAAACATAGAATTCTAAGGCTTCCTGAAGTTTCTCGAACTATTCTTGCTTTGTTTGCTGGATGGAAAACAGTATCTCTGATGTCTCAGTTATTCAAATTTGGAATTTACACCAATATCAGAATTACAAATTGTATTTTGAAGGTCTTTCAGAGAAAACCTCCCCCAATGTACTACTACACAGCCTGTACATTTCTTTTTTTTTGTTTTGAGGGGTGTTTATGTGGCGTCAAACTTAATTGTAATTTTTGTGGTATCATTATTTATCATGTAAATTACTTTAAATTTAGTCATTTAATATTTGTAAGCAGATGATCTGCTTTGAATTCAGTGGCATTTATCAACTTTTAAGCTCATATTGCATAACCATATTTAAAAGATTTTATTTTTACTTTAATGTGGAATCAGTTTTCTGTTTTACATTGTTTTTTGTTTTCATGTTGGACTACATGCAACCTAGTAGTACTAGTGTACAGTAATTCGTATGGGTTGATTTATAGCCTCAAAGGAAAAAGCCAAACAACAGTCACGGTTTTCCTTGAAATTGTATTTTCTTTTATTTTTGTGTTTGGTTAAGGATATCAGTGCTTATACTTGGATCGTATTGGCACAGAGCACACTTTTCTCTGCTAGGTATATGGAATAAAATGCCAAATAGTTGGTGTTAAGTAATTGTTAGTTTTAATTTCAGAGCCTGCAAAGGTCATGAGACAAATGCCTTTATGATCATACAGTTTTGAAAATCACATGACTGAGCAATGGGCTGCTTCTTTTTGTCATGGGGAGTAAGTACTGTCGATTTACAAGGATTTTGTGGTTTGTTCAACAGATTTGTTTATTTTTCTTGTGAAGCACAGGGAAAGCTGACAGATGTTCCACAAAACTACAAGCCTCATTTTGCACATTCATTGCTTTCTCAAACTAAACTCTAATCGTCCATACATAACAAGAGTAGCAATTTGTTTTCATGAGTTTGGATGCAATGATGAGGGACTAAATATCTCATTAAGTGCAGGCAAAGTGAAAAAAATACCACGCTGTAATAAAATAACTAAATGCATCTTTTTCTGGTTATGGAATTTCATTCTGAATGTTATGAGTCACCTGGATTACGTTGATGTAAATCTTTTAATAATTTTCTGCTATGTTGTCATATCTTTTTGTGATCAGTATTTTTTTTATTATTTTTCCTCCTCAGGGTTTGTGGAAGCTGTTGGATTAATGAGTGTCTCACTAAAGTTGTATTAAAATCATTAATCATAAGGATTTGTTTATAGCAACGTTTTTATTCTTAAATGTTTTTTTTTCTTATTAGGAATGCAGAAAAGCCATTAATCATACTGTTGTATATTAGAATAACAAAGAATATAAGTGTACAAATGTATAGTCTGAGTTTGTTTGAAGTTTATGTGGTTTTGTTTTCTTCCATCAGGATGTTCTAAACAACCTGGGGTCGTCAGAATTGGATGAAGACGATCTTATGTTGGACCTGGACCTCTCTGACGATCAGCGACATCGACATGGTAACCGTTTTATTGCAATTGCCTTCATAATGTTGGTATAGTGTTAAAGTCAAGCGCAGAATGTAACTCTATGAGCCGCTGGGTCATATATACTTCACAAGGTCTTTTAAAATTGTAGGTTGATTTCCAAAAAAAGTCATTGTATTCTGTTGTTACAAACTAAACATTAAAATCCAGAGATCATCGGTCACACACTTCCCTTTATCTATATCTACACGTCCTTCTACTCAAATGAATGTCCGCTCATATTTTCTCATATTGCCACAGACTTTTTTTTCCCCCTTCCTTTCTTGCTTTGACTCTCTTCACTTCTTCTTTGCTGTTGTTCTCTACCTCACCATGTTTCTCTTCATTCTCCGTCTCTCTTTTTCCTCATTAAGCTGCCTCTGTTTCATCGGCTTAAAACATGAAACCAGTGTTCTGCCTGCTTCATTCAACATGTGCCACAACTTTGACGTAGCTGCCTCATTTACAGCGATTTATCTCCTCTGATGTTTTGGCATTTCAGTCACACTCCTCCTGACATGCCTCATGGTTGAAAAGTGGCTGTCAGAGAAGAGTTATTGCTCGTGCACTGCCACAGTGCAGCACGGCGTGCCAAACACAGTAACCCCAGCTTCTTTTCATACAGCACACAACGATATTACTGTCTTGAATGAGTGCAGTGAGCGGCGATACCTTCCTCACATGTGAATGTGCTCACACTTTAAAACAATTTTAGCTCATTAACTATCGCGTTTATGTCGGAAGAAGATGTAGTGAAGTTAAATGATTGACTTTTTCAAGCATTATTGTTATTTATAGGAACATTGTGTTAATTGGGCAAAATTGCAAGCTCTTGCATATACAGTCAGTATTGATTATGTTTCTGATGATCTATGCTTGCAAATGTTTGCTTCATATTAATAGACATCACGCTGCACAGACAAAATATACACATTGACTTGACAGTTGGTGTTTGGCTGAGCATGACACATGAATAAAATGACTCGGCAGAGGAAACATAAGCTTGAAATGTGATCACCCTTTATGTCTGTGATTCAAGTTGCTCAGATACAGGGACTACATGTTTGACAGCGGCGTGGTGCATCTTCATGTAAGCACGTCTAGCTTTGACTCTTATCCAACAGAGCTCTGAATCAAATTATATGTTAAATTGAGGTTGGATTCATCTATCTCTAGGCAATATTTAAGTCCCAGATGGGCTAACAGAGTATTACAGTTGCAGTCAAATAAAGTAAAATACTTAGCAGCACTGTGGAGTAAAAACTACAACAGGAACTTCAGCCCTAATAAACTGTATTTCCTCTGCTCGTGGGGTTTGGAGAGTTTTGGGAGAGAGAAGGTGGGTTTAAGCTGAGCACTCACACACTCACACACCCACACAAAAACACTCGCATACGCATTGAAAGCATCGCCGCAGGCACCGGCTGATCCAGAGCTAAAGGAGGCACCATCATTAATACACACACTAGCACACAAGCGTGCATGCTTAGTCATTAGACCTAATGGTTTGCAGACTGTAGCATGAAATTAAGAGGTTTGATGAATTGTTTTCATGAAGTCAAGGGACTCAGACTTTGTGCTGGGAATAGAAAGAGTAAGGTTCTTCCACATGCTCAAAGTAATGACACATACGTGCACACACAATCAGGCAGTGCACACCGTGCAGACCGACTCGGGCACATGTAAAGGTTCCTACATAGATGTATACCCAGCTGACCCGCAACCATCCAACCACCGCACACAATCGAGCACCTCATTTGCACTCCTCAATTTTACCCCTCTCGGGTGGCTTGTTGAAGCCTTTATTAAAAAGCAAGCAGTCGCACAGCAATTTATAGTCAGCAGTGTTCAGCTGCAGGGTTGTGTGTTCAGAAAGAGAGGGAGACAGAGGAACCTTTGCAAAGACATGGAGAAGTGACGACTGTTGGCTTCATCGCCAACTTTTACTCCCCACTCTTCTGCAATGCTTTGTCAAATGTGCCATTAAACATAGACCTATCATTTTTTTTTAACGACTAATGATATCGTCCCGACTGAATTTTACTAAGCTACTCTGTGACATGACTGGTGCTTTATAGCTTCTGATTCAGTTTGGGAGGTGTAAATAGAGAGTTATGAATCATATTGGCTAAAATATGTCGCGGTCAGGTTTGTTAATCAGACACGAGTGTCAGCTGAGGTTAGAAAAACCAACTTGATCTAATGATTATCTGTGTGTGCAGTGTCCAGAGAAAACTCCAGCCAGTCCCTGGCTTCCTGTCTCAACCTGCTCCCCTCCCCCTTGGACCCATCCGGAGATCGCATCACAGGGAAAGAATCCCATCACAGGTAAATATGTCTATTTGTGTGAATGTGCTGTATGTCCTCTCATATTTTCTATAGGAAAGAGAAGAGATTTAAACGGACCATGGCAAAAATTCACAACTGTTGTCGGTGTAATTTGATAGAAATTACGTGTGAAGTTGTGTCACTGTGTAAAAGCAAATGACAACTGGTAGGTAAAAAAAAAAGACCTCTGTGTTTTATATACTGTACAGTATTCTTTACTACTTTTAAACATAAATAATACAATGAATGTTGCCATTTCTCAGTTAAATTGAAACAAAGTGCAGTTCATAGAAAACAAACCCTACTCGACTCGATACTTGGTGTGGCCACGCTTTCCCTTTAGAACCAGTCTTCCTCGGTACCATTTGTCAAGGTTTTCGGCAGGTAGGTTGTTCCAAGCATCTTGGGGAACTTGCTACAGTTCTTCAGTGTATGTAGGCTTCCTCAGTTGCTTCTATCTCTAAATGTAATCGCAGAATGACTTGGTGATGTTGAGACATGACTCTGTGGGGTCCATACCATCTGTTGCACGATGGTATTATAGGTTGGGTTGAATAGAACCACAAACCTAGAAAGAAAAGAAGGGGAAAAATGGGCCATGGTCTGGTTTTGTTTGACCTATAACAGGATCTAGGGATCTGTTTTGATACATTTACCCACCAGGCATTTATCCTCTGTACAGTGTAATGTCATTACATTACAGCAATATAGCTTCTTTTTTTTTACAGCACACTGAATTGCCGCGGGAGAGACAAAGAGAGAAAGACAGAGGGTTATTGTCTATTCTAGGAATTGCTGATCTTGAATGTTCTGTGTAAATGCATTACATGTTTTATGTCTTTTCTTCCCTTGGAGATGAGACAGAAAGAGGGAGGCTAAATAAATAAATAAATAAATTCTCTTTGAATAAATATGCAAGCTGTCTTTCTGTTCTCCTCTGTCTCCCCGTAGCCAACTGCTGAAAAAGAACACTTAGAGTTTCTGTTTGTACATACCACTGCCAAGGACGGTTCCTTATCTGACTTGACTTGGCCACTTGTTTCTTGTCGACGCTCGGAATCAGGATAGGTCTTGCTGGACACGCACACAAGTGTATACACATCCACTCACCTGCACACACATACAAAGCATGTGGATAGGGCTTATTTGGTTTTATGGAGCCAGTGGGTAATAAAAGGGCTGTATCACCAGTGGTGTCGTCCGGTGTTCTGTCTGACAAGCCAGCAGATGATTATTACTTTACCTTTCAGTGTTCCTCTCTCCAGTCGGTAGTTGAATTTATTTTATTTCTGCTTGCACCCATAGAGTAAATGCTCCTGTCTATCTATGTTTTCCCCTGAATAAACTGGCTATGATCGTATTTGTTTGCGGAGACAGTGCAGGTCAACTTGTGTGAGTGGTTTTGAAGTAGAGGTTGAAGGATTTATACTACACCGCCGAGACACAAGGCTTAGCCTGAGTTTCTTTTTCTTTTTTTTTCTCTCTGAGAAGGGTTTTTATCACGCTTCTAACACTCTTGGAAAGTTTCAATGAATAGAGAGACATTTTTTTCCATCTAGACAGCGTCAGTGAATCATGCAAGTCGCAAGTCAACCTTTTCAAGACATCAAGGTTTTTGTCAGACAGTTCATTGGTTGTTACAATTATACTGGTCTCACTTGTCAGTGGAGGAGCATTCATGACCGCACACACGGGCACACACAAATATTTGCATTAGTTCTCCTTACGTACAAGGTCAAGGCTAAAATGTCATTCAGCTGAATCCAGTTTTCTTCAGAGTGATTGAGTTTGCATGGACTGACGCATCGCAGTTCAGCCTGGAAATGTCATAACATGAGGAAATGGTTCCATCTCTTACAATCCAATCAGAGACAGGTATTATGATAGTTTCCCTGTAACAGAGAAAGGAGATGAATGAATACGGTGCTTTTACCAAAAAGCTATCTTCATCATGCTAACATACTGATGTGTGCAGGTATTGCTTTTATGGTATGTTTACAATTGTTCCCTTCCTAATTTACCTGACAACGTTTGTATTAATATTAAAGGTAAAGTACAGCCAAGTCTGTTAGAAATGTTGTTTGGTCACAAACCAATGTTTTGGACAAATTAAGAGTTGGCCCTGATGATGCTATAGAAAACATAGGTGCCAGAGTTGATACCCATCCTGAGAGAAGGCTTGAATGTGTGCACCAAATTTCAGGACGATCCATACAGCAGTTGCTAAGATACATATTTTTGTTTGGACCAAAGTGGCAGATCAATTGACCGTCAGATTGTAAATTTCCATCTCTGGAGCCATGCTGCTGATGTGGGTCAAAGAATATGCAGTAATTTCACGTTTAAAAAAATCATGGTATGCCTGAGCTATGACTTGTATGCCAACTTTTATAACAACTCGACAGACTGAACTTAAGTCCTGAACCTTGTACTCCAAAATGACTTAAGCCTCCAAAACTAACAGTGACACAGTGATATGATAGGGGGCTTAGAGAGAAGTGTGTGTTGAGTTAACTCCTCCACAGCAAGGGAGCAGTTTTTGTAGCTGAAATTCAGAGCTGCAGAGTAACTTCAGAAAACATTAAAAAAAAGACTGGATTGAAAGTGCAGCTTTAAATCATACCACTGAGGCGCAGTCAGACTTTCAGAATCTTCTTTCTTTTTATTTTAAAGTGAATTTAAATATTGTGTTTTATTTCAAAAAAGGCATGTGATTGATAAAAAAAATAAATAAATGTAGATCAGTAGCTGACGTCACCATGGTAACATGATCATGTTTTGATTTGTTTTCATGCCTCGGCGATGGTCACAGCCATAGCCAGGTATGTCTGGCTGTAAATTCGTCCCATTACTGTGAACACGATATCGCCAGAACACTTTGACAAAATTTCTTCAAATGTCTGACAAACGTTCACTTGGCCTCAACGATGACCTGATTCGATTTTGGTGGTCAATGGTGACCTCATAAGACATGTTTCTGGCCATAACGCAAAAAAAAAAAAAAAAAATCATACACCAATTACCACAACATTTCACACAAACGTCTAATGCGATAAAATGGCGAAGTGATAACATTTTATGAAAGGGCAAAGATCAACTTCCTTATAAAAATTCAATGTTCTGCAACAAAACTTTTCTGTCTATCATTCAGCGCCATAACTGAGGAACAGAAGGGGAGAATATGACATAGAATACTGACACTGATCTTGGGTGTCCAGCATGAAATGAATAATCGTATCTATATTCTGTGGTGTTGGGTCCACAATGTGTCTGAAGTCTCTATGTTTTCGAATTTGTAGCTTCTTTGCAGCAACATCCGTATTTTAAGCATTGTCTATCAACTTTATTGGCCACGCATGTGAACTCATGACAGGATATTTTCAATATCTTCTCTACATGTATTATTTAAATCTGGACAGGAATGGATGTAAACTGCAACTTGACTGGCATACAGCTACGAAGCGGTAACTCTGGTTGCTCTGGAAACTGGGGCAGATTAGATAATAGAGCCACGTACAAGTTTCTTACCCTGACCAAGATGCTTCTGCTTGCAGGTGTTAATTTCCCACCACTTTAGTTCAGCGTCTTTACTGATTTCTTCTGACAAAACATTTTCACACTAATTTATCTGTAAACTGAATGAAGTCTGTGAGTGAAACACCTGAGATTGGAGGGGAGAAAGGGAGCAAAATGTGTTTGCCCAGGGCTTCCTCTATCTTTCACACGCTGTCTTTCGTTCTCTCTCGGTCTATTTTGCTCTTCTATTTTGCTCTTTGTCTCAGGTTCCACATTCCCTCGGGGGGACATTGATTTGCTGGAGGCAAAGCAAGCTCCCTTCTGCTCACACACAAGAAAACATAAACAGACACATGCGCAGTTGCGTTTCCATCATTTTAGAGGACATTACATTTACTAATATTAATTTCAGGAAGATGTACCCTGACCTTAATCTGAACCAAACCTAAAACCAAGGCTTGATAATAAAATGAAATGATTTACATTACGTGAATTTCTTTTTGTCCTTAAAAGGTGGGCTGGTCCCCACAATGTGACTAAACAGATTTAGGTCCCACAACACACACACACACACACACACACACACACACACACACACACACACACACACACACACACACACACACACACACACACACACACACACACACACACACACACCTGTCAGTCAGGCTGTCCAGAGAGAGTATCAGCTGCAGGATACTGCTGGCTGTCTGACAGGCTGCACAGAACATCTGCTGTGTATGCAAAAACACACACACATGCGGTATTGCAGACATACCTCCTCTTTGATGTATGACAGTTGGATGATTTTGATGGCAGGTATTTAATTTGCTGTGTTTATGACTTTGTAAACATTAATACCACAGTAACAAAGCTATGGCAGTAAACAGCCATGTGCTCAATCTCCGTCTTAATTTTTTGTGGCTGCATAGGTTTGTAGAAGGAGTGCTACAGAGACAGAGGGGGATATTTAAGGACAGAAAAGAGAGACCTAAGACATCCGAGTCCTCATTCAGAGTGTCCTATATTCACTTGAACATCAATAAATAAGGGAGACATGGAGTCACTATGTCCCCCTTCACCTTATACATGTTGCACAGCAGCTGGTGAGCAGGGATCATTCATCAGAGACACAGTATGCTCCACAGTAGTTTTTAATCATTAACAGCTTGGGATAAAACCAAAAGGATGAGAATAAAGAAGGCATAGTTTAGTTTACTGATGCCACTGTAGAGCTACGCATCTAGAGCTACAACTAATTTGTTGTTGATTCAACTATTGATCGTTTTCTCGATTTCTCGATTAACTGTTCTGTTAGGTATAATATGTACATCGTGTAGTCAAGAAAAGCAGATAAGTCCTCCACATTTCAGGCACTAGACCTTGCAAATGATCTGCATTTTAGCTTAAAGAAATCTAAATGGTTTCCGATTAATATTTGGTCAGTTGACTAATTAATTAACTGACTGATTGCTGGAGCGCTGGATGTTTTTACTATGGCTTTGCATCAGCTTTACTTTACAATGAAAGAGTTTTTAGAAAAATCTAATTTGGGTCAAATTAGCTTTAGCAGTGAGCAGTGTCATTTAGTAGTGTTTTTTTTATGAACTAATAACACATCCATATTTAAATGTTGAAAGCATGCAGTTAACCAGAGTTACATGCTGATAGGTGAACATGGAAAAATAAATTTTTGGAATCAGTTATATGGCAGATAAATGATGAGTTTCATATGCTGTACGACATAAAGCTCTCTTCATTATGTTGTGTACTCTTTGGTGTTCAAATGCCATCTCCACTACATTATAATAATGAATGTTCCTCAGTTATTGCTGGCAGAGGTTCAGAGGGCGCTTTGGACCAGTGAATATTTGTGCTAAGAAATTGACTCCTCCCTCGTCTCTCCTATACAAAAAGACGCAGAGGAAATAAAACGTTGACAGTCGGGATATGGAATGCCTGTTGCTATGGTAATGCCCATCTGCTGCCTGTTGAGTGCTCCCCCTCGATTCTTCTTTCCTTTTTTTTGTTTTCATTGCTGTTGATTACAACGTACAAGACAGGTAGTCTGAGGAGAGGACATTAGAACACTCACGGGTCCTTGTCTGTCAATATGCAGTGGACAATCAGGAAAGTCTTAATTCCCATATCTCCACTTCTGACTTGAGGATTATTGTGCAGCTAAAACATTCACATGCTCCTGCAGCATAATAAGGCTCATTAGGAAAATGTCAACATTTGTGGATAGGTCACAATTCTCCTCCGTAACAAATTAACTCTATGTGACCCTCATTTGTAGTTTGGGGGTTTAATGTCTTTTTTTCCCCCAGTGTTTTCTTACGTTGTGTCTATGAAGAGTACGAGAGCAGAGGAGCAATTTAAATAGAAATAACTGGGTCTTGTAAATTAAATGCAGCAAAGAGGGTAGCAGCGAGATGACTATAACAAAGGCAGTAAACTCACAGCTGTCATAATTCAGTCAGATGGGTATTACTGTGTTTTTCTTCTAATTCTACTCTTCTAATTTGAAAAGACACCCTTCTCTCACTTTCGGGTTTCTATGGTACATAGTGATACTCTCAGTTGGCTCTGCAGTCTCCCGCAGAGACCTGTAATCTGTGTTTATATAGAATTTTCTCACACACTCACATAAACGGGGGAACAAATTAGTTTAATGTTCAAACGATTCATAAAGTATATCAGCCATGTTGCTGTCTAATCCCACCTGACTGAATGTAGTCAGCAAAGGTAACACACGCATCTCCTTCTACAGTAAGTCATATGTACCAACAGACATTCACTTACGTGCACATTTATAAAAAATAGACAAGCATAAAGAATCCAGCTGAGCCTTGGAGTGGAGCTGGGGACAGATAAAATGCAAGGCAATGTGATTTCCAGACACAGACACACATGACGTACAGTGGGAGTTGGAGGGAACAGAGTCGATTTTCATTTTTTGGTTTAGTTTATAACGGTGCATATTTTTAAAATCCAACAAACAGTGACCAGACTTGGTCTTTTATCTCATATTAATCACATATTATATGAAATGTTTTTTGTTCTTGTTTTTTACTTATTCTTCACAGGAACATTGGTTTATTGTTGTCACAGTCAGTGCCCACAAATTGTTCAGCATCATGCTCTTAAGAAAGAGAGAGGCAAAGCTATGGCTATACAGTTTGTTCTGACAATTTAAATTCCAAGACCAGCCAAAAACACGAAACATATTCAAAATTCTTTGGTGTGCATCAGTTGCTTATTTCTTTTGTGAATTGTTGTTCAGCCTCTAATTTACATCACCCTATTGGGTTTATTAAATGTTGAACACAGGGAGACTAATTAGTCTTGGCATTTGTTTTTCCCCTCCTGCTTTGAGCGGGAACTTGTGGTTCTGATTTGTAACGCAGAGAAAAGCCTTGTATTGGCAATAAATAAGACATTCCTTTGCTTTCCATTTGTTTTTTTTTAATTTACTAGCCTCTTCTACAAGAAGGAATTATTAAAGTGTTATCCACTGTTAGTCTTGTATTAACGAGTGTTAAGACATATGGCATTAGTGTTTGCTTTCCTGTTATAAGCAGCATCTGAAGAATATGAGAATACCAAACAAAGCAGTTCTCTCTTGCAAAAAAATGCATTCTGCAGTGATACATTGAGATGTTTCCAACTTTGTTTGTTGCTTCTTAAAACATGCCTTCTACTGTTGACAAAAAAAAAAAAAAAAAAAAAATCACATTTTGTGAGCACTGAATATTTCCTATGAGAACGTGTTGCTGATGTATTTTCCCTGGTAGGGCTTGCGTCAACATTATTATTAATATTACCAGGGTCAGGAAGAGAACGTTTCTTTACAGATGGCATAGAGGCACTTTGTAGCCAAAGACTTATAAGTGCAGTTGGTTTTTGGCAAGTACATGGCAAGTTGAGAGACGTTTATTCTACATTAGCATAAGGACTGCAACAAGGGAAAACTGCTAGCCTGGCTTGCAGCAGAAATGTAAAAACAGTTGCTCACTGAAGTCTTGTTGTCAGAGAGATGTTGCCAGGCTCAATACCATTGATCAATGTCAAGTATGTCTTCGGTAGGACGGGTCCTTCCATGTCTGGTCCCTAACAGGCGAGGGGATTCAGATAACACATGACAGTGCAACCACGCCGAGCTTTATTGACACTTACTGCTGTGTTATGTTCTGGAAATACTGTGCATCCCTGAATAGGTCCAATACTTGTATGTGGGCATATGATTGTAGGTATTTTAAGGATGCCGCTGAAATTCTGGGATTGAAGGACTTGGTTCTAGACCTGGTTCTAAGGATTCTAGACACTGGAACAGTCCTTCCTCAGGATTTGATGATGTAGCATCTTAGATCTGCAGCCTGCGAAAGAGGCACGTTTGAAATTGAGAAGGACCCATTGTGTATGTTCAGAGACCAAAACTAAAAGCTGAACTTGCTCACCATATCTGGCAACACACACTACAGCTGGAGATGCTGCACAGAAGTACTGGGGCACATACATTTTGTGTAACCAAGATACAGTTATAGCATGTAATTCCACCGAAAACCAAACTGTTGTTTTTCTGTTTGTGTGCAGAAAAGCAAAAGATAAAACTACAGATATTTTACCTTAATTGCTGAGCTTTATGGTTGTCAGAAGGCATATTTTTTAACCTTGACAGAGCCAGGCCGATTGTTTTCCCCAGTGATTTTTGCTTCCGACAGACAGAATTCATTGTTAACTTGAAGGAGGTTGCAATAGATTATATGCATCGTACAAAATCAAAGCAAAATTCTACTTGCTATTATAGTACAGCCATCTATATGCGTAAGGCCTAATTAGACAGCTCCTAGTCTTATTTTAGTATTGCCATGGAAACAGCTTTTAAAGAAAAGAGGAAGAGGAGCATATGTCACTTTATTATCCTGAATTGTAGAAGATATTTTGTGTTACATTTGCACATATTTGATTCATTAAATCCAAATCAGAGCTTATGTAGTTGAATATAAAGAAGACGTTCTGTTTGTGTGGATCAACAACAACAAAAAAAAAACACGAAACCTAAATATCCAGAATTATAAAGGGAATATTGGTAAACATTTATTTAGAGTTGCTGTCAATAAGAATATAGGGTGGGAGCACTTGAATCTCACTTGAGTGTAGAGCTTGTCACAATAAAGGCACACAATCAGGATAATTGTCATTTAAAGCAGAACTTTGCTATGACTCATGATGGAAGCCTTTGCTCTTAGGTGCTATTATTTTGTCATGATGGGGACAACAGTGACACCACAAAATGGCGACAAATAAGACTTATGTCTCGCCTTAAATAATATATTTGGCTCTCTGAAAGGAAATTAGGCAGCCCGAGAGAGACTCGAGGAAATTGGATGAAAAGCATTGCGCAACTACATTTGAATTTATTTTGTTGTTGTCGATATTGCAGACTGTCATCATAAAACATTAGCTGTGTTTGTCAGCTGACAGAAAACATATCCTAGACTGAGAATTTACAGCTTCGTGCACTTCCCTCCTCCATGTTTTCTCTTCAAAGCTCACTGCAGAAAACCTACATTTAACAATGTGTGTTTGGTGCCACATATTGACAGCAGTATCATCACATCGTCGTACCGCCAACTGTGATACATATTGCCAACTTATACATTATCATTCACTTACTATAGGCTGCGAGTATCAATTGTATTTTGAAAATCCCACGTGAGATTCTTCATGTTGCTTCTCATGGCTGCAGGGTCAGCTAAAGTATAATGAGGCATCAGTTTCTTGAACAAACACAGTTATAACATAATTATGTGGCAATTGAAATTCTGGTCCTTTATCATCGGGGCTTTAGTATAAATAGTGCAAAATTATCATGTCCTTAAGTAATGAACAGAATAGATAAACATGATTATGTCCTCCAAATAATAATTCCCTTTGGGTGCGTAATTTGCATTTTTTAACATGGATTTGTTGACTTGCGTTTATAAAAGAAAAGATCAGATCTAGTCAACCAGTGGTTGCTTTTGGGATCAGTTGTCACCTGTGGCATTCAGGCTTTTTATTCAGTTGTCATTGAGTTACTTTAAAACATGTCGATCCTTAAATAAGAGGTGAGGAAAATCCTGTATCGCTTGCATAACAATGTTAACTCAAGAGAGTGACATGTCTAAGATTCCCTGGGGCAGTAAGTCTTGGTAGTGGACTTTAAAAACTCACAGCAGGGATTTTGTGCTAAAAAGTGAGAATGTTCTACTTTATTAGAATATTGCTTTAAGGCTTTAATACAGGATAAAAATACAGGGTGAAATCTTGGGCAATGTGGTTTGGCAATTTTCTCTGAAATAGGAAAATGTAATGTGACACATGGGACCAATGTTAAATAGATCTCTTCAAGCAACAAAAAGTTGTGATAGTAATTAGCGCAAGTGTTCTGATAACTCCCTTTGGTTTCTCCCCCACATGAAGCTAGTGTGGTGCCTTTTTTATGGGTTAACATCGCCGATGCCAGAGCAATGGATGAGCAGACAGGACCAGAAGGTAATACGTCAGAGAGAATAAAATAAGCGAGAGTAAAGTCAACATGAATACAAAAGAGGTAGACGGCACAGATTTCTTGCAAAACAAGGGCAGATTCAGAGTTCAGAATGCGAAGGAAGCAGAAAGGACAGTTAGGTTAATCAGAAAGTTACTCCTGCCATATTATATTACTTTTATATTCTCTCCCTTTCTGTGTCTGAAGAGCTCCATTCACCATTAGACTCACTGCCTGGAGCTTGGCTTGTGCTCACTCTTTAGTCACAGATGCACTTTATGTCGGAGATGAGTTTAATGGCGGCATTAAACATCCGTTGCCTCAGGTGCTGAATGTAGATGAGTACACTGTGTCTGCCCGGTGGAAAGAAGGAGTGACAAATGAGGGTGATCGTTCTCTCTTAGCTCTGGTATACTGTTGTACTTCACTTGTGCAACCGTTAAAGCACACACATGATACACTGATGTACACACACATGTACAGTCATAGTTACACGTGTATTGTATTGTCCCTGTATGTTCCTTGTTGTCAGTAAAATTTGAATAAGGGAGAAGTTGGCAAAGGGAACTTGCTGTGTTTCACTGTTAAAGTGTCCTTTACTATTATTATTCCTAAAACAATGCAATCTTTATTTTGCTGATTGACAAGTGTGCAGCCCACCACTCACTGCTGCTAAAGATAATGTACTCGAATCCCACATCACTTATTTGACTAGCAGTCATTATTTGTCACGTCACACACTAATTGAACATTATGCAAACCAGACATCTAAGGGTTTATATAGGAATTTCTTACATAGGCTCTGTGTATTGATTACTCTTCGTGTGGATGTACATACTTATATTGTGCGTGTGCAGGTATGCGCCAGTGCTGGGAGCCAACAACCCGGTAATAAAACACAGTGTGAGTAGTAAAATAAGGAAAGTCATAAAAAAGCGGATAATTGGCTTTTCTCTGGTTGGTGAAATGGATCACTTCTAAAACTGCTGTTGAGAACTGGCCTCTGAGAGGAGGAAGGGCGAGTCGGGAAGGATGGAGATGTGAGCAGAATTGAGAGAAAGACAAAAGGTGAAAGGAGTTGGAAACAGGAAAGGAGAGAAAGTGAGCGGGAGAATATCCATGAAAATGAAAGAAAAAGGAAAGAACAGAAGGAGCAAAGGAAAATGAGTACACAGAAAAAAAAAAGGGTGATTTACTCTTCTCCTGTTTACTTTTATTTCCTCCGTGTAATTAGTCTGAAAAGACTGTCGAGAGAAAATCTCAGAGAGAATGTTTAATTGCAATTTAATCCCTGTATTCAGTTGTAATTATCGCCACATTGACGTTCTCATGCAGTACCAGTTTCATCCGCTAGCTCGCGTAATCATACATCTTTATCAATTCAAATTAGGACTTTGTCCACATGTGTAATCTTCTAATTGACTACTATCACAGAACCCTATTCCCTGCACTCACAAACAAACACATAACCTGTTCAGAGGTGCAGTGTGTGTGTGTGTGTGTGTGTGTGTGTGTGTGTGTGTGTGTGTGTGTGTGTGTGTGTGTCTCGGTGTGTGACTGTGAGAGAGAGAGAGAGCTGTTAAAAAAAAAGAGAAATAGAGTGAGAGTGTCGGGCTATCGGCTCATGACAGTGAAAAGACAGATGACCCTGAGTAGAGGAATGGCCTCCCTGCCTGTATAACATCTATCATCACTGAACAGACTTGTCTGCAACTGTGCTGTGTGCTTCTTTGAGTGTGTGTGTGTGTGTGTGTGTTGGGGGGGAGGGAGGTAGGGGGGGCAGTTGTAATTACCTGCACATCATGAGACTAACGCTTAGCTGGAAAATGACTCTGTCTACCCTGTATCTGCAGTCAAAAATATATACTCTGACATACTTATGAACGTGTGAGCACACAGAGTCGTGTTTCCATGGACATTGCATTGATTTGCATTTATTTCCTGGAGACTTAGTATTGCTTCGTTCGGTCAGCTGGGAAGTGGTAAAGTTCCCATTTCCCAGTTAAAAGCGTTAATGTGATCAGTCACCAGTGCTCTGTTTGTGTGTTGCAGCAAAGTAACGTGAGAAAAGCAAAGCGGCAGCAGGTCAAATGCTTTCTAATCTACTGGCATGATTTCTGTTACAGTAACAATAAGTAGGGAGTCAGAAGGCTGACGTTACATTAGACACACAAAATCTACCTCTAAGACAATTTTATGAAAGTAATTGCAAAGAATCGTTTAATGTGACAACACCCAGCTCAAATTAATATGAGCTATTTTTGTGCTGAGCAAGTATATCTCTTCCTATCACTACAAATGTTGTTAACCTAATCTTAACATCAACCTATAACCAAGTGTTCAACCTAAAACTTTCTTTTTGTTTTCAAAAGGGAGACGAGTCCCACAGTGTGACTGTTTAAACAGATTTATGTCCCCACACTATAAGTAATGCATGTAAAATCATACACAAGCAGCTTGGCAGTCTTTGCCAGTGCTACTGTCATTGATGCAAAACCATTTAATTCAAAGTCTTCTTCCTTCCATACTGAAACTAGGGTTAAACAGATATCCTGTTCATTTTATTCTGATAAAATTCTTGAAGGGAGGTTTCAAAATATGAAACCGTTGATGGTGCTAATATTTGTGGTAGGAAATGGCCCATCACCAGTACCGTGCTTCTAAAATATAGAAATATACATCAAAAGTTATTATTTGCCTTTGCAGACTTGGGTGCAAATATACAGTGACTGTTATAACAAGCACATAATATATAAATTCAAATGTAAAACAGTAATTCAAATACTAAAACACACATTTATCAAGGTGAATTTTTCTGGGCCCTAAAACCACCTAGTAAAGTTTAGATTACAATTATGTTTAAATACTTCGCGAGTAAAACCTGACCTCGGGGGACAAAACGAAACAAGATTGTTGTCAAAGTCAAAATATTTTACTTTACAGGGATAAAATGTGATTACAAATTGTAGTTGCAGATGGTTGTACTTCGTTAGAATAAAAAAACAAATGAAACCATCACAGAATGTAATTTCTATCACCACAGACCGCATGACAGGATGAAGGTTCCAGAAACAAGTGCTATTACCATTTTTCCGCAACACATTTCCAGGCCTCAGCTGCTCAGTTTAACCAGAGCTGTTCAACTTCTAGTCCCCTGAAAGAGTAAATGCCTTGCATAAGGACACCTCTATGACTGTTGTTTTGGGTGAGGGAAGTGCCATTTGAATCCTTCTCCCACTCACTTTCCTGTCGCTCTGTGGATTTGATGTGCACCACAGAGGTAAGAGAAGAATCCAAACCTGGAACCCTGGTGAACGTTAGAGAAAGGGCAAGAGTGTCAGGCTCAGAGAAACATAAAGATGTCAAAAAACAAAAACAGAACACAAAACAACCTTTTGAAGGAAAAAAAACAACCCAACCTTTGTTTTGGCACTGCGCTGTGCATTTGACACGGCGCTTAGAGTGAAGAATGCATGATTGATCATTTGTCATTTATTTACGCTCAATTCATCCCGCCTGGATTTCAGAGTGGGGCAACAGAGAAATAAATGGAGAAAGTTCCCTATCCAGAGACGGCAGGCAGAAACAAAACGCTACAGATAAAACGGTTTCAGAGGGGGAGCAGCACCCGTGGCTACTTGACAGACCGCATTCACCTGTCCTCAAAGGACAGCAGGCTTCCTCAACATTTGTTTGAGGCGCTCAGCAGAATCCCGAGGGGGACACCTGAGGCTGTGATACTGCATCAGTTTAGTGTCGTAGGCTGTCAGAGTGATGGGGGGGGGGGGGGGTTGGAGAGGGTAGAGGTGGAAGACGAGGGCCCAGGCGAAGGGTGGATAATAATAGAAGGGCAGGTGAACAAAAGAACAGTTAGAGTGAGGGTTGCATGTTAAGAGTGGTTAAGGTTTGAAGATTGATGAATAGAAAAAGGAGTTAAAAGGGGAGGTGTGTGTGGGGGTGGGGGGGGCGGGTAGATGGATAAAGGGGTGAGAGAAGAGGGTGAATGAATGAATTTGCAGTCTGAGTTAATCGTCCGTGCCACTGTTTACTTGGTGCTTTTTCTGGGGAAGTGGGACAAAAAGGCATCTAATTTCCTCTCACCTCCCTCTAAATGGCTATCGGTCAAAGAGAACACGGTCTCTTGATGATGAAGAGCTCCTCGTTTCTGCGTCTACGTCTGCCTCTTTACCGCCATCACTCCCCTCTCCTCCTTTTCTTGTTATGCAGACTGTGAACTCGGAGGCTGTCTGTGGTTCTCAGACAGCAAGGTGGTATTTCTCAGCTCACCTTTTGAAAATGTCACAAAGGAGGTGGAATACGCAATCCCCCTTTATGCACTTCTGTCAAAATATCATATCGCCGGCAGAGAAATGTTAATGCAGGAATTTAGCGTATTGATTTGATTCATCTGTAGGTTTGTTTTAGTTGTTTTTTTTCCAATATCTTGGTGGCAACCACCTGAAATAGCAGAACTTCCAATAACCATGAATTTGTTCCTATTGTTTGCTGTCTCTCAATTAGGGAAATTTCTATTATTATGGCATGAATATGAATAAATATGGTAATTTGCGATTTTGCTATATAGTGCGAACAATTTAAATAAGCATATCTTTATTTACGTTACATAACATTTATAACATTATTTGATCACTTTGGTGAAGTTGATAATTAGCAATTGCTTTAATTAGCAAGATAACAAGCTATGTTTGCATTTGCCCGGTCTGTACTTGGGTTTCTATCATGTGACTGTGTTTCTGGAGTGCTCTGTTAGATAACTTGGTTTCGCAACCGATTTATAATTACAGTGGTAAAACTGAAAGATGAATTCGATCACTGTGCTTGTGGGAAAGAAACACGTCGATATAATCCAGTCATTGTATAGTACAGGTGATTGTTGACAGTCTTACTCCTTCAGAGGCTAACGATTCAGCAGGCTTTTGTTGTGTCACCAGTTGACATTTGAAAAATCTCGAATGACCAGGTGAGGGTCATCTCAGCATTTATATTAATTGAAAATCTGACTGTAATTGCTTTTTTGTTGTTGTCAATAGGTAAAGGACTCATTCCATGTTTAGGGTTATACACCAGCCGTTATGGAACGGAGGTTGTGGTTATTTTCACTTTGTTAATTATGCTTTTGAATTCCCATTGTCACACTGTCCTCCAATCACTGTCCTCATTCAATTTTCTACATTTTAGTTCTTAGCGAACCGAACATCTGAGCACACTCAGTATCATTTTAGAGTGCATTAGTTGTACCCATGAACATTGCAAATGTTCTAGTGTGTTTCAAGTGTTTTTTTTTAATTTTTTTATAATTACTGCTGTGTGAGGAGGGTTACGTGTACCAATGAACATAATGCTCATTCTTAAATGAGAATGTAGAACATGAAAAATGGCTTTTTTTTAAAATTCATCTGTTATCACTGAATTATAAACCACAACACCATCTGCAGAGCCATCAATCATTTACACTCAAAATTGTGCAAAACTATCATAAAATAAGCTGTTGTGTCTGTATTCCTAATGCATTTCACATTTTTGATGTATGTTTTGTATACCGTCAAATCAACAAAAGATGAGGGATTTTGTCACCGAGCGACTTTGTAAACTTCCGTTTTGAATCCTCGATTTCTGTATTTTGGCTGTCGCCGTCTTGCTATTTTGGAGGCAGAAGTGACCATATTTGGAGGATTATGACCTGTCTGACTCGATCCCTGCGGACACTGGCCTCACTTTTCACAGTCAGAAGCTACGTTCACTTTAAGATGAAATTCTATAGCGTTCACATTGAGCAACCCTGTTGAAAGTTCCTTCCAAAACCTGTCCTCTGCTGTACAAAATGCATTAGATGTTTAGGGTCAGACAAAGCACTGTGGCCATACTCCGGAGACAAAAACATTCGGCTCCAAAGGCCTGTTTACTGTTTAATGGACTGAGTTCCCAAATGGGACAGTTAATTAAAACAGTGCTTTGGTTGTTGTTTGTGTTAATGTGTGTCTGAGTTCAACCCTGTGCCACCACAGAAGTGTCACAGCTGTGTGGAGGGTTTCATTGTTTTGAAAGCTTGTTAATAATCAGGCTTTAAAGAGTGACTGATGAACTGGTCTTTTTTGGAGAGTTTTCACCCACACGCCTACAGTCACGCAATCAGGTGCATGCACAAACATTACACGGGGTTTAAAACTAAACTTCAAAATACAACAATGCAAAACACAAATCCCTTGACAATGAAGTATCCTGTAGAGTTGAAAATAATGGTAAGATGCAGGATTAGAGCATGGACTTTGTTTGTTTGTGTGGGAGTATGTATTTACCTGGAAGTGTTGGTTTTAAATCATCTTAAAACAGATTTGTTATAGAAATGAGTGGCCATCAACATGGATTCCTTAGTGGTCCTGTAGAGCAGCTGCTCTGTGTCGGTACTGTTGCAGGTCTTGGTTTCCTTTGTAACCTTTGTCGCCCTGTCTAATTTCCCCATGTGTAGAAATCTCTCTTCTTTCTCTTTAATTCTCTTTTTGTCTCATGTCTCCCTCTTCTGTATTATTTAAAGTGACTTAGTGTATAATTTAGTGTCATGCATTTCACTGAGCAACTTTTTGATTCTGCGAGTGGGAGGTGCTCATGCTGAAAGTTTCAAAATCTCCACACAAGAAAACAAAAACAAAAAATCGCAACAACAGATGTGTGTATCGCTGCTGCTTTCTGTGTTATGCAGACTGATTTCTATTGCTCTGTAGATAGTTTAGTGTGTTCCAGCTACTGTAACTGCCACACAGTATTGTTCCGCATACTGCCAAAAGTTTTTGTTCAGACCATGTTTGTCCATTGTCGTTGGTCACGCATGGTATCACAGAGAATTCTGGGAATTACTGAAATATTCAGAAGCAGCTGGTATCTTCACATTACTGCGTAATGTATCATCTACACTGTCAGCGCCTACAAAAGGCAACAATGAGTTCCCACTGGTGGACAGCGGCGGGGAGCAGTGAAGGCACGTCAGTGATGGAGTTTTCACGCTGACTCGTCCTGACATTAACATTAACTCTCTCCTTTACCTTCACTCGACCTCTCTTCCAGGGAACCCATCCGTCCGACCAGCCTGCTGCCTGCCGACTGGAGCGCAGGGCTGGGATTAGGGAGAGAAGACGACCCCTTACCGCCGGGCCTGGAGACCCTTCCACTCCGACTAATGCAGCAGGACTGCACCGCTGTCAAAACCCTGCTTTTAAGACTGAGACGGACACTGCAGGAGGTATGAAAATGCACACCGCCACAAGCGCACAGACTCCTCTTGGCTGGAGCTTCGATACAAATGAAGGGATTCAAAATGAAGATTGAACGTTATTGTATTTTGTGACTCTCGTGCATTTGACTGTCACGGAGCACAAAAGTTAGACCAGACTAACAGCCTTTCTCTTATCAAGTTATAAATGAATCAAATTGTTTTAAACCAGTAAGGGCAAGGGGTTAGCAAATAATACAAAGCAATTTCATCTGGAGTCACCGTGCACAGTGCTCCTGCCATACATTTTTTACTTCCTTTTTTAATCAGCTCTATTTCAGTTCTGTGAAATCTTGTCAAAGTGATTGCTTTTCCGCCTTCTAAAAGGTCTCTTTAATCACTTTGTTTTGTTAATTTAATCAGATTCTGCATTTGGACGAGGAAACTAGGAGGCTTATTTGAATATCTGCCATCATATTCTTTATATGTACACAAACACACCCACAGTGCACACATTGATCCTACTGTTTTAGACTACAACTCTGCTCTTTAAATGCTTTAACCTGCTTCGATTTTTTTTGGGAACCCAGTAAAATTACATCCACACAGATGTAATTAGCTGTAATGGTCACTTAGTAAAGCACTGATACATTGCAATTGCTTCCCCAGGTTTAACTGTGTCAACCAGGGAGCCACATTGACTGCAACCCTGTGCTGTTATTTAATTGTTTTAGCTGCCAGACTGCTCTACACCCAAATTTAGATGAATGAAGTAACATTTCTGCTTTTAGACATTTACATGTTATGTTTTATTAAAATTTTATTGAAGAGGAGGGAATCTGTTATTATTGAGATTATCCTGCTTTTTGGCGGTAAATTGCAACATGCATGACTTAGAATTATGACAGAGAAGATAAACAATGTAATCAACCCTGAATGTACATTGCAATTTTAGTTTTACATTATAGCCCAAAGAAGACCAAAAGGATGATTCAATTTTACTAGACAATGGCAGAGGCCTGAACAACTGCTTTTAAAGGGTTTATATCGGAGTGCTGTTTATGATGTTTTGTGCATAATGCATATGCCTTATTTTTTTATGAAAGTGCTAATATTTTCACTATTACTCCTTGTTACCGTGTTGAAAAATGTATAAAACATTTACATACCAAGATGGATGTTAGCAATATCATAAGTTCAGGAAGTTGAGCTGAAAGCACATCTGTAAGCTTTGTCTGGCTGCTGCTTTTTGTCATCTGCTTAGGGGACTGACCCTCACCAAATATAGAAATATTATACAGCCTCATACTCACACATACACAAAAAGACATATAAAAGGGTGACCAGACCTTCCCTAACACCCCACCATTAGTTTCTCTAAACTAAGACCAAAGCTAGCTGTGAATTACAGACCCCACAGGCGTATGTATGGCTTTCTCCAGATCTTTTCACTGTTTTTCTCCCAGGACCACTGTGAGAGAGACATGGAAATGATGAAATAATCATTTGTAGAGAGAGACATAAACTAAAGTGGTGATAGAGAAACTAAAGGGAGAGCGAGAGAGACGGTACACACGAGCAGAACATTAATATATCAAAGAGGAGAAACTTTGCCCTCTTTGCTTGCTCTATTGGTAGGTAGGTAGGTAGGTAGGTAGGTATATACTTTATTAATCCCCGAGGGGAAATTTTTTGTGTCATTAACTTGCAAATCGTGTTACTTTCCATCAGCAGATATCATTTTTTTCTGCAACAAGGGAAGGGTGATTTCGCATGCATTTTTTTCCCTTGCGTTTCATTTGCTTGACCTTCTGTTGTTGAGCCTCCCTCTTCTGTTCTTTTACTTTATACATCCGCTAACTTCCCTTCTATTCCATTCCATTATTTCCTAGTTTTTTTGACATCATTTCTATTTCTAGAATCAAATACGTTATCAAATATTGGAAAGATTTTGGAACCTTGGAAAGACTATTAGATATTGTATCTCTGTTCATTTTAGATTTTGCTCAGATTCTTTAAATTTAGTGAACCAATGGGCTGCAATTTCGGTAGAAATATCACATTACTCAGCACCAACATGTTCTAAGCTACGGTGAGGACTATCCATTTGCCTTGACTTTGATGAAAGCGTTGTTGCTAATAAAGACAGAAAATATTATTATTATTTTTTTTTTGTGTCCTTAATGCAAATGCTAAGTCTGGTTACATCAACCAGTTTTATACACAAAGCTGTGACATATTGGAGTCTATTGGTTCTTAAGAAATAATTAAAAGTAACATGTCAGTCACTCAATTGAAGCAGTCATGTTGGCTTCACAAATCACAGAAGCATGCTTGTCATTGTACAGACGAGTATGACCACAAGCCAGATAATAGGTCCCATCTTTTAATTTCCTGTCTTTATTGTGCATAGTATTTGTCAAATTAGCATTTTTAGCCTTCCACGGAGACTCCATCTTCTCTCAAACTATTTCTCTTTCAGCAGTTTATCCTGGTAGTTGCACGGGAGAGCATTTCTAAAATGACCCATCTCCATGTGCATTCATGTTTCTGAATACAACCTTTCCTGTTTGTCAATGTGAGCCATGGATTCTAGCAAAACTGTGAGGTCCCATTTGTGACAACCTATATTGTACTATATCCACACACATACCGGCTCAGGTCCGATGGACTCTCACCCCTCAGACAGCAGCTTATTCTTGTTGCGTCCACCAAATCATTTGAGCAGCGCTGCGTTTTATTGGTGGATAATATGTGTGTGAGATGTGTAACTGATTACATTCCAGGTTGTGACGTTCACTTCTGTGGCTATAGTTAAACCAGCTTTTGGAAAGAAGCAGAATTGTGTAACAAAGGTGTGAGCTCATGCGCTAACCGTCAACATCTGTTAAAGTTTTGGTTTACTCCTACAACTGAATTCTGTGTGTGACTGTACAGGAAGATGTGGAACAGAGAACAGATATGAATAAAAAAAAAATAACTTAAGGCAAGTAGAGTATTTTCAATTCAAAATCCCTTTGTGTTTGCCTAAGAACTCACGAAATCGCAGGACAGCATTTTAAAATGGTGCTGCTGGCCTATTAAAAGCTAAATGTCAATGACAGAGAGTGGGAATGAATGCCCCTTGAGTTATTTGATTTGGTTTTCATTTCTTGATCTCACTGGTATGTGAATGTGAAATAAAGGGGTGCATCAAACTACAAAACCTGCTTTACTTTCTCAGGCCATTCCTCATCTGTAGGCTTTCAGTTTCAGTGTAGTGCAAGTCATTAAATCCGTGGCTCCCTGGCAGCCAGTTCTTAAATCTGAAAGTATTTTTTCTGAACCACTCCTAATTGTGGGGACAGTTGTGTGTTTGGGCCTGTGGGATAAGGGTGACCTTAAAGAGAATGTATTCAAGAGACAGAGTCTGGGTGTCAGTGAGTGCGTGCCTGTCTCTCTACATAGGGAAAGGCATTGATCACCGATGACACATTGAGGGCCTCACGCCATAGCACACCTATAATTCTGATAGGGAGGTATGCTTCCTTAAAAGGTCAGCCAAACCAATAAACCACCAAGTTTATGCTGTGCAAAGATTTGGGCTCAAACGCTTCAGAAGTACCTGAAGTAGACCAAAAATCTACACATTAGACTTTTGTCTAAAAAAGCACATTTATAATGCATCATGGTTGTATCTGATCATCTCTCCCAAACAACAGAGGGTTTGGTTTGTATGTACATCTGCAAAAGGGCAGCGTATGGTGAGAAACCGACAGTACTGGAAATCCGGATGTGTAGAACATCTTTTCTCATCTTTCTCATGTCCCTTGTCATATCTTCCTGGTGTGTGTGCTGCCATGTCCTCACTATGCAGCATTGCATCAATATCAGCAGTCCTGGTTGAAGACATGACTCTCCTCTCCTGCTCTCCCACCTGTCCAATCATAACCCTTCACAGGCGACATTTAGACCAATTCAGGCCAGCATCTGCTCCTCTTCAAGGACCATGTTTCTGTGTCTGTATGCATCCTTTGTCACATTAATGTATGTATTTATTCAGCTTCCTGTGTGTGTGTGTGTGTGTGTGTGTGTGTGTGTGTGTGTGTGTGTGTGTGTGTGTGTGTGTGTCTGTGTGTGTGTGTGTGTGTGTGTGTGTGTGTGTGTGTGTGTGTGTGCGCGTGCGTGCGTGCGTGCGTGTGTGTGTGTGTGTGTGTGTGTGTTTTGGTACGCCCTCTAGCTGCCCCTGCTCTCTGCCCACTAGACACCTGTATCAAGGATTAGTGCCAAAAATGTGTCTGATCACAGCTGATGTTAGAAAACACAGATTATGGAACAAATCAGGTGAAAAAAAATACAACATGAACCTTTGTCAGTTGTCTTGATACAGCCACCTCACCTACATCTACATTTTTGTGAACCAAAGGTGGTTCAAACCTTTAGATTAATTGAATAGATGGAATATTGCCTGACAGATATTCAGTGAAAAATACTACAAAGATTTAAGATTCTGCAGTGTAAATGAGCACCTGTCTTCATAGAACCAGTTTATTACGCCTGCTTCTTTTTCGTTATTCAGTAGCCAGACTTCTATGTGTAGTGTTTTTCCAATACTGCTTACAATAAAACAAGGTTGCAAGAATTGAAAGCTAAAACAAAACTTGCAGAGGCTTTAATTTAGTCACAGAATTAAGTATTGACTAAGACCTGTCCTGTTAAAGTCACACTGCGCACATCACTAGTTTATCATCAGCACAGTCTATATCACACTCCTCATCTTGATATCATTCATATATTTATGCTTTTGTCTTTTGCAGAGCACAGAGACAAGTCCTTTCAGCAGCCTCCAGTCTCTACCCATCAGCCCTTGCAGTGAAAAGTCCCTTCCATTTAAGGTAACCTAAAGCAGACCATTTTATGCTGTTGTTTGTTTATGCATCCGCACAATACTAAATTTGTTTGTGTTCACGTTCAGCGTGAGCGGGCATTAATAAAAGCCACAGGTTCTGTTGTGCAGAAGTACCTTTTATAGTGTGACTCAGCATAATGAAAAACATTAATAACAAAGGCACTGTCTGGCCAGCTTAAAATGTTGATGGAAAACAGAGTTCGTGCCATAATTTTATACATACAGAGTTTTTGTGTTGAGCTCAGTTGTTGTGCCTTTTGGTAGCTACAGATTAAACTATACACGTACAAAACCCTCAACTACACTGAGCTTGCGAGATTAATTAAAAGAACACAGCAGTCAATCTGTGATCAAAACTGTGAAACCGAGTCTTCCTTTGATCCATGTGTCTCTTTCAGTTTTACGCTTATCAGAACAATTAACAGCCTTTTTTCCACACCAGCTTCTAATGAATCATAAAGAGATCAAATAGGTGGAAACAGAGCAGAGGGGCAAAGCAGGTCGGGTGAAAGAGACGGTAATATAATACAGATGAGAGTAGCAAAGAGAGTGATGAAAAGCAGGAGAGGTGGGGAGAAAAGGGAATGAGAGAGGGGCCAAGTGCTTTGCTTGCCTTGACGGGCTCCAGACCTCCTCTGTCAACCTAGTCCATCAGAGGTTGGATGAGATTTATTCATCTCTGCAGGGAGCATTTGTGTGAGTGCTTAAATGCATGAGTGTGTGATCTTAGTTTACCAAGGGACGGCTTTTGTCAGGTTTTTCCCTGGGACTTGTTAGGTCGCAGCAGAGTTCTTGTTAGACTGTTAGAGGGGAGCAGAACAGTCAAGTCCTCAACTCGGTGGTGCTCGTCTGTGGTCGTGTTTGCTGAGCTGCATTGTATTGTAGTCTGGGAAAGGAAAAAAAAAAAAAAGGAAAACTACTGACAGAGTGCCAACAAATATGGAGCATGGCTGTTTACTGAATGTACTGCTATACAAAGTGTGTGTGACTGCACCTATATCGGTGTACCTGTGTGTATTTTGAGACAGGGCTGCACGCAGATTTTATGTTGGTAGAGTCGTCACAGTGCATTTATTTGTGTGTGTGTGTGTGGATGAGAGAGACAGTGTGGGTGTTTGTGTGAATAACTGCCCTCTTTATTGACCTACATGGAGTGTCGGTGGCAGCTGGATGATAAGGAAAAATTAAGAATGCAGGATGGGACACAGTGTGAAGACAGCAGCTCGGGCTCAAACTCTCTCATGAAGAAATGTACAGATGGACAGACAGGGAAGGTGGACAGTTTGAGAAGTGGGATCAGAGGGCGTGGTCGGTTCAATTAAACTGTCCAAATCACAGATGTAGACTTACTGTATATGAAGAATTCACTATAAACACTTCACCTGGAAGCAATAGATAATTATAGAAAAATAATTTGCAATTAATAATCTAAAAGTTTGTATTTCTTAAAAGTTTTTTTAGGGCATCCCTGCCCTGTGGTAAAGCGACAGACAGAAAGCAGCGCAAGTGAAAGGGTGCAGTATGCCACAAATGTTGCCGGCCCAAATTGAAAAGTGGACATAGCTGTCATGTGGCATACACTGTAACTATTTGGCCTGAAGGGCGCTCAATCCTAAAAGCTGAAATTTGCCTGTCAGCTTTACAGTGTTGTTTGTATGTACTACAGATTGAGGGTTTTTGTGTCGCGAGGTGTTGCTGACAGACATAACGTGGGTTAAAATAAGCATCACGGTTCATTCATACGCAACACATATGACCTCCATTCAAAGAGATATTCTAAAAGTAAGGCTTCAACTAGCTTCAATTAGCTGCATCCAAGTGTTGAGAAAATCCAGGCAAAATTCTTGCAAAACAGTAATTAAAAGCCAATTTGGAGGTTTGATTTTTATTGGACATTTGCAAGAAAACAGCTTTTTATTTTTTTTTCTGATTAGAGATGGAGCTTTCATCATACACATCCTGACCAGGAGAGGGCTGTGGTTTCTCAAAGGGAGAGAGATGGAGGGAGGGGCAGCAACACGGAGATTGAAATAGTTAAAGAGGAGGGAGAAAGCAGCAAGAGTCAGAGGAATTGAGGTTAGGCAGGAGATGGAAACAGGTAGAGGAATAAGAGACGCGTGTGTCTATATATAGGGAAGAGAATGAGTAAGACAGTGGGATGTAAAGGCTAACCTTTTGACAGCGCTGGAGGCATGGAAAACAACATAAAGATGGAGAGGGCATATTGGATGTGTAGAAGCTGAATATGAGGAAAAATGCGCGACACTGAGAATAGGACACTGTTGCTCGACTGCAAGATAGATTGAGGAGAGACGGGATAAGTGAGGTTGTTGGGGAAAGTGCCGGAGCTACAGTTGAGTCGTATACGTTCGGTTTGATGACATCGACTTAGACACGTAAAAGAGGAGAAAATGAATACAGCGCGAGAGATGGAGGTGAGGGAGCGCAAAAATGAGGGACTAGTTTGAGGAAGAGGGCGGTAGAGAAAGACAGCAGGGAGGTGGAAGAAGAAAGCGAGGGAATGAGGGAGGGGCGAGAAGAAGAGAATTTGTCCTGGCACTCCAGAAAACGACTCTGCGGGTGTAAAAATAATCTACGGTAGCCACCTGAGAGGCTGCAGTGTCACAGTGCGCCCTAGTTTAATTTAGACCCAATGCATATGACACGATTTTCTTTTTACCAGATTTTGTCCCAGTTAAAGTGTTATACTGTATTTTAGAAGAAAGTTAAAAAAAAAAATAACACTAGATTTGCTGCCAGAGGTGTCTTCCAGGCACCAGCGTGTTCATAAAAAGAAAAAAAAAAAAGTCTAGGACAGCAACTTTTGTACCTAATGAATTGACATTGTGTACATTCACCTTTATTTTAGCAGACAAGAAGACCTTCTTTTTATAGTGAAACATTTATCAACGTGTCAGATGCTGCATAATTAGAAATTAATAATGTATAATTCTAATGAGTGTGAATTTGTAATTATAGATTGTTCCCCACAGTGATGCCACAATATGAGAGGGTTAAAAGGTTAAAAAGAAAGTATGCATGTGCGCGCACACACACACACACACACACACACACACACACACACACACACACACACACACACACACACACACACACACACACACACACACACACACACACACACAAAACAAACTCATGCAGAGATTTAATCAAAGGAGTTTACAAGAGTTGATGTCCTGAATCCCATATTTTCTGTTAAATTTCTCTTCCTCCGTATCCGTGTGTCCGTGATGTGAGTTGTTGGGATAAAACCCTTCATAGTGAAATTTGAAAAGTCCTTTTACATCACAAATTATTCATTACGCTAACATCTTAGAGAGAGATGGTTCAATCTGGGGTTGGTTGCATAAAGGCAAGTTGTGCACGGATCTACTGACAAAATTGAAAAGAAATATTACTCAGCTTAAAAAGTTTGTCACGCTGCCCTCAGGCTATTTCAGAACTAAACAGATGTGTTTCTGAAATAATAATCCATGAAACCTGCCGATAAGAGCTAAACATGACTCATGGTTGTAGAGTGACAAATGCTAGAAGGAAGATATTTTAGAGACTGTATAAAAACCTTAGAAATACAGATATGTATTTTTTCTATTACCACACAACTTTGGAAATTCACAGTAAAACAGCCTTATTAAAGTTTCATTTTTCCAAAAAGCATATGAAGCATTAAAGGCATGGCCAGCTGTGCTTTTAAGTTTCAGAAGTCTTAATTCACTACGAAACACACAGACAAGCGATTATTATATCTAATAATCTAAAAGTCCAGTTATTCGTTAGATCTAAGGCATAGTTAGACTCTGTCTTTGTGCAACCAGCTTCTGCTCCTCTGATATTTAATTTCTTACATCATCAGTGATGTGTCTGTGAGTTCCTGTCTCTACAACATGAAATGTAGAGGAAGTCCAGTATTTAACCACATTTAATTAGCCTCATTTTATGACCTCTTATTCTATATTTAATGTCTCGGTGATAAATTTAGACATAAAGAAACAAAATGTATGTTGCTACGTCTCCGATTGCCCATATATAGGTGACATCTGTCTTCTGTTTCAGTACTGGTTCGAGAGGTTATCTCACAGTTTCTCTGTGTACGTGTCTGTGCAGTGTGCATCCAGATGCACAGAAAAATCTTTATATTTCAAAGTTCCTAAATCATAGCCAAGTTAAGGTACTACAGTGACCTGCTCTTTATATTCTGAGGATATATATCCTGCAAGATGTGATACTGTGTATGTACAAATGACACATTTGTAATCACCTCTTCTCCTTGCCGCCTCTCTTGCCTTGAACAGTGTGTATTGAACTATAGTTAGCCAGGTAGACATACAGTAGATAAACACTGACAGCTTGCAGACAGAAAGAGACAGATATAGATATAGACAAATATTTCATACCACATATAGGCAACGTTATGCTGAATTAGTTTGTGCACAAGTCTTTGCTATATTTTGGCTTTTTTTTTTGTTTTGTTTTTTTTACCCAACCACAAGCGTAGATATAATTAAAAAATGTAGGTATGTTATACTGCAGATCATCCAAGCAACCATACGAAACAACCCGCGATCATCACACCAAGGACTCAATCAAATTTGGACTTGGTAACAGTAGCATACTACATATTTATCAACAGGAAAAGTTCTTTATGTGAACATGCAGACAGTAATGCCAATCAGCACCACACAAGAACTCTGCCGCGATCTAACAAGTCCCAGGGAAAAGCCTGACAAAAGGGCTCCCTTGGTAAACTAAGATCACACACTCACACGCATGCATGCATTTAAGCACTCACACAAATGCTCCCTGCAGAAATGAATACATCTCATCCAGATCACACAGCTCTGATGGAGGTCTGGAGGCCGTCAAGGCAAGCAAAGCACTTTGCATGCAAAACACAGTGTTCAAATGTGGGAAACTCATGTTCAGTTCACGTCTAATTGGAGATCTCAAATCTCAGCTATTTTGTCTTTCCTGTGATGGATTAAGTTTTGTGATCGCATATTGAGGTTTTTTATGTTATATTTTAGATCTTTGGAGCAAGAATTCTTGGTTGTTAATCAGGCTACATTCAAAATTAAAGGTGATTAAGCATGAAAAACTAGCTGCCCACAACACTGCTTCCCTTTGGGCTTAAGATTCTTGGATATTGCTAAGACATTTAAATAGCAGCTTCATGCTATTCTTTTCAGATTATACTTCTTAGTTTTGTTTAAGTTTAATGTAATTATCACTTCTTAGACATTTCCCAACATCTTAGTATGCTGTTATCTTGTCAAAAACGAAGTTGGTAAGGAGACGCTGTTGGATAAGGGGTGACTTTAAATGTAGCGAGACTCAAGGACAGTACTGGTCATGCTATTTATGCCATTTTTTTGTATCCCCTCTTGCCCCTTCAAGTCACAAGCACTTGTGGTTTAAGAGGTGTAAAGTTATGATAAGATGTTGGATAAATTGGTATAAAGATAACAAGGAGAAGGCATTTAATCATGCTGTTTGTCACACCCCTTCCCCCAATTTCAAGAAACAGGCCATTTGTCAAACAAATTGAAGGGAAAGAGGTGTTGAATTAATGGATAAACAATCCTCACATTTCCTCGATTGTGTATTTCTCCCAAAAAAGTTAACAAATTGAATAATTTCTGCTAACACAGGGAATGTAATTCATCTCCATACCCTCTTCAACTGGCTGCTGATTGCAAGCATAGAAAGGCCTCAACCTCCTTACAAAAGTGGATGCACTCCAGTGATTTTGATCAGATTTATCCCCACTGAGGCCATTCCAATCACATTAGAAATAAATTCGCATGCCCCACTTTTCTTCCATAGCCTTTTCTATTCAATTCAGCCCTGAAGAATTGGTTGGAATGCCACCTGATGGGTGGCTTAATGCACTTTGTGTTGCTTCTTTCAGCAAATGGAATACAAATTGTGATTTAAGTTTAGATTTCTTAAGCTTTTCCTCATCTTAAATGATTTGTGCAGGGTAGTACATGGTAGGGCTGCTTAGGAATGGGTTTTTGAACCAAATGTCCACCTGTAGATGCTTTTTTTTTTTTTTTTTTAATGTCCAATGCCTGATATTGAAGGACCTTACTTCTCTCTCTCTCTTTTTTTTCTTATCATTCTGGATTTTTCTCACCTCTCTCCTTCTCGTTCGGTCTGTTTACACTCCTAAGGTGTATTTCGACCTATAAACGAACCACCCAGGGCAATAGTCTTCATCGATTTAGTCGGATTTGCCTGATTTCCCACAATTAAAACACAACTACTATTTTACATGCAGTGTCACACACACACACACACACACACACACACACACACACACACACACACACACACAGGGCACAGAAGGATACCCACCATGCGGTTGTTGCCAGACAGCTCATTTAGAACGACCTTCAGTCCTATTCGGGTGAGATTAATTTTAGAGGCTGACTAATGTAGTAATTGTCACTGCATGTTAGTCATTTTTCAGCCCGAATCTCATGTTAGTAATTTTTGTGCTGTCTGTGTGTGTTCTGGTAGGAGGTTAAAATAATCCTTATTGTCTATAAATATCGTTATCCCCCCAGGCAAAGACAGGAGTGCATTCTAATTCAACAGCACTGGGTTTTGTTTTTGTTAATTGTTTTTCTATTTCCTCGTAGAACAGGTATTTTTTTTTTTAGGTTTTAGCACAATGGAAGCACTTAGCAAAGCTTTTAGTTTTGTCCTCCTTGACCATTATCTTGCGCCAAGGTAGAATCCCCAACACACAACTCTATATCAATTAGACCTGTAAAATGAGAAAAGCCAGGAAATAAAAACCATCAAAACTTTTTCAGACACGTCGCAGATTTTCAGTGTCTTGGTATTTATAATTCCTGGAAACTGAAACGTGGCTACCACCTCTGTAGCTGTCAAGTTAAGACGAAGAGTGTTTATTGGCACAGTCTTCAGGAAATGAGACCACACTTTCTCAGAATCAGCTCATGTTCTTGCCAGTTGGCTGAACAGCATCTGACCCTCTGACTTCCCACCCACACCTTTCAAATGTCAGAATTAGGGGAACTTAACTTTCCAAAACCTACAATGTGATTTATATACCCACTTCATGCAGTCATTAGCCAGGTTTGCAGAGTCGAGAAAGAAAGCAGGTTTGCACTTATTTCTCTCTTTTTTTAAAAATTTTTTAGTCTTTGCACGGCTATTCCTGGCAATTTTTCATGTGAATGCCCAAGTGCAACACTATGAATGCTTAACAGAAAAGATTGTCTGAAATGTTTGGGTCTTATCCCCTTCTTTAAAGATTCATCATGTCTTGTCGCTCTCTATTTTTCACCATGATGATTACTTTTTGTTTTTTCTTAAAAAAACAAAACAAAACAGTTTTCATCTCTTTTTTTCTCTCTCTTCTTCGCAACGCCGATTCTTCTTGCTTCTCACGCACATATATTTACGCGTACACACTTAACCAACACCTCACGCATACCAACACAATTTATCCTGCACTTTGCTGTAAGTACATTGTTCAATGCCAGAAACTGTTTTGCTGCTCTGCCTTTATATCTATATACCATGAAACATACACTATTGTTTTATCATTGTTTTGTTACACGAATAGAGGGAAACTGTGTAGCCTTCGGACAGCATGTTGTTTCTTTTTGAACATATTGCTGCCTTAATCATCAAGTCGAGTATTGCACTGCTATGCCAAACTTGATCTGGATTTAAAAATAATTTTTTTAAACATTTTCTCCCGGTCCTTTGATATTTCATTCAATCAAGACTCAGAAAACGGACTCGGCTGGAGTACGTTTGACTGTGAACTGAATCAACCTTCCTCTCAACAAGTTGCTTAATCATGCAGAAAAAATACGAATTTGATCTTTTTAAGGATGTTTTTCCACTTTGAAAGTCTTCACGAGAACATTGATATAGCACACTAACGTTTAGTGTCCTGAGGTGGTAATGTATTTCAACAAAAATATTAAATGATGAATTACAGAGAAACGTGTAAATGGTTAGTATAATTCAAGTATTTTTTTATGTTAAATTTGAATGTTTTTAGAATTTTTCAGTCAAGCATTGTTTTGAAATGACAGTATGCATTATCAATTCATGAACAATGCTATCGTTGCACAAAATATGTACAAACTCAGTTGTAAAATGTACAAGTGTTTAACTTTCACCTTGGAAACATCCCTTTTTAGTGTCCAGCAGTAATTTTTCCTTGATAACTCTTTTCCATGTGAGCATGTGGAACAAAAAATCTTTAGGTAACAAAGAAATTCTGGAAACGTGTTGGGATTCAGTGTGCAAAAATACAGAAGAAATCGGTACTTAATATTTTTTTGCGTGGGACAAAATCTGTATTAAGCAGTGTTATCTTGTACAGTATGTTGGCTAGTAACTTCCATGGCGTCGTTGCTGACAGATCAGGCCCGCCTCACAATTGACATCCGATGGGGCTAAGGTCAGAAAGTTAAATCTGCGGACTCAGTTTAGCCTTTCTCTCCCTCGTACAGGTTCACGAATGTTCCCAGAAATAATTTTGTTCCATCACATGACCCCTGGGGCGCTCTCTGCTCGTGCACTGCACAGTTTACAGTTTTACATTTTCTCTGAATTTTGATGTGACTTGAGGTAATTGTGAGCTTCCAGTATCTGTCTGCGTTTGCATCGGAGAGGTCATTTAAAGGACGGTGTTGCAGCTATAACGGTTCCCCGTGGTCTCCCTCTGACTCTCTGTGTGTCCTTTAGCAAGATGGCTCCCCACGGTTTCAGACCATCATGCCCAGCCTCAGGCCCTCTCTGTCCTCTCCTTCTCTCTATCACTGCCTCCCTTTCCCCACATTCCTCCCTCATTTTCCTCCTGTTATCTTGCCCCTCTTTCCCTCCTCTGCTTTAATGTCCTTGAAGGAAACGGTAATGACCGTCTGTCTGTCATTTTGTTCTCTCCATCTTATCGCTCATTCTCTCTCACTCCTTTTCTCCTGTTCTCTCTTTTTGTCTCGCCTTCTCACTGTGTCACTCTTTGTCCACATTTTAAATACATTTCCATTTTAGAATTAAGTTGAATATTTTAGTGAAATCTGCTCGGTCTAATTCATTACTTTTGAGTTCCCCCATGAGCCTTCCCCTGGAAGCTCCTGGTTGGCTGCTCCAGAGTCCTGGCAGGGTGTAAAGATGACGAGGGTTTAGAAAACCCTCACAGTGAAAATGAGGTTGGCAGACTTACATTCTGGCTGGTTGCACCAAGTAAACAGAATTTATGTCAAATAATTCTACGTGACAAAAATAATTAATTTTTGCTGTGTATACATGAGACAAGTTAAATAACGTTTGCGGCACCCACGATCACGAGCATCAGACATGTTTTAATGTAAGACAGTCTTACAAGCATTTAAAATGTATTTTCTTTTTCCCTGAAGCATTTTGAAATTTGTCTTGGAAGTTGCCATAAGAAAAAAGTTATTTTTATTCGTATTATTATTCTGTGTAGCTCCTTTCCATCTTGCCTACAGTAATGTCTCCTGACAAGCCAAGGTCATATTAAAGTGCTGTGTGCTGCGGGGTGCCGCCATAGAACACAACAAGTTTATCACAGAGATGTAGAGAGAAGAGGGGATCACAGTCCTGCAGCATGCACCACACGGCAACTTTATTGCACGTACCAAACACACTCCAGCAGGACCAGCAATGAATACACTCATAAATACACATAAAATACTTGCAAACACGCACCCATTTATGGAAACTGCCAGGGAGTCACACACAACCACACGCACACGCACACACACACACACACACACACACACACACACATGCAGACAAAGACCTTCGTATGTTGTTATCCTCGTTGCCTCTGTGTATTGCTTTTGTGGGAATATGGTCCCTTAGATACGTCCTGTGTAATGTTTAACAGCGAGTCTTGTTTCTTGTGTTTAGGATCCCAGCAGAGAGGAAGCCTTGCTGCAACAACTGAGGGAGAAAGACGAGGTGATTCTCAGACTCCAAAGTGAACTGGTGAGATCCACGTTTGTGAACATAAATGATAACTTGGGTTTGGGTTGACCTCGCTTCTGATATAAATGTAAAACAAAATATTATCATTATTATTATTATTATAAAAAAAACTTCACTTTGATCAAAAGTGGTACTAGTTGGCAGATGCGGCATTTGCAGCCACAGGATTGACTGTTCGTGATCATTCGGTGGTATGCATACAGGGAAATAAAAATGACTAAAAAACTAAAAATCCCAAATACTGTAAAGTCTTTGCAACTAATTAGAGAAGCAACTTCATATTTCAGACACTGCGAAATAGAAGATTTGCTCATCTATTTATATCTCTGTCACAGTTTCTTTCTCTTCTCCTCTGATTTCCTGAACTTTGAAATTAATATTTAAAACAGCTTGAATGTTTTTGAATTATTTGTTTTAAGGATATAAATTAATGACTAATTGCCTTTGAAGCACGAATTTGCTCATTCCCTTTTAAGAATTAAAAATCATTATTTTTTAGAAAGGTTAAAAAAACATTTCAAAGAACTCCTAAAGTTGAACTTTTATTGAAGTCGGTTTCCCCAGTTCATTCCTTTTATGATTTTCTACTACGGTGTGTGAGACTGAACACTGCAGAGGGCAGAGTGACAGTAAAAAGACTGACCACAAAATGAGAGAGGAAGTGAATATGAGGAGAGTTTTATAGTTGGCTTGAAGTCACACCATCAATATCACATGGAAGCAGAGAGCCTGTCTTTTCCATCTTTGTTAATGTAAACTGCTTATTCATGCCAGCTTAATGTAATAGCAAAATTATTGGAATTCCAGTGCAGCCAAACGACAACCATATATATATATATATATATTTTGAATTGCCTTTGGAGACAAGTAATAGAAGCAAACAGTGGTTTCCATGTTTGGCTATTTGGCATATCCACAACATACTCATGTAATAGAGAGCTTTCCATACAAAATATATTGTCCCGCTAGTGATTTTGGAAGCTTTTTTGTTGGATCATCTGCAGAAAGGCTCTGTACGGCAACACTTTTCATCATTTCTTTTCTACACGTCTGTAATTTGTCACCTGTCCCATCAAAGTAATGCGATACAGACATTATGCCAGGCCTTACCAGAATAATATGCCACTGTTGGTGTGGTACTGTGAGAGATGCCGGTCCGCTGACTTGAGCCTCATGCGGCATCTGTTTGTCTGATCACTTTCTGGCACTTGATCAACTTGAGTTTCTTCCCTTTTTTCACTCTTTCCTCTCCTCTCTCATCCTCTCTCTCCCTTCATCTTCTTGTCAGCAGCACCTATCATCTCTCTTCTCTCCCTCAGTGATGTGTGCAGTTATTGTGGAATTAACACCAACATTATGCAAATTTTCACGCAGGCAAAGCATATAAAAATTATTTCTCTCTCTGAAATTCATGTTGACAGGCAATGCAACATGCTTTACACTCACACTAAAACACGTTTTTACGCTTCTCATTATACCTTCAGTAATAAACAAATCTGTTTCTGTTTCTGTCTCTCTATTGTGCACAAAATGTAGTTTCACACTGCCTCCTGTATACATTAAGGACATCTCAGTGAAAGTCGATTCAGTCGTCCATCGTATTATAAATGCTCACTTATCCGTTTTCCTCCATAATGTTTATAAACGGACATTAGACCTAAACAAATCAGCATTTAACGTTTTAGAAAACCGTTTTCCGCTTTCTTTGTAATGTACTTTATGTTATTCAGATGGGATGGGTCTGAGTTCCCTACAGCTAGAATGTGTGTGGTGCAATTAAATATTGAAAAATGGGAAGTCTTACCATGACTTCCGTTTTAAAGAAAAACATGCAACAGCTGATACATACTCATTTCAAAAGGAAATGGAATCAATTAAATGAAACATTTAGAAATGAATGCCTTAAAATGAGACAGTCAGAAGTCATTAATTGTGACGATTTATTTTCTGCTATGGTAGTATTTAACCGTGACAAGTAAAGATGTCATGGTCAATATGGTTTTTAACCAGAATTTATTTCACCTAGCTGTGTCAGGGAAATGTGATATGTGCTTGGGCTGGTGCACCAAATGACAGATTAAAACACAAATGGCACCAGTGCAGTGCAATGTCGTAGTAATATTTCTTTGTTGGACCTGATCCAAGGAGTGTCAATAATATCTCAAGGTGGGCAGACACATTCACGGACTGTCTTCTTTCAGCTCTTCTTCTGTTTTAATCTCTGTCTGTGGCTGGGATCAATAACTTTAAACATTACTTTTAATGGAAATCTCAATTATAAACTTTTTTTTTTTTTTAATTAGTACCTCTCTGACTTAAGTATAGTCTTTGTTGATAATAAGAACAAAAATACTGATTTTTATCAAGTCTGAATCACACTAGCCTTCTCTTTACGTACTTTGCTTTGATTCTTCTCTCGTCTTCTTCTCTTTCCTGTTTTTTTTTTTTTTTTTTTTACCTCTGTTACACTTTCTTTCTTATTTCCTCTATCTCTCTCTTTTCCCCCCCCCACGTTACACATTAATCCATCATTCAAGGTTTCAGATATGCAATTACCTTAGATGCTAGATATGCTGATTACCCTTCACAGTGTCTGTTTGCGTGTTTGTGTTCATCTGTTTGGCACTTCTCTCTGACAGAGATGTAAAGGCTCCTGCCACCAGCTGGATTTGATTTCCACACACTCTTGTAAAGGGCTTGTATGTTTTTTTTTTAAGAGAAAAAGTTAGCAAATACCTGTTTTTTGTGTATGTTCATAAATGGTCTAATATTATGCCGTGTCCTCGCAGCTACAGCCTAACCTTATTTTTATCTGCACCATATGCCCTTGGAACCCAGGGCGTTGGCATTGCTTCAAATTTATGAAGTTGTGCAGTTTTGGGAGCATGTTGTGCGTGCGAACGGTGGTGAGGGGGGATACTTGTCTGCGTGTAAAGAGAGAGTCTAAAAGGGAAACCTTGCCTGCTGCAGCATTTGAAGGAAAGGGCAGCTCATAGCCAATGCTCTCCTCGCTTTGCCTCCGTCTGTAAATCTGCCAGTGAAAACCTATGAATTATCTCCGAGAAGGACCTGCTCGCTGGCCGGCCATCACTACCTGTCACTTTTTACCAGTTTTCTTCTCTCTCTGGTGGTGCATTTTGTTGAAGGACTGTGCTCCAGCTGCAACATTTAGCAGCGGAGGACCTCCCTTGCTTTTCATCTAATGATAAGCAAGATTAATGAAAACAGATTTTTAGCTCAACCTGTCAGCTCACTTGTGCTGGATTTGAAGAGGACAGTATATATTTGGGTTGAGAGCTACAGCATAAATTACTTTTCTTTCATTCTCCTGACCATAAACCTGTCCTTACACTTCGTCCTAATTTGGTTGATTCATTTTAATCAAGGTTAATGAATTTCTCAATATTTCATTGCCGCTGCAACTTCCAACTCCTTCAGCTCTCCAACTCATGAGCAGTGTAGGGTGAATGATGAGCGACATCGTCATAAAATGACAAAGTGCTGGGTTCTTCTCATTCACAGGACTTGCAACTTGACTTTTCAAATAATCACATAGAGGTAGTAACACCGATAGGGAGGTTCTTGGTCAAGGTAAAAGTGCTGCATTTTGAGGGAAAGGCCCAATGCTTTCCTCTCTGTAAATCTGCCAAACTAAACCCATTAATTATACGCGAGAAGGACCTTTCTAGCAGGCTGGCCAGTACTAGCTGTCACTTTTTATGAATTCTTCTCTACTTGCACCCTTTGCCGAGGGTCCCTGCTCCAATATTTGTCAGTAGAAAAGTTCTGTAACCTCTTGGATTTCCAGAAGAGGCAGCCAAAGGGAAGAGATAGTTGAGGCTGTTTAGAGTTGCAGTCTCTCCCTCCCCCCCTTTTGATAGCTAACTAAGCATGGAAGCCAGCTGCACCAAGTGCTGCGAGTGGAGGCAAGGCAATAAGTCTGCTGGGAGAATAGTTGTTCTCATTTATTTGTATTTGATGTTTTTGTTTTTTTTTCTGAGATTTTGGACACGGCCGATGGGTGTGTTTGTTTTTTTTTTTTTTATGCAGGAGAGTGCCAAAGTGGCCCTGAAGATGAAAGACTGCCAAATGACTGACCGTACCACACAGACGGAGCATATGGGGCCAGAGGTGAGACGCTCACAGAAAACACGCGCACATTCTCTCTTTCGCTCTGTCGGACTCTAACACACACAGATGGTGTCGTGCACGACATCCAGAACACCTGACTCAGATTCTATATCACCAAATGAGGTGAGACAGTTGTATTGGGAATCTTCACTAAAGCTCCTTTTTTCTTCTCCCATGTTCCTACTTTGTTTTCCAATCTGGGATAATACATTTTAAGCTGAACCACTGCACCTGTCTCTCCACACTTCCTTCCTCTCTTTTCCATCTCTTTAATCTTTAATCGTTTCATGTTGAGGTAAAACTCTAATCCGTCTCAGTCTTTCTAAAGATGTTTTGCTGCAGTGACAGTCATATTATAGTCCACTACCTGCTCCTCCCCTTCTCCCCCCAATTCCCACAGTGCACAGAGAGAGTGCCTCCCTGCCTGCCTGCCTGCCGAACGCCCTCAGCTGACATGGCCTCTTTGGCTTCACTGGGGGCTGACAGTATGGGAACGCAGCAGACTTAATGGATGACTGTCTAAAAATGGCTGCCTGCATTGGAAACAAGAGCAGAGTTTTGGGGGTCTGTTTCTTTGTCTCTCTTTTCCGTCTTTTAAATCACTTTTTTCATCTCCTCTTCTGCTCCAAAGGTTCTTTTATACCTTTAATCCTGCTGTGTATGAAGTGACAAAAACACATTGTTAAAGCGTAAAAGCTTTGCTTTTGTTTGAGTGAGTCGGTGCACAATATCCACACTGACGTACTGACATATGCACAAGTGTTTGAGTTTACTTTTGCAATGTCAAAAGCGAAATGCTTTGCTCTTGACATTGTATGAGTTAACTCAAACTGCTGTTACTTCCAACAGCAGTAAAACTTTGCATGAGTTGTTGTGTAATATTTACCTGCACAGTTTCTGGAAAATAATAGTACACAGTTATCAGTTTTGTATTGTTTGGTTATTTGTATGATTATTCGACCTCTGCTGTTATTTCTGGCAAATACCAGTCACAATGAGAGAGAGAGACAGAGGGAGAGAGTTGCTAATGCTAGGGGGAGAATGTTAATTTGACGAATCAAGGAGCAGTCAAGTGCTTCATGCACAGAGGTTGAAATGATGCACTGTTGATATTGTGGGTGCAGAAGGGTTGGCAAACTTTGGGTGCACATATTATCAATGGATCTGTTCGAACCCCCCACACCCCCACCCCCACCCCCACCCAAAAGAAAATGCCCTCCCTACCATAATGTACTGTCAGTTTCGCTAGGAGTACAGAATCCTAAGGAGACCGACATACTGCCGCTATAAAATGAACTAACACAGTTAAATGAACAGTTATGATTCTGCTCTACCATATTACATCAAAGCTTCCCCTCCCAAGCCTGTCGTGATATTTACTCTTTAATATTGAAGCCTGCAGAATACTGAACTACAACACAGCAAGGTGATGCATTGCGTTTGGTTATTTTGCTACATCCTGGTGGTGGCAGGACAAGATCTGAGTAAACTATTCACTGTGGATCTGGTGTGTGTGTGCCAGGGCTGTAACACTGTTCACCCAAATTAGAGCCTAAGGATGGGAATTGCGCATGCCACCTTCACATGTCCGTGAAGTGAGTTAAGCAGCTGAATGGAAAGACATTTATGCAAAGTGTTTGTGTCAAACATGCTGGAAGAGCTTTCATCTTTACTCTACCTTGTTGGAAATGAAACTATTTTGCATTATGAACCTTCAGTAGATGGGTGTTTGTTGAAGCAGACAAGGAAGAAACACTCAGAGTTGAGAAAGTTCTGCACAGGTCATCTGTTCACCAACTAAAATCAGTCAGTCTTTGCACCAAAATTACAGTGTCGTGTAGGATTGCTAGTGACACTCCCCTTACTTTGTTTCCTCTGTCATGCAGTGAGTCACCGACACAAGTCCAGGCGAAGACTTGACTGTGCCTTCGAAAAATGCCGCTTTGTCGCTACATTCGTTTGAAGTTACAGCCCTGAATCCTATCATTTTTTATCATACCTGTCATCAGCACTCCTGTCATTTGTCTTTTTTTGAACATTTATTCCTTCCTTCCTTCACTTCACTTCGGTGTCTTGCAGCTGCACACAAAATAACACGCACAGGAGCGTTTTGGTCCGTTCGCCCCCGCTGACCAATGCAGTTTTCATTCAGTAGCCTGAAATGGCCACATGCAGTTGTATGTTTTCTGGTACCGGAGGAAGTGTGCGTGTGCGTGTGCGTGTGCGTGCGTGTGTGTGTGTGTGTGTGTGTGTGTGTGTGTGTGTGTGTGTGTGTGTGTGTGTGTGTGTGAAGCAGCCATTAGTCCTGGCCTTGGACAGCAAAGTCAATAAAATGTGCTGCTGAAAGTTTCAAAGTAACTTCACTCAAATAAGTTGCATTTAAGCCTCAGACAGTATAATTCACTCATTATTGGGGGGTGTTTGTGTGTTTGACGTATTGTCATGCATCAAGTGGCATAATTTCCCCATCAGTATGGTCATGCCATTAACAAGGTATCAATTTAGTTGAGCTACTTCATAACTCATTGTTTGTCCAGACATTTGTCTCTGGACTAAAAAGCCCAGAGAAAGATTGGGATGTAAATTGAGAGGCTGAAAAGTTGTTGATACCCCCGGTGATTTCTTTTTTTTGGGTGTAAATTATGATTAATTTTAATTCATTTAATTCAAACTATTTTCAGACACTCATTTTGATTTGTCTCACCACAACCACCAGATAGTGAAGAGTATGCTCCAAAACAGTGCATGAAGAGAGGTTTACTCTCCCGACGGCTCACACACAGTTATGTCACTTCTCAGAGGTGAAGAGGTCTGATTGATTGGCGGGTCATCATTTGAAAACAAGAAGGGCCTTTCGCGTGTCGTTTGCTCTGCGGGTGAAAAACAAGTGATATTAAAGTACCGGATATTCTGCATGGGGTCCTCATAGCTGTTGAACATGCTCATTTCATTGCTGTTGGAGGTATTGTAGTATTCCGAAACGTATTTACTGCGTGGTGCATGCTCGGACCCGCAGCGACCTTATCTTCCCAGCGCAGTCTGTCCAGTTTTAGGAAGTCTGGCCGGTGCTCTGGCGTGTGGCTTTGCTATCTATTATAAGACCATTACCTAGCCATAGAGTCCTCCATATGCTCAGGCCCCTTGAGTAGATGGGCTCTTAATTAGAGGAGCAGCTGGCTGCCCGCTAGCAAGCTAGGCTAGCAGCACAGGTGACTTAACTCAGCAGTAGCTTACAGCATGTGCGGCCTGATTCCCCCCCCTCCCCTTCCTCCCCTTACCAATGTGTGCGTGCATGTGTGCACGACAAAGAGAGACAGAGCCCTGGGTGTATGGGAGATGCTGCAGCAACGAGCAGAGGCCTATGTAGGTTAGCTACCCCAGTGCATCGAGGACAGTCGGCCAGCAACAAAAAGTGTGTCCACAAGTGGGGCAGCTATTTCCACTGCTTCTGCTTCTTCACGGGGTCGACCATCACACTCATCCTCTCACTCTGTACCTCACTCTCCTTTTCTGGAACACCCTTGTACTTTTCCTCACTACAATGTCCTCCTCCTTCCCTTCCACAGTCTGCCGCTTTGGTTCGCTGATCCCTGAAACGTGAAGAAGTTAGCCTCCTCTCCTCTCCTCTCCTCTCCTCTCCTCTCCTCTCCTCTCCTCTCCTCTCCAGGAATCCATTAGGGATTGTCCTGCCCTGGTTTCCCTGCATCGGACAGTCTGTCCCAGGGACAGCTCCTGGCCCCATCACTCTGTAAAAAGTTGGCCTAAAGTTGTATTTCTGTGATATAAAGTTCCTCCTTTATTCTACTTTCGCAGAGCTGCCTTGAGTCTCACCGAGTTCTAGGAAGGTCAGGAAAAGGAAAAGTTACTTGGGTTGCTGGAATGCATCTCATCCTGTCTCACTCCCCAATGTTCAAACCATTGTTTGCATTCATTTTGTGTCCAATTAAATGACAGTTTAGATTTTCATCATGCACATGTTCTAGAGCTGTAGTTAGTAAATGGAAATTTACAGTTTTGTCAAAGCTGTCATGAATAATTACTCCTACAGTAAAGTTTTACCTAGATTTACACAGGCGAACTGATTTAATATGCAGTATAGTGAAAAACAAACTACAGGACCTCACAATCTACGAGATATCAGTCCAGCCCTTGTGACCTTCTGAAGCTGTAAATAGAGCCAGAGCTAATTTCATTTGTGATATGAAGACATATTGTCAGAGTAAATTAGTGAGAATGATGAAAAGTGGCACCTCAGCAACTGATTAAATGTGCAGCAAAGCTTACTGACTTTGATCTATAACCATATAAAAGTCCAGTCCTCAAATGTAAATAAAACATCTCTCAGCAGATACAGTATGCTGCCATAACTCAATCGTTAAGTAGTATACAGACACAATATAGCTCACATTGGAAGATTACTGTATTTTGTAATATAATCATTGTAATTTTGACCCTTTGCAGGCCTCATAAAACACTTTTTAGCTATATGTCTAACAGTGGGACGACAAGTGGATCTTGTCAAATATGCTGCTAAGGAGGACCCAGACATCCACCGCAAGTGGCAGCGTAGTGTGAGTCAAACACAAACGTAAAAATGTGGTATGACCCCATTTTTTTTTTTTTTTTTTTTTTTCAAGTCAGCGCTTAAACATTTCTCTGTCTGCGAGTGTAGAGCTGGAAGGTAGGGTGAAAGGGAGACTGAAAAAGAATATAACAAGAAGGAGGTTAGAAAGAAAAGGCAAGGAGCTGCTTTATGTCCCGCAGAGACTCTTAAGAGCTGAAGGTATGGTGGCTGTTGGAAAGTTTTTTTTAGATGGGATTGAATCGATTGAGATTGCTTTCTTTCAGCGAGCTAATTTCATGGGCATTCTTAAAAGGAAAGTTTTATGGGGGGAATCAAAAGCTCTTCATGGTTAGCGCTCTCTTGTTCCCCTTCTGACTGCTTTCTCACTCTCTTCCTCTGTCATTTTCTGTTCTCAATAGATTTGTGCAACTTTTCTTTTTCATTCTCTTTTTCTCCTCTTGCTCCATGCCCCCCTCCTCTCTCTCCTTAGTAGTTTCTGAAAAGAATGTGCGTAGTTTATTTTCTGTTTGTGGGCTATTACATTTGAATAGAGAAACATTTAAGCACATCATGCAGCTTCTTCCCCTTTTGCTTCTCGTTCTATTTTTATATCTTAAAAAGAAGTAGACTGAGGTTTGGAGGGAGTTGTTATCTGGAGAGGAATTATATCTTTGGGTTAGGTGGGTCATTTCAAATGAAAAATGTTTTATTGTATTTATGTGTGAATTTAGGTCTTGTTTTGAAGGCCCCCTCCTGACAAGCTACCATTATAAAACATTAACATGTGTAAACATTAAGAATGTTGTTATTCAAAGTCTGCAAAATAAATATTTATGTATATATTTTCTATGGGTACAAAAGCCCATTAGTATAATTGGGACATTAAGTATGAATAACTTATATTTGTATAGGATAGACTCAGTTTTGGAACCAGTCCCTGTTCTAAACCCCAGATTTATCAGTTTCTGTGGTTTCAGGCACTGCTCACAGCTGTGGCAGATAAATGTTTTGATATACTTCGATATGTTGGATAACCAGAAACCCCCGACAGCTGATGTCAAGACAGGGCAGCAAAAAAATAAATAGATATTCAGTTATGTCCCTGTGTGACTCTGAAGAATGAGGTTGAAATGCAAATCTGTAAGTAAAGGGCAAGTTTACTCTGCTGACACCGCCCTGTGGGGGGCAACCCTTTGAAGTTGTCTCAGGGAAAAAAAATCATCAAGAAGACCAGCACATAGACTTGTATGCAGTTTAAAATGGATTGTGCCCAAATTTTCTTCAAGTTATACAGCTAGATCTGTAGATTTGATCTGTTCTTTATTATTTTTGGTCTTTTATCTTGAAATTAAGTTGCAACACTGAGTTAAACCGTAAAAAAAGCTCAAAATGACAAAGAGCTTTATAGAATACATAGGCTACGTCTTCAGAAAAAATAAGTGCTGCTGATGGTTTTTAAATCATGGTAATTCAACATACACAGTATGTGCGAAAAATTTAAAATAGAACTGGCAGGGTGTTTAAATGTAATTCATGTAATTTAACACCTACTGTATAGACTTATGCAGGAAAGTGTGATGATTGACAGCGAAATTCTCATAATAAGACCACATTTCCCATAAACCCCATCACCGCCAGTTTTGTTTGTTTTTTCTGCAAACCCGCAGGCGGATTGTTTTGATGATGAAAGAAAAGGTTGAAGAGCCTCACTAACTGTAAATGAGTCGTGTTTTGGGTTGATAAAGCAGCACACTGCTCCAACTATAAGTTTCTATTGATTATGTTTATTGCAAATAAATCGCAGGAATTTCCCGTAGATATTGTAAAGATTGGTTGAATTTACATTCATTATTCCATCACAAGATCATGATTGCCAAGAGGAAAACGGTCGCAGTCAGTTGCAATCATGTCACTTGCTTATTCACGCCACCTTTCAGCCATGTGAAAATGTGTCGCTACGCTTACAAAAGAAGCTAAATCAGAACCATTGATTCTTCCTCTTTGTTCTGTGGATGTTTTTGTTGGCCGTTATTGATCCAGTGAGTCTGGGGATGGTGGGAGGAGGGGTGGGGGTGGGGGTGGGGGCTTTAGTCTGACATTCCTTTGCTTATTATTGCTGTGTACAATGTTGACTCAGATCATGCTCAGCAGACCCCTTGTGGAGAAAGCGCTCCTAATGAACGCCACTAGCTGGTCCTTATGTGTCTTCCCGGGGCTGGGAACCCTGAATCAATATGAACGATGAGATTAGGATCACATGAATCTGCGTCATCAGTGCTCTCCACGTCTGTGCCAGTTTAAGTGGGAGGATGAAGGGTCCATTGCTGATTGTGACTATGTAGGTCTTCAACTCCTATTCCTGTAAACTAGATCATTTTGTACAGCCCAGTCCTTACTGAGTAATGGTGCTGCTAGGGATAGAAATAAGAAAGAAAGATAGAGAGAAAGAGGAGGAGCATGAGAGAGGCAGATTTCTGCCCTACTTACAGTTTTCATACGTTCTTCTCTTTACGTCTGTCAGACTTCTTGTCCTTCCGTCTTTCATCCCTTTCTTGTCAAAATTTTATGATTTCCTTCATCCCTCTTTTCTTCCTCCATTGTCCCTGTCCATAAAAAACGCCCTTGTTTTTGCTTTTCCTTGCTCTTTGCATCTGTGAATTCATCCTCTTTACTCTGATCCATATCTCCATCTTGATATTGCTTCTCCTTCCTGTGTCCCTGGCCAACACCACCTTTTCCCTCTGTCATCTTCATCTCCTCCCCTTCCATCGACCTCATCGTTTTTAGTCTCCACACCCTTCTTCCCAAACATTTTTTTATTTTTATCTTCTTTACCTATCTTTCTCTTCTTCCCTTCCATCATCATCATAATCATCATCTCTTTTACACGTTACTCATCCATTCTTTGATATGCTTTCGCTCTGCCGTCCTTCATTTCCATTTTTATGATCAGCCTTTCACCTGTATAACCGCTCCATTCACATTCCCTCCCTCTCCTTCATCTCCTTTATTACCGGTACTCTTTCACCCTGCCATGGTCCCCCCTGTCACTGCTCATCCTGTATTACAGTTTGTTGCCAATTCTCGTTAACCCTCTCCTCCCCTTTTCTACTGAGATTTTACTTAATGTTATAATGTAAAAGACAGAGAATCAGTGTGGTACGGGAACACTGGACAGCATGAAAACCCTCCTTGGGATCAGTAGTTATTGATGGTCATAACGTGTACTGGACAATTCTGTGGTGAGTCTCTCTCACATACTGTCCAAAACACAATTTATATCCATCATTATAAATCCTTTACAAACTGTGTTGTAATGTCAATGCCATCACTTTTGTCTCTGTGTACTACTGCTCTTCTAAAGAAGCAACACAGTGACGTTAGTCAGTACTTAAATGTAAAAGTGACATGTTGAAATATTCCTTTAACAGCACTATCACGAATAGCCTTGTTGCTATAATGCAGCAACAGGTTTATCACGCTTATACTGCAATACCTTGTACACAAAAACACACAATATATTTTGACAGACTGAACAGTAATGATGCTCGTGTACTAAGGCTATGAACCATCGCTACTTTATCTTAACCAAGCTAACGTTAGCCCTTGTGAACATTGTAAATGGTCTGTACTTATTTAGTACTTTATCATCTTAGCGGTCTCAAAGCGCAGGAGCAACTTGGGGTTTAGTGCCATGCCCAAGGACACTTTGGCACGTGGACAGGAAGAATCGGGGATCAAACCACCAACCTTATGATTAGTGGCAAACTTGCTCTACCATCTAAGCCACAGCCGCCCCATGGTGTGTGGAGCACTGCTGCTTCATGTGCTGCTGTAGCAATTGACAAAACAATATACATCGGCATGTTGTTGATATAAAATGAACATCTGAAACGCTGTCAACTTGAACAGGACTTTGCAGATACAGAAGCCTGTCTTTGAGCTGCTTAGATAAGGTTGAGATGTTCCTGTTTTCATTCCAAGTGCTTTGTGACACCATTTTCTTCCTGGCTTTTAGTCATCCATAACCTGCCTGTGATCATCTTGAATGATTGTCGACAGACATGACAAAGTGTTTTTTTTCCCCCTGCAAACCTGTCGCTGCAGCAAGTGCAGCTGCAGCAACAGACATGTTGTTTTTGTTTTGTATCTCCAGCATCTTCACTACTTTCAGAATTTTGGCATTGACTCCCTACTGTACATCCCTAGTGTAAACTGTACCATTTGTTGATAATATTTAAAAATGCTGTAAAATAAAAAAGAACTAAGTCTATAATAACTATAATAATACTAACTCGTTACTGGCACCATTAAGGCATCTTTAGCAGTCCAGAGTATTGTTGACACAATAGAATCTAGCACTGGTTTTACCACTACAAAGCATCTACACATTAAAGTAGTCCGCTTGCTGCTGCTGAGCAGACCCACATATTCAGACCAAAGGAGCAGTTAATACTGTTGGCCTATTAAAATGCAAACAGCAAAATGCAGCAAACTTATTGAACTCTTCAAAATAAATTTGTATTACAGTAACAAAGGATAATTTAAATGTAAATGTATATACAGGCTGTGTTTCCTCTGGTACCTTAAAGGAGGATGCCCTGTTTACCAATCATATTTCTTCATTCATTTTATTTCAGTGTTTAGAAATTGAAAATAATTAGTAACAGGAATAGAACATTGCCAGCTGGGATAACATTAATATGAATAACGTTGGTAACTATGGAGGAAAATACCATGGAAATACTGTTAGTTGGGCATTGTGCCTACGTGTTTACTCAGTTGCCCAAAAATGTTGTCTTTGTCTCATGGCTTCTCAGCACATTGTTGTGGAATTGGTATAACATTTGTAGTTTTTGACAAGCGCATCTCTGTGTGGGTACACGAAGAACAACCTTGCGTGGGAACTCGGAGAACAAACCAACAGTATTTATAAACCCTGTACTTCGCTGTGGTGTCACCCACTAGCTCTATTTTTTCCTTCTGCTCATCAAAAACCAGAGCCATAGACGCAAAGCACCTCACACAGTTCATCAGTGTTACAGAAAGGCAGCGAGTGTACAGTCAATAGATGTTGCCAGGCCTTTCAATTGAAAGTAGCAGATGAACGTGTGTAGTGTAGCTATGAGTAAGTGAATGCATGAATAGATTAATGGCAGTGTGAGACTGGTACGGCCTAACTCAAGGCTCTGGCATTCAACTTTTTAAACTGCTTTGCATCACTGACAATATATTTGTTCAGTTTACATGGACCTGTTTGTGGTATTTTACACGTAACGTGAAATGTCTGTCACTGATGAAGGCATATTAAGGGAGCAGGCAGTGTTGGAGGTTGATTTACAATTGCTGTGTGTGAAATATGAAGTTTTGTTTCGCTCTTCTGATCTAACAACAACCCTTCTTTGTCTCTGTCCTCCTCTTTTTTTTTTTTTTGGTTGCTCTTTGTGTCATCATGTCTTCTGTTTCCAGGGCATCAAGGCGCATGGGAGCGCCACTTTGTCATCAAGGAGACAACTGAGTGAGTGTCTCTGTTCTGATATCACCTGACTGGACGTGTCGTGGTCTACCTTGATGTACTAGATGGGAGAACAGAGTGTCTTTGATACTGAGGCTTGATTAATCTGCATGGCTCCAGGTCGATTAAACTCTGATCTGCAATTGTTTTACTTCACAAATCAGCTGATAGAGTGCTCGGGTCATTTCTTTTCCGTAATCAGAATGGATTGAAGTTCTTGAGACCCTTAGGTAGAGTAATAATTTTCACTCGAGGTGAGTATTCATCAGTGACTCATTTCAGTGGAATATATTGACAGAAATGATAAAAACTATAGTTACATCATCAAACACTCTGTGTCTAACTCATTTACATTAAAATGTGTAAATTGATAGATGCTGGTTATGAGAAGTAAAATCATGGTGGATAGAAAGATGAGCCAGTCTTAAGTATTAATCAAGTCCCGGTATGGAGACCTTGTGTGTGATGAATGCCACCTGCACTGCCTTGTCCTGTGATGTAGACAAGAATGCTGCCTTTCGTACCAACCCGAGTTAATCCTTCCCAAAGGAATGGTGACCCAGAAAGATCTCGGATCTGAGATCATCTCTTTTTTGGTTGAAGTCAATATAACAGAACAGCTCTGTCTGTTCGAAGCAGCTATAAAAGCCAATGTAATATTTTCTGTGGTTTGTGTCGGAGGGAAAAAAAATTGTTTGAGCATCAGACAGTGGTGCAGATAATTTCTCTTCTACTGCAATTCGATGGTGCAGATCATTTCTGTTATAAGCCAGAGATCTTTACAAATGACATGGTTTCAGATACTGAACAATGTGCAGTTCGTTCCACCTCTCTAAGCTCACAAGGCATTCAAGTGCTTAATCAAGTTTTTAGCTTATTTGAAAGAATACAAATCTGTATTTACAGTACGGTATTTGCACGGTAAAGTGCTCTGAAGAAGAATCATACATGCCTTCCTCACAACTCAACAACCACTCCGGGGTTCTCAAAGTATTTGCTGTGGTTGTAAGTGGTGTCTTTATATTTCCACTCTTTTTTTTTTTCTTTTCTTTTTTTTTTTTAAATGTTTTCATTCATAAACACTTATCAACTGTCTGGCAGGACTAAAAACAAGCATTTCAGCTCGAGTGTGTTGTAATTTTACAGTCAAATTATGAGACTAAAAGAGAGCTCGTGATATCAGGCTGCAGACTGTGGGAAAAGTTTGCATTTTGAATAATGCAGTGTAAAACACTGCACAGAAAATATTATGTTGCAGTGGAGTTCAGGAATTTCCTCAAGTGAAAATGCCGCAGGGGAGGAGAGCTAAACAACGTGTATGTCTATTCCCTGCCTACCAACCCGCACTGTACTGGGTCGTAGTCGAGCATGCTTTTAGGATTCAGAGCACCAACGTGTGAATGCAGTGTCCCAGCCCTCCTCTTCCCGTTCATTTGTGAACTTTAACCCTGCCTGTCATTGCACTATGAACTGCAATCCCACCTGTCAAAATGCTCCGGCCCTTTATTGACCTGTGTGACCTGTGACCTTATCCAGACAGGCTTGATCCTCCCCTCCAGTCCCCACTCAGCCACACTAACATTACATAACACACACACACACACACACACACACACACACACACACACACACACACACACACACACACAAGCATTCATAGGTATTAAATGCACACAAAGACCAAAGTCAAGCTCAAACTCAAGAAGGACCCATCAAATGTGAACCATACACTACTAAAGAGCTGTTTTTGTGTTTTTTGTGCACACACATGTGCCTCTGAGGGAAATAACCCCTGTTTGAAGGTTAAAGCATAAAGAGACAGTAAGAGCCATTAGACTGCCATTTAGGCAAGGGCACCTACGCACTTCCATGCTTTTGTATGAGTATGTGCTTGTTTATCTGTGTGTATGTGTTTGTGTGTGTGTGTGTGTGTGTGTGTAGTTGAGTTATTTTTGCCAAACATCCAGCTTTCCAGCAAGAAAGGCCTTATCGTCTTTGAGAGTGTGTGTGTGTGTGTGTGCATGTGTTCTAATGTGTGTGTGTGTGTGTGTGTGTGTGTGTGTGTGTGTGTGTGTGTGTGTGTGTGTGTGTGTGTGTGTGTGTGTGTGTGTGTTGGCGATTCTTTTTGCTCATTAAACTCCTCAAGGACTGACAGTAATGCTGGGCTGTTGAATTATTAGTCACTTCTGGACCTGTTGCAGGGCAAACTACATTAATGAGCTAAACCTCATTTATTTAGCAAGGTGAAATCAAGTGGCAACCAGTGTGGCTGAGCGCTGAAGTCAGAGATGCGTCTCGATGCAGTTCTTATAATGTCCACTAGACGAGACTATGTACACCTTTAACTCATTGGAGTCAGAAATGTTTCTTCCATGACAGTAGCTTATCCTCTTATGTGATGTTGGGGGCAGTTTTCTACATTTGATCTCCATAAAGAATTCATTTGGGTGTCAGAGGTGTATGTTTTCTGACTGTTTTTCCAAGCTCAACCCTCTGTGGTGGTGGTTCCCACTCGTTCAGCACACTGATCTCCTTTCTGGTTCCAAGAAGTTTGGATTTTTTTTTTTACTCCAAACAAATAACAATATGGCACTGTGTGATAAACCTGAAGCCAAGGCATCATAAAGCTGCAGATGATGTCACGGACACCATATCTGTTCGACAGTCTTAAAATTCTGACTAAAGTCGTAAACCGTGACATTAGGATGAAATGTTTTGCAGTACACGCACGAGAGCCTCCAGGTGGATTAGGCCTTCTATGAATTCATTTGAATTGTAAATACACAGAGACTTTGTGATTAAGAGCCTTGTAAAGCATACATCTGCGTTTACTGGTCAACAAAGCAGTTAGTGCTTGTGTTAATGTATCTGTGTGTGGTACAGGTGGTCCACTGATATCCACATCATTGGAAGGGGAAGCAGGTGGAAAGAGTGGAAAAGATAAAGAGGGAGAGAGAGAGAGAGAGTGTGTGTGTGTGTGTGTGTGTGTGTGTGTGTGTGTGTGTGGGTATTCAAGCCTGCCCAGTGGCAGTCACAGCGAGATGAAAGGTGTCTTTACCCAGGTGTGGAGGAATGTTGGAGGAAGTTTGTGTGTGTGTGTGTGTTGCACATGTTTATAAGTTGTCCTGGGGTCTAAAGAGGGCAAGAATGAGTCCCTGTTACGAGGGTTTCGGTGTGTGTGCATGCATATGTGGCTGTATCACATCTTTGATCCTCTATTTTGGGTACCCATTGTGATTCCCTTGTTGCCTGCCCAGACAGGCAGATGAGAAAGTGTGGGTGTGTGCATCTGTGGATGTGCTTTCGAGCCAGAGGCAGATATTTTCAAGGTAAAATTGGAAAGAACCAACTGGCACCTGTCATCTGCAGGTGGTACTTTTCAGAGGAGACTGAAACCAAATCATTACCAACAACCACACTGCACTGCCATACAAGAACCACAAAGGTGGGAGCCGTGTGTGTGTGTGTGTGTGTGTGTGTGTGTGTGTGTGTGTGTGTGTGTGTGTGTGTGTGTGTGTGTGTGTGTGTGTGTGTGGGTGGGTGGGTGGGTGGGTGTGGGTGTGGAGGAGGGGGTTGTGTGGGGGTGTGCATGTTTATGCGTGTGCATGCATGAGGCCAGCTTCAATGCTGGCTAGCTGCCAGAGCACTTATCTAACTGTGATCCACAGAGCTACTCACTGTGACTCCTAATTATAGACAGAGGCACTCAAACAGACACATATACACACAGTTTCTACATGCTCTCCTGTGTACTATTCACGCTAATGACGCTCACTCCCTGAGGAAGTACGCACACTCCTCTCAGCTCGTTCATGGAGGCCACCAGGACCACCTCCTGTGGCAGCCGAGCTCCCAGTCCTCTACTCGGAGAGAAAGTTACACTAATGCATACGCACAGACAGACACAACAACCTAGAGAGGCCAGTTTAGTTAGATAGAAGCAGAAAAGTAAAGAAAAAGTGAGCGCTGAAGAAATGCATCGAGAAATGGAGCAAAAGGAAAAAAAGAAGGGATGAAAGAAAGCTGCCGTGGGGAGCAAAGGAGATGAGAGAGCTGGACTGCCAAGAAGTGAAGAAGCCAACAGATAGAGATCATGTTGAGGGGAGTGGACAGCAGGGGACTTGGAATGGCTTGTGAGAAGAGCAGAAAAGGAGAAGAGATTTTGTTCTCTTTACTTATTGAGATCCAGGATGCATGATCACAACCCCCTCATGGTCCCACAGGCTTTCTCTGCGTCCCTCCATCTCCATGTCTACCTCCCCCATTTCTCTCTCTCTCTCGCTCTCTCTCTCTGTTTCCTTTCCTCTCTCATTGTCCTCCTGCTTCCTCCTCCTCCCTCTGTCACATTACGACATGGTGAGGATGGCACTCAGTCAAACGCTTAAATCCTTCAGGATTGGTCTCAGGTTGCATTAGCATGTTATACATCACTTTGCCATATGCGTTCAATAAAAAAGATCCTTTCCGGTAGCACTGAAGGACTTTATGCCCAAATCAGGATTTCCTAAGGTGAAGGCAACATGGCTTCTTGTGTCTGAGCATTAACAAGCTATTTACAGCTTACCACCTTTTTTTTCCTTTTCTTTTTATAAATCCTGAGTGCAAGACCAATTCAGTGCACTTAACTTCCCTTATATGGCCCTCAAAGCTTGATGAAAACATTCCAGGTGATCCATAATTAGTTTTCTAGTGCACCTTAACTGTGTCTTGCTCCTGCGTCCTCTAAATAACTTTACGAAGGTAACAGCACTGCTTCCACCACCTTCTTATAGACATAGTGCTGACAGAGGAGAACAAAGCAAACAGGACAGAACAGGACAGGACAGAAGGGACTGTAATGGCTACTGCTGTGCGCCTCTCATCCCAGCTAACCCCACCGAGCCCCGGGGGCAGCACAGGGGAGAGTGAGGGGCTGTCAGCAGAAGGTGTGCATGTGTGTGGCTTTGTGCGTCTAAGAAAGGAGAACAGAGAAGAAAGAGTATGCATGTGCTTGTGCAGGAGTCTCTGATCTGTGCCCCCGTGTACGGCTCTTGTCTCCCCCGCGGGCAGGGCATAACGGCACAGGGAGGTGGCACCTAACTGGGCACAGATGGCAGCGACAGACAGACAGGGACGGCGGTGACACAAACATAATTAATAAATAATTATCTGAACAATGACACTGGGTACACCGGACTAGGACAGGAGGGGAGAAGGAGCCGAAAAAGGGAAGACGGGAAGGAAATGGAAGGATGAGGGTGGAAGGGGGACGGAGAGGGTAAAGGAACGAGACAACATTCGAGGTTGTGAGGGAGGTGAGGGCCGAGGGGGAGTAAAGGAATCTCAGGAGAAGCTGTCAAGTTAAAGACAGAGGAAATGAAGGATGATTAAAAAGTTGCAAAGGAAAATGTGTGAGCTCCAGTAAACATCAACAGCTGTTGATATTACCAACTCCATACTTAAAAAAATGTCAAACTAAACTTAGACTGAACAAGTGAATCCAGAGCTGCTATTTCACTGTCCGCAGATCTGAAGCTTAGAAGGCACAACCTCAAAGGCACAATTTCTTTTAGTTTTGCGTCTGCAGTTCCTTAGAGGAGTTACAGTGGGAAGCAAAACGGAGAGATCAAAAGGCAAGTATGAAACTACGAAAAAGAAAATAGAAGGTGGAGAGAGGGCAGGGGGAAGGCACTCAACTTCAGACAAAAAGAGACAAGGTGAAAGATATAAATTCACTAAGAGAGAAGAAAGGGCGTCGATAGAGAGATGAAAATTGAGGAAAACATGACAGAGGAGAAAAGAGGAAGTCAGTTACTGTACATCGAAAGGAAAGGTGAAAGGCAGATGAAAGAAATACGCCATCCACTGGCGTTGTGATGGCTGTAGGTGGACAAGAAATGCAGTGTGTGTTTCTTGCTTGCCAAGTGTTTGTCACAGCATGCATGCAATTCTGCGTGAGTGTGTGTCATGTGCTGACCCATAACTACTCTTATCTGTAATGAATGAGGAATGGCTGTCTCTCTCTCTCTCTCTCTCTCTCTCTCTCTCTCTCTCTCTCTCTCTCTCTCTCTCTCTCGCTGCCTCTTGGCTCCCTCTCCTTCTCAAAAGCCATCCTCCCTCTCTGTTCCTCTTCTTTTTTTCTTTCATCCAGCACCTGTTATGCTTCCCCTCTGTCCTTTCTTTTTTCACTCTCTGTTATTTTCTCTCTCCCTCCCGCTCCCGCCAGCTCTGCCAGCTTTCGGTATCAAACACCATATCAGTGGTCACATATTAATACATCTGAGTCGCTGGTTAACATAATTAGAGGTCCAGAGTTTGATTGCAGCAGGCGTGTGTGTTTGTGTTCCTGTGCTGGCTCTCTGTTCTAATGTTCTAAAAAGCTTGAGACCACATTAACATTTTCACTTGGGTGTCCAGAGGCCTCCCTCTTTTTTCCCCTTCCTTTACTTCCTTACTCCTTTGTCATCTTCATTTTCTTTTTTTTCTTTTAGCTACAGCAAGTCATGTTTTGCTCACGTATAAATTCCTCCTACTCGAGGATACAGTCAGTGCGTTCCTCACTCTATTGTAAATTCATTGTATGCAAGATTTTGTCTTTAATATTCTGCCTCCTGTGTATCCTCCTTTGCCTTTACTTTGAGTTCATTATTAATTTGTAATGGCTCCCCTCCGCATTGGATATCTGCAGCTCTAAAGTAAAAAAAAATACGTACAACTATGAAATGGCCATACCAGTAGTGGGTACTCTTTCTAACTGGGGACTTTATCTTTTACATTAAGAATTTGTGTGTATAGGCCTTGTACTAATTGTACTAGATGGTACATCAGCTTTGCTTTATTGTATGTATTATTATAATCAATTAGCCTGATGGGAGGGGTTTACTACATTTGAAGGGGCCTCCTCAGGATGGAGGGTCAGTGTGGTTACAGAGAATGTAACAGCTACTTTGTTGAGACACCGTTGACTTTTGTAACTTTTTGGTTCAGAATCTTCTAGTTTTTTGCAAAATTTTTGTTGTTTGTTGGTACCTTTTTCTCCTTGTAAATATGTTTTTGCCACCAATCTGCACTTCGGGGAGACAAGCACAATACATTTCACCATCACGGTACCTACGACTATGCCATGTTTTGTGTTATCTGAGGGCTGAGGTTGAACCCCATCACATATAGAAAAAAAACATCATTGAAATATGTTACTCAAAAACCGAAAAAGAGCATAAATTCATTTGTAAGTGCTGTGTTAGGCTGAAAAGAAGAACAGTTTAATTTCTCGACCAGAAACAAATAATGGCAGCAGTTTTAGTTCACACAGGCGGAAAGAATGACGAGTGAGAAAGAGGGTGTCCCACATGGGAATTACTTGCTTTCAAACGTCGCAGGATATAATCTTGTCTGACAAAAACCTGTATTTTGAGTATCAAACATTTACTGTCTTTAAAGTAGAGTGGAAAGATCGCAGCTTTCTCCTTTGTTGAAGACAGCAGTTGTGGTCTGGTTGGTTTCACAACCAATGCAGTGGATTCCACCCCAAACTCTGTTTCACAGGTATTAAAATGTCCACTCCTTTAGTCTTATCCACCCCCTCTACTGAAATCTGGCTTAGCATTTTATGCGTAAAGTTTTCACCTATTTTGAACGTGGACTATGTTTTGACATGATATAGCCACTTTTTAGCCGTGCTTCTCTGATTTCTGCGCCAGCAATACATAAAATAACATTATCCCTGACCACAGTATTGGCTTCTGTACCCTGAAAGTTTAAATTACTGATAAAGTAGTCATCATCTATAGATAGCGTTCGGCCATTTTCATAAATCCTAAATTGTACTGGCATTTCCACCCCTTATCCTCTCGTCCTAGTCTTTGATCCTCCTCTCATCTGCCCCCACCCTCTACTGTCCCTTTTCCAGACCTCCTACTGTCTTGGCATCCTCTCCAGGTGCTGCTGCCTTTCATGGCTCCCGTCTCTGTCTCCATGTCTTAGCTCTCCTTTCTCACTTCCCTTTTTAGATCACCATTACTTCTGCTAGCACAGTGTCTGCGTCCTGTCTCCTTTTACTTCTGATGCATTTCTTACGTGTGTTTGTAAAGTCAATTTATATGCATGTTTGTTCTTCTGAGTGGACGAGTTTTTGTGTGGGTAAAGGTGCACATTTGCTGTCACTGATTTCGACTTTCTTGCTGTTGAATGAGCTTTTATTTATGGTTCTGATTAAGTTTGTATTTTTGCGAATGACTGTTGTCTGAAAGTCTGTGTTTGTAAATTTTTTTAAATGGCAATGGATTTCATTTTTAAACTGTGACTCACTGACACTTATTTTACATCAAAAGGCTTTTGGTAAGCTCTTGCTTTTTTATGCTTTAATTTCAATACATACTTAATACATGCAATCATTGACTTCACTTAAAGAATACATTACTCTTGTAAATGTTCTTTCATTTTGTTTAATGCAAAAGATGTGATCCTCAGTCCATGTAGTATCCAACTTAGTGTTTGGGACTACATTCACCCACGCCGTTTCCTTTCCACTCAAACACATCTCTGTGCTCCTTCGTGTGCCTCCCCGTCCATATTCATCCTCGTGCTTGCATTCATTTGTATGTGTTCCATGCCGATATTCCACCTCACTCATCTCACCGCGCCATCTCTTTTGTGTCTTCTCTTATGTTTTTCCATCCATACACGTCTACCTCCATTTGTCCGGATGCAGTAAGCAGCATGGTATGAAGGAGGAGTGCAACAGGTACGGGTGTCTGGGTTGGGTCACACAAAAATCCTGGGTCTTAAAATTGCTTTCTCCCATTGCTATTTGTTTTTATTTCTTTCCAGCTACACTGTATATTCAGTATCTTATATCAGATTTGTTGTGGAGGACACCGTCATAGAAACAAGACAAGAAATCCATATGAATGTCTTGCTGTTTTTTTTGTTTTGTTGTAATTGACTGATCTAATATAGCAGCCCATAGACTAAGTAATGGTCTTTTCGCCCTCTAGGCAGGGATAAGCTCACAACTGGCCCATGTTAGTGTGTGCCATCTACCATCTATCGATCATTATCTAACCGTTCATTGCTTAGCCTGTTTCTCTCTCCAATCAAGACAGCTGAACATTTGATTTACTTTTGTTATGGTAAATGTGACCTCATGAGTGTATTCCAAAGCATTCTAATTCTACGTGGGTCTCAGTGCTCTCAAGTGGCTCTCTCATCCCTGCCAAGTCTCCTCTCCTCTCCTCTGCTCCTCCACTCCTGGAGATGGAAATCAAATTCCATCTGCATGGTCTAACAGCGTGTGTGAGAATACAGAAAAAGAGGAGAGAAAGAAAGAAGACAGTGATTGATTGCGGCACGACAGCCACTTCAGTCCGTTGAGACACTACTTTCGGTAGTCATTGACTTAAGCATAGATTTAACTGGGAGTTTCTAGCTGTAACACAATAAAAGAATTGACTGTTTTGATTTAAGAGGATGAATCTTAGTCAGACTCTGTCTTTGAGAAGCCCCATAGTAATAATCACCAATTGAAAATAATTCCTTTTTCTGGCTGCAAAGATTTACAGGAAGATTTATTAACTCAGACACCAGTTTTATGGTCTATGTTCTTATAATGCCTTGTGAGAATGATATTTCAATAATCGTATTATGTAAAGTTTGATGTCCTTAAAATAACCTGCATTCATCATTTCCTGTTCATTTCTAATCAACATTTATTGTGCGCCATTCGTGATTCTCTTTTGATTTATAAAAATCAATCCGTTTGACTCAGCAGTGATTTGCATTCCCTAACTACCTGTCTGAAGTAATTCATGCTGAGTAAAGCCACAGGTTGGCCATTTTGATTGATGGCAAGCGATTTGCATAGCTGTGATTGCATTGCCCTGTTGGCTGAGCTGGGTGTCAGGACTCATCTCAAGTCCCTAAATCTGAGGCTAAATCAGTTTTTGAACTGCTCTTTACACATCATACAGCATTTATATGTTTATCGGATATGCCTGAAGGCATGAATTCATCATATGAATTATGGTTTTGCGAGTGGACGTAGGTGTCTTTTTTTCCCCCTTCCACTGTGACTCACCTATTGTACCCTTCTTGTTTAGGCTCAGGGCACTGTGTTTGTTGTGAAGACTATTAACCCAGGTACAATGTAAAAGGTTATTGTGTGACTTTTATAATGTCGGCTCACTAAATGGTAGCTCTAGCTAAGTGTTTGTCATCTGGTAGATTTGGAGTCTTTCTTATTATATATGTTCATCAGCTGAACGAGACAGTGTTTGACACTGAGCTCGGGCAGATGACAGTGTCCTCAATGTGCATTAGCCTGCATTGTACAAAATTGTCTGACTGAGTCGGATTTTGTTATTTAAATTGGCCAGTGAGGACAAGTCTGGGCAAATGATCTAATGAAGAGAGAGTGTGGAAGATTGTTAGCGTAATCGGTTGACAGCCGCATAAATCTGCCTCTGATAGAGATATTCCTCCACCGAGAGGAAGGCCATGCTGCTCACTTTGTCTCCAGTGTGTTTTAACACGAGAGAAGTTAATATTTTGTCTGCCCTTTGCTAATGATGTGACATGTTCTTCCACGGCTGGGGATTACGTAAAAGACGTGCTGCTGAATGAATATAAAGAATATAAAAGGAAAACTTAACAAAAAAACAGAACAATATGTAGTCCCAAACACACAAACAATGATAGCCGGCTTTCAGACAACAACAAAGCCAGTGAGTCCCTCTTTGAAATTAGAACGGGGGCCTTCACTTCTCTCCGTCAGAATTAAAGTGGATCAGAGGGACATAAAGACACACAATAACAAGTTGAGAGTGCAGCAGCCTTCAGAGCAGTCCATTTCCCCTGACTTTACACCCTCACCTGCCCCTTCTTTCCTGTTCAGTGATTGATTCATTTGCTCTGACCATATGAAGATGCTTCATTTACTGCAGAGCATTTTAAGCATTGCACAGTTGACCGATTGATCAGTAGTAGTAGTTGACAGATTGTGGAGCTTTAAGCACTTCATTTCACGGATGGGCATTGGAAGTGTGTAGCTCAGCGTGAGTGTGTGCCGTCACACCACAGCAGTGGTGTGTGCATGCGTTATCAAGGATCTGTGTATTTGCTCGTGTGGAGGTGTGTATTTGTGTCCATATTTGAGAGGAGTTTGTGGTGGTGTGAGAGCAGGGGAACAGCTGGTATTACTCACCATGTGAGGATCTCAAGGGGGTAAGACATGAGATTATCCTTAGAGCACAACAGGAAGCTGCTTAAACTCTCCTCGAAACTAACCAAGCACTTCCTTTAGCTATAGTACACTTTGCTGGGCATGAGGGATTCACGCTACGCTTCTGCCTCAGGTATTTCCTTTTTTTTTGTTGTTACATAATCAATCTGTGCACTTTCTAGTTTAGCTGGGCAGGTAAAATCATTTCCAGCATTTCATTTGTAATTTGGCACATTCATAGGACAATATTGCTCACATTTTGTAATAGTAATTCACTATTTTAATGTATCTTTAGCTTATCAAATTGCTTTGGTGACATTCAGTAACAGTGGGGTATGAATGTAATGCAATGAGTTCTGCCCAGTAGCACAACATGCACCAGGATATTAAATAGGATCTTTCAGAAGTCTTCCTCTCCCCCTCTATTTTGTGCACACTTGCCTCTTTCCTTCATTACCATGGTAGACCAGGTCTTTATTAATGAAGGGACATCTGTTTCATTAAAGCAGAAAGATGCCTGGGAGAGGGAGATGGAAGGGGTCTAAAGAGGAGCACATTCAGCGAGCGAGAACAAGCGAGGGCCAGACATGAAGAGATGCCTGGTGGTTGCAGGGTGTTTGAGACCGAGTAAATGGAAATAAAAAGCAAAATGAAACAGAAATGCATGAAAACAATTAAGAGGAGATGTCTGACCTTTTAGGCAATAATCTTCTCATTAAGACTGATACAGTGCAGAAGTGGTCCCAGCTTTCACACCCATACGTGTACAAATTACCTCTCATTTATCATCATAAAAACGCTACCACAAACATAAAGGCCCTCACAAACACACATGACTCTAAGACAGAATAAAATAGTAAAGCATTTCATCCATCATGGTTATAGCATGCAGCATGAATGATTAGAGAATAACACCGCCCATGGCAACTTTTAACCCTTTCTACCGTGGACGTCTCTGTATCGAGACCAGGGTCTATTTGTTGTGAAAATACCACTGGCGCTATTTTTAAATGGTTTTAAAGCATGGCCAATTCAGTCAAGAGGCCGCCTGGTGCTACTATGACCAAAATGGATGTAGCATTATTGTGATCTAATTATATCGCATCAAATTTGGTAGAGAGAATTTACAGTTACTGTTGAAAATTTTTGATTTTAAGTTATTAAACCTCACTCTGGCCTGGTGATGAGGATCAGGTGAATTGTTTGTATTTCGATCCCAATGAGTTATTATGGTCTTACAGTTTTGCAGCTGTTACTGACTAAATTTGGGGATGCACCCTGTCCACTGCTCACAAAAACGTGTGTATCTCAGGAACTGATGAAATTTGTACCAGTTACTCAATACAGGTCATATCTTTCTCCTGCTCGTGCACCCGCACGCAGCACAGCACTGTGGCGTGCACGAGCAGGAGTCTCGGAACTTATTGATCTACCCTCGTATTACTCATAGCTCATAGCTTTAAAATGACTGTGCCAAAAACAGTGCCGCAGGGGTAAAATAGGAAACCAAATCATAGAAAAATACAATTTGTCTATCCATAAAAGCAGTAACATTTTAGTAATAGAAATATCGAGTTGACCTATGTGAATTTGGGATCACAAACTCTCTTTTGAAGGATGAATTTACAATTGTGGAGACACTGAAACTCTTGGCACCATTTTTAATGTTTGTAATATTGCACAGTTGGTCCACCTCATTACTACATAAACAGTTACAGTTTACAAATAAATATAAGAATTAACAAGAACATTTGGAAATTTGTCCACTGAATAAGTGTTACATATTTTTGCTGGCTCAATGAGGTATTATGACTGTATAGCCTAAACATACTACCATATATATATACTATATCACTACACAGAGAATTGTTGATTTTTATTCAACGTCACTTCATATTGCAGTTGAAATTGCTAGATGGAACAGGCTAATATGAGGAGTTTTAACTTTAAATGTTTACTGATCTGCATGTGTCTGATCTATTGTAAGTATTTCAGCATCTCCTCCTAATGTTTGCAAGGCAGACAGCCAAATTACCCAACCGGCTGGATGTTGTCAGTCATATAAGTTTAACTTAATAGGTAATTTTACAGCAACTTTGTGCTGATTTTCCATTACGTAGTGAAGGTAACCACACATGTTCATTGCCGGTGTTGCTCCATTTCACTAATACATATCTTTCACATGACTGTAAGATGGAATAATAATGGCTAAATACATCAAAAGACTAGAAGATTGAATTACTGTCATTCTTGCCATAATAGTATTCAGCTTTAATTTAATGTAATTATGACTACCAGTTGAATGTTTAATTCAGGTAGTTATTCTCATTTAGTATTATCACATAATTGCTGCACATTTCTTTCACAGAGCAGAGTTACCTTGCTTCGTGTTATCTTATTGCATGAACCCTTCTGCTGGAGAACCAGTCATTTTACTTTAAAATATTAAACAAATGGGAAAGGAACAAAAACACCAACATATCTTGATACCTTGACACACAGTCCTGTCTTGTTTTTACCTCACTAAGAAATAAGGTTTGCGATTCATAGCAGTGTCATTCACAAGTACAGCTAGCCACATATATTTATTAATAGCTTTTGTCCAAAATAAGAACAGAACAATTTAATGACCTAAATGAACCACACTTTTTGAATTACACGAAGACATCCAATTTGTGCTTGGAAAGATGCAATAAACGATAGCTCACACCTATTGTACCTCAACAGCTGATGGTCATCAACTGGCTGGCTGAGGGTGTGTTACGTTTGCTGATTGTCCTTTATTGGATGAAATAAAATAAAAATTGAACAGGACATTCACAACTTAGATTCGGCATTGTCATTAAAATGGAAAGAATAAAAAAAGATTAGGTTGGAAAGCATATAAACTGTGAAACAACAGCAAAGTAGAACAAAGCAGACTGAGTGGACTAGTAGTGAAATAGTAGTAAAATTGGACTTTATTTTAACTGCAAGTGGGATATTTAAAGCCAGGGTGCCGGGTACAGTAAGTAGGAAAAAATGAGAACAGTGGGAGAAAAAAAAAAAGTGTTACAGAATGGAAGGTGGTAAGAGGAAAATCAAACTGAAACAAACTGCAAGATAAAGAAAGAAAGTAACACTCAAGCCAAGAAAAGGGGCAGTATCTGCAGTGTTAAGGTCATCCACAGCAACTGAGGTATTACACACGTGCACACACTCAATGGCCAAGGTCAGAGAGAGTCACAGTAGGATCACAAGGTCCCTGCAGAGGGCCAGGTTATAACTGACAACTGTAATTAGGCTAATTAGTGCAACAAAACCATCATCACAGTGGGTAATGACCTGGGCAGGCCAGCAAGGGTGATGGATGGGAGCATGGATGGATAAGAGAGAGCGAGAGCAAGAGAGAGCGACAGAAAGAGAGAAAGAGAGAGAGCGAGAGAGAGAGAAAAGCAGGTAGACGAAGAATATAATTAGGGTAAGGCTAAGGGGAATGATGGATGGATTAGTCAGAGCGGGAGAGAGAGCAAGATAGACAGCCATTAACTATATGAGGATCATGGAGAGAGGAGGTGGCGATATGAGACACAGACGGGTGAGCTGTTAGACACCTTTGATCTGTCAGTCTTCGACAGCCTGTTGTGCTGTTACCGCCTCAAGGGGTTTTTTCTTTTTTTGTGTGTTTCAGCCCGAGTTTAATTTGAAGCAGCCCCCTCACAACACATTCAAAATACTGTGTGTGTAATGTATCTGATCTCAGATAAGCTTTAGTCCCACGGCACTCCAACGGTGAATGAAAGATTAAAGTTGAATGTTTAATGTACATTAGTCTTATATCCCAAAAGGTTCTAGGTAAGAGCTTAAACTGAAAGTGTTAAATCATGCCTGTTGGCACTTTCTTGTAAATAGGGACATGGTGCTGGAGAACCAAGGCGAAACCTATTTAATACAAGTTAAAGCTAAAATGGTTATTTAAATAATTTGTCAGTCGCAATCAACAATTCTGTTAATTCATCATTACAGTAATTGATAAAGAAAAATGCTAAATGATAAGGGTGTAGAAATTTTTGTCTTTTAAGACGCATTACAATGTACACCCGGAAAAGTAGGCATCGATGCGGTGACAGAAAACAATCACACAAAATTACAGTCCACGTTTCCCATACATTGGATCTACTTGAGCGGCAACCACTCTGCTTCATTTTACATAGAACGCCTCTTTTTGGCCACACATCCATCTGAGCTGCGGGAACTGCAGTGACTGAGTGGGGACACAAAGCTTATTTTTGCACAGCTGCCTAGGTAGCATCTGCTGATAGCCTTAATGTGAGGCATTTAGGGGACATCTGTAAATTGTAGAATCTACTGCTGGTCTCCATGTCCACTTATGTAACATCTGTAAACACTAGTGTCTATCAATAGCTTGTATAAAAGATATTTGGGAGACATCTGTAAATTGTAGCTACAGAAAAGAACCAGGGTTACCCTCTCCCGCTTCCAATCATTGATAGATGAATCATAATTGAATAGAATCGTGAAACCAGTTAGAATTCACACATCGACTAAACGTTTCTCCAATTGTGGAAATTTCCTTCCACTTTGTTGTTTGGTTGGATAAATATTTTTGGGTTTTGGACTTCTGGCTGGATATTTGAATATGTGCTTTTGCAAAATTTAGAATTTTCACAGTTTTCTTAATATATTTTTGACTTAAGTGGTCAAATAGTTGTCATAGTTATCAAAAAAGAAATTAAATATTAGTTGTGGTTTTATTGTACCAGTTGGACCAGTTACATTTTGTAGATTTCATTGGTTTGCAAATTAAGTTAAAAAGTCAACTGTCCATTTTCTGGACAATCTGGCTTGGTATGTTGTTTTCTAAAAAAAATGATGGCCATCGAGACATTAATCTTCATCCAACTGCAGCGTTGTAATGCAAAAGTCAACCAAAACTATGTAAATATTTTTGGTACCCATAAGCCAAATCTGTACCCACCCCAGCCCGTCAACTCAAGTGGCTCATTTGGCCACAAACACACACACATCCAACCATCCGGCCACAGTCTCGCTTCATATGGAATTAAATGTCTTAGAAGCAAAGAACATGAAAGAATAAGACACTTGAGTGAAAGACTGCGACACACACACACACACACAGGGGAGAAGAAATGGGGAGTAGAAATAATTGTGAAATGGAGTGCAAGAAGGAGCGATGGAGAGAAGTAGAAGTGTATGTTTCTACACAGGACTGTGTACATCATTTAATAATTGGCAGCTGCAGTGGAACGCACCAGCTGACCTCTGTCTTAGTGAATATATAATATACATATATACTTGTATTTTAAAATATGAAGTCCTTTCATGGATAAGGCATTTCAAGTTGGTTTGACTGAATCAATTTAAAATTATTCTAGAGCACCTGAAATGTCACAACGAGGAACTGATATGATGGGTTAAGAAAAGTTGATGGAAATATTTTTTTTCCTTTCAGTGCAACATTTATGTAGATCATTTATAGATTATGACATCTGAAAAATATGCCACACATACACAATTTCACAATATAATGCTGTTTGCTGACAACACCCTCATTTTAGTTTTCTATCCTTTTTCCCTTCACCAAATTTGAGAAGTGGGTAACAGGCTTTGAGAGTTGAAAACTAATCCTGAAACAGGCAGTTGCTCCAGTTAAAGAAGTGATGTCGAGCTGCTTTGCATCAGTCCCTGAAAATGCAACATGAGGTCTGTTAGTAATTCTGTCTTACTCCTTTTTGAACTCTTCTTCTCCGTCAGTCTGAGGGGGAGGATTTAGGTGGGCGGATGGATTAACTATGTAATATTGGTGCAGCTCTGCGTAAGATAAGTAAGCCGCCTTTGCAGGACTGGTTCTGGTAAGATATAGTTTGATGCCACCCTGACCCTTTTCTACTTTGTCCTCTAGTCATTCTTATTTGTTTGTCAAAATGTTGCGAGAAATGAATGTATGGCTCAGCCAAAGGAACGTTTGAGCAAATGAATTAATCAGGACAAATGGATGGATTCTTTTTTAGAGGTGTCAGGGTAAACTTCACAGTTCAGTATGTATGATAGTTTGGTAATTGGTAAAAGTTCTGTACCTTTTCGGTACAGCAGAGACAACAAAGGAAATGCAATAAAATAACAGTTTTATCATCTACGATAAGAAATGTTCAACAGTGGCACATTGACCTTAATGCTTACTGTCACAGTGACGGCACATAAATACTGGAATATTGTCCAAAAAAAAAAAAAAGATAACACCAATGTCAGTAATGTTCTTTTTTAAGACCATATCTTCCATGTTGGAGAACCCAAGTGCCATTGTTCCTCAGTTCAGGTCATATGCAACAAACGTTTGCCCTCAGACAACATCGCTGTTAAACTTGGCGTTGACAGTCTGACCCTGGGGGACAAATTCATGGTGCACAACCCTGTGAATGTCAAAGAGAATCCACCTGTTTGTGCCCATGACCAGATGTGTCTGTTTTGGTCTTGGACAGTGACATTCTGCTCCTCTTGAAATGTGACTGTCACTTCAAACATTTCACCCGGCTCATTGCTTCTTTGCTGTAGGCTTCCTGAAACATTTTAAGGGTCTCCGTTGGCGATTTCCTGAATTCGACACAAAATTTTATGTGGACTTTCGGCCCAAGTTTAAGGTACATGTTGAAATGGCAAATTCACATATCGGTGGTCACAAAAATGTGCGAAACCCAGTTGTTGATGCTCAAGGGACGTAACTTGGAATACTTGCAAAAGTTATTGCTTCCCCCTCCTCCACGCGCATTACTGTGCTGCACTCTGCCAACAGGGACAGTTTTCCAACTTTTTGATCACACCTCATACACATACCATTAAACCCCTATTCATTTCCCTTTATCGCCCTCAGTTGTTAATTATAGGCCTGCCAAAGTATCAGGAAGCCTCTATAACAGTTATGTTGATCTGCTTGAATCATAATTTGCTAATGAACATTATACCCGGTGTGACCTTGACTACTCGGTAATCTTAATCAAGTATTTTCTTTTTGATGCAGTAACTTTCATGTGCATTAGCAGACTGAATCAACAAAAGAGATTTTCTTCAATAGGGGGATGAGACACCTCTCCTTTAATAATTGAGCCAACTGACAGGTGTATTTTAAATATAAATCTTGAACAATGTTGTCTGGAACTTTTCCCACACAGAATTCCTAAAATAATCACCAGTGCAAGGAAAATACCGCTTTGAATCAGTGCTTTTCCTTTGTCAGTACTCCCATTTAGATCTTTGTTTTGGCATGGGGAAGTATGGCTGTCTTGCTGTATTCAAATCTGCATGCTCTTGGTTTGTTTCATGTGACTCTAAACGATGAGATTTATTCTCCAATCAGATGATGCATTTGTCTTTATTTTGCATTGACTCATGTTGGTCTTTCACAGACAAGCTCATTAAGATTGTTACTAAATGGGCTTCAACAGCTTTAATGAGTTTTTCATTGTCCCATAGTGGATAAAAAGACATTTAAAAAGGTCAGATCATCACTGATATTCTCTGTTAAAGAAAAGTGACTCTTGGATAGCTGCCCTTTTAAAAGTTATGCTATCGTCACTCTGCCTTAGTTAAGAAACAACTTTAAAATACCTCAAATTCTCACTTTGATCAAATGAAAGATATGTTTATGTCTTTAATTAATGATGGATACAGCAAGCACAGAGTTGAGATATGAATAAATCTGTTTATCTTTTAAAGCTAAAGCATAGATGGCAAAGCCTTTATTATGCAGAGTCAAAAATACACATGTATGTTTTTGTGCATCCCTAAATAAAGTTTAATAATCTCAGCTCCTCATGTTTAAAAGGGAAAAAGGCTGCAGTCTGCAGTGGGTTGTGTGTGCAGTTGGAAAGGATGCGTGTATATAAGAGGTAAGAGTGAAAAGAAGAAAAAAATGATTATTGCCGTAGTTTTCCCTTGGTATCAGGCAGTTATCATGTGACTAAGAGCCTTGATTTTTTTTTTCATAATTTATGACAGGTATTCATGTGGAAGAAGTGGCGACATGTCATTGTCACTTTGCAAGGAATTTCAAGTGTTATGTTGTTACGCACTGTTTTCTGTTTTTTTTATCTGGTTACTCAAATGTGATTGCAAAGAGTTTACACCTGTCAGATCACAGGTGTAAAGTTAGTAACTTTCCCACAAAAAGACTGGCATGAGGGTGCATTTGTTAGAAATAAAATACAGTAGCGGCGGAGGTCATTTGGGACACGCAGTTTGTCAGGAACGAAGGGGATGTAAGACAGATATTTAGAAGTAGCTGGAGAGTTAGGATAGAAAATCTCAGAGATGCCATGGGTGCCAATGGAAAGGAAACAGGAGTCTCTATAGTGTAAGCATACATTGCTTGTAAAACTCTCCAAGGCATTTAGCCTGAAGGCCCTCAGGAACACTTCCACCAGCAGGCACTGGAAGGCCCTTTTGTGTGCCAGGGTTACAGCAACAGAGATAGTGGTAGAAGCTGCAGGATGTACAGTTACATCAATTCATCGTTTCCTGAATGATTCTGTGTTAATTGAATGTAGTTATACTACTTAAAATGTTGGCTCTTATATTTTCCATAAGCACAGGTCCATTTCTCCCTTTAGTGAATTTGAGACTCTGAATGACCCAACAATGGAAGTGTGACTGTGTTTCTAAATGTTAGCCACTTGATGGATCTGCAAGGAATTTTTCCTGGTTTCTGCCTCACTGTAACCTTAAGTAGGAATAAGCGAACGTAAAAATTGCTTGAATCCAGTCATCTGCATTTCGTGGAAATTTTAACTCATAAATGTAGCAGCATTCTGCATTCAGCAGTAATGCTTTGAGGTCAAGGTGTCCCATTTGTCTTTTCTTTCTGTGTCAGTTACGGTCAGAGTAGCACAAACAAATAAGTAGCACCGAGCAGTTATCTGCAATCGTGAGAAGAACCAGAGCCTGTAACCGAGCAACTTCAACTTAGCATCTTCACCATGTCTTTGGCTTAAAAGTGAAGTTTGTGCAACATTTGTTCATTCTGATGCTGAAGAGGGACTGTGCAAAACATGTTCACCATTTCTTATCTAAAACTTTTCTGTGTCCTCAAGCTGTATTATGTAGTAAAAATATACAATATCAGATCAGGACTTGCAACAGCAGCCGATGCTGAATGCTGTGTTTGAATGTTTGTTTGCATATATATATCTATGCATTAGAGTGAGCCACGGTGTCTCATAAGTGTATCATTACTGTGTAACGCTGTATCAGTTTGCATCATCTTTAACTTTAACACTACCAGAAGGGAGCTCTAAAACAGTTAAAGCAGACAGTCTGCTTGTCAAACACTCATCTTCAATGGAAGGAACGTAGAAAGAAAGAGAGGGTTGAGTGACTTATAGGCAGAATGAGAAATTGAGGGTGTGTATGTTAAACCCAGAATATATATATATATATATCACTGACATGTATGACTGACAGAAATCATATCGTATCATGCAACAAAAAGGTGTTTTTCATCAACGCACACGTGAGTTCAATTATTTTGTCTAATTAGTTGTGTTATGAAGACCTTGTGGGCGTGTGGAGACTATAGTGGTTGACAAATTTCAATTTTTTTTTTGTCACTCCTTGTGGTGCTCTAAACATTTAATCTTTATTACAAACATTTTGGTGGCGAGTAGCTCCACTCAACCTAAACCTGAGCAGAGGTGCCGACAGTCACAATAGTTGTGGAGGTTTAGAAAAGGGAGGAAGTACTTCTAATTAATTCCTCATGTTCTATATTTGTTTTTAATGTAGATTAATTTGTATAGATTTGTTTTCACTACATGAAATAATCTATTTTTATATCAGTGTAAAAAAAAGCAAAAGCCTGTAATTACATTTTCTGTGATTCAGTTTTGTAAACAATAACAGGAAAAAGTCCAAAGGGGATGAATATTTTTTGTAGGAACTATGTGTGCACAGAAGTGCTTGTGAGATTCGGGAGGCTGAGATAAAAGACCATTTGCCTTTGAAGAGAGGCCCATATAAGAGATCTGCACTGCTCTACATACTGCTTGAAACCTTTTTTTTTTGGTCATTTTAAAAATTTAGTGTGAAACTAGGCTTTATTTTATTTATAATTTTCATTCTTTTTTTTTTTCTTTTTTTTGTGATATGACGTTGTGTTTCATTGCATTGCTGTATGTTGCCTGTGTCTCTTTTAGCAAATTTTCCATGAGGATTTTTTTTTTCCACAATAATACTGGAAAAAGTATTGCCTTACATGTTTCTGCCAAGGTTTGAGTTTTCTCATTATTCCAGTTATGTTTTGTTGTGAACATGTATGCATGTCCATTAAGACAAGAACCAGATTTAATTTTGCCCTAAACAGTTGTAAGAAACCAATAAAACTATTCATATTATTACTCGCTTTTTTCCACTCTACCAGACACACATCCCCAAGAGTTTCATTCCATAATTCCAAAAGAAATTGGAGTGGGAACCAAAAAATATATTTCCCCAATTCGCTCTATGGCAACAAGCTAAATAAATCTAGCAAATAACAGGCTTTTGAGCAACATCAGATAGCAAGTCAAACAAAATGAGTCACAGTAATCATATCGCACTACAGGCACACGTGTACACACATATGTACACACATACTGCCGAATGTGCATGGGGACACACAATGGAACACAAAAAGCCATGTTCCAAGCTATTAGAAAAAAAAGCAATTAGTTTTTGCTTCATCTTTGAGAATCAGAGGAGACGCCATGGGAGTTGCACATTCATGTTGAATGAGAAATCTGGAGGAGGATGTAAAGGAGAGAGGAGAAACTATAGGATGAAGAATGTGCTGTTGTGTCTGAATATGTGGAGAGACGTAGAGAGAGATGATCAAAACAGGTGTGCTCGAGTTGGTGGAAAGAACAGAGATGGAAGCTATATACAGTATGAACATGAAAAATACACAGAGGGAAGCACATTGACGGTTACTGCCAAAGCCAGTTAAAGCCAATTTCCCTCCAGCATTTGTATCGGGAAAAAAGAGAAATGAAGTGAAGTGTTTTTATTCAATGCTGCTCGCTCTGTTAATCACTGTCATGCAGCATATAGCTGAGATTGTACTTTGGGGCCCAAAGCACAATTTGAATCTGCTGAAATTGTTTAAGATTGGATTTGATATAATGTCATTAAATTTAATTATCTGAACAAATATTTAGTACATTTCTGCTGATCAGGACAACCTGATTAAACTAATTTCCCATCTTTCAGTTGATCTGTCTGGATGTTACTTGTAATGTGGGAACGGCTGAAATTGGCATGGCTACAAAATGAAGTCCATTATAAATCCCTGCTTTTGTTAATTGGTAAACTTGGTAGCAGCGGATTCCATCCAGATGTAATTACATTTATATTATAGTTCCATATGCTATACCTGTTCTCTCCTAACACTTTCATGATAAAAAATAAGTGGGCATTTTTGTCTGCAGTGAGAATTTTTTTTTTTTTTTTTTTTTTTTTTTTTACCACAGTGCCCAACATTAAAAAAGCATTTTCTACAAAAAAAAAAAAAAGTGGAGACAAATCTTTTTCAGTTGAAGTTTACTGTGATTTCTCAAGCATTATTCTACATGTTCATTTATTTATTTTAGTTCTGTCTGTTCCAGACAGTGATGGTTTGAAGATATGATTGAGAAGGTTGCTTAAGTTGTTCCTCTATTTTTGGTATTTCTTTATTGTTTTGAAATGTATAAGCAGCACTCTGGTCTAGAATTGGTAAAAATACATTGTGCCATGTTCATCCATTCACTTTTATACACTTGAATTTTTATCTCAATAGCCAAAGAGAGTTAAAACAAAAGATGGACAAGTCTTATCAAAGATAATGTGTATTTATTATATTTTCATTGTATAAAGTTTGGAAACCATGCAGGCTTGTACTAACAGTTAACGATCTTTGCTTGGCATCTCTTTTCAAACACAACATGCAATAGTTTGTTCGTTCTCAGGGCAACACATCCTCATCTAACAGATGAAAGCCAATTACATGACTCTCATTAACTCACAGTCATCCCCTTTGAACATAGTTAATCATGCATGTGGTGGCAAGAGGATAGAGATTAGGAAGCATGAACACACATGCCGAAACATGTCAAGGCGCTAGGGATTGTTGTATTTACATAGAGTGCTGAAACATAAACACTAATGTAAGATTTGAATTAGAAACGGGCAGCTGTGCGTTTTAGTGCTGCTACTATGCAACAAAGGCATGCAGTCATTAGTGTATATGTGTGTGCTCTGTGCATGCGTCTTCTGTTGGTGGACATTGGAGGATTCTGCTACTTTTGCTGCAAATGGTGTGTTTGTTTGTGGCACTGCGGGCCTACATTTGCTCTTGTAGGTTGCACAATAATGTGGTGTCAAACGATACAAGGTCCCTGCGACGTGAATAATGTGTGCGTGTGTTTGTGTGTGGTGTTCACTGACACATGTTGGTGTGAAGCCAGATGACTCAAAGGGCCAGTGGTTCATTGGGCGCAGGCACATAACTTCAGTGTACAGTAGAGAGCATATGAAATCAAGCGTGCATCCAGTGCAACGCACATCAAGATGTCTCACATGCTTACACACATGCTGAGGGGAAACTCAGACACACACGTGTGCGCGCGCACACACACACACACACACACACACACACACACATACACACACACACACACACACACACACACACTCTGAGCACAGGGTGGTCTAACCGGGCCTCCGGTGGTTCAGGACAGATTCGGGACACTTTGGGTTCATTAGTCAAACCAAAGTAGGACAGATACCTTTAGAACTTAACTCTCTTCTGTTCTTTTCTCTTCCTCCTCCTTCCTACTCAGTCTTATCTTCCGCTCTTTTATCCTCCTCTGTTTTTCCCTTTCTTCTCTTGACCTCCCACTTTTTTTCCCCCCTCTTCTTCTCCCCTCATGTGTGTGATCTTTTCCCTTCTTTTTCAAAGTCTCCTTTTCATCTACTGGAAACATAAGGCCATCTGTAGCAGTTCTAGCCCTCTCTTTGTTCTCTTCATGTCTTTCCCCCTCTGATAACGCTCCCTCGCTCTCCCCTCACCCTTCTTCTCCCTGTGAGATACACGAGTGTGGACGCAGATACAAGCTGTGAGTTTGATCTGACACAATTTGCTGCAACATTAATGAAAGCATAAACTCACATGAATATTGATGAGCTATTCTTTTGCAATCTGCACATTCCGGATGGCCTCGAGGCAAAATAGTAAGACATATGCGCGCACACACATTCACACATAAAGATGGAATATTTCACTGACAAATATTGCAAATGAATGTTCAGTGACAACATGAAATCTGAAATTGTCATGATTTCTCCTGTCTCCTGCCTCTGGGGGAGACAGCTCTCCCCACTTAAACACACAGACACACTTCGGTTGTGATCTTTTTTCCTTTGTTGACTTTATGTGTCCAAAAGGGAGTCATTTGTATGATGGATTTTATTCATCATATCTGTCCGGATGATTCTTATTATAAATGTTTCTTTTGCTGTGTCTTGCTGTGTTTTCTTGTTCACATGAATTTCATTGTTTTTTTTAAAAAATAATTCCAACAGATATTTGATTGATTGATATTTTGTGAAATGCACTTACTTGCTTTAAGTTAGATGTGAAGATTGATACCACTCTGTGTCAGCAGCCCACCACCTTCCTTCCAGCACCTTTAAAACAACACATTCGGTTATATTTTAACAATTGAAGCTCATTACCTAAAGTACATTTAGTACTAAACTACCCAAATCTTCTTTTGGTAGTTAAGAGTGAATAGCTACTTGCTAAGTATCAAGTCTCAAGTAGCAAATCTCTGCAGAGAAAAACAGATCTGCTCGTGTGCAGATTGATGCACACAACAATAACATTTCACATTGTAATTGCTTTGTTTCTCATTTTTTGTGCGTTTCCCCGCTGCTGTTTGCCTGTGTGTTTCAAACAAGCAGTGTGTAACTGCACAGTGCACTCACCGACGGAGGCACATTTTACAATCTTTATAATGCTGCTGAAAAGTAAAGTAACAGTTAAATACTACGCAACCGACTTAAGACCGGGTTCTTTTTCGTCAATTGCGCAACCGCTTTACAGCTTTGCATCAACATAACGATCACCCATCAACATTGTGAGAAACTGAAACGAGGAAAGACACTTGCGTTGCAGCAGATGTAAGAAGCAGCCCGTTATAGTTTATCTGGTTTGTCTAGTATGAACAAAAAGCAATGGGTAAAGTTGACAAGTCAAGCTTTATCAAGAGTTATAAGCAGGTCTGTTTCTCTTTGGCACAGTGACTCCCTGCAGTCTTGACATCACCATGGTTGCCAGGGAGCCAGCAGAGACTCCAGACTTCTCATCTGACTTTAAATTTATCTCAAATAAAAATATTTTACGACGCAAATATTTGGCGTTATAATATGTTGGTGTGACTGTAAGTGATGGAACATGACACAGTTAATTTGATGCTACTCAGGAATAATCCACCAGAAGGGCACTCTGTCAGAGAAGTGTGGCTGTGTGTCTGGATGTTTTCTCTCTCTGTTTGTGTGCATTCCCATTTGAAGGCGGCTGTGAATGTGGGAAATTGTCTTTCTGTGCTGGGGGCTATTTTGCCTTCACATTGAAAGCTTTTTTTAAAACTCCAGGGCAGTCTCATCAAAAATCAAATATGGATCTAATTTGTTTTCATGAAAGATTACAAAACTCAGACAGTGCCGAGGAAAAGTGTTTACACAAAGTTTGTATTTAATAACTTCATAAACTGAGTGAACTAAAATGTTAACTGAGGTTTTTTTCTGTTCTCGCCCTGTCCTCACAACTTCAGGGGAATTTAATGACCTTTGAGAAACACAGCTCCTCAAATTTTAACAAACCTGCGTGGCTCTGTTTGGTTGTGTGTGTATGTCTATGCGAGTCAGTGTCTTTGTGCATTCCTGCAGCACTCTTTCCTCAGCGCTTTTTGAGGATACAATGAGGATAATTAATCATGGAACGAATCTTCTCTTTCTGTCTCTGTCTTTCCTTCCTTTTGTTCTTTCTCTTACATCAGAACTGTTGTATGCGCATACAACTATTCTCTTTCATGTCTGTTATTGTCCTCTCTTTGTGTCGTCCCTCTGCTTCTTTTCCTCATTCTGTGTTCTCTTTGCTGCCGTTTCTCCTCATGTTTAATAGGTAAGGAGAGAGACGCACAGACAGAAAGTGTGTGTCCGACTGGAGGACCTCAGGTACTCACAGATATGAGACAAGGACACGTTCCTGGGTGTGCACCTGCACTCGCTTATAACACACGGTACATAGGCTAGACAGGCACACATTCCAACTCATGTGTGCCTCCATACAAACAACCCTTCATAATGCAGCACATTCACCATGAATAGCAGGAAAGACAGCTGACAGATTCACTCCAGAGTGCCATGAAGGACACGGATGCTTTTTCTTCTGTCCTATTATAATAACATGAGTCGTAATGTATTGTAAGTATTCTGCAGTAATAAATTGATTAAGCACTGAACTGCCGAATTCTCCTTGGATTACATCGATTTGTCAGATAATGCTTAACTTCTGATTTCTGCTCAAATAAGGTTATGTTGTATTTCACAACCAGATGTGATGCTTTGACTCATTTTGACACGACGGATAAACAGTCAAATTTTGTGTCTCGCTATTTTCACATTTGGGATAAATGGAGCACAATTTGCATTTTCCAGGTATCTCAAAATTATTTTGCTCTTGTCTTGCTCAAATTTATGCCTGCTGTTTTGTGGCTCTCTGCAGATAATCTTCCCAGTGAGGTTGGTTGCTCTTTGGCTACCTGAACTGCAACGGGCAGTGAATTAAATACTGCCTTTTAATGTATCTGCCGATAACAAGGCTAAAAATGGGACACAGTGCAGAAACAATGACAACACCAATGTAGAATGTAGGCTAATGATCTCTGTGGCTTTTATAGGAGAAAAGATTCAATTATTCTGAACAAAAATAGTTCATTAAAACATAATTAGAACAAAATAACTTTTGCAAACTCATTTTCCGTGTCCAACCTCATTTGGAAAATGCTTCTCATTTGGAAAAATTATGACTTTCTGGATTCTTTCCAGGAGCTGTGCAATGGCAATTCTGCTCAGCTTATCCTAGCAAAGTTTCTGTTTATAGACACACAATTCTACCATGAATTGTTGCTCAAAAGATGGTTGCATTAATAAGTTAGGCTTATAATGGTGTGGCTGCACTGTTATTGCCTTCTGTGAATAATTGTTTTGTTGTGTGGCTAGTGTCGGGCTGCTCTGGATAGTCAGGCACAGTATGCCAGTCTGTAGTACGTGTCCTTAACAATTAAAGATCCAATCAATGTAAATATGTGTGTCTTGTGTATTCAGACTGATAAGCCTCCATGGTCTTTGCGCAAGGTGGGAAATATTAAAAGAAAAAACAAACAATGTAAAAAGTCTTTTTGTGAATTGACGTCCCATACTCATGACGGCTGCACTGCTGGATCACCTATCATGGCTTTAAGTGCTTTGCCATTTCTTTAATATAATAGTTTTCCTAAATACTGGGCTTTTTTAAATGCATGCCCACTAAGAACAGAATGCAAAATATTTGCCCATAAATATTTGTCCTTAAAGTAAAGAGAAAGAACAACTAAATCACAAACCTCTATGAAGACTATATACCTATCAGGCTAGTTAAATTAGTCATTTCCGACATTTCCGACTCTGTATTTAACTGCCATACATCATTAATTGCTGCCAGTGGGCATGTTTATTTACAACCCTGTTTCCAAAAAAGTTGGTATAATGTAAATATAAACTAAATGCAATAATTTGCAAATCTCATAAACCCATATTTATTTGCCAATAGACCACAGACAACATATCAACTGTTGAAACGGAGAAATATTTTTGTTTAATAAAAAAATATATGCTCATTTTAAATTTGATGTCAGCAACACATCTCAAAAAAGTTGGGACCGGGGCAACAAAATACCGACAAAGTTTTGAAATGCTAAAAAAAACAACAACACCTGGTCGAACATCTCGCAACCAATTAGGTTAACTCGCAACTGATCAGTAACATTACTGGGTATAAAAAGAGCATTTCAGAGAGGCAGATTATCTCAGCATTGAAGATGGTGACAGGTTCATCACTCTGTGAAAAACTGCGTGGGAAAATAGTGCAAACATTTTAGAATAATGTTCCTCAACGCAAAATTGTAAAGAATTTGTGGATTTCATCATCTACGGTACATCAAATCTTTAAATGATTCAGAGAATCTGGAGAAATCTCTGTACACAAGGGAAAACATTATTAGTGCTCTGTAAGCACTTTCTACCAAAGAAACGGCCTCAATGGACACTGATGACATTGTCCTCTGTGTTTATTGCCTGTACAAATAGTCACTTGTCTGGAGCTAACTGACCAAATGGGGCTTGTTTTGTTTTTGTGAAGTAAGGTGCAGATCATGCTGTTTCAAAATCTCCCAATGCAAGCAAAAACAAGATCGGCTCACTAAGTTGTGACAAACGGGTACTTGATCATTTCATGGCCTGAGGTGCTGATGCAGCAGAGGCACAGCGGGGGCGCAGATGTGAAATGGGTTGAATTAGGACGAATTAATTGTAGGTGTGTTGGGAGTTGGCAACTGTCATAGCCAATCAAATCAGCTAATCTTATTTTCCTTAAAAGCAGTGTGCTCCTTGTCATGGCACACATGACAGATGCATAATGGAGAGTAGAATCCAGGCCAACTTCACCCAAGAGGAGCAACCAATGTCGTCCCCCCCCTCCCCCCATAGGGTCACTGCATTTTACTCAAACAAGCAAAGAAACAACAATTTCAGCTTCGTAGCAAAATGTTGATAAGTATCCTTTGGTGTTATTTGAAATCGAGTTTCATATATTTTCTGCTTGGCAGCAACTTGATAACACTTTTGTGGCAAGTAAAGTTTTAACTCAGCAGCTAGGTGATAACTGCGTGCCAATTGTTCTCTTGTGTGCTACGGTGATGTAAAAAACATTAAGATTACTGTATAACTAAAAAGGTTTTAATAGGAAGTATTTCTTCGACACTGACTGACTGTATACTTTACACTTTAGGTTAAAGCTAAACATTGTTGCCATTTAGCCCAAAAAGTTAAAAGGAAAATACGATTCCCTGCAATCAAACATGTTTTCCCCATTCTCAGCAATGTCACCAGTACCTTGCTTAAAATATTTGACGGTCGAACTCTCTGTCTCTCTTCCTATCGCTGTCTTGTTGAGTGGAGGGTGGGTGTGCAGGGCAGTCAGATGTTTTCAGTGGGATGACACAGGTGGCAGCTGCAACATTATCATCAGGCCTCGCAGACATCTGTTGGAAAAATCTACCTATCTCTTTTTCCTTCCTTGGAATTCTTCTTTCTTTTCAACTCGACTCTCCTCTTCTCGTCATCCATCATTTTTCAATCTCTCTCTCACCCTCACCCCCACTTCTCAGATTGACTGTATTGTTTCAGCCCACCTGGTCTGTCGCGCAGAACAAGATGAGAAAGTGGGAAAACAACTCATCAGCTTTGGCAACTGGCAGCAGGGTCGTTGTGTGTGTGCGCTCACGTGTGTGCATGTCTGTGTTAGTCAGACTGTATGTGTTGGTAAAACAAAAATATTGTCGCATACCTCCGTGCGTTTGTGTACTTGCTACAGTACAAGGACATAATTTGATTTCAGGTGTGTATGTATATCTTTTTTTTTTTTTCAGTCGTTTAACGAGTGTGTACTGACACATCTGCATAAGCAGACAGGCCACCACCTTCATACTCACTCCTCACTGTTCACCATTGTGTTGCAGGCCACTCTCACTCACATACACAGTAAACAGACTCAACCTGTGTTTGCAAATGTGGTTACGCTCTCACACAAGCACTACCGCTGCTCCAATTCCTGAGCTCTCCCACATGATGGATCACTCTGACAGTCCTGACCACGCTGTCATAACTACAATCTTCATTGTTTTCCTTACTGTCAGTTAGCGCAGCTATCTTGTCAAACTTTTAAGCCCCTATACTTTATTGTTATCTTTTGTGCCCATATTTTAGTTTTTCCATATTCATCACATGCACAAAGCAGCACACAGTGTCGCTGAAGATACCAAAGTTAGAAAGTATATCAAAGCAATGAGTAAACACATGGAAAGAAAGTCCCACACCACCATACGGCTGAATGATCAAACTTTATATCTGCTGGAAATCATTCCATAAAGTGTCACTGATAGATGTCTCTTGGAAAATTTAAATCAACTATATGTCTTAACAATTGGCCTTTGTCAGGAAACTGTATTATATATATTTCAATAGAATAATGAGGTATTATTAAGACTTATACGGAACTTTGGCAATAAATTTCCTCATCTGAGAAAGTAAAGAAAGAAATCTGGGAATATTTGATTTGAGAATATTTTACATTATTCTTTAAAATAAAGAACCTGCAATTTATAAAGTAATGTGGAGTTTGTTTATAATGATACAGTATCAACCTAAGTCTGCCCTCTTTTAAGTGCAGGGACATAATTATCAGGTCGTAAAAACATATATTTCCATTATTGGTGAAACAACTGTCAGTATGTACTTTGTTGTAAGCGCACCGCACTATGAGATACATCAGTAACAGGATTGGATGTCAAAAATTGTATCATCTATTTTATCATCTATTTCTTTCTATGTGGGAACCTTCCTTTTGTGGTGTCAGGGTGATTGTTTTGATTTTATTTGTGAGGTTTTGTGTCCTTCATTTCTGCTGCCACCCAATTGCAGTAAAGCAAAATGGAATTTCAATTGTAGTTCTCACAGCACTGAAAAATGGTCTTTAAAAGATTCAGTAGCAACACGTCTTCACATTTTTCTTTAAGATAAAAAAGCATACAACTTAAAACAAACTGCTGATTACCTTATAACACAACAGTAACAACCTAATTCTGCCTACTTTTAAAACACATGGTTATTATTATCGGGTCATAAAAACATATTTCCATTGATGGAGAAACAACTGTACAACTGCAAGTATCTTTGTTGAAGGACAGAAATTGCGCTGTTATGTTAATCCGAAGCATTGCCCAACATTGCAGAATACCTGGTAGTACGTATGATTCAGCAGTACTGTAAATATTTCACTCTCTTGATCCAATGAATATTGTTGTTTAGTGTACCTGGGAGATGATTGGTGCTGCGTACATGGGAAATGACATAAGTGAAATTGAGGCAGTGGAGTTTTGGGTAAATTGAAAGTTTCATTGTGAGTTTTGCTGGAAGTCCGGAGAGGATGCAGTGACGGTATTCCAGCCACATTCTGAAATGCTTCTTATGTGAAAGTGGAAGGATAGTGCATTGCATTGTTGGGAGGGTGACAGTCTGAAGTCTAAAGAAAATGACGTGTCTACATTTTTTTTTTCCATCATGGCTTGACAGGGAGCCAAAGCAAGAAAAGTTTATGACCACATATGGGGAAGAGATGGAGAGACATGGAAAAGCCAGAGTTTAAAAGTTTAAAGAGGTTCCCGAGAAGTGCAATAGAATGTTTTGGTGTGCAACAGTCAGTGATTGATGGCCATGCATATTGGCAATTTAAGTGTTATGGTGAAAGCCTTGGGCATAGAGCAAGACAGCATAGCTTTTGAACCCCCGCAGCCTGGAGGGTGAGACTGATGGAAGAAAGAGAAGCCAACAGTGATACCCTGATTAAGGTGGAATAATCCCGGGTCTTCTGCCAGCTCTCAGCTAGAAAAAAGAAATGTCGAGCCAAGGGAAAGGACACTGACAAGAGTCCAACTCTAGGTGTGGCCAGGGTTCCTCTTCATGAGGATAACCCCGAGTAATGCAACTCTGTTCAACACAAGAGAGAAGTTCAGTGTCAGATTTGTGTGAGCATACTTGATATTTCTAAAATGTAGTTTGGGAACAGTACGTTAGCACTGATGGTTGCAGCACGCTGTCATCACAGTCAGGCAAGCATTCGGTGAGCTGTAGTGATAGCTTACAGGAGCGTATTAGACACCGAATAATGGGGAGCATAGATCACAGCTTCTGCAATAATTAGACAGCACCAGTGGGCACCATGTTGACACCCGGGGGAGCAGCCAGGTGCAGCAATCAATCCAGTTACAGCTGAAGTGCACAGGGAATAGAGTTAGCTTCATATACTAGTGTGGAGCTAAAAATCAGTTGGATGCAGATTTTTTGTTTGTAACAGAACAGGTAAAACATCCATTTATTCATGAAGTAAACCCCTAAACCTGATTAAATCAGGCAGCTAATCCCGCTGAGCCAAAATTGGCAGCAGCACGTGACAAGCATATGATTCCCAGCCATCTTTTAAATATAGAATCGTGCTGTTCGTAAATTAAAAAAAAAAAAAAAAAAAAAAAAAACCCGTAATGCTTTAGTTTTATACCTACAGAGATCATAGTATGCAATGTGCCTACCTTTGTGGTAGGATCGATGTAGACTAAGTCTCAAATTTCATTGGGAATTGAAGCTATTTATTTCTTTGGATACCAATGGGACCTTGAAATTGCCAATAATGACACATTAGTTGCTCCTGAGTAGTTACTGTTCATTTTAGCCCACTTTCTTTCACCTTTTCCTCCTCATCTAAAATCCTCTTCTTTTTTTTTTGCTTACCACTGCCCCTCTATTTCTTTACTTTACTTTACTTTCTTCCTTCCATATCTGTCCTTCCTCATCATCCCATTTCCTTCCCTCATCTTTAGTTGGTCCCTTTTCCTTTTTTTTTGCTTGTGGTTCTGGGCAGTGTTCACCAAACATATTGGAACAGGCTGGTGGTCGATGAGTTTTGCCATGATTAGACACACACACACACACACACACACACACACACACACACACACACACACACACACACCATACATGTGTACATGCAGACCTGATGGAGATGGTGGTTGATGAGCAATGCCAGATTCACAGCATCCATGCCCATCAGAGCTGCTCAAGAAACCTCATTAGGCCTCCTGGCCACAGCATGGCACTGGCTTCGATACTCGCCAACCTGCCTTTTTCACTCTGCGCGGAATTTGCTGTCCTGTGGCTATACACTTTTTCAACATTTACAATCATAAATTGTGACTTAGAATTACTGATCAAACCCGTGTTCGGCCACTCCAGTCTTAGTCAGTGATCACATTGGAAACCATTGTAAAAGACGATGCTCCGAACACCCTGCAGTGATCCAGATCTCACTGAGGTGTTTTATCAGTTAGAGGCGTCTTGCTGTTGCCTGGCAACATATAATCAGCCGTCAGTCAGTTGTGCCAGAGATGCATACAGTCACTATTTAGAGCAGCTACATTGAAGCAATTATTTAACAGAATTTTTTTTTTAAAGAAGGAAAAGACAAATCTAAAATTCAATTTATCTGGTCCATTCATCAAAAGAAAATGTTAGTTTCTACCTCAATAAGATTTGTGTTAACGTTTTCTAGTTGCTAGAAGTTAAAAGGTTTCTTGCTGATCAAAAAGTCATCAGAGGACATTGTGGGCTCATTTGCATTATGATTACATAGTATTCGTGACAATGATCCTGCTCTCCCTGGGTGCTTAGCATGGGATAGAGCTTCTCCGTGGCAAGGAATTTGAATTGATTAGATAAGAAATGGGGAATATGTTTGTATGCCCCAACATATCCGTTTCTTATGAGGTGGCCCTTGAAGCCATCGTGCAGCTCCCAAGTGTGTGCCCGAAAATGAGTCCACATCACGGTCTATGTGCTGTTTGCATGGCTTTAAGTTTGCAACTTTTCACTGAAGCTGTTGGTGTAAAACAAGGTTATTTCCATCTTCAAATTTCTTTCAGCGAAATAGGCAAATGATGAAAAAGCCTCAGACATTGTAATATATTCAGGCCTTCAGCCGCATTGATATGCAGTGAAACTGGCCTGTCTGAGATCCTCTAAGTTTACATATTCATCAAAGTACAGATAGACACAAGATAGACCCAGTTTAATTCTTGCAGAGTGCAGCAGGTTACTGTGTTTGGCTGCTTTTACTCAATATAATATCAGCCCAAAGATTTTTTTTTTTGCAGTAGTACATTGGCAGCATTGAAGATTGGTAGCATTGTGAGCCGTTTACCTGTGCATAGCATCACATTAGTGCCCTGCCTCTCAGTGGGCGCCTCCATCAGGACGGTCCAGATTGTTACATTCGAGCCAGCTGGTTGGCAGTTGCCTGCAGCCTGGACTAGATTGACAGTTCAACTGTTGCTCCTCTCTTATTCTCCATCTTTCCTCAGCCCCAACCCCACCCCAACTGGGGGGAGGGGGAGACCCCCCCCCCCCCACTTCTCTCCCTCTCTGTGGTCTTCAGACTGCAGCAGAATACAATCAATCCTCCGGCTGTCAAGTTCAATTCGGCCTGTCTGCCGCTGGCACTCTGAAGCACCAAGCTATAGAACAAAGTAAGAGAGAACGAGGGACAAAAGAAAGGACAGAGTGGTGAGGAGGGTGAGAAATGAGAAAAGACGGGAGGTCAAGATGGGTGACAGAAGGGGAGAGACAAGGAAAGAAAAGAAAAAACACACGGAAAGAGAACAGACTTTGTGACGATGCTCATGCGTCCACGCATTCATTATATTTTGCCAAGGGTCCTGAAGACGCTGCTATAGATCTCTTGTTAACGTAGATATTCTCCAAATAGTTACACAGCTGAAAGCATTCGCACTCACTGAAGGCAAAATGATACTGAATTAATTGCAAGGACAGAGCACATTACGCTTGCTAATCTGATGTTCACAAAAATGGACAGTTTAAATACAAGATGATGTCCATTTCAACAACAAAATCCCATGACCATTTTATAATCCAGTTTCAACAAACTGCTAATAGATTTAATTCCATACAAAGTAGTTGACCACAGTTATGAGAAGTATCACAATGTGGGGTGCTCATCGACACTTTTTATGTCCTTTCTGGCAATGTTTTACTTTGGTAAGTTTTTTTTTTTACTCTGGTGTACTTGCTGTCCTGCTCTGTCGCAAGTTTTAGTAATTCTATATGACTTGCATTTTAATGTACATCTTACTATATAATGTAACTTTAATTTGACATAAAAATCCTAGAGACAGGTGAGGTTCGGAGTAAGACAGCCGTTACAAAACGCGTAGCTGTATTGGGAAATGGTGGAGAGAGGCAGGGAGTAGAGGGGAGACAAAGGTGGAAGACTACAACAAAGTCGAGATAAAGAAAGGTTGTAAAACCAAGGATGTTGCTACAGGCTGTACAAGAGACTGTGTTCCTATGGGGGTTGTGTATTAATGAAAACCAGCAAGTTCAAAGTAAAGGTATGCTATGGCCTTGAGACACCAGACCCAGACTTATTTTCACCCCTTTTTTTTTTTTTTTTTTTTTTTACTGTTTGTTGAAGATTAATCCAGCAAAGTGCCTTTAAAGAGACTTCTGTACACACTATGTTTATGAATATTCAATGATTCTTTCTGGGTAAATCCCACTATCCAAGTATATTGTGAACAAGAGGAACAGCTAATGTTAAAATGTCCTCTGACCTGACATTGAAACCAAAGAGCAGAGGTAGCAAGGCAACATAAAGTGATTTCCCTTCTATTTGTTAACGAGGCCATAAATAAGTGCAGATAAAATTGTAAAATATTAAATGTTTTTTCAAGTTGAAGAAGAGACACATGATTTGTCACTGTACAAAAATCCAAGTTTGACTGTCAGTTTGCTTGATAGGTGTTCTACATGCATCCTAAAAGTGAGTCTAATATCCAGTAGTCCCAAGTATTTATAAAATTCAACAGTTTCTATTACAAACGCCGAAGGGTTTGGATATGGGCAATAGTGCTGATTAATCGACTTTGAGAATAGCATCTACTTAGCTTTGTTTGAATGGAAAAGAAGCTGATGTTTGATGAGAGAGATGTGAAGTACATTAAAAGCAGACTGTAGATTAACAATAGCCAGATTGAGAGAAGACCCATTGGCACATAAAATTGTGTCATCTGCATAAAAGACTCCTCTGGCTTTAATGTGTTTTATGACTGTCAGTTGAGAATTTAGACTCCAGGGTTTTTGCTTAAGAGGACAATTTTGTGATCGGTAGTTTCTTAAAGATTATGTAAAGTAAATCCAGAGAGTTGCCTCTAAATTCATTATAAATGTTAGAAATTTGTTTCTGAAAATGTGATAAGACTGAAACCCATGTTGTACTGAAGTTAAACCGTTGAGCTGTTTCTCTTCAGTTTGTGGTACAGGATTTTTAGGCAGGGCTGAATTGGCGACTCCATGATGCCATGGAGCTACCCCACAGACTGTATACGAAGCCCTCTGCATGACTCCTCCCCTTACATGGGAATCGGTATACAAACCTGGAGCGAATTAGCACCAGTGGTTCTCCGGCTCGATTGCAAGTTGCTCCGCCTGCTATATTCTACATGTCAGTGTACAGTTAGCCAGCAGTGTCTCCTGCCACCCGGAAATACATCTTCCCTGGATGCCAGAGTTTGCAGAACAGCTTGGTCTCATTTCAATTTCAAAAAGATGTTCAAATGAAGAACAGGTAGATTTGTGTGGAGCCCCTCTGGTGGAGAGCCGAGGTTCACCACCAGCATCCGCCTCTGCAGTGACCAATTTTACACCGTTTTTTTTTTTTTTTTTAACTTCCACCGGAGACAAATGGGGTTTCACGGATACACCGCTTTTATTGGTGAAGAGGGCGTCTACTTCGTCCTCCCGTTACACCAACACCTGGCACCGTCAGGCTCCCCGCTGAATGCAAGTTGTCCGTGTGCGTGTTATATTTAAAGTAGATAACTTTTTCCACACTAACTCACACTAACTATAGGGGTGTAAAACAGCATAATTTGTATGTAATGTCAGCGAACCTTCGGACATTTAACGTTATATTGAGCTATGACAAGGAATTGTAATGTATCTACCTCGGAAATTTTATGCTTGATGGTAATAGTAAACATGGACCAAGGCACATCTTGTCTTCCCGACGAGTTATCATTGATTAGCTATTTAAACGCTAAACCCACCACCCAACAAATTAGGGTGATTTATTTGATTTATTTTTTTTTTACTTTGGAACATGTTAGAATTACCCACCCTCTAAGCCACATTAACAGGGAGATTTGAACAGGCTTATCCAAAATGACCAGAACTACATGTGTGATAGGCATGCAGAGAGCAGGTGGCGGTAGGGGGAGACAAGTGAAGAGACAGACTGATTCTATTCGACCAGAGCGGGTTCAAAGTTTGACTTGACATGTCATTTTATACATGCATTCTGCATACATGTTGCAGACGTTTCAAAACTCAGTGTAGAAGACGTTGATGTATAAAACAAACACAGCCTTAGAGTGTTATTTTTCCTTTCCATTCTGGTCATGTCTTACAGAACTGGACCTCACAAGATGACAGATTGATTCATCAACTTGCAGTCTGCCTCAAATCATTTTGGCTGTGTGGATGGACCAGGACATGGACAGCAGTTTTTTTGTGTTTTTTTTTTTAAATTTCCTCTGAATTCCCTGCCATATGGCTAAATTTTCAGAATGACAAATAATCCAGGGATTGTTTGTGCTATTATTCCAAAATTATTAAATTATTTCATATATGTCTTTCTAATGTATGTGATGGTTCTTTGTATAGGTTGAGAAACCCACTTGAAAGTCTTTATTGTTTGCAACAGGTCCTACTTGAGAGTGTAAAATATTTTTTTATTAAAAATATAATCAAATTTGATATGCAGACAATAAAACTATATGGAAAAATGACAGAATACATTGTGTTTATTGATAGTCTTACTTGATGTAGCTCGGTTCTGCTATGCGTGTTTCCAACTTGAAGAAATGTTAGAGAAAACTGACTGAGAGGAAAGAATTTAACTTTCAGTTTGATGCTGCTCAGAATTAAATTCCGGTTCTGGTTGCTCAAACATGTAAGGCTGCACAAGTTCTATAAAACTGCTGGATAGAACATCCATTTTCCAGGTTGTCGCTACTTGAGAGAGGCAGCAGCGGTCTGCGACTGGGCGAGGTTTCAGCACCTTCAGCTGACACGCCCTCAGCGTTTGAGAGCGCAGAACTGCTGATTATCTCACGATTTTGAAGCCTAATTTAATATACTTGTGAATGTTTTTTGGTTTTTTTTTTTTGTTCAAATTTGACTGGGTAGTTAATAACCTTTTTCTGTAGTATAAAGAACTTCCTATGTCTACATCACACGGCCTTTAAGTCGCAAGGATCCCCACCTTCATATAATGAAGAAGAGGTGGGTTCATTTTGTGTGGAGCCCCTCTGGTGGAGAGCTGAGGTTCACCACCAGCACCCGCCTCTGCAGTGACCAATTTTTACACCGTTTTTTTTTTTTTTTTTTTTAACTTCCACCGGAGACAAATGGGGTTTCACGGATACACTGCTTTTATTGGTGAAGAGGGCGTCTACTTCCGTGACCTTCATCCTCCCGTTACACCAACACCTGGCACCGCCAGGCTGAGTAGAAGTTGTCTGTGTGCTTATTATATTTAAAGGAGATAATTTTTTCCACACTAACTCTGCTACATTTTGTTGGAGGTGCAAACCATGAACGTGATTATAGGGGTGTATAACAACATTATTTTCATGTAATGTCAGCTAATGTTAGGACATTTAATGCTATATTGAGCGATGACAAGGAATTGTAATGTATCTACCTCGGGACTTTATGCTTTTTATGATTTTCTGACTTATAAAATAAGCTACAAATGTGAATTAAAGGGTACTGCAGTTAAATCAGCACCCAGGGTGAAGGAGGGGAAGGCTCTTCATTCTCTGATTTGTTGGGGTTTAAAGTGACCAGTATACTGTGAACCTCACCTCGACCTACCAATGTAAAAGAGCATTTCCTTCCAGAGTGGAAGTTATTACATGAAGAACCTGGAGATAGAGAGCCAGCACTAATAAAATGTTTGTTAAACATATTACCAGATGAAATCAAATGAGGATTAAAAGCCTCACACATACTTGATTTGTTTGTTATGATTTGATTTTCAAAGCGAGGCAGGGCAATTACTTTTTCAGGCATTTGATAAGGTTCCAAAACTCAGTTGCATTGCCAGAGGTATTTCCAAGCGAGGGCAAGTCGAAGTCAGATTCTGCTTTTTCTAATATGCCTGATACAGTTACTCTGTTGGTGCCTCAAATGTTGCCAGTCAGTCAGATGATTGGCGGTTTTTGGCTGCCATCCAAGCAGCATCTCTGACAATAAGAGCTGTGGAAATGAGCAGTGTTTTACTTGAAACTTTTCTTTGGGAGTGTGTCAAAAATTGTGTCAAAAATGATTAAGAGCTAGGTCGGGGTCGGAGATGTTTTCTTTGTTGTCAAGGTCAGAGAATTACAATCAAATACATGTTTGAGAATGTCTAACAAATGCAGTTGGGCAGGTGTCACTGATGTCGTAAGGAAAAACTGCACTAGCGGGGTCCTTATGTGGATTTTTTGTTTCTATGAAATCTGTCAAAGTAGAATTATGAGCACCGGATTTGTTGGTTGTGTGAGACTAGAAATCAACTGATGGAAACTGAGTTTCAAGGAGGAACCCAAATGTAAATCACCCAAAATAACGAGCTCAGAACTAACATGAATCTGCAAACAAATATGAATGAGAATGTATGTTCTGATAAAGGTCGGCAGGATGAGGAAGGATCATTTGCACTTTTTCGTCACAGTTAAAAATGTATTTAGTTATAATTTAAATGGGATTTAGAGTACCAATTTTGTGGTTGTACTTATTGTATCTGCACTGAACACCCCAGCATTTCATACTTTCAAAGAACCGCTCGATTACTTTGTTCATTTGTTCATAGAGTATGTGGGTGTCACAGAATATAAAGAATTCACATTGACAAACTTTGCCTCTCTAATCTTACTGCAAAGAGATGGAAACTTTTGGGGTCCAATGAATTTCATCACCATGGCCCTCATTAGAAATAGGTGTGTGGGTGGAGGATACTGAGCTACAGTGTGTGATTGATGGCAATTACAGTCGGAGTGCTTTGCTTACATTGGGTTTGTGTTACACCTAGATGTAGCTGTAGTTAGTTGCCGTTTCAGGCAAACTAAAGTCATAAAATAAGTCACCTATCCTCGCTCTTCTCCCACAATAAAAAATTACCAAGACAGGCGATGGCAAATGTTGAATAGGGTTGTTTTAGGGGTTTAAGGAGCTCTTTTATGCAAACGCGACTATTACAGCATTGCTGTGTTCTTCACTGCCCAATAAAAAGCTACAGCTGCCTTAAATCACTCTGATTTACTCAGGTCTACGTGTGTGTGTGTGTGTGTGTGTGTGTGTGTGTGTGTGTGTGTGTGTGTGTGTGTGTGTGTGTGTGTGTGTGTGTGTGTGTGTATTTATAGGACAGAGAGTGAAAGAGAGAATCTCCAGAGTGTTTGCACACACACAGGCTGCTCTGTCACTGGCAAAGAGGCTGCCTGCTTGCCGCAGAGAGTGTTCTTGAGAAAGGACACCTGAGTTTGTAAATCAGTCCTGCTCTCTGTCTCCCTGCACCTCGCTGTCTGTTCTGCTGTTGATCTCATTTTTCTTTATCTCTGTTTTTAATCACCTTCACCGCTGGTGTCTCATTCTTTTTCTCCTGTCTTCTCACTCCTTTTCCTTTCCTATTTGTTTATGTTTGTCTTTCATTGCAATTGACCTTTTTCTTCCTCTGTGTCTGTCTGTCTGTCCGTCCCTCGTGTGTACTCACACACACACACACACACACACACACACACACACACACACACACACACACACACACACACACACACACACACACACACACACACACACACCTTACAGCTAAGTTTTCATTTGATTATTTTCTAATTGTCTGTTGTCCTAACTCGGATCGGAACTGTTCCTTTGATGCAAAGCATATGTTTCTACAACCAACTCTTGTACTATGTCTGGTAATTATTTCTTTCAAAGTTGTCTGCCAATTTGTATCTTACTATTCTCGCCTTACCTTCTGTGTTTTTCCTGAAATGTCTAATGGCAAAAAAGCAATTTATGTTTTTCTTTTTTGTAAGATTAGCGATTTAGCCCTAATTAAGCCGGCCCACATAAACCTAAAAAAACCATACTAGATATTCAGCACCACGGCAATTCCCTCATGTTTTTTCACAGGCACCATGTCAAAAATTTGGCTGCAATATAAATTCTCACTCCTCTTAATTAGATCAAGGAATCTGCAATAAGTCTTGTACTGTTTATCCACCCATTAGAGCCTATTAGAAAGCCAAGATGCACTCCCCAAACTCTTTAAGTAAGCTCTATAGGCAACGGCACTGTTTGATGTCTTGGCAGAGCGTTGTTGTGGGCTGTTTTTACAGTTGAACATAAAAGCATATAGACTGAAGTGTTCAAGTGCAGATTGCTTGGCTTCACTTCAGATTTTTTTAATCTGAAGCCAATGAGCATGTCAGCAACTGTCTCTGTGTCTCTGTACATAGTAGGTGGGGTATTACAAGTATTAGAGCCATGTTGCATGGGTAGATTAAGATTGTATTGACAAATGTGACCGCCTTTTTGTCGACAGCATTTTTAATAAACCGTGTCTCTTAGATGTCTGACTTCTAAGAACGCCACCAGTCCAGATGCACATATGATGTATAATATTTTCTCCTCTTGTCCCAGGAGAAATTGGGACATGTTTGTGTTAACCATTAAAGGTGAAAAAAAAAACACCACACAAACAAGAAATGCATTCCATGTTATCTTTAAAGAAGTGAAAGTCTTTGAATATCGATATCAAGAACAAAAAGGTTCAAAGGAAGGTCGAGCCTTTTCACCTGTTCATTTTTTATTCCTCAGTAAACCTTGTTTACTTATCATATTTACCCCCCCTGCACTCCATACTGCCTCAGACTAAATTAGAGCCCGGTGCAGTCACAGCTAAATCCTTGTAGAATTATTTCATACTTTGAAATGCAAAAAAAAGAAGCAGCTAGAAATAGCACCTCACAGTAAGATATTAAAAGTCTGGTGGTGTTCAGGGGCTGGAAGCTTTCACAAGCCATTGCACCGAGAGAATTTTCCAACTACATATTATAATTAGTACTACTTTCTTTTTACTGCATGGAAAGAACTGCTTTGATAAATCTGTCTGTCCAAATACTCATTAAAGGTATGTACCATGTACAAAAATTATTTGAATTTGTTTTATCTAATGATCCAGCATGTACTTTTAGTGATACTGATACCTTAATTTGTCCTTTTTGTCCCCATATTACACAAAGTTGTGAGCCTAATAACTCGTACCAGACTGGCTACATACAGTAGTGTATGGATAAAGCTGAGTGTGCGCCCCAAAACAAAAAGAGGCTCCACAAAAAGGTGTTTAAACACACATTATGGCCATGTTGGATCATGTGATGCATGTAAATTGACACCTGTAGCACACACACAATATCATACAGATAGGAGAAGAGTGAGTGCAATTCAAATTGTTGATTTGCTGGAGTGTTGATCCATGTAAGCACTGGAAAATTGGACAGTGGAATTGACCCAAAGATTAGTGCTAATTAGCAATGATACTGTGTGTATCAATACACTACTGGTGTGTGGGCCGTCATAGAAAACCATTATTGACATGTTATACTCTGCGGATGTGTGTTAAAGTACCCTTTACACCGGGATGTGTAAGTAAGAAAGATGATACGGTACGATACGACACAAAACAAAACAATATCATACGATACGATACGATACGATACGATATTGCTTTATGTGCAGTTTACCCTGAAATTCATGTTGCATTCTGTGGCAGTCTCAGTCAAGAGATTTATGCGCATTAGCATACAGTATCACGTGATACTTTCCACAGACGTACAAAACACTCCACACATATCACATTATATCCTCAGGCTTCAGATCAAGTGCATACTGATTTTCGTTTAGCAACGCTCATCCATAAAAACAATTCTCCAACCTGTTGCATTTAAGTTGAGGGACTCTAAATCGCCTACTAGAGGGCAGAAGTCGTGTTCTCTGTTAAGCAAGGCGTTAGAAGAGATACTGTTAGCACATCTGAGCATGCCCTTGTTGCGAGTTACTTGAAAGGAGTGTACCACTGCTAGGCCAGTAATCTTCACACAGATTTGCATTTGATTATATAGTTTACGTTCACAGATAGACTGCTAAGCAAGGCCGCACCGCAGTACAGCATGACCTTCTGCATAACTGATTTAAATAAACAGAAAAGTAATCTGGCTACTGGTTCCTAGAAAATCGGAGACCACAAAGACAGTAAATGCGCTGCTGTATCATATTACAAGTGCATGACAGGTCCATGATAGGGTGGCATGTATCAAAACACTGAGGTATTTATACGAAGAAACCGAATACGGTGCACCCCAACTCCTCATTTCAGTGTTTTGTTTTTGTCTTGCTTCTGATACTTTGGCCAGTTATACATCACAGCAAACATTTTTCTGCCCATAATTTGTAATTCACACCATCAGCCTTTCACCTTCCTTGTGTTTTGTCCACTTTCTCTTCGCGTTTCCTTTCTTTAATTTGATTTCAGGTTGAGAGTATTAGCTCATGAATATAATCTGTTTCATTGACTTAGCATTGCCATTGTTGTACTGTATTTATTCAGTTAGCTGTGTTCTGGCTAATTACATTTATACCTCAAATTTCTGTCGACAGGCTCAACAAAGTCATTGCATTTCTTTAAGAATTCATTTACATGCGCTCATGCAGGGAAATACAATGAAAGCACATGTGCAACATGTGTGAACGCACATATGCAATTAAACAGACACATGCTCACACAGAGGCACAACACACACACACACACACACACACACACACACACACACACACACACATACACAGTGTGTCGGCAAATGTCAACTCGGCTTACTTTCCCATGAGGTTAAGTGTCGGATGAGATTGTGTTTCTCCAGTGCACACTGCACACTTTATCCCAGCGTGATTCTGCTATATTTGTGTGTGTGTGTGTGTGTGTGTGTGTGTGTGTGTGTGTGTGTGTGTGTGTGTGTGTGTTAGAGAGAGAGAGAGAGAGAGGGGGCAGTGATGAGATATGTTTCATAAGGGGGTGCAGTGGAGTGTGAAAGAGAACAGGTGGCTCTTGTTTCTGCCATCTAGCTTTATGTGCCATCTTCCCCATTGGGTGTGTGTTTCTGTGTCTGTCTGTGTGTGTAACAGAGAGTTAGATCCCATTGCTCTGTGAGGGGGGATTTGTGCGTACCTCGAGTGTATATCTCAATACATGTATATGTCGCCTTATCCTGTTTCTGTCTCAGTGTGTGTGTGTGTGTGTGTGTGTGTGTGTGTGTGTGTGTGTGTCATTTGAGTGGCTGTTCTTTAGTGAGCAGGGTTCCGGTTGGTTTAGAAACAATTAGATGAAGCTGCAGGAGCCCAAGGAGATCGTTCTCCAAATGTCACCCAATTAACAATCTATAATGTACACACAGCAGCACTCTCTCTCTCTCTCCTGGTCCTGTCTCTCTGTTTGTCTCTGTCTGTCTGTGTTTTCCATTCTCACTCTTTGTCTCCTGAGACATGTTCAGTGAGTAATGTCTGAAAAAATGGCAGGTTCCCATCACACACTCACAGACAGGCAGAGAGCAGAGTAAAATATCAAGTCTCTTTAACATCTGTCTTCTTCTGCTTCTCTGTGTCTTCCCCTCGCTCAGACCAATCATCCAGGCCGGTGGTCAGGACTCGGCAGCAGCAGCAGCAGCAGCAGCAACAGCAGCAGCCTGGCTCCAAGGGACCGAAGGGTAGCGCGGGGCGTGGGAGCAGCACTCGGAGGGGACCTCTCTAACCTCCCCTATCACTACCCACCTTTGCATGGCCGGCCTTCTGCTTCTGACCGACACACTGCCAGGGACGAGCGCCACTACCAGGGGATCTTGGCACAGTCAGCGGCCCGCAACCCTGTCCTAAACCCGACTGCGGACCCCTACAACCTGTCAGCCCAAGCCTCAGCTGCTGTACCAGCCCAGCATCAAGTTTCACACCCGGACCTCAGTCCAAATCAAAGCCCCGGCTCCGCTTCGGCGGCTCCCAATCACACCCCAGTTCTATTTCTGTCCTCCAAGCAGCCAGAGGCCGTGTCCTCCTCTTCTGAGTCCCTAACTCCAGGAGGAGGAGGTGGAGTGACTCTATCAGGTGTGGTGAGGAGAGGAGGAGGAGGAGGAGGAGGAGGAGGAGATCACCATCCCCCCAGCCATATCCCCCGCGCAGTCGGGGCCAGTGCCTCTTCAAGCCTCCACAGTCTTGCGGGCAAAGGGAGCCCCTCTCCGAGCGTTTCCTCATCCGACCGAGCCTCGCCTCCACCTCCCACTCCTTCCTCAGCCTCCTCTCTGTCCTCCACATCCTCCACGTTTACCGGCCGTTTGGGACAACCACCGCGAGGCCCTCTGTCTCTGCATAGCTACAGTCGCAAAAATGTCTTCCTGCAACATTCCCTACACACTGCCGAACTGCAAGCTCTGACGCAGCGAGACAGTTGAGGGCGCACGGACGTTTACTCCGTTCCAAACCGTAAGCGACCGTATCATCAACTTAAGTGAGAACATGTGACTTTGAAGAGAAAAAAACTGCTGCACTTTCTGTAAAAGTTTTTCTGGTTTCACGGTCTCAGTTCCCCCACAATTCATCAACCACACGCGCTTACAATCACACTTGTTTCTCTTTGGGATCAAGACCAGCCCTTTGCTGACATTTTGTTCACAGTTTTCCTCACTTAAACACACTCACATGCAAGTAGACACACACACACACACACACACACACACACACACACACACACACACACACACACATCAGGCTGAGTATGAAGAAGGCACTCACCCGTCTATCAGAACTCCCACGTTGTGTCACGCTGACAGTTTAGATGTGCTTACGCCCACAGAGGCGAAGTGCACACAGACTCACAACCTCACATCCACGAACTCCCGAATACACACTCTGACACAAAGACATCATCTGTGATGTCTCTGCTTCACCATCCGCACAAATATCACGGTGTTAAAACTGAATGAAGAGATGAGGTGTGTGCACTGTTAAAAGATGTATTTATTATCCATTTATTTTACCGTTTTTTTTTTTTTTTTTTACCAGTGGAAACCATGTGCTGCTTGAGGAACTATGGGACTGACCATCATTTGTCCTCATAAGGATCTATTCTAACATTGCCAAATCCTACATTAGATCAAATCCTCCTTCCTTTATGTCCACTTCCAGAGGTCCAGATTAAGAGACTTGTTTAGATGAACATCCACAGCTACGCTCCTTTTACTGCATGCTTTTTAAGATTTACAACAAAAAAAAAGAAAAACCCACAGGTGAGCATTTTATACTGCAGCAAAACTGGGATGACTTTGATCGTCTTTTCATAGTGATGTCTCAGTATCAACTTTCATCTCAAGTGTTTCAAGAAGGGAATCAACCATCTCATAACCTCGGAAGACTTTAGCCTGTTTGTATAGTGTTTGGAGAAAGAGCCGCTTCTGCTTCTGCTCACATAAACAATTAGATGTACTCTTGGCTTAATACTGGGCCACAGTTTTGTTTTGTTTACGTTTTTTGTAGCGCGACAATGTTGCAATATTACCCACATTTTATACTAGAATCAGTGCGTACCTGCGATGTAGTAGAGTAAAAAAAGAAAAAAAAGATGAAATGAAGATTTTGGTTCTTAAATGAAATATTTTCCATTCAAATAATTCATGAGCTCACAAAACCTAAACACCTCAGACAGTGAGTTTGAACAGAATACGATTTTTTCATTTGACACAACCAGCATTGTGTAATTTTTCTTACATGTCAGCCATCTTTTATCATCCTGACCTCACGTGTTGGTTACATAAAATAAAAACGGACCTAATGATATGGCGTTTTGGTATTATAATAAGGCCAGCAATTATGTTGTTTTGGACAGTGAAATTTATATGAACTTGAACTGCCACATCCTGCCGAGTCGTCCATTACTCACACTTTTGTGGGGCAAGACGACGTATCGCGGTTTAATAAGTGAGAAAGCCCGACTGGACTCTGCAACCAGTGCGATCTGCCACTGTTGAATAGATTTTGCTCTGCTGAACTGACAAGACTATCGAACTTTCCCGTCAGAGAACAGATATTCTAATGTCAGCCGGGAGGCGGGATCCTGCCCTGCTGCTGAGTGCATTCGACACACCATGTTAGATGTTGAAAAAAGTTGTTGACCTTGTCTGTCAACACCAGGCTGTAAGGGGTTGTGTGTGTGTGTGCGTGCGTGCGTGCGTGCGTGCGTGCGTGTGTGTGTGTGTGTGTGTGTGTGTGTGTGTGTGTGTGTGTGTGCGTGTGTGTGTGTTGTAATGCACACCTCACGAGTCAAGGACTGGGTGGAGGTGAAGAAAACCCTTTAGGAAGGCAGCTCTGCTCCCAGAAGTGGAAGCCACCACTCTCTCTTTGGTCTGTCTCGCTTAGTCACCACTTCTTCTCTTTTAATTCCCCCTTTTTCTTTTTTTTTCCCCACCATCCCCTCCGTCTCTATCCGTCTCCGCCCTCTTTATCTTATTTTTTCATGTATACATGAAACTTAAACTCCCTCCTCCGTCCGCCGGCATCCCTCTCCATATCATGCAAACTGTAGCTGCTTTCCTCTCCTCTTTTTTTTTTTTTTTTTCATCCGCTATCTTCCTTCAGCCCCCCCCCCCCCCCCCCGCCTATCCCGGGTCTCTCCTTCTCTCTATCTCTCATCTGCGTAGCCTACTTACACAGAGCTTGTATTGTCATGTAGTGTATCTGCAACAGCCTCTGTTGCGGCGGCTCTCAGTCCCGGGCTTTGGGACGCGCGGCGGGTGTCAGATTTTCATTCCCGGCTTTCTAATCGGGGAGTCATTTTCTACCTGGTGAATGCATTTAACCGCCCGGTACGATAGAGGGGCGGCAATAACGGGCCTCCCGAGGTCCTGGACTGAGAACCGCAGCTGTAAATGTGAAGTCGACATTCCCCCGCGTGGCTTGTTTACAGGTGAACGGAAACGATGCTTTGTCGCTCGCTGACCTCTCAAGAGAATGCCGTTTACGTCCATTGTAGACGCGCGCATCACCGTGCAGTAGACACTGCGTGAGAAGCCACGAGAGAGTTTTTTTTTTTTTTTAACCGTCTTTGCACTGCCCACTCAGATTTCATTTTTTTCCCGCTGCGTTTGAAACGGCTGTACTCAGCTCAGCTGCCCTCACACTGGAAACCGCAGAGGTCGGCCGCCGGCTACGTCGCGTCACGACAACATTGGGCAGCATCTGAGACAGCCGTTCAAACGCAGTGCTGAGGTCTTTTACAAAGAATGAACTAATACTGAGTTTCACTTCTTGGAAACAAGGGTCTGCAGGAGAGGCCACACCTCCTAAACCACAATTCTTCATTTCTACCAAGCAGCACGTTGCGCATTTAAGACACTACTTTACATTTGTTGGAAATTATTTATTGTTTTTGCCTTATTTATTTTGATTGCCATAGGAGCAGTTTTCCTCAAAAGCATCTTGGCACTGACGTATGAAGGTCAAAGTAATGGTGAAAACCATGATGGACATGACAGTAATAATAATAATAATCATGTTATTGTTATGATTTCATTCAATCACAGGTTTTATGCTGTCCTAGCTCTTTAATGCTCTTACTGTACTTAAGTTGTTTTTCTTTTTGAGTTGCTGTAATAATGAAATTGAGCTGTAAACTTGTACATAAATTATTGATTCATTGACATTAATATTGGTTCATGAGCAGTTTGTGTTCATGGAAATGACAATTGATAATAGTATGTTATTAGTTGGCACACAGGAGATTAAAGGACAACAGAAAGACTTTTTTCAGTGGTAGAGGTCAAATGCAGTCGAAGGTCTGAGCTAATACCAAAGTGTTTCGGGCTGCAGTTACACACCAGAAGACAAATCTGATAAAAATGAATAAACTCCATGTTAAATTTTACACTTAAAAGTGAGTTTTCTTGCTCCCGGGTGTCGAGTTGGTGATCCAGCTCTTCCCCTCTTTGAAAATCTTTGCACTGCGGCTGTTTTTGCGCGAGGTAACTTTGAAAGAGTTTATAAACTTCTTGCCTCAGAAAAGTGGATGATGATAATCTCTTAAAGCTGCTTTTTGCCGTTCAGGTTGACATGTCTGAGTATATAAAACTACTGGGCAGACTCATACTGTGAGCCCCTGACCATTTAGCTCATGTGAAGGAACGAAAAAAAACAACCTCTTTCTTCAGAGTACTTTTTCCTTTGAGAAAGTTTTGAAATGTTTTCTCTCTGACAAGAACTGTTTTAATGGGCTAATCTGTGGTAAAAAAAAAAAAAAAACCTTGCAGTGTATGTTTACCCAAAGTATTGTCTTCAGTTTCTTTCCAACATAGTTTTTGTCACTGTCACAGCTGTTTGTTCACCAGAAATGTTTTATCAAGAGATTTTTTTTTTTTTGTCCACTGTGTCCTTATCGTTAATATTTAATACAAATAAAATTGATGAAAACATCTGTCGGAGACTGTGATTTTTGATCATTTTATTTTCCATCGTTAATGTTCTGCTTTTCACGACAAAACTGGGTTTATTTATAGTAGGACTGGGACACACCGAAGCAATGAGAACGAATGATGGATTCAGCTTTAACGAAAAGTGCAGTACAATAAAGCAGTAAATCCAGGGGACCTCGGTTGCCTCTCTCAGGCTGGGTGGATTTCACTTTACAAATCTCTGAAGAAAAGAATGAATACAATCAAAGGCTGAAAGTAGAACATACAACAAAGCAATGAATAAAGAATCTTAGGGTCTGTCGCTGCAAAAGATCGACTCAGTAAAAGTTTTTCTAACTGCAACGTTGGAGTGGACTTTAAAAGGTGGTGCACGACAGCGGGTGCAGGCAGAAGTAATTCTACCTCATTTGACATCAGCCTCCAACCTATTTGAGTGAGTTTTCATTTGGCAGTGACCATAAAGTAGGGAAGTGTTTCGAAAATCAATTACACTCGTATGAGTTTGTGTGCACGAGTGTGTGTGTGTGGGATGCAGACTTTGACTGTTTACCCCTTAGGGAGGACCTGTGCACACTTCTCATTTCTGGACTCACTCAATTAGTGTTGGTGATGTTATAACTGGCTGAGGAGCACACATGCACGCATGCACGCACACACGCGCACACACACACACACACACACACACGGGATTAGAAGACAGCAGCTCTGATACTAACTTTCTGTAATTGATAGGGCGGAAGGTCAACACATCAGTAAAGGAAAATTAACTTGTGAGATGCGGTTAAAAGCTTTGGGAAACTCAAGTGAGTGGACCTTGAGTAGAGATATTTTGGAAACTCAGAGGTTTCAAAATAGAGAAAGTATTGTGAAGCAGTAAAGTCAACCCCCCACCCCTCCCATCCCAGCCCTGCAAGTACTGACAGGAGAGACAGCCCTGGATTTTAGAAGGAAGCATGACAACACACGGAGATCCCAACGACTAACACCCTACAAAATAGATAATGCAGGAGCGCTTAGAACAAGACAGAGGACAACGATCAAGCTTCAGGTGGTCTGGCAAAAATATATGTAGAGGATGTGGGTGTTAAAAACAACAAGAGGAACCCGGCCGCGATACTGAAGATTGAGCCACGAACACATGAAACAGCAGAGAGACTTGTACCAAGTGGACCTGTTAACAGCATGTTCAGTCCACGTTAGAGACCACTAGTATCAGTAAAAAAAAAATACCCGGGTCAAAAATATCAAGAACATCCAACAACTGGCGGGGGTCGTTTTCAGCTCCAGACAGGGAAAGATGGTGGAATAAAACACTCAGTGGAGATGCAGGCAGTACTCGTTGCTCTGCAGCAGGACTGAGGAGAATAAACCAGGAAATACTTTAATCTGCTCTGATTCTGTCTCAGTTCTTAAGAGCCTGACATCCTTCGAATCCAGGCGCCAAGATATTCTGTTCAAAGTATTACAAGCACATTTCGGCCTCGTTCAGCAAGGTGTTCATGTTGGTTTCAGCACATTTAGGTCCGAAGTGGACAGAGCAGCAAATCATGCTCTATCTGGAAACAACACAGTCCCATTAAGCAAATCAGATGTCAAGGTCATAATTTAGTGTAACGCAAAATGTGTAACGCTGAATAAAGGTGTGTGTGTGTGGGGGGGGGGGGGGGGTCACCTTCTATACAGCGTAAACAACAAAGTCAACAGTAAAAAATTATGAGTGGGTCAAGGTAAGAGAGGATCATTTGCAACAGAATGAAGCAAAGTCATTTAAACATCCGACAGCTTTACGTGAGTACTGTCGGGTTGAGGAGCAGTCATAGCTAGTACTAATAAGATCAAGAAAGACAATATACTCAATATTCAATACACACTGTTTATTGTCAAACACTTTTAATACCAACTTATTACTAGAAGCATACAGTATTTTATATTTTGAGTGGTTATCAATAAAGACATTCGATAAATGAAGGAAAAATGTAAGCGCACCTGGAGTTTAGGAGCTGTGTTAAAACTTCCATGAGGCTGCCAAGTCGGCCAAGCAGAAGAATTTTCTTTAAGTTTATTAGACAGGCAGGATTAATACTTTCTGGTCTGGTCCTGTTGTGGAAATACTTGGGACGTCAAGCCTCCAGATACAGTATATCAGGGCAGGAAACCCTTACAGGGAGAAAAAAAAACACATGTTTCACGTTTTCCACATGGGACACATGTAATGTATGACAGTATTGCAACACGTGATAACATGGGGAAAATATGGGGAAAAGTTTTCACATGGGAATCTACATGACACTATGAAAATGTTCCAAAACACGTTTTCCATGTGCAAAAAAAAATACATATTTCACCATCACGTGCGGTCACGGGGTGACCTGTTTTCCCGCGGCTGACGGTTTGATTAGTTATTGATGGGAAAGCGCAGGTGTTGATCAACGACATCAGTGAAAGCCCCTTTCCTAAAGGGAGACAACAGGCCTTAACTCTCTATGGCGATCAGTCGTATTGTAAACACCTGCTGTGTCTTTATTTTGATACTTAAAGGTTGTTTGCTGGCTGTCTGGGATGTGTTTTATGATGGTTGCTCGTTGGATTTTCTCTCATGGTCTAAATGTTGTGCTGTATTATGACTGATTAGTTTTCATAGGTCACTTAATTACTGAATGAATTTGGCATACAAGGCTGTTTTAGTCACTCGTAAACAAACTTTTCGCCTCTTTGGACCTTTCTCACTTCATTTCTTTCCCCTATTATTCCAAACAGCACCTCTGCTAAGGTGCGGTTGAAAGGAATTTAAGTAATGAAGTTTTTAGTCATCCAAGAGTTTTGTTTTGCATATCCTCTTTCCTCGTGTTGCCGATTTAAACGCTCACTTTTGGGAGGGTTACAACCGCCTGTGTTAAGCTTTATTGAACATTGCAATTTTTGTAGTTTACCGTGAGGTAAGAAAAACATAGAGCGGCCCTGCAGGGGACTGAAGCGCTATGTCAGCGACATCAACAACGCACAAACGTCTGAAGATCTTTTGATCATTTTTTGATCCGTCTCATACGTCTCAAGAGTCAAGAGGAGGACAGCAGCAGCTCAGCAGCAGCAGCATGTGACGTAAACTAGTTGAGTCTTTCACGTTTCTCGCTATAACTTGACTTGTGGACAGATCAATAACAGCATCTGGAGCGCTACCAGGCCACTCAGTCAGACTGTCGCTCATAGCTCTTGGCTTACTGTGCTGTGACAGGCACGCTTCCCTTATGTCTGCAAGCCTGAAGGAGGTGGGTGGTGTTTGTGTGCGTGTGTGTGCGTGTGTCTCACACACACAAACGCGCGCACACACACACACACACACACACACACACACACACACACACACACACACACACACACACACACACACACACACGCACGCACACGCACACTGCCCTCAATTATTTGCTACCTTCTTTACTATTCTGGCTGAACTTGGGTTTTGAATTTAAACCATTTTTGTCACTGTGACATGCGACCATTGCCTCTAGTTTCATAGTCTGTGTGTGACAGAGGGTGTGTGTGTGTGTGTGTGTGTGTGTGTGTGTGTGTGTGTGTGTGTGTTTGGGTAGTGCAGTCGTGTCACTGTCACTATGCCGTTCGTCAGAATCAGCGTGGATGTGTTGGATCCATTTAGCGTTGTCCACCATCTGTCTCTTGCTCTCTTTTCTGCTCTTACTCCCTCCATTTCTTTGTCGCTGTTGTCGTCTCTCTCCCTCTCTGTCTGAGCAAATCTCCCTGGTTGTCCCCTCTAACTGTCCAAAGCAAACTTCATTATTGTATTGCATGGCCAAAGGGCTATTAGATTGCTCCCTTTGCAGCAAAGGCAGACACATGTGCACTCAGCGCAGCATGAATCCAGTCACTTTTGGTACACAGTCGCAAGCTTCTCTCTTGCTCCAAGTTAGAGATTACAGACACACACACACACACACACACACACACACACACACACACACACACACACACACACACACACACAGTCCCTGCCAACCCACTTACTGTAAAATCAGGCTTATTTCTTGGATGTCTAGTTTGCAGCCCATATATTAGAGAGCTAAAATCAGACACAGCTCAGGCTGATATGGGTGTTATGGCTGAACAGACAGACTATTTAAAAAAAAAAACAAAAAAAAAAACGTACACCCTGTACACAGCACTATATTATACGCTATCAACCACACACTGGGAAAATATGGCCCGGGTGCCCAAACCGGCCCTGCGGACATGCCTTACTTTCTAAAAATGCACCTTGTAGTTTGTTACTTTTCATTCATCATGTTTTTCTATATACAACTGTAGCGCTTGAAAGAAAAAACCTAAACCATCGAACTTAATAGTCCTTTTTTGTAAAATAAAGTGTGATATCTTATGCTTGTTTTGAGTTTTCTGTTGACATTCATATTCTTGTTTAATTCTTTTTTTTTTCTTCTTTTAATTGGCTCGCCGTTTGCGTTGCCTCCGTTTTCGTTCATTTGGCATTTGGTCTCTTTGGTGTCTTCTTTCCGTCAGTTACTGACAGGAAGAGATGCCCATCTGTAAGCTCTTGGCTGAGATTTCTTTCCAGTGTATCAAGGAGATGTGAAGACAAAGCGAGAATTATCACTATTTCCTCATCACGCTTACTGTAGACTGCGAGATGATCGCAGTCCACGTGAGTAATCTTGGCTGTTTTACACATTCGAGCCAAAGTCCATCAATCTTTCCAGACAAAAGTGTGCTCCACCGAGCCAAGATGCCTCTGATGTTCACAGCGTGTGATTAATAGAAGACAGCCTTATAAATATAAAGGTGGCTATTGGAACAGTTTCCCTTTCATTTCAGTCATAATGCTACCTACAAGAAAATTACCAGGCACTGCTTGAAGGAAAACTGGTTATATTACAAAAGCTTTTTTTTTTTTTTTCTTTTTTTCCTTGTTTTGGTAGAATTTGTCACAAACTATATTGGTGAAATTTAGAAATGTGATCCCTTCACATCCAACTGGGACTTTTTTCTGGGACTTTTTAACAGACTTCATGTGCCTGTTTTATCTGGATTAAAAGTATTTGCACTTTAAAAATAAATTTTGTTTTTGTTTTACTACTGTATTTTAGGTCGATTCCTCTCATTCGATTGGGAACCCTTGGACGCTTTCTGTTTCTAATGGGTGAAGTTTCCTAATCCCAGTGATTTAGTGATTTTAGTTGTATTTGTTATAGCATACAGTATTTACGGTTAACGGTAGAGGGTAATATGGCCAAACTAAATAAACAACATAAAATCATTAACGTTTTTTCACATCAAGAGAACTTGTGGTCCCTTGCCGGAGACGGCCACTCTGGTCCACCCCTGCCAGCAACAACCAGTCGTTATCCGAGAAATTTAGCGACAGGAGTGACAAGTCAAATCAGTTAGAAATCCAATGGGTTACTGAACTAGCTGTTTGAGTTAACGTCTGAAGAACGTGTGTGACAAACCTCTAATTTACCGCCTGCATCTTTTCAGTGACCGGATGAGTCTCCGGTCTCTCTGAAGACCTGCATTAAACTGCTTCATAACATCCACCGACATCAAGCATATTATCAAACCCGCCTCAACATCAGCAAAATGATTTCTTTTTAACAAGTTAGTCTTCTTTGGTTTATGATATATGCACATGTTCAATAATAATAGCTTTAATCCCATGCCCATCTTGCTCAGTTACAAGTGAGAAAAGTCTCTGATTCATGTTTATTGAGTGTTAATCTAACAACAGTGAAGTGTGCTGAATAATATCAGGTGTTATCTGCTCAAACCAGCAGCTTTAAAAAAATAAATAAATAAATAAATTTTTACCACACAGGTATTCCCTGCACTGTGATTGTTGTCACAATAGTCTGACTCCCCTGATGGCCCGTGGATGGACACGAAAGGAGCTTCTCCTGGGGGAGCTGAGATTCATACCTACTCCCTTCACACCCCCAGTTTGAAGCCCAAAACACCCCAGTGGGAGTTGAACCCTGAATCCCGATCTCGAGTGTTTTCACTGCCGGGAGGTTCCCGCTGAGATATATATTTAGAGATATTGGCAAGATGCACTCTGTTAAACAACTATACTTGTCCCAGATTTGTAGGCATATTGGCATCTAAAAAAAAAACCATGACTTCTGGTTTGCATCATTGTCTTCATGGTGATTCACATTTGCGAGCCATGTCAGCCTGTAGCGTTTCCTTCCAGAATCACTCTCCGGTCCTGCGTGTGAAAGCAGATTTTTTTTTTATATGGCTCGACTTCTTAACACGTAGGCATCGTTTGACTCTCAGCTGCACTGCTGTCGTCCCATATGAAAAGGAGCAGATTTCAGATTTTGGCTGACATTTTCAGAATGGCTTTTTTGTGTCGAACCAGGCAGCTGGCTTAGTTTTATGTGAGCGTCCTCAAAGGTGCTCATGTTGCCCACTCAGTGTCTTTCTGCTCTTCGCTACTGGACTACCATGTGTAAAACACAGGACATATTTAGCCCGAGCTTTTACAGAAAGCAGATGGTTTGGTATTATGTAGAAGATACTGTTAGCACACTGATGACTCCTCCAGTCGGCCCACTCGGCATCTCTGCTCTTTTCCTCCTCCGCTGAGACTCAAAATATTAAACATAATGGGCCATTTTTGGCTTGTAAAACGATAACTGGCACGGTGATGTGTAATTTTACTACCATTTTCTTTTTAATTTCTTCCTCTTGCCCCCCCCCCCCCCTCCTTCAGCCACCCGTCTCTCTCCTGCTCATTCAGTTAGCATAATGTGAAGACATCAGTCCAACGAGGCTTCCTTTTGCAGCTTTTAGTGTGATTTCTTTTTTTTTTTTTTTACTTATAAAAAGCGAGGTGGTTGAATGGTTGGATCGATACATCAGTCGGGACAGTTTTTTAAAACAGTTTTACTGTTGCCATGACAACAAAGGTTGCATAACATTAAGAAAGTGGTAGCTTTAACGCACAATTAAAGGGATCATTTTACCCCAAACCATGATCTTTCCCTAACCCTGTTATTTTTGTGCCTGAACCTGTATTTAAGGTAGCAATAAACAATTTATGGAGTTGTACTATATGCGTTTAGAATTGCTGTTTAATTCACTTTTTTTCAAAAAAGGAAATCTCTGTTTGGTCACAGGACTTAAATGTTTGTGTTTGTTCATTCCTGCTATTAGGTGTTAGAGGTTATAATTTTATTTTCCTTTCACCTAAAATTGTTTTACTTTTTTTTTTTATTGGTATTACAACTGTACACAGTTGCAAATTTAAGGTCATGTTTTGTAGATGGGAAGTGGAAATTCCAGCATATTGTGATGAGATTTGATACTATGTGCATCAAAAATCACTTTTGCATCGCTGTCCACTTGATTATTATTGAAAGGGTTTCTGATCTGATAAAAATGTCCACGATCATTAATCTGGCTGTCCAAAATCTTAATTAGAAACTTGGAGTTACTGCTAACTACACTGAAGTCCATCATGTTTCAGGCTACAATTTGAATATTGTATTCAAGTTGACTTTTGCTCCTCATTCAATGACTTCGGCATTAGATCAGTGAAAATAGAAATACTTTAAAATGTGGTATAGAGTATATCTGAAATTATTGTGATTTTATTTTGTCTGTATTACCCATTGTTGCTGGAAACATCCATCCATAATGTGACTTTTGGATTTATTTCCACTAAAAAGGGTAGTGGGATAGTGAGTGAGTGTCAGCAGTGAGAGACGATGGTGGAGTAGGTGACACTGACAGGCAGCGTTAGGAGATGACAGGTCGGGCATTTTAGGAAGAAAAAAATGCAACGAAAAAGAAAAATATATTGCAGACTCCTGTAGGGAACTTCAAGGGGAAAAGTAATGCGTTGAGATTTTGACGATGATGCGTAACGACTTAGTGGATAGAGAGGTTTATGTGTTCGATTTGATGCTAGATCCACTAATAGAAATGTGTCTGTGTGCTTTTTAGTCAGCATGTGTTGCAGTTCAACTTTGTGTCAGTGCAAGACTGTGTGTGTGTGTGCGTGTGTGTGTATCTGTGTGTATCTGTGTGTGTGCGTGTGTGTGCGTGCGCTCTGTTGCTGCAGCAGCTCTGTCATGGGACCACAACGATGACATCAGGCTCATTTGCTGCATAATTATCGACAGAGCTGCCTACACACACACACACACACACACACACACACACACACACACACACACAGAGTAAAGACACTGTTTCTTGTTTGAGCTAATTATGCAGGCCAGTAACCTGCCATATGGCTTCTGCTAGTTCAGAATCAGTATTTGTGTAGATTGTGTGGGTATAGATGGTGTCATTGTAACACAAAGTCAGCTTGAGCCCGAGGCCGCCGAGCGGATGACAAAGGAGGAGAAATCTTAAGCAGTGCCGACAGTCCAGCACTGTCTAGGTATCGGTCGGGGCAACGTGTTCAAGATGAATCAAAGAAATATTTAATTATTTATCCATTAGTTAGTCAAGTTACGTTTGATGAATTTTCTATTACGTTCTTCAATGTTGGTCGAAGAGGGAAGAGGAATAAACCGTATATTATGGATAAATGTGGAGCAGAGATGTTGACAGACAGATCAGCTAAAGGATCTGCGTAGAAAAGCATTCAATCTACAGTAATGCTGTCTGTGCTACAACCACAGGAACCTATTATGGATTTATGGATTGGAAAGTTAATACAGCTTTGCTGCAAAGTCACAGGGGGACACTGTTGCACTGTTTAGCTGAGAGAATGCAGCAACAACTTTGGTGATTTGTTGTCACAGAGATGTGAAAACTGGATAGAGCACTCATCTGAAATGAAAACAAGAAAATAGAGGAAATTAAATTATCACGTATAATAGGGGTCAGCACAGTAGCTTGTTTGTTAATTCAGAGAGAGTGTTTATAAACTGGGTTTCTGAAAATGAAGGAATTCTGTGCCCTTGCTCTCAATATGAGGCTTTATCTTGATGTTTTATCAAACTGAATGAAATTTTTTTTGACAACCGTCCCTATTTTAAATAAAATGACAAATTGCTCTTTAGGGATATTAAAAATGACCAGATTTTCTGGAAACCCAGAGGAAAATCCATGAAATTCTTCAAGATGATAGACCACCCACCCAAGTGGTGAAAAGAAGAGCCAGCCTCGGGCTTCAGAGGACCCCTGAGAGATGAGAAAATGTCCCACACCTGCTCAACTCTGTTGCACACACACTCAAAGATACAGTCGCTAACACACATCGATATGCATCAGACTTACGAAGAGCGCTACTCCAGGCTCTTGTGCTTTTGCTTTGATGCGTTTAAAACTGAGTGATGCTGCTGTGTGTGTGTGTGTGTGTGTGTGTGTGTGTGTGTGTGTGTGTGTGTGTGTGTGTACGTGGTCACATAGCCCCGTGTCCTCATTGATGCGGTGATGTTAAGGTTAGCCGTGGAAGTCCAAGATAATCTTTACTTTTTATACTTTGTGATAGCTACAGTTGCTCACTGTACTGATCATGACTCGACAATTTTTTTTAATGCGTCGTTGGCAGTGAGCCAAAAATGTTGCTACAAGGTTTTTTTTCTTTATTTCTCCATCACTTTAAGTAGACAAAATTTATCCTTCCATTATTCTGGTCCATTATTTCATAAATATTAGAAATTGAAAGGCTTACCTTTTAACATTTCTGAAAAGCTGACTTAGATTTTTAATGCAAACAGTTACAGTGCAATTTTTGTCTCATAAATTTCCACATTGATACGGGAAGAATGGTGCAGAAAATGTTGGCAGTCTGTCTCTCACTTTGTCACTCCATTTAACTTTTTTTTACCAAAGTCAAACTCAGTCACAGCTGTTTTCATACGAAGCTGAGATTAGATATTATTAACCAGCATGATAAATGGCACACGTTGTATTCAAAGTTTTGACATATTTACTGAAGTATGATGGTCACATTTATAAAACCGTTATGATGTTGTGATACATGGTCATGCTGTTAAGATGACAGATGAATTAAATAGTTGTGGCAGTATGACATAAGTCGATTGAATGTAAATCTGTTATGTTTATGACTCTATGTAACACCTGGCGCCAAGTGGCACAATGATCAATACAAGTGTGTTCGCTAGTTTCGGACAGACACAGGTGTCGTGTCTGTGTCCAGCGCTCACGTTTTTTAAATTGCAAATGTATTTGGATCCATAAGTGCGCCCATGGGCATGTTGGTCTTAACATGAGGTGTAGTCAGACACATTTTTGGTCCATAGCAGCAGAAATTCACCGCACAATTGACCAACAAAAACGTGGTCTTGATAAATGGCGCATTATTTTACTATTATTACAATTTGAATGATTTTGATTGTTTACATGTACCTGCTCGATTTGCACACAAACAGATGGGTTTCATCTGCAGAGAAGCGCTCGTTCATTTTACTTACCAATTCCACTGTTGCAATAGTAACGCGCCAACATGCGAGTGCACCTGGTTCATAAAGAGAATGGGAGGTGACACGAGTTTATTTCATGTTGCGCCCAAATCTTACCTACGACTAATTCGTACACTAAATACCACAGCTGGGAACCGTGCCCCTTACTTTGTGCTCAGATTATCAGCCCTTAAACTGGCAAAAGTAGATTCGGTCAGACTCTAAATTCACTTGCAACATGTGCTTTAGACTGCACTTGCAACGTTAAAATATAGCCCTACTTCTCATTTGTTGTCTTTTGCACAGCGTGAAGAAACAGAGAAAACACATTGTTCACTACGGTCGAAAAGAGAACAACTATATTCTTCTAATTGAAAACCCACACAACTTTCATTTTAAGGCAACAAAAGACCAGCAGACGCTGTAGAACAAAAGAACAGTGTTAATGCATAACTGAGCTGTCTGCCTCAGAAAAGTGTGAAAACAAATGATCCGAGTTGATTGAATCTGATGGATCTAAGCTTATTTAGGTATTTTACTCAAAAATGAATTAAGTCAATGTCAAAGGCTTATCAGCTGGACTAAACAAGACTCAAGAGGACCAAATTATATCACGGTTAACTGCAGCATTTGCGGATCACTGCATACGTTTAAACGGCGCCCCTGGAAAATCCAACCACTGTGACAGCCTCCAGTTCTGGCAACCAACCTCTGACAACCTCCGTCTCTCAGCAAAGAAAATCCAACGAGAATGAGAATGAATGGATTTCAACGAAACGCTTGCGCAGCTGCTAAATTGTGACTCAACATCGCCTGACATGGGTTCAGACGCCTGTGATTTTGGATAATGATGATGATGGCTCTTTTTCTGAATCAGTATGAGCCAAAACGCATCTCCAGTATACCACAAAAATTGGAACAAGAAATGCTAATTCAAAGTGACCACCTTGCAGACTGTGATGAGAAACAGATGCCAGGGGGTGGAATTGTCAAGAAATATAGCAAATGGCAAAATGTTCTCAAGATGTATACCGTACCAAAATGATATGGCCAAATATCTCTCTAAAAAGATCTAATATACTGCCGATTCTTTGGGTGCAAGAGTCTTACAAGACAGCAAGATGAGGCCACTCCAGGCACTAATTACCTGCCTCATCTTACATGTTGTAGTAATGTTTGTGCTCCTGGCAAGATCATGCAAGTAGTCTTCTCCTACACGCTGGAACACACACGTACACACACACACACACATGCACACACACGCACACACGCACACACACACGCACACACACACACACACACACACACACACACACACACACACACACACACACACACACACACACACACACACACAATATTACGGCACAAGACATTTTGCCTACACATAATTTATGTCGTAAATTACGAACATGAAATGTTTGCAACTCAAGGTGAAGATGATAAAATGACATTACAGTTCACTCTATGCATGCTGAAGTTGTTGAAGACGAATATAAGCTCAGTAATACGCAGCCTTGGACCACTGGCTGGATACAGTAGAGCGATGACATGTGTGGTATCCCACTCATCCTGATTTTAGAAGCCAAAATGTTACATAACAGAGTAAAAATGTCTTACCTTTCTTTGTCTGACTTGTTCCCTTACTCTTTCTTTTAAAGCTCACATATTTTCCCATTTTTTTGTATGTGTTTTATTTGCAGTCTTGATATTAATAAGATTATAAGAAGTATTGAAAATATAGTTTTAACATCTGCTCTCTTAAGCTTTCTTGAGCTCAGTTGGGTGTAGTTAGAAATGCTGATATTCTGGTCTTGTTTTCAACAGTTTTAAGTCAAGATTTGTTCATTGATAGCTTAATTTAAGGTCTTCATTGCACTTTTTTTTTTTTTAAGTCACGTAACAATTGTAGCTGTCATCAGCTCCAGTTATGTTCACTTTTGTCTACCTTCTGTGAGAGTGAGGCTCAGCCCCGGCCTTCATGAAACACAGACACGCAGCAGAGCTCACAAACAGAAAAATTACCACCATACTCAGTAACAGAAAAATTTATGAGTGACTCTCAGACTGCGCTTAAATGAAACGGATGCACGGGGACTCGGTAAATAAATAGTTATTGGACGTAACGTTCGGGGGGAGGGCGGGAGGTCCTGTTCGTGGGACGGTCCGCCCTCCCAAGACAGTGGTAGGGGAAACACTGAATGGCATTAGCAATGTAGTAGTCTTCTCTGACGTAGTTTATCACAGTGGTCATAAATACTGTTCACAGACTTTACTGTATCTAAAAAAAAAAAAATGTCCCCTCTCTTTTTCTGAATAATTGGTGTTTAAGTCTGTTTGTCTGTCTGCCCACCACTGTATAGTTTTGTGTAGAAGAACTGTATTCGGTGAGAATAGTCAAAGTTTTGGATACCTGGGTACCAAAAGGTCCCCGAGACAGAGATAAACTGCTCGGCTCAGGCCTAAAATGTCCTGGCATCATCAAGGCCACTGCCTGTGCTTCTTCAGCTAAAAAAAAAAAATGTATTCAACAAAAGACGAAATGTCTTCGTCGCACTACTGCAGTTCTGCTCCAGACCCACCTTGTCAGGCTGAGGTCACTTCACCCAAAGAACATTTGAGTTTTCTGTATGTGTAAAATGTTCCAACGTGCGCCACATCAGCAAGAATTTCTAATTACACTGGCTACTGTAATGCTGAGATGCCCGAGATTACATTTCTGCTCATGCGGTCGTGTGCGACCTCAAAGATTCTGCTCTGTTTGGTGGTTGTGACTCTTCCTGTCATGGGTCCCTGTACTCGTTGTTAATATTATGTAGCGATGTTGCTTTTGCCGTCCCACGTCTCGTCTTTTCTTTTGGTATCATTTACTGTCATCAAAACACCTCCCACATACCTGGCCGCTGATCTCAGAGCAACAGACTGTCACAATCGCTCCCATCCATAAAATCTGTGGTTTAAATGTGTCACAGAACAAACCTTTGTTGTTCAGTGACTTCATGCCACAAAGCAGTTTCATGTGAATAATAATTTAGCTTCAGTTGACTGGCTAAAACATTTGCTCTGTTTTTGTGTATTTAGTAGAGTTTTGTGTGGGGTGGGGTGGGGGGTGGGGGGACAGCCCCATTTAAAGCCCTGCTGAGCGGGGTGAAGAAAAGGTGCCCCATGCCACACGCTCATTGCTACTCCCCACCACCCTCCATTTGCTTCATCTACCCCGCTGGCACTGGCCGCAATCAGCAGTGTAATTTTAGGTAGCTGTGGTTATGGACATGTACCCGCCACTTTTCTAATGACCTGAAATTGTCCCTACCTTCGAGTGAAGGCTCACTTGCTGCCAAATGATGAGAGTGAATGTCTCTGTGCTGCTGCCACGGGTTCATTCAGTGCTCATACGAGCATGTAAAGTAACCATGAAATATTACTTTCTCATAATAGGTAAATCTTTTCCTCCTGTTTTTTTTTTTGTTTTTTTTTTTTTACATTTTTTTGTCCTGTCTAGCGAATAGTTATGATCTCATTCACTTAAGTATGTTTGTTGAATGACCGCCATACATAATATTCATGGACGAGTTCAGCTCCAGAAAAATGTGCCATTATAGAATAAATATGATATGACTTTCAGGTACTAAACTTGAGAGCCTCGGCTCTTTGGGGTTTAACCACTGTTTATTTCGGTTTTTCAGCTGAGTGCATCTGTGACAAAAAGGGGCTCAGTAGGGCTTTTCCACGGCTTTCCAATGGGTCGTTGCTTTAGTCTAATGCTAAACAGTATTCTGTTCTACGGGTACTTGATACAAATAATAGTTTTAGTTTTGAGTGTTTTCTATGATTCTGTATTTTCCCCTCAATGGAAACTTTGGTACCACCATCAGGGTTGGACAGTTATAAAAATCTGTTCCTCATAACATATTACTCATTAAACAGGAATTACATTACTTTACTAATCACTCAGCAGCAAAAGCAATGCATTACATTGCTTGTTAGTTAAAAAAAAAAAAAATTTTAGTGATGACATTTCCTGAAGATGATCTACAGTATTTTCTGCTTTGTGTTAACCAGCTCGACATTCTGACAGACTGTATACTGAATATATTTACCAGTATAGTATTTGATTAGATACAGTAGATGGGATCAACAGAAGCAAACCAAGCTCAATCTTTGACACTTTGGCTCGTTGTCTTCCTGAGAGTTTGTCAGTTTGGTCTCGCTGTGTTCACTGGGCAGATAGTCAGGGATCAAGCTCAGATACGGGATGAGGCGGTGGCCACTCCCGAAAGCGGAGAAATGGTAATCACAATGTCATGTAATTTAGATTTGATGTATTTTTGGTGATGCTGATGTGTCTTATGTCTGCCACAGATATGAGTGCATTAATCAGGAGTCACCTCATTTAAAAAAAAAAAAGAGTTATAGAGACCCGTGTACAGTGCGAGGCAAAGCTAAAAGGAAGATCTATTTAGTAATGGAATGTATTTGGAAGAAAAATCGTTCCACTTATTCGTATATAAGAGACTGCATATTTCATAGTTTATTGCTCACACTGCCACCAGTGCACTGAAACAGTAAACTCTACTGAGAATTGAACAAGTATGAATAACTAAATTATATAATTTAGAAAACAAGTTTTAGTTGACCCTAAATATCCTTTTCTGCATTATATCCTTAAAAAAAAACAAATCTTATCAGTGCCTGTCAGTGTCATATCAGGCCAGCATATATGCCGATACCTATATTTGTGATAGATATTGGTTAATAAAAGCAGTCAGACTCTAGTTTATTTTTCCCACTAATATTTTTGTATGGCTATAGAATAAATGGTAAAGTACAGATTTACTCTTTAACCTTGTATCACGTTCTTCTTCTAATTAGCAGTTTAAGAAAACATAACTTGTCCAGTATTAGTGTATTTTGTCAGGGTTTGTGTACCTTAATATGTAACTTTGCAAATGAGTGATGCTCATACTGTCCCAGAATGCATTTCAAAATGTTATTTATTTATTTTTTTTATGTGAAGGGTCTCACTTTTTCCTTACCATAATTAAAAACAATTAATCTGTAGCCATACGATAAGAGTGATCATAGTGTGAGGATGGAGAGAAATGTGACAGCACAGCATCAGCCAAAACCTGTCCCCCTGAATGTATGTACCCTGGCAGACTGAGCTGCCAAAATACTCAGAGCAATTTGCTGCTGCTGTCACTGATTTGGATGATTTGTATTTGTAGAACCTATCCAAAACCCGATCCGCAACTTAAACAGTGAATCTGTCGAGAAACCCTCCTGGATCATGAACACTGACCTTCGTGAACACGCAGTCACAGTGACACACACACTTTTTTCTCTCCTGCTTCACCTTTTCTGTCCTTAATCCATCAGAGCATGAAGTGTTTGTCTGGAGAATATTTATTTTGACCCGTTTTATGGCTCCCTCGATGCATTGCAGCTGCGAGCAGTCATGTGTCTCATCGATAATGAAAGAAAGGGGAAACAAAGGGAGAGTGGGGTGGAGAGAGACGTAAAGAACCAGAGTGTGAGTGAGTGAGTGAGTGAGCGAGCGAGTCATGGCTCCATTTGATAATGATGGCCCATTGGTTCAGAAGTGCGTGTCGCAGTCTCAGTGGCAAAGAAAAGTATTTGACACGCTCAGGACATTCTTTGGTTCCTGCCTGCTTCAATTAAGTTCCTGCTGTTTGTGGCTTTAGAGCCTGTGGCTCCACTAATCTGATGTGCGTGATGTCAGTGACTGCATTTGTGTGTGTGTGACCGCTTGTGCTTGTTTTTGTGTGTTTGCAACCCCCCCTCCGCTGATGCATTTAGACCACGAAGGTTTGTCAACTTATTTTTTTTTTATGTTGTTGGCTTCACCTCCAAAACAAACATTTGCTTCTTCTTATTCCCCCTGGTTTGACCATTAAGTTCGAGAACAAGGTTTGAATTTTGCAGCCATCATCAAACACCGCAGAAATAACTGAATGGATGAAAAGGCAAAATTCTCCAGAGGAAAGTCTGTGTTGTTACTTAAGTCAAAGGGCTTTATTGGTTGTACATTTAAGATCAAGATGTATTTTGTTCAGAGTTGTTACCACACTGAACCTGTTCCAGATGTACATAGCAGGGCGCTTACAACGGTTAATACAATAAAGGGCCTAAGTTTACAAAGTGCAGAAGTTTATACAGTCATTAAATAAAACAACAAGAACAGGCAAATGTAAGTAAAAGTGCAAACTATTTCACTGCTGTGATCAGTTTATCAATATATCAACATTAAACATAAAACATTAACACCAATTTTTTTTTTTTTTAAATACAATCAAAAGTGAGAGCAGCAGGAAATGTAAACCAACGCCACTGTAAGTGATAATTCACCAGTGAAATTATGATGTTTGCATGTTACCCTGACCAAACATTTTGTCAGCTGTAGCCACACTGCTACTTAGTCTTAAAAATGTCCCTCATATTCTTGATCTAATATTATAAATATTGATAAGTTATTCTCTTCCAAAAACTATTGTATTGTCCTGAAAGTTTTCTGAACTTGTGTTTTTGCTTGGGTGGCTGAGTTCGATGGATTGTCCCTGTTTTATCTGTGGCTTCCCCTCCAAATTGTCACATCATGTTTACGTCACATTGCGCAGTATCCAGTTGGCCATTGTGTCAAGGTTTTGATTGGTTCTTCCTATTTTGAATGATGAAACTGCCCTCGTGTTTGGTTTCTTGTGGCAGTAACTAGTGGAGTATGCTGACCAAAAGAAAGCTGTGGGCACAAGTGACAATTACTGGATTTTGGTAAATACTAAACCACATCATGTCAAGTAGAGAAGAACCGTAAAATAGACAAACTGACTCGGTAATGTCCTTTTGCATAGAAGGTTGTATTGACAAAACCCGACTGGAATGAATCGACGCTATATGTTTTTCTGATGAATCTTTCCCAACTTTTGTAAGAACTGCTGGTTCTTCTTTTAAAAGTTATCCAGTTTTACATTAACCTCCTGGGGACCCACACCCTTTATGAACCCTATTATCTCCATTATATGCATGCTATTGGGAAAGAAAAAGAAAATGTACCAGAAAGTGTGAAAAAAGGAATAAACCATCGCGCACTATTGTGCTAACAGCTTGACATGGTAAGATAATTTAATCACTGACTGATTTTAACCATTTTGATGGCCTTACTTACCCCAACATGTATGAGACTCTATATCCTGTTTAGTAGCAATTTTATCATCAACTTCTTTTATATGTTTTGCTTTCTGCCTGTATAACTTGATCCCAGTCCATCAGGGGCTGAATTCTTCAAGTTGAGTAATCTTTACACCATGCTTGGGAAGATTTATGATCTGGCCATTTATCATCTCTGAGATATCAATCCAGCATCAAATTCAAAGGTTAATGTCCGATTGTGCCAAAGGTCCACAACAAGCTAATATTCGTTGTTATTCAACTTTCTTTCCTCACATCTTCTACTTACAACCTTTTACTTTTCATGACAGGACACGTGTCCATTACAAGGGTTTGCCCCCATTCTCTCTAATGTTCAGTATCAAGCACAAAGAAATTAGCTGCATTTATCATTGAGAGTTATTAGTGAAACAGGCAACGATCAAACTGTGTACAATGGCTCCGTAAAACCTGCTTGTGTCAATAATGGTCAGTCATTGATGTGGTCAAATATTTGTACGGTTTTTGTTTCTGTTGTGCCCTATGTGCCAAGTAAGTGACGATTTATTTAAGCAGTCTACAGTATATAGTCATTATTTTCTCATTATGTAATTGCTGGAACAATAGGCTGCAATGGGGAACAGATTAAATGGAACTGTTTGAATGACAAGGAATTTGGCTCACTTTTGATGTACAATATTATTAGTTCATGGCCAAGTAATTGAAAAAAAATACTCCCATACTGTGATCTGAAACAGTTTCTTTTTCCTTTTGTTCAGTAATCCAACACAAGTACGACCGAAATCGTCGTTTTACAAGATTCAACACACTAAATCCTTTTTAGTTTCTGGATGTGTCAGAGTGCAGCTTCACTTTGTCACTGAGGCTGCACTCTTACATCCCTTTGGAGACTGATGACTTAAAAAAGGATTTCTTTCCGCAATCAATACTGTAACACATTTGTTGAAAGTGCCATACCACCTCCAAAGCTTAGAGTCATCTCTACCTGTCTCTAGGTCAGATGCAGCCCTTATCAGTGGTTGGGAATCAAGTCGGTCATTGTCATTGAGTCCTCCACGGCTTCTACATATTGCAGTCGGTCCATTTGACAGAGGCCCAATAGACCAGACAGCTGACTTCATTTTATCTCACCCATTCCTCCTCCTGCCACTACTCCCTCACTTTATCAATAGCTTTCAGGGTCAGCTGGCGAGACAGACAATTAGGCCGTTGCTCTTAGGAACGCCAACACTGTCTACATATGTGTGTGGGGTGTCATGGTCAATGTGACAATTCCAGACAGTAGAAGGACATGAGTTGGTATTTTCTATACAAGTTATATAATAGAGCAGACGTGAACTACAGCGGTATATATGTAGGCCGGCGAGCAGGTAGTTTCTTTTTTTAACCAACAGAAAAGAAGACGGGGACAGGAGAGATGAAAAGCCTCTCCTCTCCTCTCCTCTCCTCTCCTCTCCTCTCAAGAACAAAATCTCATCTCATCTAAAGGAGAAAAAAAACAATAGCAAAGGCCGCAATGAGAAGAGCACATTTTCAAAACAGATCACCTCCCCCCTTCTCTCTGAAACAACTCGGGCAAACAAACGAGTGAGAGGGAATATGAGCGTAGATGTGAGAGGGAGGATTGATGGGGGATATTGATAGAATTCACACTCGTGGTTGAATTGACAATTATCTGCAAGATGAAATTGGAATTGGGCTGTAGAAATAGTGGGGGACCTTTTTGCAGTTAAACCCAGATGCAAATATTGGGATAATCTATATGAGGGGTTGATAACCTCTGTGCCTCATATATCAAAGGTTTTAATAGCCTACTTTCCTTAAAACCCCTCTTAAAAACCGAGGAAAGGGGGATATCGGTATGGGGGGAGGAGGAGGTAGAGGAAAAGAAAGGAAGAGACAGATGCAGTATAGAGCTAGAAGCAAATTCTCCCCTTAATTTGCAAACCATAAGCAAATTATTGGTGCACAATTTCTTTCCTCCTGCTAATAGCTGGTGAGGCAGCTTGTTTTGGGTGGCTTGCATTTCTTCCCAGCTATCCATAAGATGGCCAAACACCAAAGCCACTGCTCTGACCTGAGGCAGCAAGACTCACGGGGGGGTAAGGAAGAAAGTGGAGAGAGGAGGAGGAGGAGGAGGAGGAGGAGGAGGAGGAAGAAAAAGAAGAGGAAGAAAAGAGAACCATAAGAAACCCATCCAATAATGAATTCTCAGTGTATTATGGAAGAAAAAAATGTGCAAAGTTAGTCAACATAAAAACAAAACAGAATCAAGGCAAAGTCACTAAGAAGAAAGATTCAAGTAGATGATGGGAATCTCAGTTGCTTCATGGTGATAGTTTCTCCTCAGTCTTCTGTATTGTGTTATTTGAAGGGCATGCACAATTAGGATAGCTACTGGGTAAGCGTTAATACACCAGAGGCTGTCTCTCAAAAGAGTTCACTTTCCGCCAACGTGGATGCAAGAAAACACACTCAATCATAGTCACAAATGCAATTGGCTGACAAAGCCGGGGGAAGGAACCTACTTCCTATTTAACGTATTTCTATGCTCTCCGTCTCCTCATTGGTTCAGCATGATTAATGAGGCTTCCCTACCTCACAATCACTCAGGTGACTATTGTGTGCGTGTGTGTGCGTGTGTGTGCGTGTGTGTGTGCGTGTGTGTGCGCGTGTGCGTGTGTGCGTGTGTGTGTGTGTGTGTGTGTGTGTGTGTTCCCTAGTCTTGTGATGTTCTCCCTACACTGTTGCTCTCCTACATTACATTGTATATTATTTGCATTTAATTCAAGGGCAGTCCATTTTTCTTCTTCCAATGATTTTTTTCAAAGTGGATAAAAGAATGAAAGTACATTTTAAATCCATGTACCGATACCTGGACATCGATGCTAAGGTTCGACCGATATGGCTTTTTAAGGGCCGATACCAATAACTGATAATCAAGGAGATCTTTTTGGAACCGATATACATTTGCAGTAAAAAATTTAATCTTTGTCAAAATGTGGAATAACAAACCCAAATAAAACTTAATTCAAACAACTTTAAATCCATTAATGCTGTCACTGTTTAATGTTATTATGAAGGTATATTGCAATTTGGGGATAATTATTGCAAATATTAGCATCCTCACTACTAAATGCTGATATGTGGTCTGCTTTCCAGCAGTTAAAGGTTGAGGTTTCTTTTGGGGGGGTGGGAGGGGTCTGGTTGGTGGTGGGAAACGCTGGATAACGAGTCGATACGATACAAGGTGAACTTTTATCAAGCACGTGTGTCGTTAAACTGTCAAAAAGAGTCAATATGACATGATTGCGGTGTTTTTGCAACTTCAGTGTAGAGGACTGTGGTGTTTTTAACGTCTGCATTATCTGCTGTCCTACCTTTTGAAACAGTTTTGCGCTGCTGAGAACTTATCTGCCACGGACTAGCTCTTCTGTGGCCATGTTGATTGGCCATTACTCGTGAGTTGTAAAAAAAATCTGATAAAGCTGGAGGCAGGACATTGCTCAACACCACAGAGTTGTGACTGCAGACTGAGACACTGCATAACTGCCACAGCAGCGCTTTTTTTTTTAATTCATTCATTTTTATCGCCGATTGAATAACAACAAATACCGGTATTGATTGTAAAAATGCTAAATGTCGGCCCTGATAATCGGTCAGGCCGATTATCGGTTGACCCCCAATCGATACGGGTTCCTGAAGGATCATGTTTTTAAGTCTTTATAAAATCCATTTTATGAAAAATTTTATTATGTCACACATTACAAATCTTTAGTTTATATGCAGTTTAGAGGGGGAGGGTGTAACCCAAGATGCTTTGCTTGCATTACCTGATCACCTCACATGCTCAGTAGGCATTAACTCTACTACTTCACTGCTCTTGCGTTAACGTAGCAAATGTTAAGCGTTTTAAAAATGAAAACGTGTTGGTGTGGTTCTAGCCTATATATAGAAATTTGTTACCGAAACAAGGAACTTTTTGATACTATATAGCACCAAAACAATTCAGTTGGTGCCATAATAGTGTCGCAGTTCAGGCTTCAGTACTCCCACTGAGGCAAGATAAGACATTGGAAGTGTTTTCCTTTTCTTCTCCTGAAGGGCAGAGTGAGTCCATAGCCAGTGTCCCGACTGAAGTATTGTGCTAACACTAAACCAGCTGCACACCATTCTGAACCTACACTTACTGCTCGTTCACGTCATGCCTAGTGGATTCCAAATGCAATATCAGTTTGAATAACACCAGCGATGAGGCAGCTTACCTCCTGACTTGAAATTACAGCACGAGGTGAACTGCACAGATGGTGGAGTAAGACAATATAGTGTGTGTGTGTGTGTGTGTGTGTGTGTGTGTGGGGGGGAGCAGATTGCTGTTTTTACCATATTTTTCTGTTGCTTTGGCATGTGTTTTACATGTGTTTTTGAAGTGGTGAAAGATCGATTCCTCTTGTGAGGTCCTTCAATGCCTGTATGCTTCTGTCCCTGTCTGCCTCAGCACTTATAACACACACACACACACACACACACACACACACACACACACACACACACACACACACACACACACACACACACACACACACACACACACACACACACCAGATCAGTAGTAATTTATAGGGGCCCTGCCCTTGTATGTTGAAGTGAGTCATACATAGAAGTCACATTCATGCACAACAGATAAGATAACATGGAGTAAGCAGTTTCCATAAATATCATTATTTCTGGCAAAGTTACAAAATTAACATGATTAAAGCTATCACTGAGTAATGCTGTGTCTACATATTTGCGTGTATGTGAGCATAATCAGCAGTAAATCACAAGTTTGGAGGTATGGTCAGGTTGAAAGTGTTACAATATTGTTATTATATACAGGAACACTCCAATTTTTAACATGATAGCTGCAGCTTTCTTGGATGGCATACGAACTATGTAGCTATGCAGCATGTGTGTGCACTTTTTTTTTTTAATTGTTCTTTTCTTTATGTTGTGAGAATGCATATGTGTGCAACAGCAGGGGACTTTGTGGAACATAAAAATTGAATGACAAATAATTATGCACAGATATATTTTGTTGCTGCATTACAAACGAAACAAACATTGCCCCAGACCAGGAAGGAGGCCATCCATCTCTTCAGTATTTAGTATATGATATAACAAACTTTTACATTTATTTGTTGACCTAAATGTCTGACAAAATATCCATCTTTGGCTTTGATCTTTTGTTAACTCTATATTATCACACACACAAGCAACCACCCAGTAATAAAACTTTAAGCTTGGATACGGCATCAACTGAAGACCACGCCGACCCATCTCTTCTAAAGCTGCCTCCCAAATGCTGTTGCCTTACTTATCCAGCCTGCTCAAGATTTGCTATAAACCCTCTGAATCTTTGGACTCCTCACAATCTAATGAAACTGTGAGTGTGTCACTATTTATTGTATTAAAATGAATTTCTACTGGAACTTTTTCTCTTTACTCTGAAATGTCTGTACAGTTCATGGAACTTATCGTATAATTCATGATGCCAAACATATTTCCCTCGCATGTAATCCTTTCCATTTAACTTAATATCCTTGTGGTACACTGGACCAATCCGGTTATAGTGTAGCTGTAACCACACCTCTTACTGTTAAAACACTCTGAGCTACTATGAATATAGTATAGTACTCAAACAAAACAAACGTTACATTTTTGGTATACCAGCCACTTTTGCTCTTTGCTCTCTGAAGTATACCAACAATGACACAAATGTGACTTGCACACAAGTAAAGCACATCGTTGTAACAGCTGATTAAAAATGTGTTTATTGTCTTATTGACTTGGGTGCACCTCTCTAATATGATTTTGTTGATATGGCCATGTCATCAGAGTGTGGCCCTTCCCTTTCCTTCCTGTGCTTTTGTTTCCAATATAAATAACACCCCCTGCTTTAAAGTGAAAGTCAGGTACTGCCAAATATTGTAATGATTTTCTATTTCTATGTGATCCAAACAAAGAAAAGTAGATAAGGGATTAAAAAAAAAAAAAAAAAATGCTTATAATTATATAGTCAGTGTGTTTGTGTTTTTTTATGAAATCTTTAATTACGTAAGTGAACTTTTATCTGTCTATCTAACTAATATTTAAAATTGTGGACTATTTGTCGTGAATAGATTTCATTGGACTAATGATCAAGGAACTCATTTTGTATTGTATTTAAAAAGCTTATCATAAAATGAGCTATGAGACCATACTGCTACAGAGGTATTATCTAATAGAGGTTTGACTGTAAAGCATTCTGTTTGTGTCTGCAGGTTTTATTTCTGTCTATAATACCTGGTCTTTACCAGTCTTGTTATAATTCTCTGTATGCAAATCTTGTAAACTGAAAGTCAAGCTTTGCTGGCCTTTAGAAAAAATATTTTTTTGATGTCTCTAATCCTCACCAACCCAAACAAAGAAAGGATGGTGGGCACAATACTGTCACATAGGCTTTACATTGGCTTTGAAGAGGCTTAACACGTCCTGCTCTCCCCAGGGTAAACCATTTGGCATCCTATCTGCTCAGCTCTATTCATCTGAAGTACTAAGAGAACAACCAACGGTTTAGAGGATATCATGAGGCCACTTTTTTTTTTTTTTTTTTTTCATTTTTTACTACTCTTGCTCTGAGAATTGTTATCTTTGGTGTTGCATTCCATAAATGTTTGCTTGCTGTAATTTGTCCAGTTTTAACAAATGAAGTAGGTCAGTAGTTACACAGTGAAGAGAGAAATACATATTTGACAGGCTGAGTTTAGGTGAAAAGCGTTTCACAGATTTTACAAACGAGTTCCCTCTCTCTTCATCTCCGTAGATGAACTTTAAAATTGTGTCCAGAGAAAAGGATGAGTCAGAGACATAGCAGGAACAGAGTCCTCTGCTGTTGGCTGAGAGTACTACAGGTTACTGTAGACCAAATCATACAAATTGTGATAATGCAACAGGCAGCCACACCACTGACCTCTAAAACAGGCTCTATACTCATGTGTCAGAAGTTCGTTTTGATATGCTAAGTGGGGAAATTATGTGTTTATATTTCATGGAAAATTTTGAATTTGTAGTTGGGTTAAATGATCCAAAAAGAGATGGGGAGAAAAAAATTGTACATCATCTTTACAGGAGCTGCTTTTGGTTCAGTCCATGCGTACTGAAGTCAAGATTATGATATCTCAGACTATACCTTCACATTTAGAGAAGGATGAAGGCTAGACATGGCGGGATGACACACGAGTACATCAGGAATGAGCATCGATTTATTGCACAGAGGGTCCCCAACCAATCAACCACTGCCATTCATTTCCAACTGCTATTGTTAATTTAGAAAAACATAAAGACCTGTTTCTATGTCAGAAACAGGTCTTTAGAAAAGCCTTAACATCTCTGAGAGGGAGAGTGTGAGGAAAAGCAGAAAAAGACAGTGACTCAATGAGACAACATGTTCCTACAAGTTTGTTCTGTAAGAACAGCTTCTTGGACATTTTCCAAAGGTTACAAGACATCCTTGAAAGATACAGCAGAGGGAAAGTACGAATACATCTTTCAGATGGAATTGAGGAAGTCGTCTGCTTTACTGTCCAGGACTTCCAAGAAATAATACTTATCCTCTGTTGAAGGTTCACACTCCAATACAACTACTAGATTATTGTATGATATAAAACCATAACCTCAAGCCTAGTAAATCTGTGAATACACAAGGGATGTAACATTTTAATAAAATTTATGAATAGTATTAATATATGATTAATCAAATCTGTATGTTTTTGTTTTGATGATTGTCATCTGTGCTATTGACAGTGCATACATTCATTGTCTTTTTTGGATGCAGAAACTGGGGATAGATCATTTCAACATCATCCCACTAACCCATGTAGTTAAATTTGAACAAATTGTGAAATGAATGCAGGTGAATACACAGAGTCTTTGATCATTTATTCCTACCCTCCTACCTCTTTCCTTGGCAGCTGTGATAGAGTACAATGAGTCAGTGAGCTGTTTTTACTTATTTCCTCTTCGGCTTCCTACCTCAGTCTAAGAGGTGGCAACACACATTATATATGTATACATGTGTATCTATGGTATCTTTGCTATATATCTATCCATATTCGTAGGCGATCTAAGCCTTCTTTAATACACACAAAAGGTTTATTTTTCACAAATTGTGTTCACAAATTTGTTAAAAACCATGCTTGTGAGCACTTCACCTTTGCCAAGATAATCCATTCACCTGACAGATGTGGCACATCAAAATGCCGTTTAAGCAGCATAATTATTGCAGGTGTGCCTTGGACAGGTCACAGTAAAAGACCGCTCTAAAATGTGTCATTTAATCATGCCAGATGATGCCACAGATGTCACAAGTTTTAAGAGAGTATGCAGTTGGCATCTTGACTGCAGGAATGTCCACCACAGCTGTAGCCCGTGAACTGAATGTTCATTACAGGAAAATAAACCATCTCAACCGTCGTTTCCGAGGATTTGGCAACCATCCTCAAAACCACAGACCACGCGCAACCACGCCAGCCCAGGACTGCTACATCTGGTGGCTTTAGCAGCAAGATCACTGGAGACCAGCCACCCACATAGCTGATGAAACAGTTGTTTTGCACCACTGAAAGGTTTCTGTCAGAAAGCGTCTCAGGGAAGCTCATCTGATTGTATACATCATCATGTGAGTGAGCGGTTCACTGGTGTAAATGTTGTAAACAGAGTGGTCATTGATTGCAGTGGGGTTTATGGTATGGGCAGTAGTAACCTATGGACAACAAGCACCGGTGCAATTTATCGATGGCAATTTGAATGCACAGATATAACGCGATGAGATTATGTGGCCCGTTGCCATACCATTCATCCGCTACCGTCGCCTCATGTTGCAACTTGATAATGTCCGGCCCCGTGTTCCTGGATGCTGCAAACGACCCAGTTCTTGCATGGCCTGCATACTCACCAGACATGTCGTCCATTGGGCATGTTGGGTATTGCCTGGATCGGCAAATATGACCGTGTGTTCCAATTCCCGCAACTATCTGTAACTTCACACAGCCGTTGAAGAGGAGTGGGCTGGCAGTCCGCAGGACACAATCAACAACCTCATGAACTCCGTGTGAAGGAGATGTGTCGCACTGCATGAACCAAATGGTCGTCGCACCAGATATATTTGTAGCCATATGTAAAAATTCTGCACATTTTAGAGTGAACTTGACCAGTGACCAGTCCAAGGCACACCTGTGCAGTAATCATGCATAAAGCATTTGTGCACATAACAGAAGGCTTAGATATTTTACCTAAACTCATTATTATTATTAAACCCATTTGTAATAAAGCAAAGAAAGCGACAGTTCCGCATTTACCAAACTGTTTTCTTGTTTGTATGTCTCTTAAATGTTACATATTAGTACTCCTAACCGTTTCAATACAAAAGCCATTTTTTTTCTTGTGTAGCTCTTGGTTACAACCTAATGATCAACATGAGATCGGCTAATGGCCCTCTGCTCAGTGGAGAACGAGAGGGAGAGGAGGTAGATGTGGAGAGCAAGAGGTGGAAAGAGAAATCAAAGATGAGATATGAAACAGGAGAGAGAGCGCGAGATAAAAATCAGGCGATATGACACTGAGGATGATGGATGAAGAGATGGAGAGGTTGCAGGGACTGTGTGGCTGAGCAACATGAAAGAGAAAGTGGGCCGCAGCTGGGCTGAAGCTGGGGCAGCTATTAACGGAGCCAAACACTGTCGAACAGGGACTTTAAAGTGCGCTTCAATCTGTGTGTCCCAGTCGGTCATCATTCCCTACATATCTTACATCTTTTCTTTAACAACACCTTTCATCAGTCTGGTGTAAAGCAACAAAGAAACCCTGGCCACTCGAATTACATGCCTGAAGAACACAGTTTTTTTTCCTCATCATGACCGTCATTTAGTAGAAAATATTCTGCTCTTTGAAAAAAAATCTGTGAAAAATCCATGATTTGTTTTGGACGTTTAATATGACAGGACGAGAGAGAGATGCATCCAAGGTCCCCAACCACCGCACTTCAACCATGGATGTGTCAGTACATCGTCAAAGCCTTAACCTTTAAACCAAGGCGTTTCACAAATTTGTTTTTTAAACGGATGTTTTTTGTGGAGGCGGCATTTATAGAAAATGAAGAGCATCATCATTTTTTTTATCCAAGTAAAAGTTCTCTTATGTAACTCAGACCTTCTGAATATTGTGATTTGCCATGTAATCCAATTTTTTTGCTCTCTAGTGTCTTGTAAGGCCATCTAGGCTGAGGAGGACATTGGTCAGGGATTTTAAATCAAACAATTAGCACCAACTCCACTTGCATACTTTTTTTTTTTTTTTTTTACCGATATTAGTTTGGCTCACTATCATTGAGTTTCATCCTATCTTTGGATTAGTGATGATTTATTGTCAGTACTGGCTCATAGGCAAAATAAGCTTGAAGAATTTTTCAGGATTTGGTATTGACCCAGCTGTTTTTTTCCCCCCTCTTTTTTCAAGAAATGCCTTCCGGTAACACATTAAATGTTACGGGGTGGGGAAATCCTGTAATAGGTTCAGAGAAGCCAGTTTACACAATTGGGAAAAACTTCCTGAGGTTATTTTGGAATTTGCTGGACAATGATGATACACAGAGTTGGGGGAAGCTCTAACCTTATTCTAAGTTGTGTTACTTGATCAACATCAGCACCTGAGTGACACACGCTTGTATGGTCACTGCCATGTGAGCATTTGCAATGTCACCATGTTGAGCAGAGAGTAAATAGTAAATGTTCTGCACATGTATAGTGCTTTACAATTTGCCTCTTACTGCTGTCCCAGAAATGTGTGTAACTCGGGTGCTACTGCTGATCAAACGACCTTTTACTACTTCCTCACGAAGATTATTGCTTTCCCCTGCTGCGTGCACATTATGGTGCTGCACTATGTTTGTGCACAACAGGAGCAGTCTTGAAACTTTTGGTTTGCCCCTTGTACATAGTGTCTAAATAAATTCCTCCGAAAATGCTACGGCAATGAGAAGTGTGGGACACCCAGCAAAAATAAAAAGGCCAAATATAATCTTTTTGCATAGATGCTCCAAATACGTTTTGGTCTGGAGCAGCCACACAGACCAGTCACAAAGTGCTTTGATGACTTACGGCTTGATGATCTTTTTTTTGTTCGTTTAAATTTTGAGTTGCTTAAATTAAGTTAAGTTAAAAATGTCGGCATCCCTCATTCCATGCTATTGTTTTGGGAGAATGTTGAAAATATAAACTGCATGTTTCTAAAACAGGATAATCTCATTTTCATCAACATCACAAAGGACCAAGTGTCCAGCTGTGATTACATTACGGAGAAAGGCATGGCATTTTAGTAGCAAAGAGTGAGTGCACAGACAGAAAGGTGAAATAGCTGGCCCTATAAAATGAATCGATACATGCGAATTAGTATGCTGGATGCTAGGTTTACTGAACTTTAGACAAAAAGTATTATTTCCAGCACACAGTAGCTGTGTTTTGTAATAAAGATGATATCCAGTGTACAGGAAAAGGAAAAGAAATGGAGATAACACTGAGCAATGTACTCGACAGTTACAGCAGCTTTCTGTTGTGATGTATTGTGCACATACATCCACATTGCATTGGCTGCACTGTGGACCCAGTACAGCCACTTCTTGATTCTGTTTAATGTGAACCTCTTCAGCACCTTCGCAGTCATAGTGAATATCTTTTATACAAGTTTTACAAAGAGAAAGGATGAGCTTTTAATTATATTTGAGGTGAAAGATGGTAAAAGGTAGTGAGGACTCTCCCAGCTTGAAAACATTTGTACTATTACCACGTACAAAGTTGTTTTCTTATTTACACACAGTGACATCTCATTACCACAGAGTGTCTGAACAACTTTTCATTGACACATTTTTAAAAAAAACAGTGTTTGAGATGAGAAGCAAAAATAAGATCCACTCGTTCAGCAGCATACTTCAGCATACAGAGCTCCTGTGAAATGTTCTGGAGACCAGTGGGGAGCTTGGTTGGATTTCTGCAAGAATTTACAAGTTAGTTTTGTTGAGTAAGGATTTATAAAATAAAATACATAGAGTTGAAAAGAATTGTTGTTTTTTTTTAACACGATTTGTGATAGGTATTGTATCGCAGCTAAGGTCCTTCTTACCGTAAGGATGTATAACTCATCCCTGGGCTAACTGAATAACAATAAAAATGAAATAACCAAACTTGTAGCAAACAACAGTCCACTTCAGTTCATCCCATACAGTAACCCGAACAGAACAAGGCAATCTGTTCTTCTGCACAAGCCACAGTGGGCGGCTCTAATGCTTTTTACTGGCAGAAAGTGATGCTTCTGGTCACGTACTGTAGGACAGCGGCATACATTCAAACATTTAACCCCTTCTGTCTGTCTGCATTACACAATGACCGTAGTGAGTGATCATATGTGATATTAGAATTAAGGACCACTTCTGTTGAAATATTTGAATATCGCACTACCTCATGCACTTCTTGTTGATCTCTTGGCTTTCTCTGTGTACTGAATTTGAAAATGGCCGAGCAGTCACAGTCAGTGCCAGGATACCATGGTGCTTTCCATATTCAATAGGGTGGTCGGTGGAAAAAAGCTAACTGCAGGAGGTTAGCCTTGGAAATATCTCCAATAATATAAAATGATAGGAGAGAGGATAAAACAACGTTGTGTCAGTATTGTAGAGCATGCAAACTAAAATATGTATTATCTGTATAGTCCGTGCTGTTGCATTGTTACAATGTAGTTATTGCGACTGAGCTAAAGAGCGTATAGTATCTCTGCTTTGTATAATAATGGACTTTAGATGAAATAGTGCTATGCATCAGCCCCAAAGATGGCAACAGAGGTATGATAGTGAGCAGCAGGGGAGGGTTTGTAGTGCCTCCGTGTGTAGGAGCACTGATATGAAAAGGCTTTTTAGACTGTATGTCTATTTACCAAGCTTCCATGATTGGAAGGAATGGAGACTAAGGTTTATTTTGGACGGTATCATTCTGCTCGTAGTATGACCCCGTGTTAGCAAAATGTCATCAAATCGGAAATATCGATCATTCATTTACTCGTAGTATAAATTTGTATTCCGTGTTTGTGTTTTAAACGTCATAATGTACATAGTTATTGAGCCTCAGAATAGGTTACTGCTTAATAGTTGCTGGGCAACATCAGGCTTGGGACTCTCGGGTGTTTACAAGGCAGGGCCCTGATTTAAAACTTCCACGGATTGTTCTCACATTTTGAACAGACTCAACCTTGAACTGCACCAATATAATAGCACTGGCGCGTCCCTTTGGCGATGTCCATTGGTAAAAACAGATATTCATGCTCATGTTCATGTATGGTGCTGAAAATTTGCAAAGCTTATCGTTACGCAGTAAGAAAATAGATTTTTTTTTTTTTTTTAAATGTATAATTTATGAATTGGTTACTTGCTTCAGTGCTGTGGATAAGAAAAAGAAAAATATCAATGAGAATGTTTTTTTTTTTTTTTTTTAATTCAGAGATTTGTCAGGACAGCAAAACAGAGATCCAGTTTAGTGAAGGTTACAGGATAACATTTCAAGCCATAGGGAGTTCAACTGCCACTGGGGTCACTCATGCTAGAATAGATTCTCACTCATGAAACTGTAAGCCGCTTAGCATAAAAGCATCCACCAACTATCACATGTTAATGGCCTATATTACCATATTTTAGCTCCACTGAGTAAGCACAGCTCCCAATGCAGTTTGAATGTGGTTTGAATTTCCACCCTTGGTGAATGGCTGCCGGGATATTTTTTGCAAAAGCTTCCCATTGCCAAATTCTTCATTACTTGGTATGATAGAAGCTGATCCGTTCACCAAAGCAGAATCTTAGTGGTCAAACATTTCCTCTGGCACTGTGTGCAGGTACTGAATGGATTACTGACTGTACCTCATGGACATTTGGTCTGATGCAGAGCAGACAGGCAATCCTCATGCGGTTGAAAGCCCACAGGCACAGCATGTAACCGAAGCTGTTTAGCATATGTTTGACTGCTATTTGTAAAATGTATTTATTTGTATTTATGGTGTTGCTCGTCACTTTAGGTGGATGGGATATAGCACTGACGTCAACAGCATCCCCAGTGGGATGTTTCATTGCAGAGTGAACAGGTCTCAGTTTTACCACTATATTGAATATGTCCCATGCTGTTAACAGCGGGAGCCTAATAACAGGCTTAAAGAGTAGCTAATACTGTGTGTTAGTTCTATATTTTAACCCAGTTTATATGGCCAAACTTGAACTAACCTACTTAACTTCTTTTCTTCTAAATGTGTTTAGCCTAATGACAATATTCAACATATATCCCTATATTTTCTTTTAATCATGCAAGCACATGTCTAAAGTTTATGTAAACACAAGCATGATTACCAGTGCTTGTGCAACATTTCAAGCCATCATCAGGTCAATAAATCAGTCGATCCCTGGAGGCGTTGCACTGTGAAGTGTCATTTTACATGACTTCACACTTGCAGAGAACTTGGAGAACTGTCTGTATTAAAGGATAGGGTATAAGGAAACTGGTGTCACTCGGGATGCGACTATACACCTTGTTTGTTCAGCCGTTCAGTTATGTAATGTTCTCTCCCCTTACCAATGTATCAAATTATCAAATTAATGTATCAAATAAGTGTGCTTATAATTTGAAATAAGGTGTGGATTCTTTAAATTGAAGCTTGCATGTACAAAGATGATGTCAACAGAAAAAGGTGAAAAAAAGATTTCAGTGCAAGGCCAGTCCCCGTCATGTGTGCGTTCGTAGTGGTAGTATAGTAGTTAAGTCTACTTTGATGCACACTATCAGTTGGAAGATTTTATTTGCTTCACTGTACTATTGCACATTTGAAATGGGCCTTAATTTGCTTGAGTTTCATTTTAGCACCATCCTACTGGACAGCTCCATGACTGAGCAGGAGTCTTGCAGAGCATGTCAGCACTATTATATGGGGACAGCTCCCCAAAAACCATCTGTTACTCTCTGGCTAACCTACAACCGCTTAAACAATTCTTATGTGAAAAATATGCCCTTCATCCATGGGTTGTGTTTAGCATGACACATCCAGGCACTCAAGTGGAAGGTTAAAAATAAATCAGCAATGCATATTGGCGTTTTTGCTTATATATCTAATGAAAGCAAAGTAGTAATTCCACACAGCTTTAAGTGAACCCGGCAGTAAATGGATGACTGAGTGACTGAAATTAAAATTATTCTTTCAAACTGCACTCAATAACTTAAAATGACATAGTAAAAGCATGTTTTTAGAATTAAAAACATCACAAGTCACCTCTCATTTACAAAAGAGCTTAAATTCTTTCTTTCATTTGTATTATTTCGAATCCTTGAGATATGGTAAAATAATTGATAGGTGCGTGTGGGTGTGTGTTTTTCTGTGTTTGCTTATACAATTATCTTTGAGGGGACTAGTTTCCTTTTTATTTGATCAGAATTAGGACATTTTGACAAATTGAGGACATTTCTGCCAGTCCTCACTTTCTCACACACCTTGAAAGTGCCATTTAAAGGCCAAGACTTGGTATTAGGGATAAGGTTAAGGTTTGGCACTTGTGATGGTTAAGGTTAGGGTAATGGGCTTGGGAATGCATTATATCAGCGAATGTCCTCAAGATAGGTGTGTGTGTGTGTGTGTGTGTGTGTGTGTGTGTGTGTGTGTGTGTCACGTGCATGTATTGGTAATGTTATGTCAAAAATAAAATGTCCACCATTACATTAGCATCATGGGAAATGCTTTGTTCCTCATTTGCACTTCACAGGTTCCAATCATTTGATGTATGTATTAAAGTGACATGAAAAAGGGGATACTGAGATAGTTAATGTAATAGAGGGAGAAAAAGAATGGAACAAAGGTGTGTTTCTGTTTAATTACTCCCCATAAGACCCTCTCAGGACCATGAGTTAGTTCAATACCAAGGCCCCAGGCAAGGGTCTACCGCTTTCTCTCAGTCTTTCTTATGTTTTCTAAATCTTTCAATCTCTGCCTGCCAATATCCATCACATCCAACTCTTCACCCTACCATTTAAAAAAAAAAAATTTATCCCCTGGGTTAAGGGGAATAAAAGAGATAAAGGGATTTCAGTTTATGGCTCACTTCAGAAGACTTCATTTAAGTCCAGACATGTGATAGAGAGGTGACTATATTACGAATTAAAGAAGGCTGACATGGTGGGGAATCAAGATTTTTGCCAGCGGTTCTAATATGCAAATACAGACACAATACACACACAAAGAGCGCATGCAGGTCAAAGCCTTGATCAGGTTTCTTATCTTCACAAAACACACACCTTTTCTTTCCCCTTGAGAATACCCCAAAATCCCACATATTTAAAGAAGGATAAAGACCAAAAACTCTTTTGTGCTCTTTTCACCTCATCCTCTCTTCTTTTTCACCGCCTCTACGCACTTGTCTGCCCTCTCTACTAGTCCTACCATTCTTAGAAAAAGAAAAAAACCTGAGTGTGTCAATTATTCACTTAAGAGTTTAGCTCCGGGTTGTGTTTGTGTGCCTGGTGTATGTGTGATCTTAATACCACAGTTAGATTTAATGGCGGCTGGGGATACGTTTCTCTTTGGGAGATTTGTTCCATGTTGTTTGGGTGCGTTTGGGATTAGATTGGATCCTGTGATCCACGAAAACACATCTCTCTCTGCCACATTAGGCAACCATTAGCATGCAACAGCCATTGGTAGGTGGACAGGTGAAGCACCTCCAACATATTGCTGGGTAAACACAAAACAATAATTGAATAAGATGGCCCTGCCAATGGTCAGTAGAACGGTGGTCATTTATTGCATTCCCAGGAAGGGTGGTGATCGAAAGCCTCCTGTTATTGGTTTGTAGTGATATTGTGCTTCCTCCGTGTGGCCTAATTCAAACCATAAAAAAAAAAATAGATTCCTATATGCAAATAATTATGTGTAATGGGTTTTCAAGTGCCAAACAACTACTTATTATTTGCAATGCCACACAAAAGGAAAAGGGATAGTTGTCACCATTTATTGACCAAAACAAACCAGTATGACCTATTGTTTAAAGAAGGTTTGACACAGGTCAGCCTTAGTCTTTACTCATGGTTAAAACAGAACAAAATTGCAGCTTTGGGTTTGTTAATGCATACAAACATCAGCTTGTTCTGATCTTTGTTCTTTGTTTTCTGTTTGAGAAAAAAAAAAAAAAACATCTCTGTGGGTTGCAGGACATTTGAAAGTGTCTGAGGGTGCTCAGGCTTAATAATTGCTGTCTGGTCTTTTGTGTGAAAGCCCGTCCAAGCTAACACACATACATATACACACAAACAGATGCACTCAGAGGATGCACGCTCCTGATAGCAGGTTTTGCTTCTGACACAGTAATGTTAGCTTTTACTGCCACTGTCACTTAATGGCTTCAAGCATAGTTGCTTTATACAATGTTCAAAATATATCGCATTAACTCACACACACACACGCACGCACGCACGCACGCACGCACGCACACACACACACACATACACACATGAATATACAGATGCAGACCCCCCCCCCCCTCTTCCCCCCCCCCACACACACACCTAAAAGACAATGTCCTTGAGAGCTTGTGACAGCAGTAGGCTTGCATACTAATAAGCCATCCAGCTCGCACCTGAATTACTCTGCTTCTCTCCCTGAAGCATAAGTGCATTTTTGTCTGCTTCTCATTAATAGTGTGAATATGTACCTTTTAGGTTTGTAAACTCATCAAAAAGCTTTTATATATGTTCACTATAGTAACCAGATTAAATTCTCACTGAACACCCACAGAGTCCCAAACATCTCCAACAGGACTGTTCTTCTAGCTTGCACCAGTAAAGGGCAATGGTCCTCAAAGAACAAAGGAGGAGCTTACAGGCTTTTAACATGTTTTCACTCATACAATTAGATCACTGATTCACTGCATGATTACAGGAAAGATGGATGGGAAAAGTAATGTAACATACAGAAAATATTTTGCTTCTCAGGTATAGCAGTGTTTAATCAATGACTCCAACATGTATTAATAAGTTAGTAAGTGGGATAACAAGCCTCATATAGTTATGTACGTTTCTGACACCCTAAAAGGCTTCATCACATAGTTACGTTCCACCAGTGGTTGTAGTTATATTACCACATTTAAGTACTGGAATTACTTAAGTAATATACTCAAGTGCTGGCCTTTATAATTAAACGAAATCAAGGTACTTTCAATTTACGAAGGTATTTTCTTTTCATGCCATTTTATGCTATTACTTCACTATTCAGATAATTAAAATTGCAAACACTTTGATCATCATGTAAATTGCTTTTCATGTTGAAATGCCAAATGTTTCATGTTTGCAGATTCTCCAAATAGAAAATTTGCTGCTCTTCCTTCTGATTATTTTAATAAATGCTATCTAGTTTTTAGTTTTGATTATTTGTTTGACACAACATGCAGTGTGAAAGTGTTTGTTTTCCTAAATTTTACTCGCCCAAATTTCAATTTCATAGATTTTAAGATTAGATTAGATTATCGGCACATTAGTTCAACCTGAAAATAATTAGTTGTGCTTATACAGAATAGCATGAGGAATAATAATGTAATGATATAGTATCACACTATATCAGTCACAAAGAACTGGGACAGGATTTTCTTCATTGAGAACACTTACCTTTATTACAGGGAATGCCTTCTATGGTTGCACTTAGTTTTTTTAGTAACATTTTGAATACAGGGCTTTTCCTTTTTACAATGTGGTATTACTACCTTTACTAAAGTATAGGCTGTTAATCACCGGCCCACCACTGCATATATTCCACTGACATCTGACTATCATTAAAAATTCCATTCAACATTTTGTTAACTGGTAAAATATTTGTGTCTATAAATGTTTTCTCAAAATGATGAAAAATATGCTCTAGGCGCTTTTCCTTGGTTTTACTAATAAAGAGGTCATATTCATAAATTGAAAAATTACTTTTCGCAGTGTGTTTGACAAAGTATTTATTTCATTGGAAAAACAACCGCTACAGAAAAGAAAATTGATTCTTTCCAATAGTGAATCATGTTCAGTGCTGTCCATGTATTCACAAATTTACATTGGTAATGTTGTCACATCAGCTGTTTCTGACCTGTGCTGACACGTTGCAATACTGCAATGTAAAATGTATCTTTTACGATTCAAAGTCCTGTGTTCAAAAACGTATTTAAAAATTTAAGATGTACCGCTAATGGTACATTAACACTGAAATACTAACTCTATTAAAGGTGTAGTGGGCCATTTTTGACCAATAGGGAGACGGCAAAGCAACATTTCTCCACGTTTGTGTCACGTCTTCTACCAGCATGTGACAAAGACATGAATGCACAACCACAGCCATGGGGGCTGTGACACACGTTTTCAGTGACTACACATGTCATCAGTTGGTTTTAACAGTAGCAATGTGCTAATGGAAGAGGAGAGGAAGAACACTACAAGCAGATGTCCATCAAACCATGCAACTTAAATATCACTTTTTAGTGGCATTTGACACGTGCATTGGAATTTGCCATTATTTTACATATCATACACAGTGATTAATCAATCAATCAAGAAAAGGAAATAAGTTCTGGAAATAATAATTTGCTATGGAATAGAGACATCTTTTTGAATTTATAGGTAGAAACAAATGTATTTTGGGTGAAATTTTCCCCCCAGACTTTTTAGGTAAAACAAACTGTTCTTATGACTTGCTAAAAACTGGAATCCCCGATTTACAAAAGTATTCAGACCCTTTACAGAGGCACTTCAGATTGTTAACAGGTTAATCCTGTGACTCTTTGGGATTTGTGAAAAACGTGACTGGTGGTAACCTATGACAACCTGAATTGGTTTAACATAGTTTAGAAAGGGAGACACTTGTGTATGTTTAAAGGTTTCACAATCAACACTGTATGTCTGACATAAACTGAGCCACGACGTAAAAAGAACGCTCTGTCGACCTCTGCAATGAACGGGTGGTAAGGCTTTGATCAGAGCAAGGATATAAAAAAACATTTCCAAAGCTTTGAGTGTTCCCGGGAGCACAGTGGCCTCAATACTTGTGAAAAGGAAGAAGTTTGGAACCACCAGAACTTTGTATAGAGTTGGCCATATGGTCTAACAGAGGAGTGGGAACCCAACAGTCACTCCAACAGAGTTTCAGAAGTCCATTGCAGAGATGGTGGCAACGCACCAGAAGGATGACCATCCTAGCGGCACACCATCAATCAGGCCTTTATGGTTTAGCAGATGGAAGCCACTTTGAGTAGAAGACACATGACAGCCCGCTTGGAGTTTGTCAAACGGCATTTGAAAAAGACCCTGGGAGCAGGAGGAAAATAATTCTTAGGGCTAAAGAGACAAAAAAGGATCTCTGGCAGAACTCCAAGCACTATGTCTTGCGAATGCTAGGCACTACTCATCACCTGGCTAACACAGTACCTACAGTAAAGCATGGTGGTGGCAGTATCACACTCTGAGGACGTTTCTCTGTAGCAAATACAAGTAGACTGGTCAGAATTGAAGGGAGACTAAATGCAGCCAAATACAGAGGTCCTTGAAGAAAACCCACTTCAGAGTGCTGCAACCCGAGTCCGGGGTGATGGTTCACCTTTCAGCACCACATTGAACCAAAGCAGACAGGCAGACAATGCTGGAGTGGCTTCAGGACAAGTCTCTGATTGTCCCCGAGTGGCCCGGCATAAAGCAAAGATTTAAAGAACCTCTGCTGAGAGACCTGAAGATATCAGTTCGGATGCTTCCCTTCCAGTCTGACGAAGCTTGACAGGATCTGCCAGGACGAATGGGACAAACGGCCTAAATCTGTGTGTGAAAAGCCTGTGGAGACTTACCCAAGAAGACTTAAAGCTGTTTCACTTTTACAGAGCAGTGAATTAAGTGTCTAAATACCTTTGTAAAGACAGATTTTAATTTTTTTGATTTTGAATATGCAAACATTTCTAAAAATCACTTTTTTTATTTTCTCACTGTGGGTTACCGAGTATAGATTGATGGGTACAAATTTATTATACCTTCTGAAGCAACTGTGCTTTTCTTATATACGCAGACTGTGTGCTTGTGTGACCGAAAGATGCCCGATTTCAATTTGTGTCCACGTTGCTACTTTTTAACGACAACAATTTCGCCTTTTTAATCGAGCGCTGAGGAAAAAGCCTCACTGCAGTTGGTGGCAATAGACCCCCAGGGAAGAGAGAATACTAGTTCTGCACAATTAAAACATTGCTGCAAGGCATTAACATGGTGAAAAAAATAATGCTACCCAAATGGTCTTGGGAAGAGGACAAGGTGATTCTAAGGTTTGGTACTGTGAAGTGTTCGTTGAAACGAGATAATTTTCTCCATTGGTCCATTTGTGAAAGTAAATTGGCCAAAAGGAGGTAAACTGAGAAGTAAATAATCAAGGGTATGTAGAGGGGACAATACATTTACTATATTGTGAAACTCACTAAACATTTGTTTGCTATTCTCAGTTTTATGACCTGTAAAATATTTTGAATTTCGCTGTCCCCCCCCCCAAAAAAAAAAAAAAAAAAAATCACATTTTGGCGATCTGAGATTGTAAACTGACAGCAATAATATGAACATATATACAGTACAAGCCTTTTTACAACTGCGTATGTAGGTCACAGCTACACACCTGCTCATCAGTATCCACACTGTCTCCAGCTCACAGGACACCCCTGATAGAGGAATTACATCTTCAGCCAACACTCAGGATAGATATGTAGGTCTGAGTGTCCGCTGCCTGTCTGGTGTGAGATTTACTCCTTCAGACCGGTGATTTTCAAAAATATATTAACTGTATTGTGCAGGGAATGCAATCATGCGAGTGCTCTTCAAGGTTACACTCAATCTCTTTGCTCAGATGCTGTCTAAATATTTTCAAACATGTTGGAGATTTCAGCCTCAAATCCAGTCTTACTTTACTAAAGAGTTCACAGAATATTTTTTTCATGACACTAAACTCAGATGAATTTAACAGAAAGTAGAAGCCTCGCTTTTCATGGTTTTTATGAATAAGTTATATCAAATAATGGGGCTCTCGAAATGTTTTTAGCAAGCTGTATTTTTTTTTTTTTACCCAGTGTGATTTAACGTGTGTGAATACACAATGATTTATAGTCACGAGTTTGGATACAAAATGCCTCGGTGGCATAAATTGAAGGCATTTGTGTGTTATTTTTTTTATTTTTTTTTTTTATTCTGATGAATGCACAAAGACTGGCTGTTGCATCATTAAAATTCTTTAATTTGTCTTTATCTTCCAGAATATATTTTTGCTTACAATACCTTTGCTGTTTAATTTTTTTTAGTTAGCTCACTTGCAGAGCAAGAGACGTTCATCTTCAATATGAGTGGTTATATAAAGATTTAATAATAAATCAATAGCATCAAAAAAAAAAAAAAAGAAAGATGTGAGAGCAGCTTTCACAGCATCAGTATCACTGTCAATTTAATCTCTCGTTCTTTGAATGCATACAAAAGAGTGAGTCCAGCGGTAGCATGTCTCTCTCAACCCTCCTAATCCCTAATCCAAGGTCTGGGGCAGATCAAGAGGAACCCTGGGGGCTCCAGGCTTTCAAGGAGGGATGTAAGGATGGATAAATGGGTGATGGTAGGGGGTGGACAGAATAGATGGACAAAAGGATGGGAGGATAGTTGCAGTGGAAGAAAATAACTGTTTACAGAATGGAGAGAGGAGGAAAATGTTTGAAAGGTGAAAGTCCCGGTATTTGTTGTGAGTAAACTGAATTAATCAGAAACTGCTCAAACAGCCTCAAAGCAGGGTAAAGTCGATGGACATAAATTGGTAATGTAAAAAAAAAAGAAAAAAGGATTACATCAGTGCTCGTTTAAAGACACAGATAACCTCAAGTAATAGTCAACTGGAACTCCCATCACCAGCTCCTGTTTAAAAGGAGGCACAGACAGCGGGTCAATGACTGCCCAAAGGGCCTGAGGCAGAGCTGAGGTTGTCAGAGTACCCCTGACTTCATCTCTCTGTCGCTCTGTTCGACTCCGCATCCTCCGCCCTCCCTGATATTCACATTTCATCTCTGTCTTTAACCAAAGGTAATTCCAGACAGTGGATGCGCGCCACGGCTGGCAACTGCTACTGCTCATAGTTGCTGCCGCTTTCTCTTTTTCTCTCTCCTGGGTCTCCTCCCTCTCTCTCTCTCTCTCTCTCCCCCACCCCTCCACCCCCTTCTCTCTCCCTCACTCTCTCTCCCACACGGACGCAGCATACTTCCTCTTCACCAGCCACCGCGCTTGCTGGGGCTGACGCCAGTACCCGCATACGGAGTGCGGACCGCGGAGTGTCGTCGTGGGTACCCTCGGTTCATTTTTTTCCCCCCCCCCGCCTCCAGATAGCCGAGCGTGCATTTTTTTTCCCCCCGTCCTGACGCAGAAAAGAGTAGTGTCTTTGGAGCTCTCTCCACACCGGTCTCTCTCTCATCTCTACGGGGAGCAAAAGACAATTTCGGAATATGGTACCTCTCCGTGGTAATGCCATGTGACAAGGCTTTTCATCATTTGGTGTGTGTCTCTCTCCCCTCCAACAAAAGTCGCCGCTGGCGTCGCCTGGCTCTGGTGATATTCAAAAGAGTGGCTAAGTGAAGGGAAAATCAAAAACCCTGGGAGACATGGAAGTTTTGGCCGTTGGCTGGGTCCGCTGAGGCTGCTGCTGAGGCTGCTGCTGCTGCTGCTGGTGGTGGTGTGGTGATTGGTGCAGGGGGAAACTGCGTCGCCAGATCTCAAACGCTGGGGATCTCGGGTCATTATAACAGGACCTGCTTTTCGAGATAACAAGGTTTCCCCCCCCCCCCACGTTGTCGAATGGGTACAGATTTCTTCATTTAAATGAGCGGCCACATCCTCCAGCCTCTCTGCTCGACTTAACGCGTCGGCGTTTGGATGCGGTTTGTTTTCTCTGCGGCTCAACGTCTCTCGCCCAGAATATGATTTAATGTTGGGAGGAATTTCAACAGGGTATCAGTCTACGACTACCCGGGAATCTCTTCCTCTTTTTATCTACGGGCAAGCGTTACACTCTTAACGTCAAGAGAACATATCAAGGCAGAGATTACCGGGAATTTCCTTGACCACCCTACAGATGGACTAAAATAGACGCTTCGGTTCTCCGGATTTTTTAAACTCTGTTCGCTCTCACTCAGAGAGCTGTAGTTTTCTCTGGTTTTGGGGGGAAATATCTGCGGACATAATGAAAGTTATCCCGGCTTTGTTGCTCGTTGCCGTTTGTTGGAGCCAGGAGTGGAAGTCGGCGCTCTCGGATTCAATCATCCACATCGGTAAGTTACTGCGCTTTTCTTTCTCTCCTCTAAACCGGCGGTCACAACGAGGCTCCTTGTGCTTCTCATGAAACAAACGGGAGGTTTCAGCCTTGATATGCGAGGCGCTGCTTAAATCACAGCGCTGCTGGCGCTTTCTTTGACGCACCGTGGCATTAAGTGGGCTTTTCTGCGAATGTTGTCTTATGCATTCAGGATGTCTATAACATACTTAAGTAGGTTTCAAGATACATTTGGGCAAAATCGGCAGCTAGTCAAATTACAAAACCAAAGATCTGTTATGCGTTGTATGGACATAATTTAAAATGAAGTTTGCGTGTGGGGTGGATGATAATTGAACAGTTGCAGATTGTAAACGCAAGTGCTTTTTAGTCGTTTATTGTTGATGGTTGTAAATGTAATCAATAGGTGTATGTGAATTGATCGACAAAGGCGGGCAATGTCCAGTACGGGGACTGCACTTGCAGGGTGCAGCGTTTCCCTGAATTCCACGAAAATGTCGATGCGGGCACACGATGCGCGAAAAAACAGGTGGTTTCGGATGGCGTGCTGTTGCCCTGCATGGCAGAGGGATTATCCTGGATGGCAGCAAATTTTTCTACTTATAGATTTTCCTGAAGCTCAATGGCATTGCCACCTTACTTCGTGAGCTACTGCAGTGCCAGGAGAGAGACAGAGAGACAGAGAGAGAGAGAGAGAGAGAGGGAAAAAAAGAAGCAGGTTATATGTTCTAACGTCTTTTCTGCCTTCCGCCACCACCGGTATAGTGTGGCACTGTTGTGTTGAGTGTGATTTCGACATCAAGGAGCTACTCTTTCAGTCGATGGAGGTACCTCCGGCTCTAGGTTGGGGAGAGAGTGGGAGAGGGGGGAGGGGCGGGAGGGGGAGAGGGAGAGATGACAGTAGAGAGCGTGCAGGATGAGATGAGGACGCGAGGTGGTGGTGGGCACACATAATCGCTGCACAACTCGGTGGCCTCGAATGGGAGAGAGAGGGCGCTGTGTGTAGGCGCGCGGGTGAGAGTGACGAGCAAAGCGCGCACACACCCACCAGCAGCAAGATAAGCACCTGTCCGAGCAGAACAGTTTTTTTTTTTTTTTTGGACATCCAGATTTTAACATACACTTACACATGCACACACTCAAACGCATCACAGACCCCGCTGCGTTACGCTGCCAGGGAGGGAGGACTGGCCTGTTTCGATCCGTTTAGACCTCTGGCAGCTGATTTTCACAAAGCTGACCCCAGGCCAATTTAGTGGCTACCTGAACACAATGTGCCGAGTGCTGGATCAGTTCGAGGTCCTCTCTGGGCTGCAGACCAAGCAGATGGTTCAAATCAGACTTACAACAGCAGCATGGCCAAATGAATGAGATTTGGTCAAGTAGACAGTGAATGCATATTCTCCTGTTTGCACACAAAATGATCTCACCTGTTGGGGAAACCAAACATTCCTGATGCTGTACGTCATGTAGTGACGGTTTAACCGTCTTCCACCCTGTCAGTGCAGTAAGGTAAATCCCAAGTGCTCAGAAGCTTCATTCCACATACTGGGGGAGGGGGTGGGGGTAGTTTGTGGTTCTGGCCCTACAGGGGTGGCAGTGTAATCCACTGGTTAGACGGATCACCCTGTGACTGCATGGTTTGATCACAGCAGTAGACTCATGTTCTGCAAGTGTCTCACAGCAAGACTCCGAAACTTTACCGGCTCACTGACTGCAAGTTTCTCTTGTCGTGTTAGCAATCTGACTAAAACTTGTTGAATATGAAACATTTCCAGGCTTACTAAGACTAAGACAGAGATCTATGTAGGCCAAGCACTTGTCAGCTCCTGAAACTGGGTCAAGGTTGTCTGTGTGTACTCGTCTCTGCTTTGTATTTTAGCTAAAGGGATCTATATTGTGCTTTTCAGACATGGTGTCTAACTGGCTCTGTGGTCCAGGAGTAGATTCTCTGAGGTTGAGTGTTTTTGAACTGGCATGTGAAAAAAATAGTTCTTAAGATGTCTTGTAAAGTGATCGCTTGTGTGTTAACCTGTAAACATTTCTGAAAGTGTTTGGTTTTTATCATGACCGTTGACGGATAATCTTGGCCAACATGGATACATTTATGATAAAGTCAGCTATAAATAAAAATACCCCTTCTAGTTTTATATTAAGCCTCTACAAGTGTGCACAACTACCACTGAATGCAACTCATTTCTTCTCCCACATATAGCCTGCATATAGCCTGTATTAAGCATACAGGCTCTTAGACAGTGTTCAGTGTTTGCATTTATCTGATTGTCTATATTTATATAGGCATCCAGACCTGCAGATAACATCTCAGTGCACTGTTGTAGAGAAGTCAGTGGTTAAAATTAGGCTGTACAGCCATTGGATTTACAGAAGAGGAAGCTCTCAAATCACTTCCAGTTTGCAACAGAATCCATACAAACTCCATATATATGTTTAAAGGAGCCAATTTATTGACATGAATAATGAGCGAGCCCAGCCATTCCTCCTCGACTTTAAAGCGGAAACCAGGCCAGTGAGTGGTTTCCATTTATCAGAAGAGACGGTGGAGTCAGTGTGTAGTTTATTCGTTGGCTGAAATTATTCTTGCTTAGTTACAACTCCATTTAAGCAGTGTTATGTTTTTTTTTTTTTACCCCCCCCCCCCCCCTCGTTGCATAAACAAGCACATGTGCATGTATGTGCCTGTGGGTTTGAGGACAGAGGATCTGTGTGGGTGGTGGGTTGGCTGGTGTGATTTCAGTCAGTGTCTTTTCTCTACCCGTTCTCCCTAGGTCTCTCCTGTCCACCTTATTTTTAATCAATAGTTAATTTCCCTCCTAGCCGCAAGTAGTTTGAATCACAGCAAAAGGTTATCACCCCCCAGAACAATACCCCCCCCCCCCCTCCACACACACACACACACACACTCACACTCCATCCCTCGACCACCCCTCCTTATCCTCGCTTCTTCATGAGATAGGCAGGTTATGGATACAGTGGGCACAAGTATAGGAGAGTATATTATAATTTGTCATCATCGTTTCATTATAAAAGGTGGTGTTTTAAAGCAGTAGAAGCCACAGTCAATCAGAATTTAGCGTGTTGCTACATTTATAGCTGAAGTTGTTTTTTTTCACTATCTTCTCTATTACTCATACAGTGCTGACCCCTCCCTCTGTCTGTCGCTGTCTGTCTCTCTCTGTGTGTGTGTGTGTGTGTGTGTGTGTGTGTGTGTGCGCGTGCACGCATGAGTGTATCCTATTGATTTAGGACTGCATGAGAAAGGAAAAAAAAAGTACCATACCCAGCAGGCACATCACTTTGACATGCCAGAAGTAATCCCTCTTTAATCTCTTTGTTGCTGTTAAAGATAGAATGAGGGGAAGAGAGCGAGAGATAGACAGGCAAAGAGAGATGTATATCAAAGGGAGCAAAGATGGAAGTCGGAGAGTAAGAGACACTGACAAACGGTAGATTTTGTGTTTGTATAATATACCGTTTTTAGCTGTATGAAATGCAAACACGTCGTGAGAGGGTTTCCATTATCTTGGTCATATTAACAGCAGAGACCGGCAGACCTTTTCATCTTGCTCTGTCCAGGCATTAAATGTGATTGAGCTGCTGGTGAGCTGGCACTACTGCCTCACCCGTCTCTCTTTTCTTTCTTTTTCTCTCTCCATCTCTCTCCCACTTTGTCTCTCTAATGATCAGCATGCAGCAGGGGTGGGTGGGTGCGGGGAGGGGAGGGAAGGGGGGAGGGGGGGCGGTCCACTTGCCTCTTGGCCCTCGTGTTCTGCATGGCAATTGCTTTGTGCTTTATGAAAGCAGTTCATATGGATTTTGTGTTGACGGGAGAGAGACACGCAGACAGAAAGTGCGGAGGCATGTGCAGAAAGTCCCTCTGATTTGTGCACTCAAATTAAGGCTTCACTTTGGAGTCTCACTGGTTTTTAGCCATGCAGCGTGTCGGAGTGCATCCACGGGCTCATCATGCATCACAGATGAGGCAAAGACGCCGGCTTCTTTGCCTCATCTGTCAGCCTGGTTCAAATTGTGAATTGTACATGTGCTTACTTCTCTCTCTCTCGCTCCCTCTCTCTCTCTCTGCGCCCATGGTGCTCTATAATTAATTTGTCCTGTCCGGACATTTTAAGTTTTCCTGCTTGGTTTGAGACTACCGATAAATATCATTCATAATTGAAGGAGAGGGTATTAAAATGATGAAGACATTATAAGCTATATTTTTGGTTTCCAAGCATCCCTCTTCAAGAGTAAAATATTTGTAAGCCTTTTAAAGAAAGAAACTTTCAGGTAAAGAACTTCAGGAATGTGTCGAAATATAGCTCAATGTCTGAGGGCTGTGTTTCGCCAAGAATCTGGTGATGAATCGAGATGATTTTTTTTTTTTTATTTTTTTTTTTAGGAAAACTGTCATCTTATAAAGAACAAATGCATAAAATCTGAGTAAAAAAAGAGTAAATTGTTCTTGATGAGAACATTAAAATTGCATGTATCAGTATTTTTTGGGCCATCTAAGAAAAGGAAGTAACATTTGGCCTCATTAGTAAAAAAAAAAAAGTTTTAGCAGGATACCTTAGGTAAACAAATTAAGTAAATAAATGCAAACTGACTGTGACATATACTATATATTGTATATATGAAATATACAAAATTCAAGTGAGATTTTGAGAATCCAAACAATATCACAAAACATACTTTTGTGTTACTCAGGTGTACTGATATTTTCTTAGACCCTTCAAGTGCAGGATTAAACAGGTGGTGGCATCACACGTGAGTTGAACCAAAATTATGAACTTAAGCAAAAATAAAACTGAGGGAGAAACAAAATGAGCGAGTAACAGCCAAACCAAGAAATTAAAGTTTTTTTTCAGGTGTCGTAAAAGGTTCCACAGTAAAGTGCAAATGTTTGAGGTTCTGAAAGTAAATTGAGGAAGTTTTCAAAAACAATGCAATGTGCAACAAAACTTAAAAAAAGCACCAATTGTCCTCCGTACACTTGTGCACAGTCGTTCAAGATAGCTGGTAGGAAGGTTGTAGAAGCATATTGAAGAACTTTCCACAGTTCTATGGTGGATTTAGGCTTCCTTAATTGTTGCTGTGACCCCAGATTAAAGCTGAGTTTGAGTGAGTTATGGATTTACATGGACCACACGCAGTAATTAATGCTAGACAGCTCAAAATGTTTAATCTGGAGCAGTAAAATTTCAGATTGTCTCTCAAAACACAAACTGTTCACATTACATATAATATAAATAGAAACATGTTAGCTATGAGAGACTTGTGTTGTTTAGGCAAAGGTATAAAACAAACAAAAACAAAATTTTAGTTAATGACAAAAGGAGCGAGGGACAAAGGGATTATTGGATATATGCAGCATGTACACCAGTGGTGAGAAAAAGAGAAGATTTTCTGTTTTGGGGAGGGGTGGGTGGGTTATCCTGTTTTTTTTCTCTTAACTTTTGTGTTATTCTGGTCTTTTCCTTGGAGAAGAATTTCTAAACATCTCAGTGTGTGTGTGTGTGTGTATGAATGGCTCTTCCTGTCTGGTTTTGTCAACAAGTTTCACAGCTATCAACACGACTTCCCCTACAATACTATCCTTTTCCGTTTGTGTGTCTGTGTGCACACATGTATTTTAATCTGCAGTTAGGCACCAGTTTAGCTGGGTGGGGGCTAGGCAGTCTGTATTAAATGCTTCATATCTTGAGTTATATGTCTGTGTTGACAGTTGTGCTGGACCATGCTATCTTTGACGGGGAAGATTTAGCACCTCATATTTCTCCGTGCATGAACGCTAGTGTTTTATGTGAATATAATTCACAGAGGTGCAAACCACGTGTCTGCTTTCTGTATGTTTGTGTGCCATGTGAGGCTGTTATGCATCCTCTTGTGAAGGAAAGAGAAAGACAGCAGCTCTGACGTCTGTACTTGGCCACTGAGGCAGAACCCTTAACCAGGCCAAAGAGAGGGAGAAAAAGAGTGTGTGTGTGTGTGTGTGTGTCTGAGGTTGAGATGGACTGACAGCTAGCTGTGAGAAGAAGCATGATTGCTTGTCTGAGGTTAGCTGCAGATGTAGGTGAGGAGAGACAGGTTGGCCCTGCCGAAGGTGCTTCATCTGACCGCATCAGTCAGTGATGCAGGTAGAACAGACCAGATGGCCTGGGAAGGACTTGTACAACACAGGCCCTTGTTCCCAGATGATTGTATCCTGTGTGGTGTGTTTATCCAGTCGGCAAACGCCGAACGTCATCTGAGGACAAGAACCTTTGTTGTTCACTAGAACAAGTGTCTGCTTGTTTCTGTGAATATTGACTTAAACCGCTTCTGTCAGTGCAGAAGCATACGTGAATATTACACACACAAGGTTAACACAAAATATAAAAAAATTGTAAGTGTACGCTTTTGCTGCTGCTCTATAGTCTCAACATAATGTTCTAATTCAGTGTTTTTCAATTGCTGGGTCGTGACCCTAAAAGTTGGTTTTAGGGCCATTTTGAGTGGGTGGAGGATGTGCGAGTTGAAAATAAAGTTAAGGGGAAAAAAAAAAAAGTCCAACTTGTATTTTGAAGCCTATAGAACTTCAGCTGTTGTGCTTTAATTCTAAAGGATATAAATTCAATGGCACAGCGTACACACGCAGTCGCTGTTTGGTGACAGTTTGTCATGACAGTAATGACCAAAACTGACGTCTTTACATCAGTAGTTAGTTCTCATTCAAGCATTTGTCAACAGGGTTAGTATTAGATACATCTGCTTTTTTATTATTACATTGGGTCTTTAACTATTTGCACTTCTTCATTTCAGATTTTTATCAGTGCATGAAGGCATTACTTCACTATTTTTTGTTAAATAAATTTGAGTGGCTAAACAATTTAGGTCAGGACCTAATTACTAAGGAACACTATGAGTCCCGAGGCTAGACCTGTTGAGAACCACTCATGAATGAAGACATTTTCTGCTCAAAGTTTTGTTCATGAAAAGAAAAGCTCGATGGTTAGGCTGTGTGTGTGCTGGAAGTTTGCTCCCTACAGTAGCCGGGACTGAGGCTTTAGGATGCAGGTTTGTCCAGAGATTTTCTGGGTAATATAAAATTGTTTTAAGAGCTTCTTAACAATGTCACGTCACACAGCTGCATGTCATTCAGTATGTAACTGTGTCTACATACTGTATGAGACAAAACATACAGATGGATTCATTCAAAACCAGAATAACGACAATTCTCACATCTCTCTCACCAATATCACTGTCGCACGAATTACTCACACTATTTAGCAATTATTATTCAAAGATGAGTAAAGTACAAATATGTTGAACAAGCGGTGAAACTCAGTAGAGTAATAGCATTTATATGCAGTGAGTCTTCTCCGGGAAGATTGCCTAGTATGCAGTAGGTCTCTGTAATAATTGTACTGATGAGGGAAACTTCAAAGGAAAGTGAAATCTTCTTTTTTAAGGACTAACAAGACTGTCTGTTATGTGGTGGGTGTTTTTCCAGGACCCAAATGCAAGCTCACAGACTCGAAGTATAAGTTCCAAAGTACAGTCTTTATTTGTAATAAACAAAAAACAAAAACAACAAACCAAAAGGTGGCACCTCTCGTGTCCACTTACTTCCAGTCGGGAGGGCAACTCGACCGACAGCTCCAGGGGGACACGGCTGACAGGGCAGCCGGCAGACCAGCGGAAGGGACGGCGTCAACAAACCTCCGAGCCGGGAGGGCAACTCCACCGACTGGTAACTTTGACCGGGAATATCCGCAGGAGGCACAGAGGCCGGAGGAACGGGAACAGGACTGACGGAGAGCAGACGGAGGACGGACGGGTGGCTAACAAAAATGAACCGACAACCAGAGCTGTGCAGGGGCAGGTTACATATAGTCTGGGGAGGTGATCAGGGAGATGCAGCACACCTGCAGGTGGTGATCAGGGGTGAGTGGCTGCATCTGCTGGGACCGGTGAGGGGCGTGGCCACGGGAGGTGAGGGGCGTGGCTACAGACAAAGACAGGGGACACAGGAGGAGAGGTGATCATCGGGGGCAAAACGGAGGAAAAAACTGGACTCCTGACACTGTCAGTTTTGTGTGAGTGTCTGCATGAATGTGAATGTCTCTGGCATGTACTGTACGACAAATAATATGTCCTTGTCTTGTGTTCATCCTTTCTGTAGGTCTTACTGTACATTCTTACAGAAGAGGGAATATTTACAGCTGACCTCTCCTTCCTCTCTCGCTTTCGTGGTTTTCATGGTCTTGTTCACTGCTGACTCAAATGCTGTTTTCAACTTGCAGCAATCTGCTCCGTGCCTCACTGGGGCAGAAATTGCATTGTATGCACATGCAAATGTTATCGTGGATACACTGCATTTGTGTCCCATCTCAGACATGCATGTGTGTGAGCATGGTCATGCATTAAGCGTTGGTACATATTTTCTGAACTTGCAGCCTCTCAAAGTGCTCATTGGAGGGAACACCTCCGGACCACAATCTGTGTGTATGGGCACATGCCAGCGTGTGTGTGTGTGTGTGTGTGTGTGTGTGTGTGCGTGTGTGTGCTTTTATGTGTGTGTCTATGTGGGTGCCAGCTTAATTTTCTGGCAGTGACACTCCTCTGAATTATTTCCTCTCCAACAAATAATGGGCAGGCGACTTTTCATAGCACTATAAAAAAAACAGAAACCATGGCATTGCCAAATTTGTTCTACATTGTGCACACATGCACATGCACCACAACAGGAGACACAAGAGATACCCACACAGTCAGACAAATCTGCACGCTGACACACACTTACAGCACTTTTAAATCCAAGAAACATTTCCTTTATAGTCTTTCTTTGCTTCATTCATTTGTAAATGATTCATTGAACAGCGAAGCATGGGGACGGTTGGCTATGAACGCCGTTGTACTACAGCTTCTCAAATATGAGAACATGCGTGTCTCGTGGTGCCACAGTTTTATCCAGCTTACTTTTTTTGTTTCACACCTTTTTGACCATTGACACTCCCATGATCTTTTACCTATATTGAGAAGGAAATAGGTCATTTACAAAGGTTTAAAAAAAAAAAAAAAAAAAAAAAAAAAAATGCATTCCCCAAATACATTGTGTTTCCATCTTCAAACATTCAAAGTTGTTGCACAAACCTCTTTACCTTTAAAAATTAAACAGTGTTTACATTTGAGAGAATTTATTGACAAGCGTTTACCAGTAATTACAGTTTTAAATGAAAAGGAACAAATAATATTGCAGTTGTATTTATTTGGTGTTTTTTTGGTGCATTTACATTATCTTCACAAAAATGCTTGACTTATTTTGAAATCTGACCTTCTGGTAATAAATTCTACCGTCAGCATAATATTGAGAATCCAAAACATGAAGGTTATTACATTTAGCATTTGTCATTTTTCATCTCTGCAGCATCCATGCATAAAACACTTGTGAGGAAAAAACAGATAATGCAGACCACCAGCTTCACAGTATGGAGAAGTACAAACACACATGGTCACAGCAAAACAAACATGAACATAAAGAGTTGACAAAATTACAACTGTGTTGAATTTCAAGTAGGACTTCAGGCTGTGGCTAACCTGCATTTGCTTTGAACGGGTTTCATTTGTTCTGTGGTCACACATGGTTTTGTAAATCCATTTTACATTTTTTTTTTATTTTTTTTAATATTTGCACTTGTGGACTTGTGCCAGTTGAATATCGGCCGTTTCATTTCTTCTAATGACACACACCAAAGGAATATCCACAGTAGCTGTCTGCTCTCGCTGTTGGTCGAAACCTTCTTCCCTTTCATGCTGTTCCAGTACTCTTCTACAGCATTTCCTCTTTTAGCGCTTGACTTTATTCCCTCGTGTGACAGTGAATGAATTAGACAGTGGAAGTCAGAGCCGAAGGTTTCTTCGTATTGTCAGCAATATGCAGTTTGTTTTCTCTGCTCCTGTCCTGTATCCCACCTTATAGTTCGCCCCTCCTCTTTCCCTGTTTTCCCTCCCTCCATTGCTCTCCTCTCTCCCTTTTATCTCCACCTCCCCCTTGATATTTAATATGCTGTCAGTGATTACAGAAACAGGCATCGGAACTGAGAGGTGTTAAGCACTTTGCTAATCACTGTCATGGAATTGTAATGTGCTGTTTGTTTGTTTGCTTGACACACTTGGCACCCCGTCACAAAGCTGCCTGCCTGCGCCCATCTGTATTGCAGCTTTCAGTCTGGATTTTCCTTTAGGGTCTAAAGAAGAAAATGAACAAATTGAGTGGGAGGGATCAGTAACAGCAGATATTTGCATATGGTTAGCATTTTTATGTTCAAAAAATGTTCTCATCTGCATGCAGACACACGAAGTGACCACTGTTGTTCCTGCCCACATTAATAATTATAGGTCATCACTGCTTATCATCCCTGCAGATTACTGTGGTTAGACCCGTACGTTCATCGAAATAAATTGAGGTTCAACTTCTTAAATGAGAAGTAAGAGAGAAGGTGAGCATTTAATAGATGGCAGGTTATGTATACCGTCTTCCTGTGCTAATAGTACAATTTGTTGCATCACACATCCGATTCAACTAAACCAGTTGTGCGTTAGTCATCACCAGAACAGTGACTCACCGACCGCGGCCTCCCACTACATCTGTAACCATTGTTAAATCACCCACTGCAGCTAAAGCGTAATTGATTCACTTATTTTTGTTGCCATTAACCCATCAGAAGTTAAAATGAATCTGGAGGTCTTGGAGCCAGAAATGTCGATGTGTGTGCGTGCGTGCGTGTGTGTGTGTGTGTGTGTGTGTGTGTGTGTGTGTGTGTGTGTGTGCGCATTTGTGCTCATGTGCATGTCTCAAAACTCAATGGTGTTCATTTTTCAGTCAGATTGAATGCACGGGAATGTATCTTGGTGCCAAAGAACAGACATTTGATTTTTGCAAACACACGTTGTTTAGGTTACAATTAATGTAAATGAATTGGTGAAGTGCCACCAAACGTATTAAATGCTTGCAGATACTTTTTGGGGGGAATTTTTTTATGCGTTTATCATTTTCTTTTAGCAAATGATCAAAAGAGGTCTGAACCAGTGAATATGACAGCAAACCTTTAGTGGCAGAGATTGTGTTTGTCAAAAGAGTTTTTTGTTGACTTTTAGACAGAGACCGGAGCCAGAATACAAGTTCAAAGGTTTAATCAGCAGTTGATTAATCTTGTACAAGAGGAGCGTTTTAACACTGCACCGACATCATGTGGTTACAGAGTAAAAGGCTCAGAGTATGAGCGTTTACAGTCAGCGTTTATATGTCTCTTGTGGGCGTGGTCCTCGTCGACTCAGACGATACATCTCTCTTCAGGCTGAGGCCTTCATATTTATCTATTCGATAAAGGGCCTGTTATTGACTACTTGATGAAAATAGCAAGTTGCACAGCAGTGAGCCTTCTCTACACAGGCACAAAGAGTTGTTCGAGGACGTGTGTCCACGTATTTTACCATATAAAAATGAAATTCTTATAACAGTGTTTGATACAATTGTGTTCAAATTGTTAATCAAATGATTGATTTTGCTCTAAAAAAGATAAAAACCAAAAACGAAGTGTTCTTATTTTTGATGGTTAAATATACTGTATGCTACTTGGGAAACCAAGTGATGATATATTTACTTTGAGGATAGATGTTATAGATTTGTATGTATTTAAAAATATATTTGTAAAATTAATCTGTATTGAAGGAATTGTTATAATTAATCATGATTGGATTTTAGGTGATATTTCTCTGGCATAATGGACAAGTAGAAACTGATTTAAAACGGTACTAGAATATAGCCCAACTTTCAATAGAAATGACCAATATTGTTATTACTATTATTATTATTATGTTATATTTCAATATTGGAATAATTGTAATATACATTTATGTCACTGTACTGTCCCTCATCACCAGGTCATAAAAGCTGAGCGTGTATGTACACCCCTGGTGAGTGGAATATACAGTATGTTAGTCTACATGTTTAGAACAGTCAAACTAAGTGCATCCATGCAGATCAGCACATTGTACAGTTTGCATTAACACAGATCCTGAGGCTAAAAGTATGTCCTGTCTCATCTCGGTCCTGATTTATGCATTCAATGCACGCAGTGCAAACAACATTAGATGACAATAAATATGCCCAATAGAGAGGAACAGCAGGGTGCTTGAGTTGGCTCTGTTGGCTGTTCAAACAGCACTCTGTGATAAACATGTGATGGGGGGGGGTCTAATTCTATTACTGCAGGTTCTGTTGTAGTTAGAGATAATGCTAGTGTGTCTCAGACTTCCCTATGTTTTTTATAGTGGCCTTCCTCAAAAATATAATCTACAGCTAATCTGCTTTTTTTTTTTTTTAAAACATGAAAATATATTCATACCATTATTCATCAGCAACGAGTATTTTCCCTTTTACATGGTTTTCTGTGAGGATGTATAGTTATTGTGTGCACCTCTTAATAAATCTACAAGTGCTCTCCGATGCCTCCAGATAATTCACAGCTTTATAATAGCTTACAAATTTCTATCCTCAAGCAGGTCGAATAAAACCTTCATTGTTATTTACAACAATGAATGCCACAGGGACTGGTAGGACACAGGCTACTGTATTGATCATGGCTGCAGGTTTTTAATGCAGGTTTCACAGTCTGTAGAATAGTCACGGCATCCAGATTAAAGGAGGTGAAAGTTAGGTACTTCTCATCGCTCCTGGGAAATGTTTTCCTGTTTTACATTTAATGAACCTTGAGCCTTACAAAAAAACAGTCTAGCCATAGTTTTGGACATTGATTGGAGTCATATGCTGTGTTCCAATGGCGTACTTACTTCACACACACTATTTTGAGTGCATAAGTGCGTTCACACTGTCAAATGCGGAAACATGCAGTGCGCTACAAGTACCCGGATAGTGCACTCAAAACGGTCAAAACAATGAGTGTGAAACGTTGGACACATTCGGCATCTTGGCTACGAGAGGAAGGGGCGGGACCAACAACATAACGAATTTTCTAATTTAGGCATCCGAGGAAGCTGCAGATGTTGCAGAACACCGCAAATTTTTTTATTTTTCACCACCATATTGCTGCTGGACTGAAGCCATCAGTATGCTTATTGTGTGTTAAACAGAGGGAACAAAAATACATTGATTTCTGGGTAAAATAATAAAAAGCTGCAGATATGTTGGCGGCTGATGCAGTCACATGCTACGGTTATTTCCGATCCAAAATGGCAGTGTGCGATTTGAGACAAAACTACTCCATTAAAATTCAAGCACTACACATGTAGAAGTCCTAACATGTAAGAGTATTCTTTGTTCATGCACTAGCATTAGTTATTACAAAGATCTCCACCTCAGAGTGTCTTTGCTCTTTACAGTTGTATTATTGATATGCCTTAAATTAGAATAGAAATTTAAAAAAAAAAGCCCATTGTGTCCCCTGTGAGTCCCAATGTTTCTTGATTAATGATTCTAACACTGAATTGCAGTGCAGAAATGAACCTGAAGCTGTACATGTCAGCAGTCTAGAAATCTATTTTCAGTGCATTTTATGTGGCGTATGTTACCTGTTTTTTCAGATGGCACTGGACTTTGTGTTTTAGTATCCCAAAAGAGATGTTTCCCTTGTGATTTCAAACCAAAAACCTCTAAAGAGATGTCTTACTTGACTCCACACTGGAGGACAACCAGCACTTTGTGCACAATGGAATCTGTTATTGAGACAGCATCATTAGAACCTGTCTGGCTGCGGCCAGTCCTCTGGGTCCTCTCTCCCGCTCACCCCCTTCTACTTTCCACTTGTTTTTCATTTACTCCACTGTCTCAGTCTCTCTCCTCTGCCCCCCTTCCCCTCCCTCCTGCCCACACATGCACTTTCTTCACTCCAGGCTCTTCAACTGTCTGCTGACCTACAATCAGAAGAAAAATCTCAGTTTTTCTTTTCATCAAGCTTATGTTCTCGCACGCATTCTGTTTGGGCTTTTTTTTTTTTTTCCTTCTGAAATGCAAACGACTTGTTACCAGTTTCACACATGCACAGTCCTGGAATCTTTCAGACGGAAAACTTTATAGCTGTGCTCATTTATACAGTAATTAAATCAAAGTCCGTGCTGCAAGTAGTCACAGTTTTTGCCTCCTTGGCATCTTTGTGTCATGTAGTATGAGCTGCATAGAGGACCACAACAATATGTACAATCACAAACACCAATACTCACAATACTCAATAGTGATTAAGAAGTGCTATCGCAGACAATACAAAGGATAATACAACTCAATGAGAAAAAAGTAAAAACTGGGTCCCTCGAACTCAGAGGCTTATACTTTACACAGACTATTATAGTCCACAGCTTTTTTTCAAGGTTATAGCTTAAAAAAATTCTATTAACTTCGAGTGGCTTAGGTTTCTTGGATTTTTCTCCTCCCTGGTTCAATCTGCCAATTAAGCTACATGAGATTTCTGTCCACTTTTCTCCTGACTGACTTCATTTGGCATACCTGTCTTTGAGTTTGTGTCAAAATAGAGGAAAAATAGATGTGTTCACTGCCTTGCTGTACTGCTGCAACTGGCAGCTGTAGAGTTTTTCTAACCATCAGTAATCGAATGTTTGAGGTCCGACAAGTGACGAATTGTTACCAAAAAGCAGTACGTAATTTATATTTACTACTGTTCAGAGCAGGACACAAAGGCACAAAGATGTTCGTGAGACAGAAATAGAGAGAGGGAGAGAACACCAGAAAAATCCACTTGACTGCAACTTCGGTTGCTGGGTAATAATTCTGCCATCTGGTTTGTATCTGTAAGATGTATGTTTCTTTGAGTGCTATACGACCACTATTAATCTTCGTCGTCAAAAACATGTTAACGATGTCTGGCTTCATTAAATAAGATACATTTCTTGAGTTTGGTTTCAATTCATGCCAACCCTGCTAATGTTAGCTGACAAAGCTGCATGGGTGACTTATGAGAAGATTTGTTGTCTCTCTATATTACAGAGGAGTGTGCATGTCTTTCAGCTCAAATGTTTATGCAGACTGATTAGTCTCTTCATCTTTGTCACCATGGTACCAGTCTGCAACTTGACTGAGTCTCTCTGTTTAATGTAGCATCCAGATGCAAAGAGGATGGAGTCGGCAAACCAAGAACAGCTTAACGAGTATGGAATAGAGAAGAAGTCTTTAGAAGTAGTTTAAAAAAAATTGCATTATTTATTGGTTCAGTTTTTTGAACGGGAACTATCCATTTTTTTCTGATTTAACAAAGTCCAGGAACATTTTTGTTTCCCCTTGCATTTTTCCTCTTATCTATATTTAACTAACACAGATGCATTTAATACATTGAATTTTCTCCACCCTCCTTCAGCTCACCCCTGCTCGAACAGATAGTCTCAGTAAAATATGAAGTAATTGGAATCTGTGTGTCTGTGCACATACCTTCAGGGAAAGCTGTTTACTTCAGGCAAAGCGTTTATGCTACATGCAACCAAGTAAAATCACTACTAATGCAGTTTCATTAAGGGCACTGTAATGTAAGCAATAAGGAAAGGTTTGGAAACTGAATGTCTTTATTATGCTTACTCTCTTGACCCTTCAAAGCACATCGCAGAGAGAGAGCCTGTGCTTACTTTACCTTTATTATTTATAACCATTATTCACTTGACTAAAAATATCTCTTTGTGGTATTAAATAAAAAGAATTAGAACTGGGTACTGGTAATCCTTATGCAAATGACTTATTCAATTACACTGTGGTCCTGAGCATAAGTCTTGTAGCTAAATCTTAAAAAGTTAAGCTGAAAATCCTCTTTAGTCTGAAGGTCCCAGCTCTAATCGTCAGGATATTGTTGTTTTTGGTCCTATTAATTCCTCTGATTTCCGGTGACCTGCGTGTGTGTGTGTGTGTGTGTGTTTTTTGTGTGTGCAGGACAGACTATGAGTGGACGTATTTTTGTGTATGCATATAAATGCCTTTGAGGAAAGGTCACTTTGATTTGTGCGCCGTTCCCAAATTGTCTATCTGTCATTATGCAAAAACTGTAGCGCATGCTCTCACACATACAGAGACAAACTTGCACACAGACACTCACATTGAAGGGAGTTAGCAGAGCTTAGGACAGGACATGCACAGTGGGACAATGCCGTAATTCAGGAAAGGTTTAGTGGTGAGAGGGAGAGCAAGAGTGGATTAGTATGTATCGGGGCTACAAGGCAGCAAGAGTCACAAGTCAAGATACAGAATTAAAGCGGAATTAACTTCAGACAACAACGTGGTGACGTGAAATGAATGCATTTTCACATGTTAGTTCCTTTTTTGCCTGCTGCCACTTTAGTGATAATATGGACACTTTAGGCTAGTGAGTCATGGATTTGTGTTCTGTTTCTATGCGTTCACGTGCGTGTGAGAGAGCTTCTGGTTTAGTGTAACATCCAGTTGGTACATTAGAGCAGAGCAATACAACAAGGTTTTTACAGCTTTATGGAAACGTTAAATCCTGCAGTTGTAGCACTAAATTATCAGAGCAGATAGTATGCGCATCCCATCATTCTATTATCATTCCATTTTTTAAGATGTAATTAAAGCGATTAAACACATTTGAAATAGGTTTTGATGAATTAAACTGGACTTGTTTATACTGTATATGTATAGGAGAGGAGGTGCCACACTTAGATTACTTAGATGGCACCGACCAAATTCCTTGGGTACAATCTACTTAAGCAATATTACACAAGAGGGTGTTCTTTAACGTGATAATTGGCACGCTGTCAAGTCTGATATTGCGATTATACAAGTCACCATCTGAATGAAATATGTAATCTAAATGTATTCATATTGTGGGGCAATTCGCTCTCAAAATACAAAACTTTTTTTGTGAATGTGATCTCCGTTTCCATGGGAATACATGGGGTTTGACTAACAACTGGAAAACAATCAGTCGCGTCAGTAGAAGTTAATGTAATGTATGCAATGTTTACCACTCCAGGAAGTTGTCCGACCCTTAGTAACGACCCGAGCAACAGAGACGAGATCTAGTCCATTTTTATTGCTTTAAAGAGATCTTTTCTCAAACTGAATAAATACGGCACACAGAAACACTAAACTGCGTAGCTCACTCAATCTTGTTGCAAGTACGATATCCGCTGGAAAAAGATATCGATGGACTCACGTATTTTTAAGATTTTAGCACCGTGTCATGTGTTAAAACCAAAACCGGTCAAGCTTGCCGCTGCTGTCATTTTAAGTGCCATACTATTTGTGGTGTTACGGTATGGGTGCTAGGAGCGACAAGTAATTTCACCAAATGGGTCACATTAAATAGACCTATAACACGTAAAACAACATTATACTGCATACAGAAAACAACCTTGGTTACACTGTGAGAAAACTAAAGATTTGTTTTGTAATTGTTTAATGTAACTTTCTTTGGTATCAAAAAAGTTTAGTTCAGGAGCTCGTTTTGAAGGCAAGATATCGGTAGAGGTACTGACAATGTCTGAACCATACCCAGTGCTGTGATAGAGTGATGGCATACTTCAAACATTCTGTATCTGTGTGCCTGTCTGTGTCGATAAATATACTGTATGTATCAGACGTACAGTTCACACACCGCAAGTGGTAGAGACCTTGGCAGTCAGCTGTTTATGTGCACAGACAAACCAACACTCCACTCCAATCCTGGGCTGTCTTTTCTGGCTGTGCAGCTCAGCAGCTCAGCAGAATATGAGAACAGACAGTCTTATTTTCCCATCTCCATGTAGTTGCTGAGGGTTATGCACACTGGACAGCCATCTAACCCCAGCGCATTACTGTGCAGTCAAACCAAATCAAGCTTGTGTGCATGCTTTCATACTGTATGTGTGAGCCCTACAAGGGTCAACTCGGTGCATGGTGCTCTGTACAGTATTCTTGAATTTGTGCGTGCTGGTGTGTGTTAACATGTTGTAGATGTACGTACTAGTGTGTGTGTGTGTTTAATGTGTAATGGGCCTTACTTTCCTAAATGGTAAAAAGAAAAAGACGAGCTGCTGCTGATATGTGGCCTTACTCGGGGAGAAAAAAACGATATAAGTGAGAGGTTACACATACTGTGAAAAGTGAGCCAACGTTATACATTCCAGTGGGAAGTTGCTCAACAGCTGCTAATTATGTAGTTCGCTCACGGTTTATTTGATTCGCTCTCATTCACATTTCATCTAAGTTGTCAGAGAGCTGTTGATTCAGCAGTTTGAATTTGACTCATTGTCATTTTGACAAAAATTAACAGTCAATAGTGGTAATGACCTCCTTCGTCCCAGTTGATGCTATAGACACAGAATCACTCCACTTTACAAATGACTTGAAAAGTTGGAGGTTTAGAAGTGTGTCCCCTCGTTTTATAATGAGGTTATAAGACACTGAGTGCAGACTCCATTCTCTGCACAGATCTTGCTCTTGAATCAGGCATTGCAAAATTCAAAAGATAGGCTGGGTAGCAATGTCTAATAACTACTGGGCTAATCCGTTTTTTTTTTATGTGATGGGAGAACATATAAATATTACAGTGTGATGATATTGTTGCTAGACGTTTTTGTTGATATTGTCAACGGCATAATACAACTGTATGCAATGTTTCCTGCAATGAAATGTGTGGTTATAGAATACAAAACCTGGGATGAAGCGGTACGCATAATAGTAGTCAATGTCAACACAAATAACTTTGTAAAAACAAATATTAAGCCATGACATTTTAATGAAAATTTTGTAACAACTGTCATTACCGGCAGATATTGGGAGGATTCTGTTGATTTAGTGGTCAGTACACATTGGAAGGAAGATGAAAAAGATGTTGTCCTTGACAACCAAAATAAGTGCATGATATGCACTTTACTCCAAGGAGCAGCAGTTTGTGTTGTGGCCTTTGGACATGTAGTTGGATGTTTGTGGTTTATGTGCATGCATTTTTAGGTTATTATGCAGTGGATAGTGACTGCAGACTAAGGGGAGCGCCTTTGGCAGAGTGAGAAAGGAGTGGTAGAGTACATGCCCTTTTAGCACCACTATCTCATATCAGTTGAGGGTTCCCGCATTTGCCAACTCCCCTGGATGAAAATACTCCGCATAATGAAAATTCACTTACCATCTTATGTCTGTGTTGGGTTACTAATTTAATTTCAGAGTTGTGATTTTCACCACATGTAGAGGGTGCTTATAATTTTTTTTAAAGAAAAAAAACTTTTCTGCTTGTTTAAAAAGAAAAAGTCAATTTTGAACAACGTCCGACTCGACACTTAGTTTCTCAGTTAGCTGTCCAACCTTTCACGACCGCATATGAATGTATTCTTTGCATAATGCTTAGTAATATCTCGCGTAGCTAGTTGTGTAAATTGACGAGGGCCAGTAGGTCGAAATATTTTATTCTGCCTGGTGCAACTCTCTCATTATAGACAACTTACTTTTTAAATTATTATGGCTATCAATCGACTGTAAAAGACCCCCCCCCCACCCTTACTTCCTTCCAGTTGAACTCAACTGAATTATTAGACTGCAACAGATGGCTCTCAAGTGCGTGGTTATCTTCTCCAAGGGTTTTGGGTTTCCAGTGCAGTTTGTCAGGAGAATTACAGAACAGTATTTCATGAAACTTGGTGGAACAATGTAGCGTGAGCTAAGGAAGAACCCATTACATATTGGACTGCTTCAGAATCATGGGGAAGATACACAAATCATTTTTTAACTTTCATTTACATTCTGAGAAGTTTTTTGTTTTACATTCTTTTGCCATCGCGCTGTGCTATTTTTCATTGATTTATCTAAATCTTATCTCATCAAAACTAAATGTCTCTGCAGTGGCTATTTAAAAAAAATAAAAAAAATAAATTAAAACACAAGCTTGCTCTACTTAATCACCTGTGTTGGCTAAATTTATTTATACTTAACATGCTATTTTAGGTCTGCTATTCTCGCAATTAGCAGTGACTTCTGTATCTCCCTCTCCTTCTGCATCTCTCTTCTACTCAGTGTGTCAGATGTTTAGTTTATCTTAATATAGTCTTTTTGCAGCATTGGAGGCGAATCTTACCAAAATGTAAGCACACCATGGAAAACAACCAATTAGTTGTAGTAGTTAATCAGGCCAAATTAGCTGGTTTGAGCTGACCCAACGTAGCCCCTGTCAAACCAGTACCTGTAATCCATTTGGATACAAATGTACTTTCTCAAATTTCTCAAGCAGTTGTTCTGGATCACTTGGCGTCAGTGTTTTCATTGCGGATAATCTTAATCATTTCAACAAGATACAACAGCAAAGATGTGGGGCTCTGTTGATGGGAATGTTGATATCATCAAGTCAAAAACTGTCAGCATGGAGTGCTGCTTGGGTGTGTGAATTGTTGTCCCTCTGGTGTGCTTCAGTTCTTTTATTTTTTTTACAGTTTTCATCATTTAAAAGGTTTGGAAATATATCCAGACACGGTGGATGCAGATGCAGATTTGCATGTCATTCACTGTCAGGTCAGGTCTGCGCTTTCCAAATGGCCATATAGTATTTCATGTTTTTTTTTTTTGGAGACTGAATTTTGGTCAGTAACTCCACTCCATATATAGTTTTTCTAACTAACGGCATCACGTGTAAGCTTTAACAACATTTCAGTGAGCAAAAGACCACAGAAAAGCTAACAGGAAACAGAACAAAGCTTCAGTGCCTTGCAAGTTTTTTTTTTTTTTTAACAGGTGTCAACCTAATAGAACATCTTTTCTTCGAACAGAACAAGGTGGTGGTAGGAAAGAAAACTTGTGAAATTATATGTTGAGTCCAATCTGATAACCAGCCTCCAGGCTTTGAATGTGAATTTATTTTAAGGCTCCTTTTTTTCAGAGCAAATATAATATTGAATGGTAAAAGCCTCAATGTATGTACAGGAGACATACTGTATGCCAAGATTTTGTCCAAATCCAAACTCAAGCATTTTATTTAACTTTACACCACACAACCACTCAAAGTGAAGATTATGTTTGAATTAGCATCTAATTCTGAATGGTTGTATGATAATAACCCCCCTTCATCTTAATTGCTTGAGGCCCACTCTGCTTTGATTTTTTTTTTTCAAAAAGCATCCTTGATATTGACAGTTCTGGAACTGCAGAAAATACAACAAATATAAACATAATGAAAACAAATTGATACATTTTATCTAAAATTCTGTAAATGGGCTTTCACTACAGATACTATTTATTTGGATGAATCAACCTAACGGACCTCAGAAGCTGTTCAGTAAATGTAACCAGTAGTACTATAGCAGTGGCAATGGCAGGAATTGCATGAGGCTGGTGAATCTCTCCCTTCGTCTGTCTTGGCAGGACATTAATGAGACCTGATGAGGTGTTGTCAGTTACCTGCTTTGCCAAAGTACAGGCTAGGTGCTGCTGGCACTTGTGTTTGGCATCAAGTGTGATAGGCACGAAAGGAGCCAGCTTGATCTGTCTTACTTGACCATTGATGATAGATGGCACAAGCAGCACCAGATTGATTCATCATTTACTCTGTAAACAGTTGCTTCCATTGCACTTTTTTCACATTCAAATTTTGAATGTCTGCTTATAATTTAAAGACAACTGTTCAAAAGCCAGATATTGGTGGTTCACACTGGGAACACACCTGCCCTTAAATTGTAATACTTAGCAATTAAACTAAGTCTGGGACATGTCAAAGTTTCACATGGAGGAATTCACTAAAATTAAATGGAGGAATACATTAGATTGTGCTTCACATTGGAATTTAAGCATCTTCTGTCAAAGATTAATATATTTCTTGAACAGCTTCCAAAATCAACAAATGCCAAGTGCACTCAGTTACTTCGCTCACAAGGGATTGTTTTCATTACATAAAATGTCAAGTACAATAAAAGCTGCCTTAATACCTTAATACCTCAACACCATTACCATGTCCCTTCTTAAGGATAATACACCTATCAATTACATTAACTTCAGCATTAATGTAGGCTGCAAAAGTTAGCTTTCAATTATTTAGTACATTCATACTGCTAAAGTGATACATTTATTAGTGAAGCATCCAGGTTTCTGTGAATATGTTGTTATAATCCTGGTGGGAAACTCCATCTTTTTCTCCCGCTTTGTCTTGGTTCTGCATTTCCTTTGTGTTTTTCACTGACATAAATTACCAACTAAACAGAAAGACTAGCAGGGGGCTTTGCGCTTTACCCTTCCATTATTTCAGACCAAAAAGATTATGAGAAGCAAAAGCAGCATTTTCCATTAGTGAACACACAATAATGTCTTTTTCATATCTCTCAATTATGGAAGAAATGGAAAATGAAAACTGGCTCATGCAGGGAGATGCGGTGAAAAGGAAATGGGTTAAAAGCAGATAAAAAGAAAAAGGAGAAAACGAAGAACACGGAGGGGAGTTTATCAGACAACATCTGTCTTCTTCATTATGTCTGTAAGTGTGATAGCATCTTTGATAGGGTCAATCTGTGGTCACCGGAGAACATGACTAGGAATGAATCACCTGTCTACTGGTTTCTTTTTCCTGTCTTATTGTAAGTCGCTTTGGATAAAAGTATCAGCTAAATGAAATGTAATGTAACGTAATGTAATGTCTCTTCCTTAACATATCTCCAGTTCTCCGTCTGTTTCCTCTCCTTTCTTTTCTCCCCAGACTTTTTGATGCAAAATGTCTTTGTTGTTAATACTCGCTCAAACAGAGAAAATAAATGACACGCAGGGATGCACAGTGCATTCTGTAATAATAGAAAACTGTGTTTGTATGCTGGTATATTTGGATGAAGGATAGCATGGTAAGATTGTCCTGCATATCACAGATCAATTTGTACTGGCAAACATCACATGCACCTTGTGGACAGGGTACTTAGGGGACTTTGAACCTGGGGTGTATAACACTGAGAGCACAGATTCTGGTAATTGATTTTTGTTAAATTTGATCTCAAAGGGTGAAGGACAAATTGCTGCCCATTTAAAAAAAATAAAAAAATAAAAAAATAAGAGGATATTTAATATAACCAATCAAGTTGCTTTTCTTCCCTTCTTCCCATTTGTTTTCATCACAGCACTGTGTAACGGATAAAACAGTCTGGAGCAAATCCACCATAAAAAACCGCCCACTCAGGAAATCATTAAACAGGTTGGTTAGTTTTTTGAGAGGGATCAGTGCATTCATGCACCGGTTGATAGAGCCATGGAAATGGCACAAGCTATGACTGCACATTGCACCATTTGCTTTTGACATGGTTTGAGCAGGCAGGGAAAGCAAGTGCAAAGCCAGGTAATCCTTGACACCAAAAAAGCACTCTGCATTGCATTAATGTTAGTGGCACATACGCTACTGCTCCATTTCATTCTTCATTTAGTGTAGACACAACCATGTTTACTTAAAGCTGCCAAGTAGAAGAAGGGCAAAAGCACAAATTAGCCACTTAGACCTGATTTAAATGCCATTTTCGCTGTAAAAAGCTCTGTCACGTACTATATGTTGTCAAGAGATTACAGCCAGCTTGAAGATGGTTTTCTAATACGGATGCTTTAACAATGTTGCTAAGAAGAGAATTTTGTATTACGTTCTTAGACTGGCATGGACATATGTGCACCTCTTGCGTTTAATGAACCTGATTTCAATGTTTTTTACTGTCTTACTGTCCACAGTAATATAGCACAATGAATTAAAAAAAAGTCACTTTAGTTTATGCACAAACCTAATTAATAATTAGGTACTGAGGTGGAACAGTGTTGTGACAATACACACTGCTAATTTGCTTCATACAGCTTCGCGTTTTTTCTTTTCCTCAAGATGATATCAGATACAGTTTACCAGCTGCTTCAAGTCTTTTTATGCCTTTTTGAGATGAGGCAGATATTCATATAATAATAATAAATAATATTAATAACAACTCTGTTCTCCAAATATAAAGAAACAATGAGTCTTAGCTTTCATTTTTGAAAACTTCTTAATTATTTTTTTAATTGGAAACTTTTCTTATGTACTTCAGAATACTCACATGACGACTTGCACAAAAATTTCATGGTTACATTAATAAGTAAAGCAGTGAAACCAAACCAGGACTTGAAGGGAAGAAATTAAACCACAGCTAGAAAAAAAGAGAGGGAATGTAAAAGAGAATGCCAGGGAGAGAAAGATGGGGATTTTGCTGATGTTGGACATAGTATGCGGATAAGATGAGCAGTCATATTCAATACCATTTGAGTCCATAATTCTTAATTTCACAACACAGTTGTTATGTGGTGGGTGTTTTACCAGGACCCAAATGCAGGCTCACAGACTTGGGTATCGGTTCCAAAATACAGTCTTTATTTCCATAAGCAAAAACAAACAAACCAAACAAACAAACCAAAAGGTGGCACCTATAGTGTCCACTTGCTTCCAAGTCGGGAGGGCAACTCAACCGACTGATCCAAGGAGACACGGCTGGCAGGGCAGCCGGCAGCCCAGCGGACAAGCAGACAGGACCGCTGGAAGAAACAGAGTCAATAATCCTCCGAGTCGGGAGGGCAACTCCACCGACTGGTGACTCCGACAGGTAGCTCTGCAGGTGGAACTGGAGCCGGTGGAACGGGAGTCGGTGGAACGGGAGTCAGAGGAACGGGAGCCGGAGGAACGGGAACAGGACGGACGGGGAACAGGACGGACGGATGGATGGGTGACTAACTAATGAACCGGGTACATATAGTCCGGGGAGGTGATCAGGGAGATGCAGCACACCTGCAGGTGGTGATCCGGGGTGAGTGGCTGCAGCTGCTGGGACTGGTGAGGGGCGTGGCCACGGGAGGTGAGGAGAGGAGGACACAGAACAAGCAGACAGGGGACTGAGGGGACACAGGAGGAGAGGGGATCGGGGGCAAAATGGAGGAAAACCAGACTCCTGACAACAGTGTCACGGACTATATGTGAAGATTCTCATTCATCCGTAGTTAATTGAATTGTTATCTAAAGTCAACTGGACTTGCTTGAAATTCATGAAGATCTTTTACCTCTGATCCAAAAGGCTTCTTCAGTTCTAACTGACTAGAGGATGATCCCATGCTTGAACCTGTTGTTGGGGTTGTTAGCACCGTGAGGATTTTTAAGGTCACATATTAGACCGATCTAATCATATTAGACCTACCATTACAATTATAGACCGTTCATTTCTTTGTCAGTGGGCAAATTTACAAAATTGGCAAGGGATCAAATAATTATTTCCTCTACTGTATCTGTATCTCCTTTATTATCCATTCAATTTTTGTAATTGTTTTTCAGTTATGAGCAGATAATCCAGATGATTTATCATTCAGGTTTTCTCAAAGGTAACCAAGCAACATGAGTGGTGCTTGAAATTACTTCATGAAAGAGGAAGGGGAAGAAGAGAGGTGAAAAGACAGTGAAAAGAATAAGTAAAAAGAAAAAGGATAAGAGTTGTTTATAGAAAAGGGGAAAGCAATAATGAAATAGATAGAGATGAGAAGATTGGTAAATAAGAGAAGAATTATAAGTGATAAGATTTTTCCTGTCATTATACTTTGGTCCATTTATTTACACAGTATGCCATTTTGTAAACAAACTAATGTGATTTTATGTTGAGCAAAAAAAATAAACTGACATTTCAAAGGGATAGGAAGAGTCATGCTTGGGGCAATTCGGGTCACTGTGACCCGTGAATAAAGGAGTAAATAGCCTCTGTGTCCTTTCAGACTTATATGGTGTGACAGCAAAATCGGACTTTGATGATTGCTGAATTAAACTAGCCTCTGTACTAATCAGGCATCAAACTCATTTAATATGTGAAAGTAATCTCAGTTGCAACTTAATAGTTTATCATTTATTCATTTGGTAATTATATATTCCAAATTTTTTCGTCTTCATATTCATTTATTCTTCAGTAATAAAGTGCCCATGTTAAATCGGATGTTGCATTATATCTTTTGAAATACCCTGTTCAAGGGACTTACACAAGGACTGTTTAGGTTAATGTATAGCCACTAGTGTAACTCTTGGTTAGGTGCTTTGCTTTAAAAGCATGCCTGCTTTGATACACACAGCTGTAAGATTTATTTTGGCTTCTCTCTGTATTTTACAAGATAACATTTTTATCAACACATTGAGTGTTTTAGGTGTTTTTAAGTTCTAGGAGAAGGAAAGCTTTTCCACAACAATCAACATACAAAATTAAATTAATTCAAAGGTTTTGCTGAAGTTCTTTTTTAATTTTTTTTAAATAATTATATGAAATTCAGTTTAGCAAAATATGTTTACTTCACAACAGAAACACTAATGAATCACTATAAAGTATTACTGAAATTAAGAGATTTGAAAGAAAGTGTGCAAAGGAAGGTGAGACGCTCTTAAAAAAAAAAAACTAAACTGTGGATGCTGACAAAAAAAACCCCGAAATGCAATAGGGGATATGAAGAGTTTATAGGAGGTGGTAAGACATAGAGATGAATTTGGAGTGAGAAATGAGAACATAAAAAAGTAAAGTAAAAAAGATCTGAGGAGAACCGAAGGCAATTGGAATGAATAAGTAATTAACAGATTAATATTCAAAGAGATGAATTTATATTAAAATTATAATATATATATATTGTGTCAGTCTGCTCACTTCACAAAACAGAAAAAAAGAAAATTAGATCGTTTCTGAAAATCATCTGTGCAAATCCTTTTCACAGTACATTTGCTTTACTAGTAGATTATATGACTACAAAATGCAAATAGCCATCAACCAATGATTTACAAGAAGGAAGAAAGGTTATGGTTATGATGGCGAAAGGAAGGAGAAGATTATCCTTTTTTCCTTGATTTTATTTTAACCAGGACATATGCTATATGTAATGTTTTAGTGTTACATTTGAACAAGAGAAAATAACTTAACAAAAATGCCATAGTGTAGATACAACCCAAACCACCCCAGAGTGTCTCGTCTAGCAACACAAACCAAACCAAATTGAAATGAATTGGATTTGTTCTCAGACTGCTGTTGGAGATGGTGCTGTAATAAAAAAAAAAATCTGTGGAATCACAGCTCCTTCTGGCCTGTTGTTTAATGGGGTTTACACCAAATAAGAGGAAAAAACAGTGTGACAACACAGCAAATATTACAGCAACCCCATAATTTTACCTTTGTGAAACAAAATTTGATTCGATTCAAACTTTTTTATACCACTCACTTAAGTCAGAAATGTTCCCTTTTGTCCCTAAAGCTGTTGAATTCCACCAACAAACACTTTTACAAACCTTCAATCGAGGACGCCTTGCAAAGTAAAAGGATCATTTTAAGTTCTCAGTACAAATCAATCAATGACAATCAACACCCCAATGTACAGTTTGGTTTTTATTCACGGTTTATTGTTTTCTCTTTTTTGAGAGCCCCATAACTGGCTCTAAATGGCAATAAAATAAACTCACCTGAGAAGGCAGTGGGGGATCATGTCTCTGTTGCTGTTCTGGTACACCAACGGTTGGTTGGTACACTTGTTCAAAAGGAGGGATCGAGGTCAGATCGGTCTGACCCTGTCTTTTTGGTGTATTGCTGTTCCACGCATATATTTCTGAAGGTGGTTTCCGACAGGAAGTGGTTTTCAATGTCGGTCCCCCCTGGCAACATTAGTTTCATATGCACGGCTCCTTCAATTCTTGCGGCTTTTACGCCACAGGCGGCTGCTGTTCACAGACTATGATCTTATTATGCAGCTAAATCGCATGTGTTGTAGTTCAAATTGGCAGAAACGGTTAGGAATATGACATTAGTGATGTTATAAATGCTGCCATTGTCCCAGATCAAACATTGAGGCATATGTTGATTCATTACCATTTCTTTTTCATTGATCTGATCTCTGCTGGTGAATTCAGATACAGGAAAATTATCTCCTGTTTCCTTTTATTCACGAGTTTCTGTGGTTGCCATGGTCACATGGCAAACTGTGGTAGAGGTGAAAGGAGAAAGTTGAACCACTATCAACCCATCAGTCAAATAATCTACAGTAGAAGTTAGCACTGACAAAGACCCCAGTATTTAACATTTGTTACAAAGTGATAAGGGAAAGGGGGAAAACAAAAAAATCATGACCCATAAAAGGGACAAAGCAGAAGAAAGCTTGGGAAGAAAAAAGGGGAATAAAAAGAACAATCCAGTGATTTCTGCCAGTAGTTACCTACCAAAACGAGACCAAATGAAATTATGAACCAAGAAAATAAAGCATTACTGTTCTAGTTCTCAATTAAGGTTACCCTGTATAATACTTAACCCTAATGGACAATATTAATAGAAATGATTTATATTTAGTTGTAACTAAAAACATTTTTTTGTGCCTAATCATGATCCAAGTCTTTTAATTGTACGTATCTGAGACAAGAGTGTGATCTTGTATTTACCTAAAAGCTGTTACGTTCCCCGACTGATGTCTAGGGGAGGCGGGGAGTAACAATGTAAATAAACTAGGAAAAAAAAATGACCACGGGCATCGAATGAATAAACGAAAGGGATTTATTAACAATAAATCAAACAACCATATAAAGGCAGAAACTTAAAACTACTCTCCAAAAGGGAAAAAGCGGAATAAACAAAAGTGATTTATTAACAATAACTCAAACAACCATATAAGGCACAAACTTAGAACTACTTTCCCAAAAGGGGAAAAGCAACACTACAGCAATGCTCAATCTACCACAATACACAAGCTAGCTAACTGGTCACCTTCCAATGCACTGGCACACAAAACACCTACACACAAAACACCTACACACACACACACACACACACACACACACACACAAAACACCTACACACAAAACACCTACACACACACACACACACACACACACACACAAAACACCTACACACACACACCTACACACACACACCTACACACCTACACACACACACACACACACACACGCACACGCACACACACACACACACACATAACAAGCCGATTAAATATGTACCTGGTACACTGCAGGAGCTGCAGCCTTGTAAATTTAACACACATTTTTCTTCATGAGCTCCTTAATCTAAATACTGAAGCTAATAGGATTAAGTTTTTGATGTGATATATAATATAAAGTTTTCGAGTCCTGTAAGAGTAAAAACTGCAGAAAGAACACCAACTCAACAAAAGTCCAGTTTCATTTTGGCCCTTCAAGTTTCTAATGTAATCACACAATCAGAGCTGGCTAAAGTGAGAAGCTTCTTTCTGAATATTTTGTACAATGATCTTCGCCAAATGAGAAAGAGAGAGGAGAAATGATGTGTTTTTTGCCATCCAGGGTGTCAGATCACTGACCAACGATTACCAAATCATTTCCACTCTCATACGCTGCGAAATGCTCACAGTGGAGGGCCCGGCTTTCCTAAAGGAGAGCAGTGCAGTGACACTAGCAGGCTGAGATGGACAACACACAGACGAGTACAGTAAAGAAATAATCGGATTCTAATCAGCTTCATTATAGCCAATACTGATCCTTTGAAATATACCCGAATTGGCCCTTTTGTCATTCTTAGACTTAGCTTGGACTCTTACTCGCGCCTTAACGTCATGAATCAATGTAATATTTTAGGATGAATTTTAAAAATGTAATTTAAAATTTTATGTTCGGTGGTGCTCCAGGTTAAGTTTTACCTTTGTCTCTTCATAAAATAGGTTTGTATTCTCAGATATTTTTTCTTGGTTGATAAAAGACTACCCCGGAAATCATAATATGAACATTTGGCACTCATGATGATTACAATATAAAATGACTTCAATGTTAATATACACAGTCATCATTACAATGTCCCATAATCGTGTCTGTATTGTCAGTGTTCAGTGTGGAGTATGCTCATTAGCAATATTACCACCAGAATGGGCTTGCTTACTGTTCGAAGCTGGCATTTCTTGATATTTAGAATCATTAAGCACATACCCTGTGGCGATGTTTGCCCTTTATCCTTCCTACAATTTTTGGACAGCTGTGGTTAGTTCAACCTGAATATTCTGCTATTTTTGATGTGGCCTTTCTCACCCTCTTGCTCTTTTTGTGTTTGTGCACATGTGCGTTTATTGTCTGTGGGTATGTACAGTACATTTGGATTTTGTGCATATGTGTTGCTAAAGTGCAGTAAATAAAATTGTGAGTAAGTAATATTTAAGGAGGCTACTTCTTGATCAGTGCCAAGTTTTTTTCTTTTTGTAATCTGGATATTTTTTCTCCCAGATGAACATGGTGGCCACAACAGATAGCCTACATAATTAGCGATCTGGTGGTTTGGGTGAGAAGGGTGGCCTGAGGTCAAGTCAAATTCCCTGCCCGAATCATTGTCTCAGTCCGCCCCTGGCCACCAAGTTGCAGAGAAATCGCAATTATCTGTTAGGGGTGGTCTTTCAAGCAAAAATACTATTCGAAATTTGTTTGGAACTATTTCATTATTAAATATTTCTCTGACGATGGCTTGAAAGGAATAAAAGGTGGACTGAATATCCTATCCTGGACCTCAGATTCAGCACTTAGGGCGCAGACTTCATACATTTCTTGTCGAACTAACTTCTTTAGGGAGTGCTTTTCAGATATGGAACTGGACCAGTCTTGTACAATGGCCTCTAATGTGGGAGATCAATTTCATAACAATATGTCAAAAATAAATCTTTATTTGGGTGCTTGAAAACTGGAAAATTTAAGTGGCTGAAAAGTTCCCGAATGGCTTTTCAAATGGCAGAAAAGTTCCCAAATGGCACATACTGACATTTGGGTGTACCAAGTTCTCCATTCAAAGAATTTCAAAATGTCAGAATATTAGGTAATGACTAACTTGAGTGACAGAAAAGTTCCCACTGACATTTTGAAAACCTGGGTTGTCCATTGAAAGCATTTCCAAATGTCAAAATATTAGAGATTGACAAAAATCTGTCATTTAGAAAATCTTTTTATGTGATGACCAGGTTTCACATTATTTAACCCTAGTGTCAGAAAAGTTCACTCTACTCTACTCTACTCTACTCTACTTTACTCTACTCTACTCTACTCTACTCTACTCTACTCTGTTACCATCCATTTTAAATGGTTTCACAAAAACGGGTGGAAACACACCTCTACATAACACTGTAGTAATGTATATTTGTAAAATGTTCAAAATATGCAAGTATTGGTTCAGAAATGTTTGTGGTTAGTATTATAAAAATAGTGATTAGTGACCACAAAACATTTGTTATTTCCATAACTTTACCTGATTTCCATAATAACCTTTTTTTTTTTAATTTTTTTTTTTTTTTTATGCATGTAAATATTGAGAATATCCCCTCTTGTTTTCTGAATTTTTCCATTCTACCAGCCTTACTTTCTTCTACTCACCTACTAGTTGATGTTATTTCCTATTAAGTGATTATTTTCATTCCTTCTCAACATTCAGTTCTATCTCTGCTTATCCTTGTCTTAGTTCTGCTTGTTTTTTTAGTGGGTTTAAGCAGATGTGTGTGTGTGTGTGTGGGGGGGGGGGTAGAGAGAGAGAGAGAGAGAGAGAGAGAGAGAGAGATAAAATACAATACAATACAATATCAAACCTGTTCTGGCTGCATATTCAACATGTTGGTGTTTTTGTTTCCCAAAGCGAAATTCAGCAACTCTGTCATGTTCAAGCATCTGCTTTTTTGTTTTGTTTCCTTCCTCTGTTAGACTCTCTTGTTTACTTCTCAAAGATTTTCAAATGCATAATTTTCAAAGCCAAGGTCGCCAGCTTGGGGCAAACACCAATAGAAAGCAACATCAAAATCACCTTGTTTTCTTCTCTCTAAATGTGAAAAGGGAAATTCTTTTAAAGGAAGAACTACAAAGCAATACAGAACAAAGTTAATCACTGTGGGAGAATGCCAGGGGTTGATAAATGGAGAGACTGAAATGTAAGCACAACATCAGCTATTTGTTGTCTTTGTTGCGAGTTTTATTTTCCTTCTTCACCCTCACTGTTCTCTTTCTCTCTGCCTTATTTCCGTGCTCTCTTTGTCATATCTCTCTCCTCACTCTCTTCTTCATTCTCCACCACCTTTTGTTTTGTCTACTTGTGGTTTTTGTTTTCATTCTTCCTATCTCTACGCCTTTCTCCTGTTTCACCTGCTCAGCTTTTTCAGTGCAATTCTATTTGTGACGTGTCAGAGGTCCACGCAAGCTGGGTGTGAGCTGAGAGAAAGTGTCACAACAAACAACACAGCACAGAAAAGATTGATTTAACGTTTATCTCAACAGTGCAGTGGCTCTTGAGAAAATTGGTGTCAGACTAAGGAGTTGATATGATGCACAATAAAAGAAGCATGTCTGTGGTTTATATCATTGTGAGCATACAGTATATTGCGAACCCAGTGCATTGATACAAGTTGTTACCATAAACTATTTTCATCTCTCAGACAGTGCTTGAGAGTTGTTTATTTTCCTTTGCAATAATGCTTTGCCATAAGAGAAGGTGAAATTTGAAGTTGTTTGTGTTTACGGTCTTGTTGTTTGCATGTGAATTAAGTGGTATGTTTGACCACCTCAACTATGTATGCATCTTTGTGTGTATGTGTGCGTGCCTGTGCGAGGATAAAGTGTTTTATACGGTCTTCAGTGTCCGTACAGAATCATTGTGACAGCAGATAATTCTTTTAGAAGAGTCCACTTAAAACGAAGCTCAGAGGATTCAAACCTCGTCACAGCTTGAGGGAAGGGTGACTAAATATAGTAACCCAACAGACACCCTATCATAGTTGAACACACACTAAACACTTGCTGCTCTGGATTGAACCAGCATCATATGCCATTAATATTCACAGTCTGTCACTTCTCCACATTTTTCACTTTTATCAGTGTTGAAGATGCGTGTTGTGTGGACTTTACCTTTTCAATTTCAAGTTTTTCTTACAATAACAATTAAAGCACAAGCAAGCTATTGTTTGGCTGATTTTGTCCAGAAAATGTTAGTACATGTACGATATGAAAACTTTTTTACACCACATAATGCTGAAAAAGATGCTTGGATTAATTTAAAAATGGTCATATTTGTTAGTGTTTTAATTGATAGTTATTAATTACTATTACATTCCCTGTGAAATTCACTGTTTTAGTGCACTGATGTCATTTTAGATAAATGAAGTTTATTGTTAAATTGTAAAATATCCAGCGTTCATTACAAGTCATTTTTACAAGTGTTGGGTAACCAAATTTTGGCCGATACACAGATATTTGAATTTTACCGGTATTACTACTGGTATCATTATCGGCCCCCAGGATCCGGTATTAGTTGGGTTTTGATAGGGATAGCACCTGAATATACAATATGCAACCATTTTATTGATCCACTTATTCCTAATTATGGGTCATGTGGTCTAGAGCCTGTTCTAATGTGCATTCTTTGAGTAAGGTCAGCAAAACGTCACAGGTCAGCAGTCCTGTTAAACATTCAAGCTCACATCTAAGGCATCTTAAAATCTCCAGGTCAACTGAACTGTTGTTGGAAAGCTGTGCAGATGAAAACCAGAGGATGTTAACCTCTTACAACAGTAAACAGGCCAGAAGAAAGAATTGAATCACGGCTCTATTTCACTGTAACATAACTGACCCTAGGACTTTTGTTTAACACATATGTATCAAATCTACAAACAGCTTTAAACAGGCACAACTGGGATACTGTCTTTCATTTGGCACAAAATTCTATATTGTATTCAAGGCCCAATAATTTGACTTCAAAGACAAATGAAAAAAAATTACTTTGCAGGTAAATGATTGAAATATGGTAACTGATTACTGCCGTCAGCTGAATGTTCTTCGTGAACTTATTCGTATGCACACTAATGAATAGAAATTGTTATCCTAAAGTGCAAAAATCGCTGGCAGCAGCAGTTGTGGCAGCATCCATAGTAGGATTTCAGAGCTTGTGGTTTAGAATGCAGCTCATCATTCAGTGGCCAGTATTTCACCAATCTGAGAATATGTAGCGACATATTCAGGTCACAGTTGTTAGAAGCAAAAAAAAAAAAAATATCATGTGCTTTTCCAGGTACTTGTCACTGGAAATGGGGTGTTTGTCTAAGGGGAAATGTGAGATTGTACAAATGAATGTGTATGGAAAAGAAAGACTGTCTCACCCACCAGGGATTGCTTTGATCCCATCGATCAGTGACAGCACTTCTATAATGAAGTTCTCTCTCTCTCTCTCTCTCTCTCTCTCTCTCTCTCTCTCTCTCTCTCTCTCTCTCTCTCTCTCTCTCTCTCTCTCGGATAGTTATTGAGAAGTTTTTGTCTTTAGTCATCCATCCAGGATCTGTCCTTGAGCAGCACATTATCTGACAAGTTCAGGTCTATCAAGCAGTGACTTTTATTTATGCTCGTCAGGAGCAAGTTTCAGAGGAGGCAGCGTGCACTGTTGTAGACATGTTTTCTTCATTTAACCCAGCTCCCATGTCTTCATTTGGCCTCAGTGTTTCCTAAGCTCTTGGTTTGCTTTGTTTTTTTCTTTTTCTCTCCTCTTTTGTAGCTGTCTTTCAGTGACAGCTTGTCCATCAGTTGCAATATTTGCGCTGTTTTGATTTTCAAGTTGGCAATCTTTCAGTGCTCTGGTCTGCATCATTCCATTAGAGTTTGTATTTTGCAAGTTTCAATCTTGACTTGACTTTGGGTAACACACACACATGCATACACACCCTAATAATTACATGACAAGAGCCACATAATCAGAGACAGTCACATGCTGAGGTGCCATACACTTCGGTACAAAGACTCGAATTGCGGCATCATTAGTTCGCAGGGAAGCTTCTGACATGTTTTGACAAAAGTTGTCAATGCAGAGTGAGCTGTTGTAACATCCTTGCATTGATTTATTATTGGACTGAATGTCCTGTACATGCGTTCCTTTGTGTTTGCATGTCTGTCTGTGTTTGAAATGTACCGTGCTCCTCAAATCTGTACTTTGTGCAGTACCAGATATTCCCACAGGACCAAGTGTTTACTGAAACTGCAACATTAAGTTCACTCCAACCTGAGATTTAAAGAAGAACACTGTTCAATAGCCCAGAGGAGGAACAAGCACTTTGTGTGCAGGTGTTATTCTTTTTAGATATGAGTGCATAAAAGTCTGTGTTGTTTTGTATGTCTGACAAAGCTGGCTATTCAGTTGTCTCAGTATACTTTTTGTTTTCCAATACAAGCAGAGTATAATTCATTTATTTAATTGTCTGTGGAAGGACTTTACGGTACCGTGCCTCTGATGGCTGCCAGGTGTAGCTACAGGCAGTCATTTTGGAAATGAGATTTGAACCTGTAAAAAAGGCTTTGATGTTGGCCGTGTGGCCTTTGACTGACAGTCCACTGGCCTGCTGCTCACCCCGACTCCTGAAGTTGCCCCGTCCTGGACTTTTGGAGCTTCTGTTTTAAGAATAAACAATGATTTCTCTTCAGACACACAGTTCTACTGTGTTTGTGTTGTAGGAGGTTACAGTAACAGGACCCTCAGAGGATGCCAGTGGTATTTGTGGTGTTTGGATTTGATGACAATATGCAACCTGTGTTAGCACAAATGCGCTATTGGCACAAAACAGCTGATGTTTGCACATGTGTGGACCGGTCAGTGTTTCCACTAAACTTGATAGTGTTGAGTTTTGTTCAGGGCAGTTGGACATGTTTCTAAGATGTGAATGGTCCAAAAACACTTGGTAGCATGATGGGTTGTGTAAAGAATTATGGCTCTATTGTGCTGCAAAATGTTCTCTGAAAAAAGTCATGGAGTTTAAGGAGTCTAAGGAATTGACGTTTTTATTATACAACTTAAATACTTCTCTGCTTCTGCTTGTCTACACTGTGTCTTTTGTATCTTCGTGTATTCACGCATGTGTCTGTGTAATTTCCTGGGTGCGTGCCTGCCTGTCTCTGCTTGTCTCAGCCAGAGGGATGACTCGAGTTGGCAGCATCTCCATCTTATTACAGGGCTTTTGATTTCACTACAGAAGCCAAATGGGACAAGAGATGCAAGGAAACGTGCAAGGCAGTGAAAAAGAGAACAAATGTAATGTGGCTGTCGGCTAAATGACAAAACAGTTTTAGTAACCACTTCAGCCTGTTTCTGTCTCTTTGCTTATGTCTTGCTATATAGTTTGTGTGTGTTTCTGTGACATGAGAGGTTTAGGGAAGGAAGTCCCTCTTGTTCAGGTCAGATTTGCTACACGGATCCTGACAACCCCATCTTTTGCATAACACTCAGAAATAAGGACGGGCTTTTTGTTATTCAAATTGGAAAAAGCTTATCAGTTGCAAGGTGAATAGAAAGTGATTGAACCCTGTAATTAGCTTTAAAAAAAAATAATAAAAAAAAAAATAATGTGGATTTTCAATCAATATTGATAGTAAATGTAGTCAACTGAAGCAATACATTCTCTGTCTCTGGGATGTAGCTGTAAAAGCTGTTGTTCTTCTGGCCCCGAGTAACATAGTTGGTGGCTGGAAGAACTGCAGGAAAACCGAGCTGTCTCGGTCACTAGGAGCCGCTCTTCATGCTGCACCAAAACAAAGCCTTGTTCAATTCAATTGAATTGCAGCTAGCTACATTTCCAACAGCGAAAATAGCATCACAAAATGAGTGCAGAGGATGTTATGGACAAGGATACATTTTACAGAGTTCTGCATGACTTATATATTCACTTGTATGTATTCGAGCCAGAGTATAGCACAGCGAGGCAGAGGCTACTGCTGCATTGACCGTGCCATCAGAGGATATGGCCAGTAGGGCCAGAAACTAAGCTGGCCAGAGCAAACAGTGACGGGTGGTTCCTTTGATCCAATTTATTTTCGATCCTAGCAGTAACTGAATCATTCTGCTGCAATGAATTTCATCGTTGCCTGTTTTTATTGGATACTATTGCTGACGCCAGGCGTGAGAGCAGTGTGAGTGTTACTATGCATTCAAGGTTTGTCCTCACTCGGACAGAGGTGTGCTGGGAGGATACCAACAATAAGCTGGAGAACAGAACTGAAACCAGTGTGACAGAGAGGGCCGACGACTACAGAGCGGGTGTTTTTGTGACTTGACGCCATCAAAGTTGCCATCAAAGAAGACGAGGGTCGCGATACTGAGCAAAGTCATACAAATGGTTTTCTCCCAGCACTGTTGTTTGTGTTTCCAATAGCTGCTAACGTTACAGAATAGGGTTAGCTGTAGTAGCTTCCTGAGGAAAAAACACCTTCTTTCCTGTCTTTTAATCTATGCAAGCAATACCTTCTGACAGCTTATCATTTTTTGTTCGGTGGGGAGAGACTTGGCAACGGGAACCAACAGATTTCGGGGTTAGGCGTTAGAATCTCGAGCGCAATGCATCCTTGTACACGTGTGCGCTGCAGACAAAGTTGTGCCGGCAGGAAAACTTGTAAAAACACAGCTTTCTCTGTCAATGTAGAACACACTGAGGAATGTAATCCTTTAATTGACTACTGGTGAACATCCACATAAAAAAAAATGCAATTATTTTATTTTATTGACAAGAAAAAAAATAGAACAAAGGGGAACATGAAAAGGCAGAATCTAATGGGGTCAATCACAGTCGTACAAATCTGAGATAAAAGGCTGAGAATATCAAAAGATCGACTGAGCCGAAGTACCAAAAAAGGAAAGATCAGAATGTAAGAGAAACTGGACATACAGTAAGACAACGTGCGACATCTACAAGGAAATGGATGGTAAGAAAGAGATCCGTGTTTTCCTCAGTGCAGGTGCCTGCTTTCTTATGCAGCTAAACCTGGGAAGGACAGACAGAGCGTAGATGTGGTAGATGAGCAGATAACACCAAGGATCAGAGAACGAAGAGTGGATGAAAAGCTGAAAGAAATGGATGGATTCACAAGATACTGGGTGGATGGGGCGAATTCTTGAAGAGAATAGTAATGGCTAGAACGGTGGAAGCAGGGATTGAGAGATAAAGATATCAGGAAACCAAACATGATTAATTCAATTGAACTATGCCAGAGAGGTGAGAGAAGAAAATAGCAAAGCATAGGGAACAATGAAAGACATACATAGTGTAAATATAATCAGGCGGTATCACCATAGTGGCCGAGGACAAAAAGAAACGAGGAAAAGCTTTTGTAGATACTAATAGAACCGATTTTGTATGTTTCTGTGGTCTCCTGATATTCACTGATCCTTCGTGCAAACTGTTAAAAGGTCTGCTCCGAGCATTGAAAAGATAAAAGTGAACACCCTTTGAAAAGAAGTCACCTAATAATTGTGTACAACTATCTAATGATGGAGCTCAGACATTTATGTCTCAGGTACTTCTGAAAGACAGGATGACAGATTTGGCTCAATAATGATGCCAAGTAAGATACAAAATCAGAGCCAGGGTTGTTATGAAGTTGGGTGCTTATTGTGAGTAAAAAACACCGAGTTTGCAAAGGGGAACATGGTGGGAGTAAACCTACTGAAGATTAATGAATCAGTTCAAAGATGAAACATCGCACCAGCATACAGAGTTTGAAACAAACTCCATCGCACCTATTCGATTTTATTTTTCATTTGATCTTGTGAAAATTTGACATTTGTTTGTGACTCACCCCAGGATAAACTGTTTGCATATATTATAGTCTCCTGTTGAATACATAGGCACAGACATTTCATTGAAAGCAAACTGGAGATGAACTTAAATATAACTGCTCAAATCTAACAGTTATGATTTATCTGTTTTGCTCCAAAACTCTGAAGTGACAATTTTTTAAAGAAAGTGCATAAGTGATGTTACAAACAGATGAGCAGATACATATACTGTAAATACACACCTTCATCTCAGTTTCCCAATGTGTTTGAAGTATTATGGCCATTTCTTAAGATTTTGAATTAAGCCACATTTAAAATTGTGGATTATTTATATGAATGTGCTTTGCTGTTTGAAATTCAGCAGGCCTGAAGGAATTTTGACTGTTGATGCAGCACACAGCTGCAACCCACAGGTCTTTTTGTAACAGTTTCCACTTTTCATAGGAAATCCCAGAGTGATTTCTGGGGTCATGGATAAAGCTGCATTGGCAGAGCTCCTGAATCAGTGTGTCCGCTCTAAATGCTGTGAACCCACAGATGGAGGCATGCAGCATCTCCAAAATTAGCTGTGAATGTCTGAACCTTTACTCTTCAAAGTTGAAACACTAAATTTATACATAGGTCTGTAACACGCCAGAGTAAAATAGTGTTACACCACGTACAATTCATTTTGAAACCTCTCACACTCTACAATGCAAGTGAAAGTAATTATGCCTTTCTTTATTGCCCAAATATGAGTCATGGCCAGATATTTGCCACAGCTTGAAACCTCATGTTTTTATTATTTGTACCTGATTAAGTGTGTATATACACATTTTTTTTTAAAGGCTTTTCACATCTAACTAAAATCTTTTTGAAAATCTGAGTCATGCTCAGCTCCATCAGTAACATTATGCTTTACAGGATAAAAAAAAAACAACCTATAGACTGGATATTTTGCCCGACCTCTTGCAAAGTTGCAGCTGCCTGTAATTAGCATTACATTTCAGCCCTGATGGTTGAATAAGTGGGCTTCCAATTCCCAACACAAATGGTGTACCAACATGTAATCAGTGGGAATACAGAAGTGTGTACATGCATCAAGCACTTGCGTTTAAGATCCATTTTGCACTCTGAAGTAATATTGATTTTCCAACCATGTTCAATGCTATCTCAATCAATCTTATTCACTCACTGATTAAATATCAAATTAACATTGACACAAAATTAAATCAAAACTGCTCCATAATCAACAGAATTCTGTCATATCCTGCCAGGAAAGTAGGAAAATAACACAAACTTGTTCAGTCAACAATTACCAAGTCAAGAAAAGAAACCAAAACTACTTCAACTTGACCGTGATCAAAATATAATTTTGATGACAATGCAGTTCTACATTAGGTGTAATAGAAAATGCCAAAGTAATTGATTTGGTTGATTTGACAGAAGCTGTTGTGCTAATTTGGAAACCCTGACAGTCCCTCTCCTTTTAGGATGACATTGTCTGGAGATTAACTGATGATGGATCAACAATAATGACGATAGAAACAAATTACTTGGTTAATATGTATTTCTCTTTTGAGTCCGTGTTCCTCGGGTACAAATCCGAATAAATGAAAAAAAGAATTGACAAGCAAACAAAACAAAACATAGCTCCCTAGCTGACAGCACCAAGCTACTTCAGCAAAGTGATGTGAAAGAGAGACAAAACATTATTTCCCTAGATGTAGGAGATAAACTAATCAGACCTATATAAATCTATGTCAAACAGGATTAAAACAGACTTTAAAACCACTACTTTTGTACATGTAATCCTACACTGCAGCCTCAGAGCACCTAGAGAAGCTGATGTTGGCTTAGACGTTTAGACCAACAGAGCAACTTTACCCAAGACTTTTACTGATCTTGTTCAGTGCGGTTAAGGGATAGGTGATCTTTCTGGCCTGCGCTGTCAGTAGAGGTGTTGTAGCAACAACAGCAACAGCAGCAGCTTAATCATCCACATCCACAGAGAGAAACATGAGTGCCTCTGCCCAATAACATATCCAAGTGAAAGCAAAAGAGAGATGAAGTGCAGGGGGAAAGCCTTTTAGCTGGCCATTACTTGCTCTTCTGTTCAGAGCAACCAAAGGAGACAAAGACAGATTGGCTTTCACTGTTACTGTACATACGGCTGGCAGACTAACCGCTACAATATCATTGCTCCTTTCTCCCTTCATCTTCCAGAGTACATGAAAAAACAGCTATGAATTTCCCATTTGTTAATCCGTTTGCTTAATTTGGTCTGGTTTATTATCCAGAGACAGAACTCAAAGGAATGAATCACGATTATAAATTCTCGCCTTTTGGGGGTTAAATATGTTGTTTGCTATAGAATTACAAAGCAGAAAACAACTTTGATGTCACTCTTTGGTTTGTGAACTTCCACTGTGATGCCTCGTGTTTGGATTCTGGCTGTTGCTATCTTGCTACAAGTGACCATATTTGGACAAGCTGTGTGCGAGCGAGTGGTGGATCTGACTCGATCTGATTGGGGGCCAGAAGACACTATGCCTCACCCACCTATAGCATAAACCTGACTGCACCACAGGCCTGTCAATCAAACAGATATGCCACCAAACATACCACCTTCTGAGGCCTAATATCTAATTATTGATGAGATTATTTTCAGATGTACTGAAAAAAACAAAACAAATAAGAAGTGACTTTAAAGAATGACACCAAAAGAACTCGTGGAAAAAAATGTATTGACTTTGTATTTCATGAGAGAGGTTAAACAGGAATCTATGAAGCCAGAGCCTCTGTGGAGCCAACCCCTACTGGCTCTCGGTGGTATTGCAGTTTAGGGCCTCACTTTTCAGACCTGGAAGCTACGTATGAGAACAACCAGTGTCACAGAATACTTTGATAATTACAACGTAAGAGAGTGGCAAACTAAATTGCCTGTTCCCCTTTTCATGTAAACTTTTATATATATAAATAGTAACACAGAAAATGAATTTGGATATTCTCACTTCAGTAGGAAAAGCATTTGTTTGTACGTGTTTGAGCAAGAGTGTGTGTGTGTGTGTGTGTGTGTGTGTGTGTGTGTGTGTGTGTGTGTGTGTGTGTGTGTGTACTGTGCCAGCAAAGAAACAAAACACAATCTGTATTGATTATGAGTTTGCACTTTTGCACATGTGATAACACATGAATGTAAGTTTAGCAAACTGAAACACAAAGAAGCACTTAAAGCAAAAAGACATGAAAACCTTGCATGCTGAAGATTGTTTTCTGCAGTAAGTGTATACTCCAATAAAGCAAGTATATCAAGTGAGTGTTCAAGCAAACACAATGCCTTCTCTGAATTAGTAATACAATGGGAGCTGGTGTGAAAGCAAAAAGCACTTATTTCCTTGGAAAACAGCCACAGTGTATTCCTTTTCAGAGGAACAAGCCAACTATTTCCCCTAACTCATAAAGTGTCCAGCCTCGAGTCTCCAACTGTATCTTAATTTGAAACATTCAGATGCCTTTAAATCCATCATTGCAACACATACACTAATGTGGCATAACCCTGTTTAAAAAGCAAGTACATCACTGTGGGTTTCATTAGAATTAAGTGGAGTTTGTATCTGGAGATCCTCTCTGTGGTCACAATTGGGTTATTAAAACAGTTTAATAAAATCAGCTTTTTGTTAATTTTGGTCTTTATTATTTTATAATTAAACTAATAAAATTGATTATCTAGTTGTAACACTGTGCGACAGACTTAGCAGGCACTACTAATATATTCAAAATAGACAATAAAGTCAACACTCATGAAACAACCAGATGGGTAAAAACAACAGGAGGGATTTTCTCAACAGTGTGTAAATGTTGCCACATACACATACAGGACAACAGTTTATCATAAGAATGTATTAAAATAAGTAATAATGAGCAACAATATGATAATCAGGGCACAGATGGTGATATGAGGTAGTAAGGCAATGTGTAACTATTCTTGTGTAGGATTGAATGAGTGTAAAGGTGGAGTGGATGCAGGGTGAGAGAAGAGGTACGTGCCTGTGAGTGCAACTGAGGAGGAGGAATTGAGGTGTGTGTGTGTGTGTGTGTGTGTGTGTGTGTGTGTGTGTGTGTGTGTGTGTGTGTGTGTGTGTGTGTGTCTACAAAAGTAGCAAATAAAAGAAAGATGACAAACAGTTGAAGACGGACTTATCACAGTTTGCACGTACTGTATGACTCATGAATGAATAAAAACAAAACAAAACAGTTTCCTCTCGCAATATGGTCACACTCCTGAGTTCAAAAGAGCACCAACCTCATTTAATATCATCCTCATGGAGATTTAATTTTACTTTACCCTTAAATCCAGATTTCATAAATCATTCAAAGTTTGTTTTTATTTTTACAAATATAAAAACAGTTAACAACGACCACTTATAACCTTTCATGCTTTTAAGCTTCTATTAGCACTTAGAAATAAAGAATACTGCAGATAATTATATTGCATTTTTTTTTTTTTAAATGATCCTCGATATGTTGAAACAATTTTCACTTGTCAAAAGATCGTTGCGTTCGTCAAATAATGAAACTTGAAATAGAACATAATCCAGCTGATGTTGTGTCTACTGTTGCTTTTATGTATGAATCAAAACAACACCACGGTGAAGATCGTGAAATGACACGTGACTTGTAAGCCTGACACTTAAAGAATAAATCACTGGAGAGGATGATATGCATGGAGTTCATTTACTAGTTTTAGCAAAAGAATAATTTTGAACCAAAATATTACTTTAATGGAGTTAATATCAGACAATTCACTGAAAAAGCATATTTCCAGGCTCAGATGGCTTTCTGCTTGTATTGTAGACAGTTTTTTATTACGTTTGTGCCCCCTGCTTTTTATGTACTTTGTATATCTAAAAAAAAAAACGTCTCCAGTGTTTATGCATATAATAGGATGTGCTTACTAGATTTAGGAAATCTGTTTTGATTAATTGTCTTTGAATCATTGACTTTGGTTCATTGACAAACATGATTGTGACTGTGTATCAGCAGCCAGGAGACTCAACCACTGAAAATCCACTGTTGGCTACTTCTTCAGTGATGGACTGAGCACTTAAAATATTGCTGCATTAGGCTAATGATGTCATTAAGAGGAAGTCCAAGCAAATCTATAAAAGTGGCCTGTTTATATTTTTTTAGAGTATTTTGTTTAAAATTTTGAAACCATTTAAATTTCAAACCAACAAAACCAAAATGATCTGAACCTAGATATTTGGATCGCAACATGTATATACTCTAACATGTCTTTGTGTGCACATATGTTTATGTCAGAGTTTTGATCACCAGACTGTGGAATTAACATCTTTCTGTGAAGTTATGCTATAAATCCAGTCTCAGGCAATATGCTACAATGCAAACCTTTGAGTATGAAATGAGGCAAGAATATCATAGTGCCCATTACATTTTATACTCATGAAAAAAATGTAATTTCTTTCCTATCCATTGCACTCACTGGCAGTGAGACTGAAATATGAGGCATATTTAATTGACTTCAGCTATTCGGGAGGCTTGCGTGCTTAAAGCTTACCCTGGAACAAAATAAAGCACACGTTGACGGTGGTTGAGGTGACAAATTGAAAATAAATCATTGAAGACTTCATTTTTGCTCAGTGAAAAGAAAAATTATTTTAATATATAAAGAAAACTGTCAGCATCAAACCAACCAATCACAAATGTTTGGAGCCAAGTTAAGTAGAGTTCATTTTCTCATAAACAAGTAATTTCAAAGTATTCTGAAGCACTTGACCCAATCTCCTCTTCAAAAGAATATGATAATGCTCGAACAGTAGACGGTCTCCAATTTCTGTGTTCCAGTCCCAGATTACAAAGTCGGAGAGTCCAAACATAAATTACTGGAATTCTAAAACTAAGAAGACAGCAAGCTCCTTTTATTTCCCCTTTGAAATTTGTTTTGAAAACTCAATACCCAAATTCCCTCTGTCTCCACATTTTATTTGAATATAGATAATGCCTTAGCGAAATGTGCACTTTCGCTGTTGCAGCTTTAACCAAATCCAGATATGTCAAATCTTCTATTCTCTTTAATCTAATTCAGTGATACTTGGGGGTCTTTTTTAAAACCGTGTGCCATCCAGAGCACAGTCAGTGTGTGCATGTATGTTTCTGTGTGTATGTGTTGCTAGCAACGTAGTCAGACTGGTAGGCAGGTTCAGGAATACAAGTTTCCACATTTAGAGAGCAATGACTTAAGTTAGCCAGGCTGAATAGGGACACAAATTCACTCACTCACTCACTCACTCACTCACTCACTCACTCACTCACTCACTCACTCACTCACTCACTCACTCACTCACTCACTCACTCACTCACCCACTGTGACTTGCTCTCTCAACAGAGAACTCCTTTTTGTGATGCCCATGTCTTATTTTTAGATGCTGGAATGTATGCAGTTTTTAGTGTCCTTCAGGGGCTTTCTCTCAGCCATGGGACAAGCTTTATAAAAGACAAAGAGAGGGGGGAGGAGGAAAAAAAAAGCACCCTTAGTCTCTATAGCACTGGAGGAACGCACAAGTGTTGTAAGGTCATTGTAACCTTACTGAAGTGCACAATGTACTTAAAGTTTACTTAAAGTAGATCATGTATTTACACATCAATAATACTGAACATCAAATTGAATATATTTTTTTCACATTGCAGATTATATTCATAGAAACAAGAGAGAAATGAAATTCTTGGATTTATTTCACAAGCATTTACAAGACTGTCAAAGTTGCGCAGGCTGTCAGTAAAAGGAAATGCCACTGCTCTGTATGTGCAATAAAATAATGACATTTCTTGACATTTGGTCTCTCCTTGCGTCAGCAAATGGCTCTGCAGGCTTTGATCACAGCTTCACTTGATGAGAGCCCAGAGACATAAATGTTACAGAAGCTATGCAAGTTTTTCCCTCAATTATTCAAATATGATGTGACTCACTGAAAGTGTATGTCTGGAAATGTACTGCATATCAAATCATTTTCCCTCCTTTGTTCCCTATGTGATTGTGGCTTGATATGAAGTCTTTATTGGTTCTGTTAACACACTGCAGCTGATCACAGTCTTTAAATACACTCCACCTCGCTACTCTGCCCACTTTCATTTCCATAGGTCGTCTTTTAGTTTTAATCCACAGAAATTGTAAAAGACCAATCAAGTTTCCCCCTCTCTGTGACTATATAAATCTAATATTCATAAAGCCATGACCATTTCAATATAAATTTAATAGCTCTGCCTGTCAACTTAACGATAGCAAAGTCTTCTTACTGGTTTGCCGTGCTGGCATTTTAATTTGCCAGGTGTAAATCCTTAATCACAAACCCAACATTTCATTGTAATTGCTGTGAACAAGTGGGACGAAGGCAAAGAGAATAACACGGCCTTGTGTTTATTGAATGTTATGGAATGAGCTCCCCACCGACATCAGGACAGCGGAAACTCTGTACATCTTCCGCCGCAAACTAAAAACACACCTCTTCAGACTTTACCTTGAGCAGTAGAACTTTAGTATCACTTAACATGGCACTTACTGACAGCACTTTGTAGTTTGGCTTTCTTGAAGAAATTGTATTTTCTTAATTCCTGTTGTTCTGGGTTTTGTACCCTCATGGTTGTAAATGCACTTATTGTAAGTCGCTTTGGATAAAAGCGTCAGCTAAATGAAATGTAATCTAATGTAATGTAATGGGTCAAAGGATTTTACAAATTAGCTGCAGTTAAACATGACAATAATGCAGGCTTAATTATAACTCCATATGAAGCTAGGTTACGGTGCATGCACTGTGGTGTAAATATCTATACAACAGATGTCAAGTTAAAAGCCCAAGATTACATTTGATTTGCCCCCGAAAGCTTCATGATCAGCAAGCTTTGTGTCTGTAATCTCTATTTATTAGAACAGCCGAACACCTTTACATCAAGCAGCACAACATAATATGGCTAATAGCAGTCAGAATATTGGCCTGTAGCAAACTTCTTGGACAAGGCAGCAGAGTATTATGGGAGCATTTAATTCACAGCTTCTCTGTGGTTTCAAAGCTATTAAAACAAATGGGATTTCTGGTTCTGTTCACATAATGGGGCACTCCTTCAGCCTTTTGCATCAGCTAAACTGAATACTCTATCTGTGATCTTATGACTTCCCCCCTCATCCTTCCTAGTTCCCGTCCATACCGGTATGAGCAGACGCCATATATATCTTAGACATAGTTAAACACCATAGGCGGTGCTCATAAAGTTTAACGTTAGCTCTAACAAGATGTCAAGGTCACGCTGCTGTAATGTTATAGGAAGCCCGTCTCTCTCACAATGGTAAGTAATGAAGTTCTATTGGTCATAGTTGAGGAGGCCCATTGTTCGGCTCAGAGACGGAACATTAATGGAATGGATTATTCACGACAGCCTGTTGAAAGGTTTATCACTCAGTCAAACCGGATTGGCTGTACATACAGACAGACAGTGAACACAAAATGCTGTGGACTTTTTATTTTTCCATAAAGGGGGTTGTTAGTATTTCCTGGACGTTCCATAAAATTCAATTACCATCGGTGTGTATTAGCGACACTGCAATTTAGAAATATTGCATACAATCTCCTGGCAAGGTCAAAACCTAAGCATCACTGTTTTGCATTCCCCAGGAAAGATTAGCATCCAGATGAAGTTAAATCCTTTTAAACTAAAAAAAACAAACTAATAATCACAACAAAAATGGACCGCTCAGAGCAAATTTACCGTTCTTCCCGTTAAGAAGCATGTCATTAAATATTTTTTGTTCCGTCACTCTGAAATGTCAGAAAAATTCTCTCCTGAGGAGTTCAGGACCAGTTCAAGTCTGACAGGCACTAAGTAGAGGAAGTTGTCTGTGCATCGCTCCGGGAGATTAGTAGGCTTCGGTTGAAAGGCTCAATTCTTTCTCTCGTTCTCCTTTTCACTTGTTCTCCCTGTTGCTCTCTGATTATTTGATCAATAATCTTAATGGATGAATCACTGTTTAGTGTGAGAGGGGGAAAAATGGTCAAGGGAGAGACAGAGGGGATGACTAAGGGAGGGAAAGAGATTGAAATGGAGAGGAAGTCAGAGTGTGAGCAGCAAAGAGCTTTAGAGCCTTGAACATGTGTTATTTGACACAGGAGGTTGTGTAGCAAGTCCCATGAGTGTTTTTGAGAGTGTTGGTGGTGGTGGTGGTGGTGGTGTGTTGGCTGCTCACCTCAAGAGCTCCCTATCATTAAGTACATCTCCTGCCTCCTATCTGTGCTCGTCTTTTCTCCTTCTGCTCTTGTTCCCTCCATCTGTTTCTCTAGCCTTCTCAATCAACCGCCGATCCTTCATTTACATATGTCGTTCCTCGACGTTTCTCCTTATAGAGAGCACATAAAGAAGATGTACTATCCCGTTGTAAATCACACCACCCCCATCTCCTCTGAAATGAGATGAGATGAAGAGGAGGCAACGGGGTGAGTTCTCGGATGATTCATACGAAAGAACTGGACTGCTTTAAGCAAGTCCTCGAGATCATGTCGTTCGGCGGTGTGGTAATGTGGAAACCTGCGGTGTAACAACATGGCTGCTAGTACTGATGTGCATTATGAGAGAGCACGTTGCTTTTGGTAAAGTTATTGACTGAGTTAAAGAGAGTAATCATAAGTGCATGGGGGAGATAACCGTGTTGGGTTTAGGGATGGCCAATTTGGCCCTGAAATAATATCACAATATTTCAGTGTGTTTCTGGGATAACAATACCAAACCACTATGGTCTAAAACTATATTATACTATACTAACTATATTACGCATTTTTTACGATTATGGGTATGGGTATTTTTGTTTTTATTCAATCGCCGATAAAATGAATTAACTAAAAATGCGCTGCTTTGCATCTCAGTCTGTAGTCATCACGCTGTGTTGAGCAATGGCCCGCCTACAGCTTTATCTGATTGGTTACACCTCATGAGTAATGGGCCAATCAACGCTGAAAACCTCTCTGCCACTGAAGCGAAGTGAGCTTCTTCTGTGGCAGAGAAGTTCTCAGCAGCTTAGAGGACTTGTGTTTCAAAGGTAAGACGGTAGACATGACAGAAGTTAAAAACACCACAGTCCTCTACGCTTAAGTTGCAAAACCACCACAATCATTTCTTATTTACTATTGAAGAGTTTAACGACAAACGTTGCGTTTCATTAAAGTTAGTCTCACACCGTAGCGACTCGCCGGTGTTTCCCCCACCTCTGTCTGAGGAGGGCAGCCCTGCAAACGGGACCTCCTGCCCCGCCAGAACCAAACAAGATACCATGTTGTTTAATGAGTCCCTGTGCTCTCGCCTCATTTCAGCTGCTCTTCTGTTCGCTCTCCGAGTATCATGAAGGACGGTGTGTTGCTCACACAGACACGGCAGCAGAGCAGAGAGGGGACGCAGGTGACGTTACTCGAGTTTATCACAACTACATTTCGTTACGTGACTGTAAAAAAAACGCAATAAAAGCCCAAAGTTAAGTTATCAATGAACAAACCCCCAGCACATTTTAAAATCATGTATCAAACATTCTGCTTGTGGTTCAATATAGGATTTCTTTTGTTTTTACAATAAATACCCCACATTGCAATATGCCTTCATAATAAGATTACATAGTAACGCATTTGTTTGTTAAAAGTCATTTGAATTCAGTTTTGTGTTAGAATTTGGTATTCAACATTTTCACAGAAAGATTTGTATTTTTACTGCAACTGTATATCGGTTCCAAATATCGGTTTATCGGTCTCCTCGATTACCAATGATTGGTATCGGCCCTGAAAAAGCCTTATTGGTCGATCCCTAATCGTTACATTGACAAGTCGGACTGTTGTCATATGAATGTTTTTTTTTTTTTTTATCATGTTAAAATATACACAGACATTGTTGTAAACAACAGGATATGCTGCATCTCTATTCAGCTTACATGAGTGATTACATAAAAACATATTTCAGACCTGGATTTTGGCTTTGGTTCAGAATTTCAGAACATCGAATAGTTAAATGTAGAAGGAAAACAAATGGGAACAATAAGTGCAAATGTTAATCTGAATCACTTAATTTAATATTAGTGCATGAAAACAACAGTTCACTCAATTGGTAAAATTGTATTCACCTTACGTTCCTTTCTTATGTCGTATAAATAGAAGTTGTTCCCTCTAGGTCTTTATATCAGTCGAGTTTATGAAAAGCATTTATCTCAATAAACATATAGATTTATGTAAGAAATACATGGCTCATTTCTGATCTCTTTCCTACGTATGAATGAAATATACAGTATGAGTGGAGAGATTTGTCAGGAAATGGTTTCTTCTCCTCTGCTGTTGCTTATGTTTGTCGGAGGCTACGAAATTGGTTCCACAGAGTGCTTTAAGCTCATTGTTTTAAGGTGCTTGGATTTGCTGCCAAATCAAATGTCACAGATTTCATGGTTAAATGAGTATTTATCTGAAGGGCTCTAACAATATGTATGCAGTTTTAGTTTTTTAACATAACCGTTTTTTGTTTATATTAGAGTATAGTCACAAATCATGTTTTTCTTTCTTCCCATTTTCTTCCCAGTGTAATTACATGGAAAGAAAACAAGCTTCTCTGCAGTTTATTCATTGGGTAATGGTGATAAATAGCCTTTTGGTTCCACTTATGACATTTCTGCCCTTTTCTGGCTTGTCTCTAAAAAACTGAAGTGGAGCTATTATTCCGCAGTACTGCATTCATCAGGGAAAAATGGCAGCGAAATTTAACATGTGTTTTGTGGGGATGTAGAAGGTGTAATTTAAGGACAAAAAATATACTGTTGTTATTTAGAAACCCTTGTGATACCACACTATGATTTGTATTCACCCTTTTCATACATCCTATATGACCATTTACTTTATACCTTTATTTTTGTTGAAGGAAAAATAACAGAGAAGAATACTTGTACTATTTCTCCTTGCTAAATCTTGATAATCTTTTCCCCAGCTGATCCAGATGAGTCCAGCTGTAGCCTACCAACACCTCACTAACGCCCTGCAAAACAAAGAATGATGCAAAGCAATAAAACAAATATTTCATTCACAATTTTCAGGTTTATTGACTCAGTTTGTCAATTTAAAGCAATTTTGCCATTTTCCCTAGGTGTACAAGTTAACCACCTGAAGGCTTGATCAATATTATCAGTTTGATACAGATCATGTAATTATGTGCCACAGCACATACATGTTGAACTGACACAGTCTGTGCTTCTTCAGTGTGAATGGATTTTTCTGTGATTGCCCAGCGGACAGCCAAAGATAACCTCAGTCTCAGCCTCATTTCAACCTAAAGATGATGAGCTCTATTTTGGTTGGCCTGATTAGCAGTTTTGCGTTTATCTGGGGCTCCCATGACACAATCTGATAACTAGGGCTGGGCCCATACATGCGCGTGTGTTTGTGTGTGTGTGTGTGTGTGTGTGTGTGTGTGTGTGTGTGTGCATTTGTGTGAGTTTAGGCCTGTTTGGGCTCCCCAGTGAGAGATTTATGTAATGTGTTTTACACCAAGGACAAAGTGTCAATTTGTATGTGTAGAAACACATGAACAGGGGTGTTTATGCAGATTTGTGTGCCTATGAATGGAAGTGATCTCACTTGTGCGTGAGAAGATGGCCATAATCCAGCATCAGACAGATGAAAAATATCTAATGCATCACATCTAACTTTCAGTCTCTCAGTTTCTTTTTCTCTCTGGGTCAGTTAAGGCCAGTGTAATGATTGCTGCAGTTAGATTTTTCATTAGAAGCTTTTCTCATTGACAGCAAGGAAGGACAGGATTGAAGCTCTGGCACCGGGGAGCACAATCACAACTGCCATTTACATTAATCACAGCAGCTACAACAAATCCGTTATCCTGCATCATTTCTGTTAAAACTATAATGAATAAAAGTGTGTTTAAATATTCTGGTGGTTGCATGTTCTGTTTTCTTAAGTCAAAATTGAGTTAGTTCCTTATCTTACCTTGCTGTGACTGTACTGCATCAGATTGTTATTTTAATGCAATTTAATTATCTCCGAAGGCCATTTATTTGTTGATAGGAAAGGATGCAATGCCAACTTCTTGTTTTATGGCTACTATTCTAGTTATTTATATGTCCATCTAAGATGTACAGATGTAATTCACTGTTTCTTTCCTGCCTGTGTTTAGTATTTATACTTTGCAGTACAAATTGTGCCAATCTGTATGGATAAGGCTTTTGTGCAGTTTTATAATGAAGTGGTCTCTGATCAGTGCAGCTACTCTATCATTAAAGTTGTTTAGTTTGGATTGTTAATTACAACTTTGATAGGAAGATTTACATTCTGTGATATTTTACAACACTGTAATTTACAGCCAAAAATCTGCATGATTAACTGCTGTGAAGTTTTCAGATAGAGCTCTGATTACAATTACGATTTCTTACCGGATGGATTTCTTAAGGCTGTCTAACACTCCATGTCTGTGTCTGTCACAATCGTTCTCATCTGTCACTTTGACTGTTTGGTTGTGGACTGGACTTTTTTCTGACAGTCAGAGACCAAAGGCAATTAAAATGACTTACTGGTATCTTATTTGGAAACATATATGTCCGTTTTGAAATGTGTGCAGTCCCATCCATTGATCGTATGGTTGCAGGTTTGATCCCCACTTCTTCCTATCCACATGCTGTGGTGTCATTTTATCTTAAACTCTACATATTGAAGAATTTTCCTGTTTCTAAAGTTAATTCAGGAAAGGGTCAAGTCAAAGTAGCATTATGTCAAGCTTTATGGGATCGTAAAGGCTGCGGGGGTCTACTGTCTTTGACATGCTCACATTATTTGTATAGACAGGGCAATTGTTTATGGTTTATGTCAAAAATAGACAATGAAATGTGAGTAAATGGTCCCGCTGGCAGATGGAAATGGAGAGAAAGGGGGACAGAAAGGAGATAGGAAAAAGATGTAGGATCTTAGATGGAGATCAACAGCGTGAAGAAAAGAGAGAAAGCAGAATTGCAGATCAAGCTCAGAGGGTGGTCTTACTTTATGCTTGCAGCTTTTCATGATGCAGCAGTAACAAGAGTGAAACTTTTCACCTCGAGCTGTAGAAAGAGAGGAAATCAGAGAGAACGTCATTGGGCTAGGTGTCGAGGGGCCACTGGAAGCGTAATTGCATGATGAGGGAACAAAAATGCGAAGGGGGAGGAGAGGACCGGTTTTCAATTCAAAATGTAAAAGTTGGGGAGGGCCAGAACGGTTTGAAGTCACGAGGTCTTGTAAAGAAAGAGGCAAGGATGAGGGATGAATGCAAAAAGCAAAAAGCAGAAAAGAAGGGGATTGGAGAGCTACACCACTAGCTTTACTGCATAATGCATGTGCAGTGATTTGGTGCATGTAAACGGTGTGTGAATCTTTTATAAGACCAGGTTGACCAAGTGATACCATGTGGGGAAAAACTCAAATTGGCCAAAGTGGACAGAGCAGAACACTACGGGGGTAAAAGCGTTAAAACAAGCATATTTTATTATGTTGTGCGTTAATGCGTTTGTTTGTGTGTTTGTGGTGGTGAGGTAGACGGAGAGACAGACAGGTTTCAGATGTTGTGGTTAAGCTCTCTGTATGGATGGAAGCACTACCTTCAGCAAAAACAGGCCTTTTTCACAGAACAGTAAGCAAGTGAACCATGGGATTATACAATGTCAACTACAGAAGTTTCAACTTCTCAGAAATTATGACTTTTAAAAGTTTTATAAGACGCCTAGGATTGTCTGATCGTCGGGGAGATAGTTGATAGTTGGGGGATTGCTGTGTTTTGTGCCGAGTGCATTTATGTTTCCAACTTTTCCTAAAATGACTCTAAGCGTACAAACAAACCAGGCCAATACATTCAAATGTCACTAAAATCATCTATCAAATTCCAGTTTGTTATCAGTTCTTTTAGTTTCCTTGTCTCTCCCTCTTTATGGTCTTTAGCCTCTAGGATGTCACTCCGTATCTGCTTTCAAGGTCTGAATAGAACTGACAAACTCAAATGAATAAACCTTCCATGCTCAATCCGTCTAAATATTTTGGCTGAAAATAAATTTAACAGGTGCATTTCCAACAGCGTTCACCACTGTTTCACCTTCTGCCTCCAAGAAAAGTCAAATTTCTGAAAATGTTTGAAAAAACTTGATCACTTGTTGTTGGAGATACAAACAAATATAGCAGGCACAGAAAGTAAAGAGCCAAACAAGTATGTCATGGTGAGAGAAAACCACTGCATTGTTTATTGCTTAATGAAAAAAAATTAAATGCTTTTAAATATGCAGCATGATAACCAGTGAGTTTATAAACATTTTACATTTTGAAACTGCAGCAAGCCATTTCAAAACTGCTAGTAAAGGCATCACACTTGGATTTCTTTCATCACAATTTCAAACCTCATTACTCTTCAGGGCCTTAGCTGCAGAGAACTAGAGCTCAGCAGTCTTTTAAAAATATATATATATATTTTTTTTGCGTTTGGTGAAACCTTACAGAATTCCACACTTGAAGAAAAAAAGCAGTTCACCTATAATGTGTCTTATTATACAGTCAGTTTTGCTATTTATTATGGGCATAAATCATATCTTTCACCTAACATAAAAAGCCCCCCCATAAGGACAGGGTGCAGGATTATACCACTGATGAGCTTAATAAAGAGTTTCTGTCAAATAGACCAACAGTATAATGATTAGTAATTAAAAAAAAATAATGTGTTCAACCCTCATAGATGACATTCATAACATCCTTTGTTAGGGAAGTATACTGTTTATTTTTTTTAAACTAGCCCACTGGTGATAATTTTACCTCTTGCAACTCCCATTCTGCCATGACTAACTGTGATTTACAATTATATAACAGGCATTAATGATGTTTATGACATCAATCAGAGCTGCAGATGATATTCAAACTGTCTCTGTTTTTTCCAAAACTGTTGTGAAATCAATTTTACATCAAGAATGCTTGCAATTTTAAGGTTTTCCATATCACAGCCTTGAACCTCTGAGGGAAAAGTCTTAGGTGGGGAAATGGAATGAATTATGCTCTCTTCTGCTGCAGTGGTGCCCTTGGGTAAGTAAGGCACTTAACCCTGAGCAGCTCCGCTGGAACAGCTCAGTGGCCCACAGAAGACGACTGTAGATTGATCCTAAATTTGAATGTGTGTAAATATAACCGACCCCTGTGAGGCAACTGCTGCAGAAGATCAGTTTGCGCAACATCCACAGATTAATAAATAAAGTATTTGCTCCTGAAAGACATTTCAATTTGCTGCTCCCTCAGTAAAGAGGATCAGCTGGTGTGAGTGTTCCACTTCATGGTGCTATCTAGAGTGTTACTGGTTTCTTTAAACAAACTGCTCTGCTGCCACTGCACATGACGCTGTCAAAATTAGAGGAATTGTAGAAGAATGTGCATTAATGCATACATGGTGGAAGCATGCATGAATACTCAAAGGAATAAACAAAAACAGTGAGGCAGGCCACACACATACACACAGTATACCCTTCTGGTTTTTGTCAATTTTATTAATCAACAAAATCATCCAAAAAAAACCTCACATCTTCATGTTTATTCCCTGAAATGCTCCATGGAAAGGAATGCAGCATAACACAAGAGAAAACACAGCTCAACCAGGCAATTTCTATCATTTTACCAGAAATAGGTCAGGTAAGAATAACATGGTGATGAATGCAAGATCATTCTCCAATGAAGCCAACTTCAATTCAGCATTCTACCCCACACTAACTTGTTCTGCAATCACCTCAGGTGAAGCAGCTGCAGCAGACTGCAGGCAGGTTTTGTCATAGTTTTTTCAACACTGAAAAACACTGCACCGAGACTGCTGGAGTTTAAACCGCTACAGCTCAACCGTTTTATTATCATGGCATATTCATGATCAGAAAATGGAGAGAACAGATTGACACACAAAAAGAAAAAGAAGAAAAATGTTAAAATTTTAATGGTAAGACAAAAAGCGAAAGGAAATCTTGTAGCATAGGGCAGGTGCAGACTACAGCATAAATGAACAGGTTGGAGACCAAATATGCACCACATGGAGAAAAGAGCTGAAGACCCCCTAACAGCTATGGCTATGATCTGCCATGCAAACAACATAAAACATAGATTAGGGATGGTTCATGAATTTCATAATCATAGTCCTAGGCTTTAAATCATAAAAAAATTCAGTCAGAATAACAGAATTAAATCACAGTTTTTGTGACTATTGTTTTATCTTAAAAACAAGTCCTCTCTTTTGTTTTCTGGCTGCCACATGAAGGGGGCGGTAATGCACCTGGAAGACATTAAGCAACGAAAGCAGAATAACACATTACTACTAAGCACTGGTAAAACATGTGGCAAAGAAACAACAATTGCTGCACAGTTGTCTGGGTATGTATGGTTAATTATACATTTAAAATGTATCAATTTAAAAAAGCGTATGAATAAAACTTGACCTTGACATTTGTTCTTATGCAAATCTTTTGCACATTTATATGAAATATGCACTGTATAAGTGAAAGGGATAAAACATACAATGGTAAATGTCAAAATGTTTAAAAATGTTGTTGTATTTTGATAATAAGAGACACAAACATATGATAGGAGATCTGTTTGCATCTGGTTCGATTTAACTGGCAGATTTAAGATAAAGTATTAGATTCATTACTAGAGACAGAGATGGAAGCAAATTAAATATAGGATTGGAGACAGGAAGAGTGAGGGGTTCAGAGTGAGAAACTGAAAGTGGAGATTTGAAAGGAGCAAACAATTGAAGGGGATGGCTGAGGTGGGAGGGGTGGTTGAGCGCTTTAGTGCAAAGTGAAAGCGGAATGAAGAAGTGCTGATGTCGGGACAGAACGAAGACATGAAGTTTGAAGCAATCGAGGAGGCGGGGAAGAGGGAAGCAAGGGGTGCAAGAGATCTCCAGCAGGGGGCCATGCCATTCACTCAAAGTCTTAAAAGAGGTATCTGGCTCGATCATATACCTCACCTTCCCCGGATCATTCTTCTGTTTTTTGTTTTTTTTTCTTTGCTCTTCTGCTATTTTCTCACCTTCTCTTCAGACCAAGCATAGAAAAAAAGAAGCCTTGGAGATTCCCTTTCTGTTCAATAGAACCTTTTACCACTGTCCGGGGATAGAGCATAACACTGAAGCCTGTTTTGCAATCCTGCCATCTCTCTAATGCATTAGAGTTATTTAATTATATATGCTGTTTGACAAAAGCTTTTATCTGCAGAACCCAAGGTAATACACTGAGCATTGTATTGCGAACAAAATACCAATGTGAGGCTTGCTCACACACACACACACACACACACACACACACACACACACACACACACACACACACACACACACACACACACACACACACACACACACAAAGGTTTAGGGATGCTTTAGAAAAACAAAAATCTGGATTCAACTCTGTGTATCAGGCACAAAACCCCTCCTGTAGTGTATGTGCAGAAAGTGGATACCATAGGTGTGGCATGCTAATTAATACTGGAACAAACCAATTCAGTCACCTTTAATCTGACCAAGGTGAGAGATTTAATATAACTTTAAATAGTGGTCTGAATATTGCTGCTCTCTGTTATGTAAGAATACTCTTTTTTTATTTCCTATGTGTGTCAGTTTTTGAATATATGCAAAACAGAAAAAAAACAAATGCAGCAGGAGTCCTGTGGGTGATGAACAGCTTGTTGGTGAAACTCACAGACAGAGGATAGCAAGTACGGTGCAAGCCAGCAGAACGGCGGCAAAGAGGCAAAAAATTGGCAGTGCAGAAAAACATTTCCTCTGGTCACTAATTCTCATATGTGTGTCATAGGAACAAAAAGACACTCGTGACTGCTGAGTGGAACAGATACTTGGCTACATTAGGATTAAGGGACGTATGTTGGACGGACTTCAACCCCTATTACCATAACCATTACTCGTACTGTACCTGCTATGAGCACGATTATAGCTTCTTGTAACTGAACCTCTTGGTGCTGTCATACTGGTTTTGTACTGCAAGGATGTTATACAAATTAATTTTTTTCTAGCAATATATGTAGACTGTTGGTTGAATATATATGCTTGCGTGTAGAACACTACGTACTGCATGTACCCACACGTAGACAAAACGTCCCCATGTTTGTTAAATTCTGACTCTAAAACGCACGTTGTCACACATGTACGCCATGAAACGGGTTTGTAGTTTCAAGGAGAAACAAAAGAGTATGTAATGGGCAGAATAACTGATACCATTTACTCACAGTACAGTCTGTCAACCTGCCCTCTGCCTCCCTTAACATGGCATTACATGGCCATTGGAGTGAGTGCCTGCATTGCCAGCGTGCATGCCATTCTGTGTAAATGACGGGGTGTGTGCGTTTATTCGTGGTCGCCGGTACAGCGTTTACATGTCAAGAAATGTGATCCTCTACCCAGCCGTAACTCACCTGCCCTGAACGCAACTGGCGCTTCTCGTGAAGGGTGCCTGCTGCTCCCTAGTAAGTAATGACAACATAAAGCAAATTTATGGCCATGCTACTCACTCAAATGGGAAAGGAGAGCACACACACACACACACACACACACACACACACACACACACACACACACACACACACACACACACACACACACACACACACACGTTGTGAGATATATGTCACTATGCTAAACATTGATTGTCTGCAGTTTTTTTTTTTTTGTCAGAATAGGAAAGATGGGAGCAGGAGAGTGGATAAGGGTTACAGAGGAAGAGGTTGATGAACAAGGAAAAGAGGGAGTAGGCAGACTAATACAGTGAAAGAGGGACAGCACCCAGACAGAAAGTACAGTATAGGAGGAGAAAATAAAAGAGAGACAGACTGAGGCTTGCTGCCTATCTAGCCCAACTCCATGAAGTTATATGAACTGCCCAAGAGCAAAGCATCGTGGTCATCAATCACTCCAAAATGGGAAGTAGGAGAGGGGAAGAGGGGGGGGAAGGGTAGTGGTACAGAGGGGAATGGGTCAAGGTCGAGAGAAGGAGAGGTGGAGTTGAGGGAAAAACTGGGCATTGGATGTTAAAATCGAGGTACAGGGTGGCCCAGATATTTGCTGACCTTGTCCTCATTCCCCACTCTGCTGGATGCCTCTCATATGGCAGTGGAAGTAAGGGAATGGAAGAGACAGAAAGACAGTAGCAGATGACGAAGTGGATAGAGATAAGTGCCAGATACTAAAAGTGGCTGTGAGGGGGAAAAAGTTGAGTAAGACTGTGCTAGATTAAAGGGAAGCATGTCAATGTGAACGACTTTCACTTCCCTTCTGACTCTGCCTTTAACAGCAACCAGAGAACCTCGAAAACTTTGATTCCCACATTCAGACATTGACTCAAATTGGCCTCATTACCAACGCAGCTCTGAATCTCTCATCTAACACAAACTTTCTACGTGGTTGTGTGTTCATGTGCGAGTACATATGCCCTCCCGCCTTCTTTGCACCATCTTTGTGTTCACCTTCCTGACACAGATTAATTGACTTCTAATAAATCGAGGTGGAGTACCAGTTGTCTATGTAATGAGCGGCGCAGAGTGAATAGGCAGAAAATTAACATTAAATTGCACATCATGCTCTGGGTCTCGGTGTATGGCAGCTCACCTCATTTCCTGAGTGAGAACAGCAGGAGGCACAGATGTTTCATCTCGTCCTGGAAAATATTTCTAATTCCTCTCTTGTTATTAATAACAAAGGGCTTCTAACAACCTTGACTGAACTCCCTATGGTGCGTTATTAGCAAAGAACACAATTTAGTCATTGACATACTAGTCGGGTACTTTTGCCTTATGTTTAGTTCTTGTTTTTTCCCGACAAAGTGACTTGGATTTAGATTTTTTTTTTTTGGGTGGTGGGGGATACTTTTTTTTTTAATGTATTAGCATCAGTTGAGTGGTGCGCCCCTCATTATGTTCAGTCTGTTTTATCAACAATGACACTAGTCTGCTGTAACCACAATGCCTCTCTTTGATGCTGAGTACCAAATAGAGATGGCCTGCCTCGGTGTTATATTTGGCACACGAGGCAGCTGGATACCCTTAACTACTTCCAAACCATAATGGACACAACATTCAAAGGTAATCCTAGAAAATAAACAGCAATAAGTAATATTTGTTTTTGTCAAGCACATGCAGCATTTTTAATGCGTTACTCGCATATACCTTCATGTTGCCGGGTTACTCAGGTGTACAGAGCATGACAGTTCTGGTGAAAAAGGCTTTAGAAATTAATTCTGGACATTGTGCACAATGGTGGTAAACAATTAGCTGCAGGGAGAGTGCAAAACAAGGTCTTCCTCGAGGCGCTTTTTTTCTCTCTCCGGAGTCATGTCTCTTGTTTAGTTAGGTTGCTTCTCATGGAGGTGTACTATTTACAGCTGCTTTCACCTGCTTGTGGCCACCAGCCTACGTTATGCTAAGTTATGGAGACTATGAATTAATCACGAACTGACTCCCACTCCCAACTTCAGACAGAAAAAAAAAAAAAGAAAAAGAAACCTCATCATCGACATGTCAGACTTGAGCTTGTCATTTTCTGAATCTCTTCAGATTTTTTTTTTCATGACACAAGAGAAGAGAGGTTATTAATACATTTATGAAATGGTGCAGAACTGTATCTCTCTCTCTCTCTCTCTCTCTCTCTCTCTCGCTTTCTCGCTCTCTCGCTCACTCCTTTCTCATTTAGTCCACTGCTCTCTTGGGGCTCCAGTGTTACTACCCTCACGGGACTAGTTTGTGCCTGCCACGCCGGTGGAAACATTGTGGCTCAAATGGCGAGAGATTGAGTATAAGGAGATGGGCCATTGAGTCACTGGGAGATTATTTTCAAACGTGCCTCTTCTTTAGGCAATACCTTTAGGGCAGCTTGCATGTGTATGTGTGTTTTCTGAGAGCAGTTGTGTGTATCTCTACATTCAAATTTTGTTTTGCAGCTGTTTATGTGTAGATCCGTCAGAGCAAACACTAGGCATAAAAAGACTTATTAATGCCAGTTGTGTGTGTGTGTGTGTGTGTGTGTGTGTGTGTGTGTGTGTGTGTGTGTGTGTGTGTGTGTGTGTGTGTGTGTGTGCGTGTGTGCGTGTGTGTGTGTGTGTGTGTGTGAGCTTTTGGGCCTATGACAAGTGTACACTGGTGTATGAAACACCATGCATGTTTCTTCCCTCTGTCTGCAGATGCTGTATGAGATTGGACAAGCCCAGTCAAAGCCATGCGGGATAAATTTAGCTCGTGCTAACACCCTTGGAGGCCTCTTAATAATTGAGAAGGCATCTGCTCCAATTAATGTGGCCCTCTAAATGGAATCCCTATTTAAATTTTCTCTAACTGGGTCACTCTCTTTCTCACTCTTCTTCTCCCTCTCTCTCTCCCTCTCTCTCTGCGGTGCAGTAAGGAAGAAAATGAGCTGCCTTCTACTTTTAAATGGTTTTTAGGGTTTCTGAAACATCATCTGGGATGTTTTGCCTGAGGTCTCCCAAGTGTGCGCGCGCGCACACGCACACACACACACACACACACACACACACACACACACACACACACACACACACACACACACACACACACACAGAAAGTTTTGACAGATTTGTCATGTAGCTGTTTTTTGAACGAGAAAGAACAGGAATTGGGAACTTCTTTGAACTCTGATTTGGTTGATATTTGGTCTGTTGTCTGTAAATCATAAACTGGAGTTAGGATTTTCCAGCTGGCTTTATTATGACCGAGTCAATGCTGACACAGCTTGGCATTTTGCTAATTACATTTTTTTTAATTAATTTATTTTTTATTGATCTTTGAAAAAACTTGATTTAGAGTATATTTCTGTGGTAAATTTGATTGATTGAAAGGATGAAGTGTTTTACATTGGATCAAAGGAATAGTGTGTGATCAACAATAAAATAATTACAGGATCAGTAACCCAAAATGATGAGAAGCAATTGATATATTTTGACCTCCATCTTGTCATCGATGTCGCAGACTGTTTAGTTAGGTTGTGGAATAACACTTTAACAGGATCAGAGAGAAAAAAAAAGTTGTTAAGCACACTGACTAATTGCGACACTCTGCTTCACCTTGTTTCGTCTTTACACGAACAGCCGAGGTATAAAGTCACAACTATCGTGTAATCCCCAGAGGATTTCCTGTATTTGGGCGATTCCCTCCTGAGTCACACACACTGTTTTGTCAGTTTCTGTCGCTACGTTTTAGCTCTTCATCTGTGTGTGATTCACTTGCTCTCTATTTTTCTATCAGTCTTCGAGTCTGTTTGTATTTCTTTATGATCAGCTGTCTTGAAGTTGTTGACCGTGGCAAAAAAGCTGGGCTACCTGATTGTTTGTGTGTGTGTGTGTGTGTGCGTGTGTGTGTGTGTGTGTGTGTGTGTGTGTGTGTGTGTGTGTGTGTGTGTGTGTGTGTGTGTGTGTGTGTGTGTGTGTGTGTGTGTGTGTATCTGGTTGTGCGTATACATGTGTGTATGCTCGTGCTTGAGGGTGGGTGTGTGATGCTAAAAATAGCTCTGTGGGGCATAGCGACAGGGAGATCCAGTGTGCAGCTGTAAGCTGACTCACAGGGTGGACACGTTCCTTGATGTATAACACCATGCTCCTTCACCCTGCCCCACTGTACTCTTTCTTCTTCCTTCTGTCCTTCCTCCCTTCCTTCCTTTCTTTTTTGCTTGCTTTCTTTCTCTCTGTCTCTCTTTCTCTCTTTTTCTACACAGGTCACACATTTCAAAGTGTCAGTTTATTGTCTCCATGCTCTAGTAGTGCATGGAGGGATATAAACAATTTGAGGTATATCAATATATTTTTTAAGAGGATATACGAGGGTGGTGAAAAAGTTCTTCGACCGCGCCTGTTGCGTGTGAATGCTCCATGTGTTATGTGGACAGGACAGGGGAAGGTTACGTGTGTGGGCAAGTATTCCAAGTTACGTTGCTTGATCACCATCATCACCTGTGGTGCACACGCTTTTGTGAGCAGTAAGTGCATCAGGCACCTGATAGTAAGTGCATCACGCACCTGATAGTTGAGTGAGAGAGCACATCAAAGTTTGTGTCAAATGTTTACAGAAAGAAGTGGCAGGAAGCCAGATCTGTTGGAAAGCGACAATTGTGTTGTTGCAGGTTGTAAAGCATGCACGTGTGTGGTGTGTTGTCATGTAGGAGGACCACAGTGCCATGGTGTTCAGACCTGTTGTCCCTCAGACTCCTTAGAACATTACAGCTGAACTCACTGTTAACAGTCTGACCCTCTGGGATTAATTAATGGTGCACAAGGAGAGCTGACCTGGTTGCTCTCCTGATCAGATGCATTTTTTTCTCTTCGGTTTGGGACAGCGACACTCTGAGTTGCAACTGTCTCTCAAAACACCTCTCCAGGCTCATTGCTTTATTGCTGAGGAATATAGCAAATCAATTGGATTGAGAGAGCAACAACATGCTACCAGAAGGAGCATTCTCAGAAATAGGTCAGTTTTTAAAAAAAATTAAATATAGGCTATTTAATTCATATAATTTTAATTTACTGAACACGCAGCCCTTTTTTTTTTTTTTTTTTTTTTTAAAACAGGGAATTCCCTGTCTTTGTATTTTATTCTGATCACAATCTGTTTTAATAGAAGTACTTGTGATATCTCACATGTGGCTTTGACCTACAAATGAACATTTATCCCACATGTATCCCACATTTATCCCACATCGTCGAATATCCTGAGATACATATCAAGTATATTTTAATTATAGATATGTTTTTTGGTCCACATCACCCAGCCCTACTATGCACCGCCCAGGTAAAAAAAAAATTCTACTGGTTTACCTGAAAATGTCATGTCAAAAAAAAGGTAAAATGTCAGTACTTCCATTTATTTCCATTACAGAACATATCATGGTATTGAGCTCCAAATCTCTATTATCTAATATCTTTTTTTTTTTAATATATATTTGTGCCTTTATTAACAAGATGACAGAGGAGATATTTGTTCAAAAAGGTGAGACCAGAATGAAACCAAAGACATTGGCATGTCTCAGACTATTCACCGGGAATATCCTTTGTTCTAATAAACAGTATCCTGAAGAAGGTTTTTATTACAGCACCTATAATGGAGATTATTCTCTGTAGTAAAGAAATTAGGATTATGGCTAGATTGCAAAGGAATCTTGTTTTTGGTCCACTTTAATGTAGATTTATTTGGAATCTTATTTAAAAAAAAAAAGAAAAAGAACTTTATGGAACAATTTTAAGTGGAGAAATACTGGCATATGAGGTGGAATAGCAAGAGGAGGAGAAAAGCAAAGAGAGGGAGATGGGGTTAGCTGAAGAGAGTGCAGTGAATGAGAATGAAGTGAAGGAATGTCGAAGGTGGGGGAAAAAAAGTGAAGGCGAGAGAAAAAGTATGTGTCTGACATGAATCTGTCTGCTTGTGTCACACTGGGTCTGGTCTTTTTTCACCTCTCCTGTGCCTTGGTGATGCAAATCGAAAAAGAAGTCCTAATCTGAATTTCGTATTCGCTCCGACTTGCATCTCGACACAGTTCTGTCTCATCCTCGTCTTAAAAACGAGACAGTGGAGGACAGTGAGAGAGGAGTGCAAACTAGACACAGAGGCGGAGAAAGCAAGGGGAGAGGAGGAAACTGGCACAAAGTCAGACTGTATGACTCAGAAGGGGGTAAAATCTGGGCTGAGGAGAAAAGAAGAACTGACTGAGATGAGGGGGGGGGGGGGAGCAGTGGGTTATGAAAAGTTCATATTATTGTGGAAAAGCACAGATCCTGATACACATGTACCCTTCAGTGAATTGTTCAACCTCTCCAACTCACTTGGTGGCAACATATCAAAAACCAGCCGGCTTATCCTCCAGGTAAAGTACTTAAAAGCTTTTCTAATTAGCAACAGCAGCTACTGTAGATCACAAAGCAGTCTCTCTCAGTCACTGGTTACATTCTCAAAGGTCAGCACACACGAGGTTTGCAGCTCAACAAAGTCTTGTACATTTGGTGCAGAACACTTCACAAACATTGGTGCAGTAAACCACTGGGGGCAAAAAAAAACCAACAACAACAACAACAACAACAAAACATTACATGCAGTGATTACCAAGTATTGCACACAACATCTTTAAAGGTTATATGTGGTGACATTTTCATACAGTGCAAAATTAGTAACTCTTTATTTTCAGTGATGTTGTAGTTGCCAGAAGGAGGTAACAAAACTAATCTTAAAACCTCTCAGCCTGTTCTGAGTTATAGTGTACTGGATTATACCAAATATAGTTGTACTACACAGGAAGTAATGTTTTTTTTTGTTTTAAGTTTATAGTGAACACAATAATATATACCTTACAATTAATAGTAAATGTAATGCGACCATTGGGCGATGTATACCAATATGGTACAGGACGGGTTTTACAGTGAACCATCACGACGGACGATGACATCGGCAGTGTCAGTTCTACATGATTGTGTCGAGCACAGCTGAATTTACTTACTGACTTCCTGAACTGGTTGCCTTCTGACATGCATCCTACTCACTCATTTATCCACCGCAGTGTGACAGTACAGATTGTGAAACACAAACTGTAAGTGTTTAGGCATTTGCAAATGTAAAATACACCTTGCATTTCTTATTGAGGGCGCATTAAATGAGGATTGAGTGAAGAAGAATGAGTCGTTTTGTTAGATACCTGTTGCTTCGAGTTCTCTCTTCTTGTTTGCTGTGCTACAAGTAATTATTCAAAGAATGGACATAATGTGTAGGTGCACATGCCTATTCTCCCGACTTGGCATTACTGCTTGCACCCCCGCTAAGCTTATAGACATCCCTGTGTAATGAGAATACTAACGCCTTTGAACGGAGACGCACACACCTCAACAAAGATCATTGCAACACTGGCAGCGCCATTCCCCATGAGCACCTTTAGCCATTAAAATCCACAGCTGAATGGAATACAAAGGATGGCTGTGAATTAATGTGTTGAACACGTTCCAGAGGTACTGAACCCAAGTTTTTCACTTGATTTTGTTCAAAAGAGAACGCAAACTAAACCACGTCAGTCCAGGCTAGCTTGCAGCTCGCATTAAACTTCCATACCACTAATAGTCATTGAACACAGCAACAGTGGGTGATTTGTTATTCAAAATGTTTCATCGATAACTGACAGGCTCATGTCAACTGGGGAAATCAAATCTTGGTGCTTCCATCCTAAAATACGCATTTTTCATATATTTTAAATTGGCTTCGAGCTGTAAAGTGTGATTTTCTGTCTCCACCGAGGTGTCAATGAAGCGCTTCTACTGTGGGCTGAATCAAAACCGGTTTAAAATCAGTCTTTACAGTGCAGTGGTGCTATAGAAGATTCCTATACATTACATGTTCTGTATGGCATGTTTGTGTTTGTTGAAAACTGATGAATTGAGTTCTGGAGAAGTTTTTTTTTTTTTTTTTTTTTACATTGACATGTTACATATCCCCTCCTTTCTTCATTTTCCCCAAGGCTTATGACGTTTGTTTTTTTGATCATTTTTTTGCATCATCTCCCTCTCTGTTTCTCTCTCCCCATCACCTTCATTACTTTCTGTCAATGCTTAGTGTTCTATCTAAATATTTGAGTCTTGATGCTCATTGAGGATTTGATAATGCTTGTGATATGTAATTCTCCTGTCCTTCAGGAACCCCACCTCCAACACACACACACACACACACACACACACACACACACACACACACCTACATCTCTCTACCTTCCCGTTTCCCACTTTTTCCCCCTCCCTCTCATTTGATCTCTGCTTCCATTTCAACCAGTGCTTTCTTGCTATCAGGCTTTATGGTACACGTTAAAAGTAACTGTGCCAGACGTTGAGTCTGTTGTTTGTAAGAAAGAGTGTAAGTAAATAATAGGAAAGCCAACCCACAGAGATGGTTCAACCAGGGGCAGTAGGTTTGTAAAATGGAAATCATTAAGAAAGCTTATTGATTCCTGGGAGGTTCAGTCCTGCCTTCTACCACATGGGTTATGTAAACTACATGTCAGTGGCCTTGCAGTGTCTGCAACATGGAGTCCCACAAAGTGCGGCCAAATCTATTTGGCGCTAGTAGTTTTGCAAACATAGAAATGTTAAATGCCATGGTCAATGGGAAAAAAAAAATATTTTAGCAAGAAGCCAGAGTGAGTATTGTGTTATTTGTCCATGATTCAGTCGAACTGTAGAGGCACAAAAAAAAAAAAAAAAAAAAATCGAGTCACATCCAATTCTCTTTAATACTGGCTCTGTCCGGAGAGACCATAAGTAGATAGACTTGTCCCTTTCACTTTGTCCTTTACAGTTTGTTAATTAATTTGTTAATTAAATGTACCGATGCCTTGGTTTTCTAATCCCCCACAATTAGTCGCTAATTAGAATTACGTTTCATATGGGGAGGCACAGAAATGGAGGAAACGGATGTCTTGTGAGAACAATAATGTATTATCTGCTATTCATGTTGTTTTTGTTGCACCTGATGTCCAATCTTGTGGAGAAAATACAGTCTACAAAATACCGTCTAAACAGTGGTTTGTGGCAGCAAAATAGTGTATGGATAGGTTGATGGCAAATGTCGGGGAAAGATGTTCATCAAATTATATCAGATCATGTAGCCCTTATTGAGTTGATGGTATTCATGTAGGATCTTTATCTATATATGCTTTGATCTTTGATTGCTTGCTCTGACACAATTTTCTTTTCTGGACTAATGAGACAGATTTGCTGAGGGAAAGAAGTGATGAGGACAGCGTTTGCTCCAGAAAGAAAAATGAGGCAGAGCAGGTGAAAAAGACGGATAAGAACTCCCTTTTTTAAGATGCAAGTTCTCAAGCTTTAATTCGATTTATTGAAACAATGTACCCACAAAATATGGAATTTGGTGAGTGTTGTCTGAAATAATGTTGGTTCAAACAACTGCAATTTTTATTATTTGAAAAGCATTATAGTTTCCTTTGTTGAGGCAGTTTGTGAGCAGTTGAATTTGATGAAATTGATTTGATGACTCTGATACAGTTTCTGGTGCTGATGTCTTGTGACTTGAAAGCTCTTGCTGAATGGTCTGACTGCTCAGCTGCATCTTATCTTGTAACCGTTGTCCTGGAGTGCCCTCACACCTGCTTCACTTTTCTATATATATATATATATATATGTGTGTGTGTGTGTGTGTGTGTGTGTGTGTGTGTGTGTGTGTGTGTGTGTGTGAAAATGTAACAGAAATGCATTTTTGAAGTAAGGCACTATTAGCAAAAGGGAATATGTATCTTTTAAAGCTGTACCGATATAAATAATAGAAAACCATGCAGAAGTAATTGGATCAAACGGACAACAGTTTAAGTGTGAGCCTGCAGGTTATTGGCTCAGTCGCATAACGCCATACTTCTCTCAACAAGGCTTTCTGGTTCTAATGGACACAAGTTAAAAATCTCCACTACTTCACACCAGGATGCCCGACTCTGCTGACCGTCTTGGCCAAGCTTAGATCTCCTTACAAGATGGGCTCAAGGGGAATCATTTGCACTAAATTTGAATTTCTTCTAGTTAATATGTCAAGGAATTTATCAAAGCCTTCCTAAAAGACTAAATAGGAATGCGATGGAAGACTTGGACTCGAAACAGATTGTTAAAGCAGATCAGAATTTCAAATGCAAACCTCCTGGACTAATTTGCATGTGATGCATAGCAGATTGCTTTGGAAATAACACTAATCTCAAAATGAATATGCTTCCAACATAATTCTGTCGGTCGATTGTTGCAGGCTGCTTTTTTTTCCCTCTCTGATTTCAGGGGCTATTTTTATTCACGGGGCTGAGTTTCAGAAAGACCTATGATTATCTCGTAAATTCTGAAATGGAACATTTTCGGATTAGGTTTTATTACTCCTCTGTAGCATTTCTGCTCTCTGTCTGTCAATATCACCCTTCTCCCTCCCCTAAGAAACAGCCCAAACAGACACACACACAGACAGGCACGCACACACACGACAAAGAGGTGAGATGAGACTGAATTATTACATTTTTTGTTCCCCAGCTGCTTGCGGTACACATTTCTGGCCTGAATTCGACTCTAATCTGGATGCTCAATTTGAAGGCTAACTAGAAAATAGAGAATAATTTGCCAGGGGAACTATTGATAAAATTATAGCCTATATATGATATATGTATATCTTCTAATCCATCTATTATATAAATGTTGGTTGTAATTTACAACATCTACAATCAGTTTATCTCCCTCTATCACAGTTGCATGCACATGGTCCATTCAAATGTGCCTAACAGCTATTTACTGTAGCTGGTGCTAAATGACATTCACTGGTACAGTGGACACCATTGCTAGCTGAAATCTTTCGGCATCCACCCCCAGTTATTTTGTTAATTTCTTGCTGTTGCTAATGACTTTTGTTTCTATTTACCACCAGAGTGAATCCAATCATTTAAACCTAATACTCTATGGTACACCAGACTTTGAGCATGGTCTTGTCATCTTTTATGTTATCATTTGCGCATTGACAACAGTGCAGTGTTAACTTGCACTGTTGACTATACTCCCAGGGGGAGATTTTGCTTTTGTTCGAATGAGATGGCTTCTGGTTTAGGCAGGAGATGTGTTTTGAATGCAGCCAGTACATCAAGGTCAGTTGTATTTTCCATAATGAGGCGGATGTTTCCAGTATTCCTGACTATTACAACCTCACATCAGATGGTGCACATTTAACCACACGTCTCCCGGTCTGCATTGCAATAAGTTGTTCTGAAAAAGATAGACTACTATTCTGAATAACACTCTGCCAACAAGTTGGTTTTTCCTGTTAAATGTGGTATAGATTTACTGCATAATTATCCTTTAGGTGCTCTAGAAGTGTTTTCTTACTGTGAAAATGTGTGCATGTTGAACTCCTCCCGACATGAACCATGTAAATATCTTCAGAAATCTTGTGTTTTCTGAGTAGTTGGTTCTTCTTTGCAGATTCTTATCTTGTCAACTATATTCTAAAACCACTTTCTGAATACACTGATACCTGCTGTAAGGATCTCAGAAAAAGAGAAAAATTACCAAAGACAGCTTCAATTGCATAAAATGACGATCAAGGACCTCATCATTTACACACTGTCAAATCATACATAAATTCACTCACATTTCTGTATAAACAGGAGGCTGTAAATTGCAAAACTATCAAAAATAAATACATTCACACACGAACATGCTCCTGGCCACCTATACCTCATATACACCACTCTGTGGGTGTTGGATCCGGAGGGCCACCTACCTTACTGCAGTGATGAATAAAACAACAGCCACTTGGAGCTGGAGTGTGTGTGCATGTGTGTGTGTGTGTGTGTGGAGAGGTTCTGCTGACATGCCAGCTTTTAAATGAACTCCTCTGGCTGGCTGTTTGGCAGTATGGCCTGATTATGGCCGTGCCTGATGTGAGTTCCTTCGCTCGCAACAATGTGTGTGCGCATACTGTACATGATAACCTGAAAAGGATGACCTGAACTGAACCTGCAGCAGCAGCAGTAACTGATCACTGACAAGAAAAAAAGCTAGAGTCACCAACATGGCATTGTTCATCTTTCACATGCCTTTGTGTTGTTATCAGATTGAGTCAACAAAACCTTTAAAAAAATATTGTTTACCCTAATTTACGTTCAAGATGGGTCCAGATCATTTCTTATTGATGATAGTCTTTCATTAAAAACTAAATATTTTTCAGATTCTGACATCTAGCACCTTCCTCTAACAGATTGTTCCGTCATGTTAATCTTTGTTGGTAATCCTCCTGTTAATCTCTGCCCACAACTTGTGACAACAAAACATATTGCTTGATTTCCTAGAAAATAGTCTGGGGCACATGCATTAAGATCTCAAATTCATTCATCTTAGTCTCTGAATACAACTTTTTGTGCACCAATACAATACAACGTATTTTCAGGTAATATAAAGACAGATATGTCTTTGGTCTGATGTAAGGTGAGGGCGGCACGGTGGTGCAGTGTTTAGCACTGTCTCTGTCTTCCTCTCACAATCTAAATACATGCGTGTTAAGTGGTGTGAATATCAACGTGAATGGTTGTGTTTCTTCCCGTGTTAGTCTTGTGTTAGACCAGGTCCAGGGAGTACCTCACCTGCTCCTAAAGTCGGCTGGGGAGGGCTGCACCCCTTAGTGACCCTGTACAGGATGAAGCGGATATAGATAATGGATGGATGATGAAATGTAAATGATAGCTACAAAACAGAATTTTTAATTTGACTGAAAAAACCCCACCAAAATCCCTTTAACTCCCATACTTATAGTGGCAACAAGAAGACTGTTTGCCATAGTAACATATTATTCTTGTAAATTTAGCTGAACTTGACTGATTTAGGAAAATGATACAGTATACAAAGAATAACATGAATACAGTAAACATATATTTAAATGCTCCTTTAGTTACACCTCATGTCATATTCCCACTAGCTAGTCATTGCTCCATAAAGTGGACTGTATATGTCAGAGTCCGGTCCTGTGTGCGACTCTCTACTTTCTCAGGATGTCTGAAACACGACAGAGCATTTCTCTGACATCCCAGCTGAAGGTCCCAAAGCTCGTAATTTGTATTATACTATAATATTTTCTCAAATTTCTTATTGCTGAGTTTGTGCAACTCAATAAGACAGAAATATATTTGTTTTAATTATGATAAATTATGAATTGTATCCTGATTATGCAAGCTCACAACACAGACCGCCACTTTGCCAGCCATCCGTCATGTAGTTGATGAGACTGATGTATTGGCTCTGTAATGAATATCCAACACTAGCATTCATTAGACATCCATTATCACCACTTGACCCCACATAGAAACTGTCTGTGTATCATGTTTTCTTTTGTAAGTGTATGAGCAGTATGTGTGTGTGAGTGCATATTTGATTACGTCAGTGTGTCTTTAGCTTGCTTGTGTGACCCTCAGGATTGCCCACTGCTAATAGGTTTGTAGATGGAGGAGCTTTATTATGCTCTTTATGACTTTTTAACTGACTCACTGCTCACTACTGTGTGTGTGTGTGTGTGTGTGTGTGTGTGTGTGTGTGTGTGTGTGTGTGTGTGTATCTTGGTAATGAATATGAGCGTGATGCATACAGGTTTGAAACAGAGTGTACTCTGTGGGGGTGGTAGTGTACAAATGAGATGTCTTGAGGTAAAGGGGGATATGGAGGTAAAGACAGAGGGTGAGTGGGTGAGAGAGGGATGGTGAGGGTGGAAGAGAGAAAGTGTGTTTCATCAGAAACAGAAAGCGATAAGTGGACAGAAAGTGATGGAGGTGAAATAAGGACCAAAGCAGTGATACTAACTTTGTTTTACTGTGTGTGGGCTAATAGATTGATGAAAAACAAAAACAAATTAGTAAGCCAGAATTTGAAAAAGAAAGAAAGAAGTATAAAAAAAAAACCCCACACTAGTGGTTCTTCAAAGCCATCATAGCTCTGCTGGCTGCCAGGTATAAGGAGGCTTATTTATGAAGCAAATATACACCTGATCCTTTGTGTTTGCGTATGTTTGTGCCTGTACAGGGTTTCTTCTTGTCTTCGTGTATTTTTGTTGCGCTCGTGTGCGCTTCTGTGTACTCAGTGCTATTTGTGCAGTGAAACTGGTAGGAATGTGCTTCAGCAGAGTGTAGCGTGGATGTGGTAGCACAAGCAAGGGTAGGAAAGAGGGCGATTTAGCTACTGAACTGCTTGAGTGATGATGAACAGAACTCCGAAGAAGAAATCTGTGATGGGTGTAGAGGGCAAGGAGGACAGGAGGGTATGAGCAAAAGCCAACTGGCACAGAGACAAAATGGATAAGATGAGATGCAAGAGGAGGTTGGTGGGTGGGAGTGAAAGGATGAATGGAAAGATATGGGATTAGAGGATAGAAGTGCCAGAGGATAGCAGGTGAGGATGAGAACAACAAAAAAAGAAGGGTTGTGACGGTGTGTGGAGGAGGCACAGGACAAAGTCTGTGATGTCAGGATAAAGATGAGAAGAGTAGAGAGGAGGAGAGACACGGTGATGGAATTAGAGTGAAGTATGAAGGAGAGCAGAGTGATAGAGCAGAAAGCCAGAGAAGGAAGGGGAAGACAAAAGGGAGGAGAGTTCAAAAAGTTTTGGAGTTGTAACTATGTGGAATTGAAAAGAGGAGAGGATTTGATTTTGTGGGGTTGAAGAGGACCACAGAAGGAATATAACTGTCTGAAGTTGCTGAAGACATGCGGTTTGCAGGGGAAAGAGGGTGTGAGAGCGGGGATCATAGAAAATCCATCCTTCCCTGAAATATAATATGACATTTATGATGTGTACAAATCTGGAGCCTCTTACCAGTGCTTGAGGCAGAATCCTCCCAAATGTTTGGTATTAATCAGGAGAGTGAGCTTAAAGACTCAAGGTGCTCAAAAAGGCTAGCTTCTTACTTTAAAAGCAGATTTGAGGGTTCAGTTCCCATATGGTTTGACATGTTTACACTTTTAACAAAATATAAGACTATTTTTTTTCTCTTTTGCTCTTTTACCCTCTCTATTTTTGCCCTGTCTTTATCTTTCTTTTACTTGTTTGTTTGCCTTCGGCCTCTTTTCTCTCACGTCTCACCTCTCTCTGTTGCTGTCTCTGTTTTTTTTTGTTTTTATTTCTAAAAAATAAATCTCCCTCACTGCTTTACAACACAATCATCTGACATTGTTAATGGAAACATCCGTTATTTTTTTTTGCAAGGTATTGCAAACATCACTCAGTTTTTTTCCCCATTGGCAACAGTGCAGTATGAAGACCATGAAATTAAGCCAACACAGAGTATTTCACATTTACTAGACTATTAAACCAGTACAGCTGAAAGTAGGGTTGGATTGGTGTGGTCAAACAGTGCTATGCATGACTTCAATGTCCGCTATTTGTCTGCCTTTCTGGTTTGTCTTTCTGACAATATAGTGTAAATGCAATGCTGTTGGACACCTGACCTTCAGGCCCTTCCCACCACCACTTAAATGTACCAGTAGGGACCAGCCTTCAAGGTTGTACAGATTTTTACTGCATAATGGCAACATATATCTCCCAAAAGAAAGGAAAGACGAAACCATGGTTGTTGTGATGGAAAATATATCTTTCATTGTATTCTGCTGTATCAGAAAATAGCAGTTGGTTGCTTGAAAAAATAGGGCATTTCCTGGTCGAACATTAAATCTCCATCTCTCTGTTCCCATCTATTTTGCCTATGCAGGAAAACGTGTAGACATGTCTTAAAGTACATCAAGTGTGCGCCCAAGCCCCAGCGCAGGTTTACTCAGATTAAATGTCACAGAGGGCGTCACACTGATCATGGAAAGAGGGAGGAGGGAGAGGATTAGATCAGAGAGCAGGAGATAGTAAGGAGTAGAGTAATGCTTAACGAAATGGCAAAATGCTTAACGAAATGGCAAAATGAAGAGAAGGATGTACAAAAGAAGAGATACAGGTAATGGTGGAGCAAGAGGGGGGGATAAATGAGGAGAGAAGAAGAAAATTGGTAGCTAGGGAATGAGGGCATGACAAAGGAGTGATGGAGAGGCAGAGACCCATGAATAGGTGGAACAGAACTATAGAGCAGAACAAAGAGAATGCGTTAAAGGGAAGAGGAGTAGAGAAAGAATCCAGAAAAAGGTTCAAAGTGAGAAGCGGTGTGTAGAGGGAATGAGGATGAGGAAGTGTGTACAAAGACAAGAGATTGCTTCAACATTTAGAGCTGCATAGATTTTTTTTTTCGATGCAACATGTTGGGACGAAAGAAAAAAATAGAATAGCAAGATGCAGCTATCATTGCGCAGTAGCTGTCAAGGGTATACACAGGTACACTGAAGATACAACTTGGGTCATTAGAAGGTACATTGCTATCACTCCAATTATCATTTTTACTTATGACTTGGCTCGGCTTTGATATACTCTAACATCTGGCTCTCAGCCAGCAGCTCCACCGTTTTAACATCCCCGGAGACACGCCTGGCCATACGGGAGCTGAGTCAGCTGTGGTCTGCGAACGAGCTGGACCCAGCCAAAACCGGTCAAGAGCTGACATCAAGAGAAACACACAGAAAAATGTTGCTGTCAGTTGTCCACCCTTCACATCCCTGGTAGCACTCTAAGGGAATGAAGGTAAATGTTTTGAATTGGTTATTTCCACATTGTGATAAGCTTGCAAGCTAATGAATGGAGACGCAAAACAAATCCTCCACCTACTCAATGTATGCTCATTTGTGTGGGAGGAAGCAAAGCCCTGGATATCTACAGTAGGTATCTATAAAGGAGGAAAGCAATCAGGCTAAATTCTAAAGTCTACATAAGGCGAGGGGAAAAGGTAAGGCAAGGAGGGAGACGTGGCAAAGATAGCAATGACCTTGCCACAGCTTTGTTTGATGGTGTGACAGAGGACAAAGTGCTGCTGAACTATGACTGCAAATTCTCCCAGCTGCTCGCCTCCTTAACGATCCAGCAAATTCATTTATACACCTATCATTTTTGAAGTAAAGAAGGAGGAAAAGAGAGGGGAGGGGGAGAAAGAAATAGGAGAATGAGAGAGATTTTTCTTGCACAAATCAGGTTACCGGGGAGATTTCTCCATTATTGCTCAGGGAGATACACTGGAATTTGTGGCATCCCTCTCAGCCAGTCATGCACACACTCCCACAGTTGTTTGCTGGTATGTTCCACTTGCACACGGATACTGTACATATACATGCAAATCAAGTGGGGCAATCACAGTAACCCATATGCAGAGCGCTGTTAATGAAGTGACAATGTCTAATATGCAAAGTATTTCAAATCAGAATCAGGACCAGCTGTTCAACCTCCCATCTGTATGCAGACTCATCACTGTCCCTGATGAGGCCGATGGCCTTTGTGTCGTCTGCAAATTTGAGGAATTTGAAAGATGAGTCTCCTGAGGTGCATTCCTTGGTGTAGAGGGAGAAGAGCAGGCGGGAGAGCACACACCCCTGGGGGGCGCCAGTGCTGATTGTCCGGCTGCTGGATGTGAATTTTCCAGCCTCACCTGCTGCGTCCTATCAGTCAGGAAGTTCAAGATCCACTGACAGGTGGAAGCTGGCACGGTGAGCTGGGAGACTTTAGTGTGGAGGGTGTCCGGGATGATGGTGTTGAACGCCGAGCTGAAGTCCACTAACAGGGTCCGTGCATATGTCCCTGGGGAGTTGAGGTGTTGCAGGATGTAGTGCAGTCCCATGTTGATCGCATCATCCGCCGACCTGTTTGCCCGGTAGGCAAACTGCAGGGGGTCCAACAGGGGGCCTGTTGTGTCCTTCAGGTGGGCCAACACCAGTCTTTCAAAGGACTTCATGACTACAGATGTCAGGGCGACGGGTCTGTAGTCATTTAGTCCTGTGATGGAGGGTTTTTTGGGAACCGGGATGATTGTGCGTTTGAAGCAGGAGGGAACTTCACACAGCTCCAGGGATTTGTTGAAGATCTGAGTGAAGATGGGGGTCAGCTGGTCAGCTGGTCAGCTGGTCAGCACAGGCTTTCAGACAGGAGGGAGACACACCGTCTGGCCCTGGTGCTTTCCTGATCTTCTGTCTTTGAAAGAGGTGACACATCTTCTTCACAGATCTGAAGTGCAGGAGAAGAGACAATGGGGACGAGGGGTGGGGGTTATCAAGCTACAGTAAAACACGTTCAGGTCGTCATCCAGTTGGGGATTTTCCACACTTTGTGGGGATGGTGTCTTGTAGTCCGTCAGGGTTTTCCACACTGATGCTGGGTCATTGGCTGAAAAGCTGTTTTTAAGCCTGAAAAAAAGCATGAAGTTAATGAGATGTGAAGGAGTGGGAGGAAAGAAGCTCAGTGCATCACAAGGTTCCCCAGCAGCCTCTGCCTATATCTGCATAACTGCAGGATGGTTCAGGGCCACCTGAGCCAGCCCTAACTATAAGCTTCATCAAAAAGGAAAGTTTTGAGTCTAACCTTAAAGCTTGAGAGGGTTTCTGCCCCTCGCACCCAAACGGGGAGCTGGTTCCACAGGAGAGGAGCCTGAAAACTGAAGGCGCTGCCTCCTATCCTACTTTTGGAAACTCTGGGAACCACAAGCAGGCCAGCGTTATGAGAGCGAAGTGATCTGTAAGGATGATGTGGTTCTATAAGATCTCTGAAATAAGATGGAGCCTGGTCACAAAGAGCTTTGTAAGTCAGCAGGAAAATGTTTAATTATATTCTTGATTTAACAGGAAGCCAATGAAGATAATCTAAAACAGGATAAATATGATTTATCTTGCTAAATCCTGTCAGTACTCTTGCTGCAGCATTTTTGATCAACTGCAGGGTTTTTAATGAGTAATTTGGACATCCCAGCAACAAGGAATTACAATAATCCAGCCTGGAAGTAACAAATGCATGACTGAGTTTTTCTGCATCACACTGAGGAAGGATTTTCCTGCAGACTTGCTTTATATGGTGGCTAAAGGACAAATCCTCATCAAATATGACTCCAAGGTTTCTCACAGTGGTGCTGGAGGCCAAGACTATGTCATCTAAACACATCTAACTAAGTGATCAGAGAAAGAGTTTCTGAGATATTTAGGACCAAGCACAATAACTTCCATTTTGTCTGAATTGAGAAACAGGAAATTGTTGGTCATCCAGGCCTTTATGTCTTTCAGACATTCTTCAAGTTTTACTGACTTATTTGTTTCATCTGGTTTTATAGAAAGATATAGCTGCATGTCATCTGCATTACAATGGGAGTTTATGCAGTGCTTCCTGATGAATGGAAGCATGTAGAAAGTAAAACGTATTGGGCCTAACACTGAGCCTTGTGGAGCTCCATAGCTAACTCTTGTTTGTCTGGAAGAGTCATTGTTGACATGAACAAACTGAAATCTATCTGATGAGTATGATTTGAACCAGTCTGATGCAGTTCCTTTTATCCTTGTAACATCTTCCAATCTCTGGAATAAAATCGTGTGATCAGTTTAACAAAAGCAGCACTGAGGTCCAGAAGAACAAGTACAGAGACAAGGCCATTGTCGGAGGCTATTAGAAGATAGTTTGTTACTTTCAACAGTGCTGTTTCTGTGTTATGATGAACTCTGAAGCCTGATTAAAACTCTTCAAACAGACCATCCCTTTATAAATGATCACAAAGTTGATTTGCAACAACTTTTTCAAGGATTTTAGAAATAAACAGCAGAAATTGTTCTGTAGTTTCCTAAAACATCTGGATCAAGAGTAGGCTTTTTAAGTAAAGGTTTAATTACAGTCACTTTAAAAGCCTGCGGTACATAGCCAGTTGAAAGAGATAGATTGATCTGATCTTATATGGAAGTAATAATTAAAGGGAAGACTTCCTTGAGGAGTCTTGTTGGGATGGGATCCAAGAGACAGGTAGATAATCCAGATGAGGAAATAATTGCAGTTAGCTCAGACAGCTCAAGAGGAGAGACATATTCAAGGTATAAATCTGCTCACACGGTTGCTTCCAGGGCTGCTGTGCCTAGCAACATATCAGTGACAGTGGCAGGAAGGGTCTGCCCAATTCTTTCCCTAATGGTAACAATTTTATTTGTGAAGAAGTTGATGAAGTCGTTACTGCTGAGAGCAGCCTGGCTACAGTGCTGAAAAGAAACCTGGGATTGTTCTCCTCTATTAATGATGAATACTATGCAGTTCTGGCTTCATGAAGAGCTCTCTTATGATATAAGACTATCCTTCCATCCCAGGAGAAATTCTTCTAAATGACTTCCTTTCCAGCTTTCGCGTTGCTTGCTTCGGAGAGCGTAATTGCAAATTGTACCAATGAGACAGTCTCATCTGCTTTATTCTCTTCTTCAGAGGGGCGACATTATGAAGCATTGTACGCAGAGAGGCTGCAGTGTTTTCTACAAGATGATCCACTTGTGTGGGAGTAAAGTCAACGTAGCTGTCTTCCACTGCTTTGCCACATGGCATTGAAGAAGATAAATGTGTAATTGCTTCCTTAAACTTGGACACGGCATTGTCAGACAAACACCTACTGTAATGGAATTTATTCCCACATGCTGGGTAGACCCTTAATGTAACTTTAAATGTTAATAAAAAGTGGTCTGACAAAAGAGGGTTTTGAAGAAATATGATTCAATTTTCAGTTTCCATGCCAAATGACAGAACCATATTGAGGGTGTGGTTACCACAGTGAGCGGGTTTATTTACATGCTGAGAAAAGCCAATTGAGTCTAATAATGAGCTGAATAAAGAACTGAGGCTGTCATTGTCCACATCAACATGTTGAAGTCACCCACTATCATCACTTTATCTGAACTCAGCACTAAATCAGATGAAAAGTCAGAGAATTCCGTTAAAAACTCTGAGTAAGGACCAGGTGGGCGATAAACAACAACAAATATAATCGGTTTTTTTTGTGTTTTCCAAATTGGGTGTACAAGACTTATAGTCAGACTTTCAAATGAGTTATGACTGAGTTTAGGTCTTGGCTTAATTGATAAGCTTGAGTGGAAGATTGCTGCCACTCTTCCTCTGAGGCCAGAATCTCGAGGAATGTGATAATTAATATGAATGGGAGGAGTTGCTTCAATAATACTGACATATTCTTCCTGTTGCAGCCAGGTCTCTGTGAGACAGAATAAATCAATTTGATGATCGGTAATCAAATCATGTCAGGAGTCCGGTTTTTTCCTCTGTTTTGCCCCCCGATCACCTTTCCTCCTGTGTCCCCTGTCTGCTTGTCTGTGGCCACGCCCCTCACCTCCCGTGGCCACGCCCCTCACCGGTCCCAGCAGATGCAGCCACTCACCCCTGATCACCACCTGCAGGTGTGCTGCATCTCCCTGATCACCTCCCCGGACTATATGTACCCTGCCCCTGCACTCCTCTGGTGGTCGGTTCATTTTGTTAGCCACCCGTCCATCCTCCGTCTGTTCTCCGTCCGTCCTGTTCCCGTTCGTCCTGTTCCCGTTCCTCCGGCTCCCGTTCCTCCGGCTCCTGTTCCTCCGGCTCCTGTTCCTCCTGCGGAGCCCCCTGTCAAAGTCACCAGTCGGTGGAGTTGCCCTCCCGACTCGGAGGATTATTGACTCCGTTTCTTCCAGCGGTCCTGTCCGCTGGTCTGCCGGCTGCCCTGCCAGCCGTGTCTCCCCGGATCTGTCGGTCGAGTTGCCCTCCCGACTGGAAGCAAGTGGACACGATAGGTGCCATCTTTTGGTTTGTTTGTTTGTTTTTGTTTATTACAATAAAGACTGTATTTTGGAACTGATACCTAACTGATACCTGAGCTTGCATTTGGGTCCTTGGAAAAACACCCACCACATGACAAATCATTTACTAACAGAGATTTAGACGAGAGAGATCTGATATTTAATAGTCCACATTTAATTATCATATTTTTTTTATCCATTACATTGGTAGGATAATTTTCTATTGATATATCTTTTGTTGAATTTTGTGTATTTTTTAAACATAGGTGGTCTGGGAACAGACACTACCTCTGGGATGTTGAAAGTTTTGAGGGAGTGACCGTTCTAAAGAAGCTGCAGACTGCAACTCTGGGTCCTGGCCTCAACCCTGGGATGACCTGTTTTAGAGGTGTTAAGAGACATGGCCATATTGCTAGAAAAAACAGCTGCACCATCCAAAGTGGGATGGAGGCCACCTCCAGATCAGACCAGGCTTTCTCCAGAAAGTGTTCCAATTATCAATGAAGCCCACGTCGTTAGCTGGACACCATCTCGACAGCCAGCGGTGAAGTGACGACATGCGGCTAAATGTGTCATCACTGGTCCGATTAGGCAGGGGTACATAGAAAAGAGAAAACTACGGAGTCCGACATTGTTTCTGCAAAGTTACACACCGATTCGCATTCATTTTAGTGACCCGATTGGAGTAACTGGGTGTCATTACTGCCGACGTTAATAACGGTCTTATTGTATTTACGATGAGCCTTAGCCAGCAGTTTCAAGTTTGATTCGGTGTCGCCCGCTCTGGCCCCAGGAATGCGCTTGGTTATGGTCGCTGGATTCGCTAACTTCACGTTCCGTAAAATTGAATCTCCAATGACCAGAATTGGTTTATCAGTGGGCGTGTCGCTGAGTGGGGAAAATAGGTCGGAAACATGATGGGGTTGGTGGTGAACCGTGGGCTTCTGCTTGAGACTATGCTTCCTCCATGCTGCCGCCCTGCGGTCCCGGCTGTTCGGGTCCTGCGGGGGACCAGCTAAGGAAGCCTATAGCCCTGTGCAGCTGCGCACCGCCTACCAAGGCCTGGTTAGCTCCTACTGATCTATCAAAGTTCTTGTCTCTGGTAAAGTTGATACACACGATTTTCCTGCTGATCTACCATATTATATTTACACACATACATCGACACGCAAAACATGGATTACTACTTCCTATACCGAGCAAAACTGCATGGACATTGTGCGAGTCCATTTGATACATTTCAGAGCTGTCCTTATCATACTCCCTTGACCGGCTCTGTTCTCCTGTGACCATTAATTCTTTGTCCTCCTCCTCTCCTTCTCAAACACACTCACACACACAAGCACACGCAGAAGTGCACATTAATTCTACGCTGTCCTCCCAAGTGTCAAAATGCACTCCCTTCCAGCTCTGCCATCACTGCTGTAAATAACCGCCTGTTTGTGAGTTCTCGGCACTTTCTGTGTGTGTGTGTGTGTGTGTGTGTGTGTGTGTGTGTGTGTGTGTGTGTTTTTTTGGACATTTGACACTGCAGGACGATAACCTCGCCTGTTCATCACCATCATCACTCAGCGCCACCACCACCTTGCTTTCATCATCACATTGAGACGGCAACACTTAGGTCCAGCCTTGTCACAAAGCAGCAACACATCACCCCTGTGTGTGTGTGTGCATATGTGGGTATCTGTATTCCTCTGTAGTCATTATCCTTGTCAGTCTGTCAGTGTTCCTGTCACATTACTGCCATCAGCTGCAGCCTCAACTGCAGGTTTGTTTGTTTGTTTGAGAGAGAGGAATGGGCCCTCCATAGTAGTTCAGAAATCTTCAGTGCCCACTTTAGAGTCGTCTTTGAGAAAGAGAGGCAGATAGACTGAACAATACAGAAGAGCTGAGGGAATGAGAGTAGAAGGCCTAGAGGCAGGTGTGGAGACAGACTCAGATGGCAAGGGATTTTGGTGTCTTACCTTTAAAAAAGGCAAACTTTTAAACTGTCAGTGACCTGAATGACAAGGGGCGACTGTTATTTGAATTATTTCGACTTTAAAAATATTTTTTCACGACCACGTCTGTCCCTGTTGCCCTCCTCTTTTAACACGACTTCACCTCTCTTCATTCCCTCACCAGTGCTGGATCATTATCCTGAGAAGGAGCTGCCTTAATTGCTGGATCTTTATAGAGTGTGGGAATATAATGACTCTGCATTGGATGATGTGTCATCCTAATTTGCTCATTTAATAATGAAATTGAGCTGTGTTTTGTACGTTCAGCAACATGCCTTTGTCTGCCTGAAAGCTCTGATTTTACATAGTCATTTGGATGGCTATGTTGTATGACTTACTTCCCTTTGCAAATTTAAGTTTAAAATTAATATAGCCGTGTTTCCGATTTGAAACCAACCGGACTGACGCTTAAAGGAAACTACTTAGTATTCAAAAGCAACATTAATGGGAATCTTTGACTTACTGAAGAGGAAATCTGGTATTGCAACATGAAAGCAGACAGGATGAACTGTTTTTTTTTTTTACATGCTTGCTGCATTGATAGCAAAATCTGTCTTTTGTTCAGTCAACCACTTCATATCCCAAACGCTACTTCATGAGTTACTCTGAAATTTGGTACAGACACTTTAAATCAAATTCCCCTAATTTGAACTCTACTGACTTTGGCGATCCCTGACTTTTCCTGGGGTCCCACCATGAGATTCACATTTGTATGCACATTTCGTTTCTGGTTTTATAAAATGTCTCAATTATTGGTTAGATCTGCTTGAATATTGTCACATAACGTTTGTGGTTCTTGGTTCTGTGTCCCATTGATCTTGTTGATCCAATAGCACCGCTTGAAGCGTGACACTTGTAATTTAAAGTATTCAAATATTGGTTTGCACAGTCATATCCCCCTCTGGATCACTTCAGTCATTCATTTCTTTTTTTTTTTTTTATCCACTGTCAACATTTATCCATTACAGTACTTCATTAGTTTTGTATTATGGAGACACTTATATTCACATAACCCTCAGCTCACCTTTATATTTAGTGCTAAATTATGCACATTAGGTAAATGTTACCATGCTTAAAAGCTAAATTGCGGTAGTGAAAACTTTGCATTTCAGAGAATAGCACCACAGAGCTGCTCACTTGAATGCAGACTCTTATAAATAGTTAAACTGTTGCTGAGCTTCTGTTGCTGAAACCAGGTCATTATGAAGAATGTGCATGGTTCAATATACCATGGCAGGAATAAAGCAGACACGAATACCCATGTTGTTTTTATGTTTTTTCACCTATTTGATGGTGTTTTATATACTTTGATCGCTTGCATCAAGATTAGAAATGAAAGAGGTTGTGATGGTAATAGCTCTAAGTAATCCTATGTATTTACTGTTGTAGTTTTAAAATCTCAAGGGACAAGTGCGAAAATATTGTATGTGGATCAATTAAAGGTTTGGAAGTTGAAGGAAGGCAGAACATTAATTACAGAGGATTTGCTCACTTTACTGTAAATAGAAAAGTAGTCATTGTGTAAAAGCTAACATCACTGACACAAAACTGACACTGCAATAAAATATTTTAGGAGGGATTTCTCATGGCCGATCAATTAGTTATTTATGTTTTCCAGTGACAACGCATTCCTTCCCTGTTTTTCTTTTACCTCCAGCATTTCTAATCAATCCCAAGGGGTTATTTGACAGTACATAGATAAACAAGTTATTTATTGCCCATTTATCAGTTTAAACAAGTGAGGAAATGAATACCAAACACTTGACCATAGGCAGACATCCGATCAATTCTTCTTGACCAAACAATTTGGGATGTCTGCTTTTGGGTGAGGTGTCGATTCAGATTGACCAGCGTTGTTGATGATGCGGTTGTCAAGAAAGGGATGGTTGGGAAAAAAGGTTGATGATTCACTGCCCCTGCCCACACGCTCTGTTTGTGTGCGTGTACATGTATGTGTGCCTGCCCTTGGAGCGTCTGTGTAAAACAAGATTCAGTGCTTTTATTTCCTGGCTGATTTATGTCGTGACGTCTGCCTTTGCGCTCACAATCACATTACTGGAAAAGGAGGAAGAGCCAAGACCCTGTGTGTGGTTCGCGTATGTGCACGCCTGCGCGTGTATGTGTTTGTAAATCAGCATGCAGTGATGTTGTTGTTCCAAAATAGCAGGCAGAGAACAGTAGACATTCACCAATATACTTTCTCCTCTCTCATCTTTCATTTTTTTTCCCATCCCTCTGACATACATTGAATATGGATATCTTTTAATAGACATGTGTTAATAAGTGCTACAGATTGTAAGAGGCTTGTTTTTCAGAATTCAGAGGTTAATGCTTATTTTTTCTTTTGTTTGTTAAGGGATAAAAGGGCATTTGGATGAAGATTCAAATCAGTTTCTTTGATATGGAAAATTTCTTTTTATGAAATTGTCTGTATGCTTCTCATTCTCTCCTACTTTTTTCAGTATCTGTCTGTTACTGCCTGCTCACAGGGCCTTGACTAAAGAGTGTTGTTTTTAATCAGATACAGGTAGCTAATAAATCACAGCAGCAGTGCAACAGCTTTCAAATAGAAAGATAGAGATTAGGCAGAGATAATGGAAGCGAGAGCAAACACGACTTGATTAAGTCTAGCAGGGCACATATTGCTCTATTTTAATATCCTCTTGTTACTGTTGCGGTCACTAGATCCAAAAACACATTGTTGGTGGTACTGTATATTTTAAAGGGCTACGAATAAAAACATATGCAAAGAAAGGAATCATATACAAAGAGAGTGGTGTACAACATTATGCAGTTTTTAACATGTCAAGGAGCTTGTTACTATGGCAACATCAATGCGGAACCCAACATATAAGGAGCCATTTAGTTATGTTAGTTTTGTTATGCTACTCCTGAAATACAAAATTTTAAAATCGCTATCGATACAGCACTTTCGAAAACACAGTTATAAGGTTATTTTCCAGGATTAAAACACTGCAATGAGGTAGGTAAAATAATTCAACTAGAATTAATAATAATAAAAACAAAACAATCAAATAAACAACAGTTACGACGAAAGACAATACAAAATTATTATAAATGAGACAAAGACTACATTTTGGTTATATATTGGCATGCTCATGAATACAAAGCCGTTTAAAGTAATCTACATTTTAAAAATAAAGTGCACTGACACACATAAATGTAAGTAAGAATGTCCTCCCAAAGCATTAATGTGAAGGCATATACTGCATACACCGGCCTCGCCTCGCCTCGCCTCGCCTCTTGTCCTCTTGTCCTCTAGACATATAACCTAACACTGTCCTCCTGTGTCACACAGGTAGTTTAAAATGTGTACAAATCCTTTCTCAGCAGTGTCATCTTCAAACTGATTTGGACCTCATTCATAATTTACCTCTAATGGAATAGTTAATGAGTCTTTGTGTTTCACTTTTTATCGCATTGTCCAGGCCAGTTTATCTCACCTCATCTATACTGCATGATTAGAAAAATAACCAAGGCTCAATCAGTGGGAGGGTATTTACAGTAGCCAAATGCTGAAGAATCAAATTATCGAAGGATACATATTTCATGAGGCCTTTTGGTGAAGAGACGTTTAGCATACCATTCCTAATAGCCTTCAAACAGAATTTGGTGTGTGCGTGTGTGTGTGTGTGTGTGTGTGTGTGTGTGGGCGGGCTGTGAGGATCCTATTGTCCTGTCGAAGTCCGTTTTGCGCAAAAGTTTATTGAAAATATGGGAGAGAAAGATTCTGGTTTTCAAGATTTATGCTCGCCACAGATTTTTCTGGTTCAGTTAAATTTAGCGTTTCAGACTGTTTAATTACAATATAGTAACCCACAAAGGGCCGAAGATTTTCTGTTTTTTTTTTAAATGATTAAGTAGGCTAGTGGATTAGTCTGGCACACACCTGGAATAAGAATACTAATCTAATCATATTAACGTAATATATATATATATATATATTTTTTTTTTTTTTTTTTTTTTCAGGATGACTTTTATCCAAAGTACTGCACTTTGCTCTATCAATAAAGCACATTTTCCTCAGCTAGTTTGGCCTCTGTGGGATTGAGACCACAACCTTTGTGGTATTAACGGCAAACTATGCAAGACCAATTACAGCAACTTCTAAATGTGGTACAAAACAGCCCTCAGCCAATGTAGCCCGCATTGTTATTAATGGAATTGGCAACCTCTGTCTTTTACACATGCACAGGCAAACACATCCACACTATACAATGTGACGCTTCTTTTCTGGTCAGTGAAATCCACTTAGCAGTGCTTCACTGCGCCAGCTTACACAATTAGTGGCCCAGTGGATTCAGGGGATGAATTGGGTTGAAATGAGAAGCTAAAAGGGAAGAAACAGAGAAAAAGATAACATGTGGTTGATTGTGTGCAACAGACCAAAGTGAAGACTAAATCAGTACCAGCCAGTCAACACCCCATGTTGCCTCATTCTTCTGTCTCAGCAGCCCTTCAGGTTGACATTTATTTTTATGACTAATTTAGCATTGACTAGTGGGAACTTTATCTGCCACTACAGATCCTGGCACACACCAGTCTTTTCTTCTGCCATTTCCCCTAGTGCGGCAACCGTTTTGTTTGAGTCCTACTTGGGCAGTGTTTAACCTCAGAGTGAGAACTGATTTCAAACCATCTCACCCTCACACCCACGCTTTCTCAAGCTGCGTCCCAACTCTGCAGCTAAACACTTAGAATCCTCACTTCTCGACTTATTCAAGCGCGTCATGACAGAGCACAGATTCTTCTTCAGTGCAGCTTTCTCACGCCCACATTTTGAGAATACAACTCGCCTGTCTTTTGCAGCCCATAACAATCCCATAATAAGGCAGGTTGTCATTTAAAGGAGGTTTTTAGCAGTCGTCTTAAAGTCCAAATATATCAAATGGCCAGGTTTTATTCATCATATGTTTGTTTCTAGATGGTCACACGTCTTAACATTTTCTGCTGTCAGATGTAAATAATGGAAACTGGCTTTAAACACTTAAAGTAAAGTAAAATAAACCACATCCAGTTTTATCATGAAGAAACAGCTGACAATGTTTTGAGGAGCACAACACATATGCAGGAAAGGTATAATTCAAATTAGGGAGCTGTGAAACAAGACCATATATAGGATGGAGTTGAAGGGTTCAGCCTGGCCCTAGTTTCTATGAAGAACTCACCGTCCTTGGGCTCCATACTTCTGGGGTCGACTTTTCTAATACTGAGTAACGGTTCTCTCTCTCCCTTTTTCCACAGGCGCCATCTTTGATGAGTCGGCACGGAAAGACGACGAGGTGTTTCGCCTTGCTGTGGCAGATCTCAATTTAAACAACGAGATCTTGGAGACGGAGAAGATCACCATCTCTGTGGAATTCGTTGACGGGAACAACCCTTTCCAGGCAGTGCAAGAAGGTAGGATGATAAATATGTAAAATATACAACACAACCACAGAAAATCATGATCTTGTTATGAGAGCAAAATGTGAGAGGCAGCAGCATTAGGCCCTCTCACAATCCTCTGTCTATTTTGTTCACACCTTCAGTATAATGAGAACAGGGAGACACAGGAAATGAATTCGTGAAAAAAACAACATTTAAAATGTTAGCACAAAGTCAGGCCCATGTCTTTAATTTTATCTATCATGCATTGCTTACATGCCCTTTGAGATGACCTGCAAATGGGCTAGTGCTTTATTTCTGTCCTCTTTCTGTTTCTGTTGTTGCCAGTTAGTTTATTTTATGGAAATCTAGTTTGGAAAAGAAATTGACTCCGTAATGTTCATATTTATCAGTGAAATAGTGCATATACTCATCTATCCGACTTTGTTTCATCCAAAAGGGCAAAACATTTCAATATAAGAAAGCATGGCTGTCAGAGAGTTGAAGAGCTGATTCAAATAACAACTGGCTGATTCTAAATCAAACATTCAGTTTGAAATAATTCAGTGTAACTAAGCTTCGTCAGGTCAGTAACCTTTTAGTAATGCTCTAGTTCAACAAGTATGTTTGACTAATTCATCAAAATACCCTCAAGTGACAATTAGAAGCAGTTTTGTTACATTTAATGAATTAGGTCAGCAGTGCTGTAGAGGAGCCTTGTGCTACTCTAGCTAATGTTTTTTTCATTTAATTATACAGGTAAATAGACAAGTTTAATATAATATTAAATTTGACCAGATTTTTGGTACATTTACACCGTTTAACCGTCTTTATATAAGCAAATGTGTAACCACAAATACTGCTCTGTAATTTTGTTGCTGCTGTTGAAGTATTTAAAAAAATCTTATAAACAGATAAACCGATTTGAATTAGTTAAAAAACAAAACTATTGTGACATGACCTCATAATAATATCTTCTGTTTAAGATTGACCTTTTTAAGAGCAGAGATTTGTGTTAGTTTTTTTCTTCCTTTGAACTCCGAATAGCAGCCTTCAGTTTTACCAGCACACTCTGTGACATTACAGAAATTAAGGTAACATGAAATGTAACTGAAAATAGTCATAAAGAGAAAGACTGTGTGGGTGTTTTGGGTGACGGTGTGACATTACGGTTGTCAGTGCTGCAGGCACAAACACACAAATGCAACCGTACAACATAGAAATGATTAGGCATACATGAAATACATCTACTTTTAGGCTGGAGCACACAAAAACACAGTTTTATCATCAAGAAACAGCTCGAAGGCATTATACTGTTTTGTAGTCAAATATGATAAGTAATATGATAAACTGGCCAGCCCAAAACCACACTCTTTCCCACTCATTCAAACACATTAGACAATACATTCTTTGTACATCCGGCTGCCGAGTTACTTTTAATGACACGTTTGCTTTGTTGCTGTAACAATTATGATGCTGAAACAGTGTAAATTACAAAACACCGCAATGAAGCACTGATATTGGGATTGCATGACTAATGATTGTTCTGACAACAGGATGTGTCACGCAAATCTTTTCAACGACAATGTGTGAATGGCTAATTAGGGCATCTGTTTTTGTGTTTGATAGTCATCCAAAAGCTTATGTGAAGTAGGTCAAAACCCAGCTATTTTCTTCTTCTGGATGTTTAATGATCAATGGTTTTATTTAGAAATGTCATCAGTGACTCATTCTGTGAACACCTTCAGTGTAGAAAATAAATATTTTCTAAAGAACCGGGACATTTATAAAAGCAAATAGCTTGAAAGGATGCATTATTGGACGAAATGGTATTGCAAGTAGTCCAAGACGCGCATACTTGGCCAGTCAGGCTATCTCGGGCAGATACAACTGCTGCCCATATGGATCAGTATCCATGATTGGAGAAACATATTGCAGTGAGTACAAGAAACTAGTATGTTGGCATAAAGTAAAATGGGATGATAAACTAGTCATCGCTCAAATATCCATGTGTGCAAGAGCCTTTTTGACTGGCTGTCTGCCTTGCGAGCAAATTACTTTAGAGTAAACAGGGACTATATCAAAAATACAAACATGGGAAAGAAGATCCATATTTACTTACATATTGTTGTGACACAACTACAAGTGTTTAATGTGTTTTTAGTACTAATCTTTTAGTTAATTGTTGCTTGTGCATCCTTCAAAATGAAGAAAAACAAAACTCTTGAGTTTCAAAGAGCAGGGCATACAGTATTTATTTTTTGAGGATCTATTCTATTCTGTTCTATTCAATTCTATTCTATTCTATTTTAAAAAAATTACAAACTGTGCCACTACATCGTAAAAGGAAATTTGTGACTAACAGGTTTCTACAAGGTTTCTATCAAAACATTTTTGCACTCTATAGTACAGTATACAACAGTGAAACTTTGTAATTACAGACCGTTCTCACGTCTTTGCTGAAACAAAAAACAATGGATTTAAAGAGGCAACATGAAAATTGCCAGAAGTTACAATCCCCTCAGTGATTTAATTAACTGATAATCAATTATTAACACCCATGCACAACCAAAATAAACACACATACACACACACACACACACACACACACACACACACACACACACACACACACACACACACACACACACACACACACACACACACACACACACACACACACACACAGGCATATGCACACGCACACACATTAGCCTTGACTGTGAGGCAACAAAAGACAACATAGAGAATACATCTGTGAGCTTGTTTGCATTTCAAACAGGCAGCAGGATTCATGTCTGCACCAAACAATGGTGGCCAAACTGTAAGTGTATCTCTGCTTCAGAGACTCGCTCACGGGACCTTATGTGGATGTATTGTGTGCATAAATGTGTGTGTGTGTGTGTGTGTGTGTGTGTGTGTGTGTGTGTGTCCCTCTTAGAGCCTTGTTAAGGCCATTGCTTTGATATAAGGGCTCTACAGTGATGTCTGGTACTCAGGCTGTAATTCTTTGAAGTCCCAACCTGAGTTGTTTCATCAGCTGGGCTCTGTGTGCATGGAGGCTGAATTGCTGTTTGTTTCTTACTTTATTTCAAGAAAAGTGGGCACCTTCACTTCTCTCATATTATCATTGTGTAAAGAAAAAACAACAGAGAGTAAAGAGAGAGGTGACTGCACAGCAGGAAGCTGCATTTGAACACTTGCTATTTGGCCGAGCAGACTGAGCCCACAGCATGTTCCTGGACCCATGGAGTGTGTGTCGTCTTCATGTGGTCTTTAGCGTTTTAGCTTCTCTTACAGTTTGGTGTTTTATTCTTTTTCAGGCATTGTTTGCTGATGGTACACATTATTTTTCAACAGTCTCATATGTTGCATTCATGAGTATCACCATTAATCATTAATACTTTTTTAAGTATAGATTAAATGCCACTAATTCATCCCTGAGCTTGATACTTCTACCAGATAACATGTAATTTCAAACCAGCTTTGCTTCTAATATTCTGCTTCTTTCATCAATCAATTTGCTCCGTCTGTTGACTGGTCTGTCCAAATTTGTGGGTGGCACAAGGAATTCATCTCTATCTTCCTGTCTGCCTGAGTCATTTCCTCACCAGTCTGCCTGCCGGTCGACCATTTGCCCGTCCGTTTGTGTAGTTATCTGGCTGATTAATTGATTGCGTGTCTTTCTATCTGCCTGTCGATCAGTGTATTTGTCTGGCTAACTAGTAACCTGTCCAGCAAATCAATTGCCTTTGGCTTTGTCTCTTATGTTCTATGAATTCAGTTGCTTGATGCCATTTTAGGCAGAACAAAAAATACAATTAATTCCATAAATCAATCAATATGTTTAAAATTCAAATACAATAATGCTCATTTATGCATAGAAACAAACTTTACACTGTCACTGACACATTTTCTAAATTGTTCTTCATTTGTGAGTTTGTTGAAATCGCAGCAATTTTTAATTATGAAACAATAACAGATGTTTCAGTTACCTTTCACTTGCTTAGATTCTTCTCATCAGACATACAAAATATTGCAAACTGTAGCTACAGTAGATACATCATAAATGCCATTGCAGTTAAGGGGTTCATTAAAGGATTGCTATAGTTAATCATTTGTAAACAGTCAAAACCTGTTGCAGTCAGTCGTGTGATTAATAGCAACATTAACCACATGCTAGTTTACGTACATGAAAGTGTACGGGGGTAATTTGCAGTTGGCCTTTCATTTATAGATTTCTGGCTAACTCATTTGAAAAGGTGATAGCTCATAATATAATCAGCATTCATGACTTTCTTCTTTGCTTCACAATCTGTGAAGCAAAGCTTGATGGGTGTTCACTGGTGGGATTAGTGAGAGATCACCAAGCTTAAATAAATTCAATATCAAAAAAATTAAAAAATCATAATGTAATCATGCTGCATGGAAGGAGAGCAGCTGGTTCAGCAGAAGCTCAGAGAGGAGGGTGAAGTGTCGTCGTTTTGATTTGTCCGATGTCTCAGCGGGATATAGAAGTAAATGTGGCCAAGTAAAAGATCAAAAATCTTTAGTGATTTGTGTGTTTCTGCCCCCCGCCTTGTCTGTCTTTGGGGTAATTAAACAGTGATATATATCATTAATTGATCAAAATGATTTAAAAAAAAAAAAAAATCATTTGTTTTAATACATAAATTATTGTTGTTTGACTTGAGAAACTGTAGCTCTTTCAAAGTACTGCTGTCATTAAAATCTGGACAAATTAAAGCTTAATTCAACCTTATTTTTTCCCATTATAAACTTCCTTTTTTAAAAATACACCTGCATTGTTTGTGTGCTCTTTAGAGTTGCAGGATTTAGAAATGCACTACAGTAAATACAGCAAAGTGTGTACTGAGTCACAACTAAACCCTCACTAAAGAGGTGTTGAATTATATAAATGATTGACTTCATCTTCATTGATTTTATTGACTTGTTTTTACATGAATTGAATTTTAACACGGTTCACTGTCACTCACTTACAGATTAACACATAGGGGAATGTGCCACAGTTACATATCCATAAAATAATAATGATAAAGAGGATTCTGCATCTCTGCAGCATTACACTAGAACTGCCTGGTGTTTTTGGAAATTGCCTTTTAGCCATGAGGCAATAGACCATATTACAATAGAGCTGTCCAACTAGATTCTAATTTTAAAGAAAATCATCTGTTTAAATTCTTCATCCAAATGATTTGCTGTGCGCGTGCGTGCGTGCGCGTGTGTGTGTGTGCGTGCGTGTGTGTGTGAAATTGTCTCAGGAGTGTAGCGCGGGGCTTGGATTAAATCACCTGCCCTCTCTTCCTCCCTTCCTTTCTTCCCCCTGCATGGCACTTAATTGTGGGTCTGCTCCTGTCACTTATATTCACATTTCACTCCCTACACTGTGTTCCATCTCCGCAGTCCAAAAAGACTCGACAATACTTATGGAACAGGTGGAGCTGCGTGTGTGTGTCTGTGTGCATGTCAGTGTGTGCCCGTTCATGTCGCCCTCGATTAAAGCAATAAGAATCAGCTAATTGGATAACAGTCTATGGAAAGGTGGGGGGGTGTGGAAATGGAAAGCAGGAGGAGACCACAGGAGGGGGGGGGGGACTCAATAGTTGTCTCAACTTATTTTTCATCTCAGCTTAGTCTTGACACGCAGGGCACACAGCTGCATTTATGCGCACGCTGCCACACACACACAGAAAAAGCAAAAAACAAACTCACCTTTGCTAGAAGCTACACGGTCTTGACAGAGCCTGCCAGCATCTATGGCTGTTAGTCCATTATGTCTACATTGGTGTCTCTCAAAGTGCAGGACTCTCTTTTTTAAGATGAGGAGTAATATTTTTTTTTTTATTATTTAACACGAGATAATAAAATATACAATACATCTATATATACAATCACTATATAACAAAATAAATAATCCCAATAACTTAATTATACCCACATACAGTACAGAGTGATACACTGTAGGCAGCTGTCAAATTCAAACTAAGGACATAGATAGTGGAATTTTTTTTTTTTTTTTTTCCAATAGGCAATATCAACCTTACAGGTGGCACTAAAATTATTAGCTCATGAATCTTTTGGTCTGTCGAATTACAAAAGAATATAATCTATTTTTCAGACAAAATCATTTTATCAATTTATATAATAATGATCTGATTATCAATAATTAAAATAACTGACCCTCTGCAAAGTCTTCGCCCATTTGTTCTGTAAAAAACTGCTGAGACAGTTCAGCACCATGGACAGCACCAATAATCCCCAAATCAGAGCGGTTTGCTTTGGACTTGTGAAAAAAATAGCTGCAAACAATAAATGGGTAGCAACAAAAATACAGGCACTTCAGAAACATTTTGGACACCTAAGAGTTTTGCACACTGTAATCTGTAGATTTATTTGTAAACTGATAAAATTGACATGTTTCCCATTGATCTACACCCAATAACCGATAATGTAAAAGTGAAAACTTGTTTTTAGAATTTTTTTCAAATGTATTCAGGTCCTTTACCGTGGCACACTAGGTTGTGATCAGTTGTATCTCGTTTAATTTAATTATTTTTGAGAACTATTGAGAACTTGCCTGGAGGCCACCTTCACCAAAGTGACTGATTGGCCATAGTTTGGAAAGGCCCACATCCGTGTATTTGACATCCGGCAATTCAAACTGCATGTCAGGCAATGGTACGAACACATTTCTAGATCTTTGAATCACCCCATGGTCACAGTGGCCTTCATAATTGTGAAATGGAAGAAGTTTGGAACCCCCTGGACTTTCCTTAATGTTGGTCGTGTGGTCAAACTGATTTACCAAGTAGGAAGGACCTTCGGGCATGAAGATGACCAAGAACCCATTGGCCCTTTATCAGAGCTTCAGCAGTCCTCTGCAGAGATGGGAGAACCTGCCAAAAGGACAACCACAAGTCAGGTTTATTTGGGGCTGGACAGATGGAGAAGACTACACTTATAGTTTAAAAAGAAACTTAAGCATTTAAAGGATTTAACTATTTTGGCAGAACTCCAATGACTTCGTCTGACAAACACCACACACTCTGATAGGGTTTCTAAGTAGCATGGACAGACTATCCGATTTGAAAAGGAATAAAAGCAGCCAAAAACAGAGGGAACCTGCTCCAGAGTGCATGCAAACTGAGACTGGGGTGACGGTTCACCTTTCAGCACAATAGTGGACCAAAGCATACAGCCAAGACAAAGCTGGAGTGGCTTCTGGGCAAGTCTCTGAATGCCCCTCAGTGGGTCAGCCAAAGCCTAGTTTTAAACAGAATTTAACATCTGTGGAGAGACCTTAAGATGGCATTTCGCAGACGCTTCCTGCCAAACATATTTTCAGTCTGTCATCATGGGTTATTGAGGGTAGATCAACGGACAAAAAAAAAAAAATCAATTATATTTACTGAACGATAAAGTGAAGGGGTTTGAATACTTTCTGAGGTGATTATAAATGGCCTTCTTCAAACCTTCCTTTGTTGTTACCTTTTAACATTTACAAGGACATGACCTTATGCTCAGTAATGCACATTACAAAAGTGCTGTACCAAAGGGTTTCCGTTGCTACTTTCAGTAAATTCCTGCTGTAATCTTATAGTTTGTTCAGTTCTTTCAGGGTTTTTGGTGACACTGGAAAGGGGTTGGAAATGCTGCTTCTGTTAATTATCAATGCCTGTCATTCTTTGAAGACTAGTTTGAGAAAACATACCTCGGACACTGTTCTGTTCATCTTAGAGAATGACGAGCCCTGTTTGCTCTCATTCCAGCTCGTAAATATTCTGCAATCCCAATGTTGTTTAATTTGGTCATAAATGATGTTAACACTTTAATTATTTTAATGTGACACAATAAATAGTGGTAAAAATGTTTTAGCAGCAGTGACGTGTAATTATGTGGGCTGTTAATGCACAATGGCATGTGTATACAAATAATGATAAAATGCTCATTAAGTTTTAATAGATTGGAATGACTGAACTATATATTTACAAGGTCTGTCATCTTGTCAATATCTGTTCTAACACAGTGAAACTTGTGATTCACAGGAACAATGAGGTATAGTGTTGAAGTCAGCATGAAGCAAATGCCTTTAGGGTGTGAGAAACATTTCACTGCATGAGTGTGATGAGAATAACTAAAGCAGACTTTTTTGTGTTGATGAGTAAAGTGTGGTAATGTAAGCACATTAACAGGAAACAAAACTTTAAAGGATAAGGCTTTTGAAAATGAAATTCTGACATATAAGCCTCGCTCCAAATACATTTGTTAGTTACCTGGAATGTTTTTCACATTTTCACTCCTTTTTTTTCATTCAAAAAACAAACTAGGAGGATTTGAGTTTCGTAATCAGGACATTTTTCATTTTCCCCCCTTCAAATATTGCAATCTTCCTTGTTTGTAAAATATTAATGTGCCGTTTAAAAGATTGAGAAGACCCCATCTTCTGTTGGAGTCTCAGTCTGTAATCCAAACATAAACAAGAGTGTCTGTACCAGCAGCAAAGTCAAAGCTCTGGATTGGAGCCATGTAACAGTGAACCTTATTGACCTAAAATGCGCTGAATGGTAGAAAATAGAGAAAGATAGTGGCTCAAACATTTGTTTAAGCTTTTTTATGTCTCAGTTTGATTTACAATCCAAACTCACCTGGTTGCAGATTATGGCATCGCCATCAACTTTGACAATATGCCTGACCACGTGTGTGCTTGTTCATTGGTCATTGAAGATTTTGTGAAGGATTTTGAGGTTTCATCCAACCTGCATGCTGTTGAAAATGAACACCTCTCCCCTGGTTGAATGTTCCTAAAAACACAAGTTGTGATAAAAATCTCAAAGCTTCCTTTTTCTACCTCTGATTCTTTTGCTTGCTTGCTTGTTTTTCATTTTCATATCAACTTTACATGGCAAATGTGTCAAAAAAAAATTCTACACATCCAGTTATCAATTTACATTGCAAGCAGGCAATCCAGGAAACTGAAACCCTGAGATCACAACATAAAAAAATCAGGAATTTTGTCAGGCTTCAAGGTATGTGTTGCTCGTAACCAGCAGTAGTTTGAAGAAATCAACTTTCTATAAGGACCCACTGGCAGCTGTGGGCATGGTTTAGGTGTGCCGGCAGCGAGAGCAATACTGATCTTATTGATTGAAGTTAGCCTGTAATAGACGGTGATAGACGATTCATCCAAACACCTACCAAGTATCTTTTTGAAAGTGCCTGCCCTTACCAAAGCAGTTTCCAAGGATCATTTCTCAGATGGTGTTACAAACCGTCTGGTGCAAGAGGTTAGTAAACAACATGCATATTGGCTGCCTGGTGTAAATATTTCCCTTCTCACCCTTGAAAAGAAAAACATGTCTAAGATTCTAGATGCTTTACTGTCTTTATTGTCCACTGTTTGTTTCAGTTCTCTGCTGTTTCATACTGCAAAATGTGGCTCCAACTGGCACAGAGCTACGGAGTTGTTGATACCCAATGTTGGATCATTTACATGAAACAAAGCCATTTGATTGATTGTTATATCAACTCTTCTTTAATGCAGGCTGAAAAACAACAACAAAAAAACACCTCCACTGAGAGCTTACACTGATACAGTTCACAATATATTTATACCTTCCTTCAGTCTCATTAGGGCCCGAGCACCGAACGGTGCAAAAGCTCTATTGTTATTATGGTTGCAACTGATCACAGGAAGAGAAGAAAAAGCCTTCTTTTGATTAGTTTTTGATTGACTTTAATGGAAACATCTTTAAAGCCTCTTATATTATTCTAAGCTAAACCCTTATTTGAAAATTGCAGTATTTTCAGCCAATTCCCCCTGATGAATCTATGGGCTCTTTCATGAATGTTTCATTGACATTATTTAATTTACTTTTAATTAAAACAACACATATTCAGTTTCCTCTGATGCCATGAAGCAGAGGAAGCATTCAAACTTATTAATTCAGAATACAATTTCAGTCTATTTACTGGGCCTGTTTATGTGTATGAGGACAAAGTTAAGTTGTCTGCTCTATTCTTTTTCACTTCTGCAAAGCTTGACCTTAAAATGAACGACTATTTAAGTATCAAAGGAGGGAAGTGTTATTTTGTATTAATGTAACTTCTTGGTTAATTTGTGGAAACTGTGTCTGTGTTTATTCCAACTTCATGTGACTGATCAAACTCACGAGTGCACTTGTCAGCAATAACACAAAAGAGGCTATCCTTGTTTTTCAGAAAGTCGTTTGGTTCACTGGATTGAAAGTCCCATTGCCAAATTCTTTGTGTTTTTTTTCTTTCTCTAAATGTCCCTTTATTCACCTCTTTGAGCAGCTTTCGCGGTTTTTAAATGTGCTCTAGAAATAGACGTTACCCAGAATTACTTTATATATAGTATGACAATAGTCGCTCAGAAAAGACTTAAAATAGTACATCTATTGCTCTTAGTCATTTGAAACAGAAGCTTACTCGAGCCTTCTTAAGACAATCTGAATTTGGTCTTACAGATGCAGTCAGCCGGTCTGACTGTTATCAGACTAATGAATAGGAGGTTGTCATCATACATCTGTCCCAAATATATGGTCTAGTAGGGGCCCACTGAATCTACCAGTAGGTCCAGGAGGTCGTTAGCAATGACATGACTGTTGCACAGTTCTAGTGACAAGCAAAGTAGAAGTTTGTTGTTATGGTGACGGTAATAAACACATGCTTAACGTTGTAACACGGTTATAGTTTGGTTGGGTTTAGGCACATGTTAAATTAGGCATGGCGTTATACAAAGTATCTTAAAACCGTTCCACAAGTTAACTTATGTCAGTTACTTAAAATATTTGGTCTCCAGGGTGAAAGCTCAGTGTTTACTCTCTCCAACTTCGTCACCCATTACACTACTTCACCTGACTTCCAACTTCGCTCCTTGAAATTGATGTGACCGAGAAGATGCAGTTCGCTCAGTTTAGGTAGGCCACTATTAAACTATATATTTCTGACAGATCTGTGATTATCTCCTATTCGATATTCTGATAACAGTCCCATCACATGCCCCACCACTTTGTTTATGTGAAGTTTACATTTAGACTGTGACTGAAAGCCAGTGAGTCCCTTGTGTGGAACATGAAGCTCTTCACCCAAACTAAAAAATTCAAGAGGCAGGGGAAAACAGCAGGTAAATGAATGAGGCAGGCTGTTAAACCTTCACCTACAGTAGTAAGTTAGGACTAGGGTCGACTACGGTCGACTAGGGTACATTTCATGTTCCAATAGGAATGTGATGTAGAGCTCTTATTGCTTTTTATATGTACATATATTAACCTCCATCTGCTATTCAATATCACAGTCACAATTGCCCTTCACATTATTACCTGTATCTAATAAAAATCATGTTTAAGATTTATGAAGCTCTTCTTCCTCTCTGCCTCTCGAACCTTCTCACTTTCTGTTTCCCCACATTACAATTTGACTCAAGTAAAGCTGACATACACTAAAATTAGCTGCCATAGAAACCGGGGCCAAAATAATTTATTTTTGTGCTCCATTCTCCGTCTTTTCCTCCCTCTTCCATGTTTCTGTCCATCCTCCGCATCTTTGTGTCTTTATTCTCTGATGTGAATGCAGGCAGCTGCCATAGAGACCAAAGACATCTCATTTTCTAAGGCCGCTCCATCACTCAGGGCCTGGAAGCCCTCCTCCAGCTGCCATCCTCCCTTCATTTGTCCATTTATCCAACTGCATAACAAACAACTGTGTACAGTCAAACACACACTTACACAAATGCACTAATACTGAGCACATGGTGTCTGTCTTGATGCCTTGCCGTCTCTGCTCATCCTTCTCCACTAGCTTTATCCCTCCCCCTTTCTGCTGTAGACATGGCTACATTTCAAAGATGTTAACCACTGCGTTATTTAATCTTCAATATATTTCCATCTTTTTTTTCCTCATCTCTCTTTCCCATTTAATCTTTTTTCTCTTAGTCTTTGTCTTTATTAAGTGATGAATTGCAATAATTCAATTAACCTCCTTACTTATCTGGCAGGCAGGGGTGGGGTGGTATCCATGACAACACTGATATTTTACAAGAGGCAATATGATGCTATTTTTTGTGCATGCATGTGTGTGTGGGGAGTCCAGCAGCTGACAGCTGGGGACAGATCAGATCCAACCAGACTTTCAGAGCTTTGAATAATGTGTGTGTGTGTGTTGTGTTGTGTTGTGTTTTGTGCGCTCATTTGGTGGTAGGTCTGTTGATTGGTTGGTAGATAGAAAGTGTCATTTGAATAGAAGTCAGAAGTGCATCTCCATTGAGAGGTTTCCTTCCTGCCCCTACTGAGCATTGACCAGTGCACACTCTCTCTCTTTCTCTATGGCTGCTTGACAGCCAGCTTCCCCTTTCTAAGTACACAAAGACAGTCCTTCACTGTAGATGGAAAAAGATCACCATGAAATTGTTTTTGTTGTGGTTTCTCTCTTTAAAGCAGCACTGTCCTTCAACTGAAAAATATATTTCCATTTTTTTAATTGCTTTTTTTGCCCTTAAAACTCTCTATAAAATGTACTCTCTTTAAATTTACATCCATAATAGTTGAACTAGATGATGAAGCGCAGATTGACATTATTCTTTCCCTCTACCACTGCGGCACAGTCGATTAACTGGCACGTGATAATGTTGGCCTCTGAATACATAGCATAGTGGCATGGGTTTAAATAGCTCCCATTTAAACCATATTTTATATATAATTTCAGGGGGTGGAACGGTTCACGTAAGAAATCAAACATGGTTGGTCACAGCTGGTTACGGTTGGGGGCATGTCTATATTGTTCGGTTAATCTGAAATAGACTATGAGGTATGCGTGAAAAAAAAAAAACAACTTTAAATAGCTATAAAGGAAGTACATATAACACTAAAATGACACACAGCTGAGTAACATTTAGTAGCCAAATGTTGAGGGTGTGCAATTTGAGCACCATGTGTTAAAAGGGCTGTGTCTCCCACAGGGTTCTTAAAACATCTGCATAAATCTCAAATACAAATTTAAGGCTGAGACTTCACATGTCAATGTACAATCCATGATCTTATTCTGAAGCACTAAGGAACAAAAATGTGCAACTGTCCGAATGCTCATTAGCGGTGTAGCCTCACAGTGTTGTAACCATGTGATCATTTGCCAAGCCACAACACAGAGTTCTGAACAAACACACAAAAATAAACATATTGTTACAAGCTGAGACATTAGGCAGAGAGACAAACTCTATTTTAATGCAGATCTTGTGTCCTATACTCCATACTACTCCTGGACCTACTTTTTATTTAGTCAGAGAACATGCAATTTACTTTATACACCCAAATACACACTAACCAGAGGGAATTACAACAACGCCCAACTCATGCCACTTATGGTGCCGAATACGAACGCTGGTTAACTCTGAGCATTCTGGGAAAAGAACGTTAACTATTCCAACATGCTACACTATAGTAGGCACATACGATAATTACAGTGTGGACTGAAACGACCATATTCACTGGAGGATAAAAATTGAAAGTTACTCCCCCTGAGGAGCATTTGGCTAGGAGGAGCGCTCTTTGACCAGTGGACAAAACCCTCAATAAATTAATAAACAGCACTGATATACTGTGGCTGTACAGGTGCCGGCACACACACACACACACACACAACTCAAAAGCCACCCCACTCTAATGCTTTGTGTTTTATACGAGTCATAAACTATACAGGCATGGAGCAGCCAAAAAACTTCTTCTTGATTGGATTTGATGCTTTTTGGATATAAAGTGCTTTCTTGTGGTCTTTGCTTTTTTCAGCACAATTGAATTCAGGCTTGTGTTGGCATGAGAGCTGACTCTATTACAAAAGTCAAACACAAATAATCAACATAATTTAGACCATGAATTGCATCCCGATTACACCTGTCAGTGTCTTCATGTCTGTTCATGAAATTGCGTGCTATCAGGACAAATGTCCGGTGTTTGTGCTCACTCGCTCGCTCACTCACTCACTCACTCACTCACTCACTCACTCACTCACACTCACCTACATGCTCACACAGAGAGTTGCTTCCTGTTGCAGAAATGAAGGGACATGCCCTGTGTCCAGCGACAACAAGATGAATTCATGTGATTGTGTGTGTGTGGAGCATGCGTGTGCATTTAGTCAAACTGTATATACTGTGCATTTTATATTTAATATTTTTTTACTGTTATTTTATTGCTTTTTATTATTTTATTATTTTATTGCTTTCCTGTATGCTGCTGTAGTGAAAAAAAAAAATTCCCCTTGGGGATTAATAAAGTAACTACCTAACCTAACTTAACCTAAACCCTCTTCACCCTGTGGGGAGATTGTAATTGTTTTGCCCACTGACAGACTCGCCCAAACAACACCCCTCTCAAGTAAAAAAAAAAAAAAGGGAAGAAAAGTGTTTTCCTCTTCAAAGTTTTTCTCGTGCCATCCAGCCTATAGGGAAATCATGACAAGTTTCCCACTGGCTAATGATTGACGGCCAGTTGATGGGCTGTCAGTCAGGCCTCTGAGTTACCATATTGAAAGCTCAATCTACTCTTTCTCCTTCACCAATGTGTGTAAATCACGTGGGTGAGACTGGTTGAGAGATACAGAAATAGGAGAGGCGAGGCGAGGAGAGGGTTATCAAGGGTATTTCTCCTGTTTTTTAGGCAATTATTGGAAGCGTTACTGGCATTTCCCCAGGGCATGGTTGCACACATGCCCACACTGCACACAGTCAGAAACACACAAACAACAAAGCGTCGGGGTCAGGTAGGTGAGCATGGTGAGGAGTGAGGTATGAGAAGCACTTTAATGAAATGCTCGGAAAGGGCCAATGCAGTGGCACCGGGCCCTAGTCAAAGCACATAAAGAGATAGAAAGAGGAGAGAGAGAGAATCTCTCTGCAAGACCAGAGAGATTAAATCCGAGAGAGTGAGATGCAGAAAGAAAAAGAACAAGAACATGACATAAGCCTCTCCCTCTGTGGTTTAGGGTAGACAATTGGGAGAGGGGAAGGTGAAGAGGGACTGTGGCCGGAGGAAATGTGCTGTTTCACTGTTGAATTGTCAATTCTTCATGCACTTGGTGCCCTCCTGAGTGAAGATGTCACTAATGAATGGAAATGTCAGCCCCACATTCAACACAGTGCGAACACACACAGCCACATGAAGCCTACAAATATTAGATTTCATAGCTTTATTGCGCGATATCACATTGGTGCTAAAATATGCCTTATCAGCACCACCAAAACTGAAAGCAGCACTGATAAGTCCATAAACTATTATCTTTGTGCAAAAGGGTCATTGACAGATCATCACACCTGCAAAGATTCAGGTAATGAAGTCCAAAATGATCTTCTTTCTTCTATTCAGAGTTGTTTGCGCCAATCTTGTCTTTTGGATTATTTGACATTGTTTATTTCAACTCCAGGTTCACCCCACCCACCCCCAGGCTTAACACACAAAAATACTTGTTACATTGATGTTTAGATGCCTTAGCCTTGTGCTTCTATTTATTTTTCTTGATTCTTTCATAGCACTTACTGTCCTTCATTTCAAGGTCCAAGCCTCCAGTATGCCTGAAGCAGACCTCAGGAGATCCCCTTAACTTGGAAAAAAAGACCACACTATCTTTATCCTGTATTTAATGTTGCTGAATTTAACGCCTAGCCCTACCTGCCGGTGTAAATCTAGAGCCCTTAAGTCCTCAGGAAATTGTTCAAATTCTTCTGAGAGGTACAAATAGCTCTCATCCCCAGTTATATATATTTTGTATGTATTGCTTATGTAAGCAACATTGTTAGTGTCAATCTCTAATATTAAATATTAGACTAGCTCTTTGATATGTTTGTAAAGGAGTAATAATTGTTCATGCCTTTAAAAAAAAAAAAGACGTATTCATTATATAAAATTATTTTTACTCCTCTCACTTCAAGGCCCAAACATTCAAAATGTCTCGGATTAAACTATGTGCTGAAGATCTTGGTGCTTTTCTATCCATCCCCACACAACAACGGGCCATTTAGTGTGGTGTGTCACTGCACCCTCTTTATTGTTCTTTCATTAATTCCACTGCTGGCCATTCTCTTACTTGAAGCTGACAAGGTAGGAAAGAGAGATGGTGATAATTTTTTTAGACAAAAGAGATGGAGCAATGGATAAATCTCTGCAGACAGCTCCCTTCTTTCCCTCCGACAGCCAGGCAGGCCCCGAGCCACGCAGGCATAAAGGACAGTGTTTATAGACAGGAGAAAGCACTTAGTTCCTCCTTCACACCTTTTAGCCAGGAGGTCTTCTGAGATTCACAGAGAAAGAGAGACAAGAAGAAGAAGAAGAGAAAGAAAGACAAGACAGAGGAGAATAACAGGATTAGAGAGGTTAAAGAAGGTAAGTCGTGAGAAGGAGGGTGCTTCTTACCGGAGACGAGAAAAGAGGAGACAAAGCGAAAGAAGATGAGCAGATGGGTAGAATAGAGGAAGAGAAAATTAAAGGACTGAGGCAGGAGAGTGGGATTGACAGATGACGACAGAGAGTGGAAGAGGGGAGAGGGCAGAAAAGACATGACAAGACATGTGGAGAGGAGACAACAAATGGGGGGAGGTAAAAGACAGGGTGGTTTAAGTTGATATGTACTGCCAGTTGATTTTGAAACGTGAATTCATGAGTGTAGCCTCGTGAATAATGGGACAGCAGCATCTAATCTAATCATTTTAGTGGCTGGACCAGTGGGCTTAACAGGTCAGGAGAAAAGACTAGAGGATGATAGAAAGCTGCAGAAAATGCTCAAAATCGACATGAACAGGTCAGCAGAGGACAGTGAGAGCAGAAAACTTAAAATCCCAAATCAAAGTAAAAATTGGAGTGTGGAGTGTTTGCAAGATGGCTTGCAGGACAATAAGGCGGAGTCCTTTTAAAGAACAAAGAAGAGTAGAGAAAGATGCATGTGTAGCTGAATGTTGACATCCACTATTTTCTTGGTGAAATGACAGGGAAGGTGATGTTGGAGCTTTGAGGAGCAGTGAAGAGGTGTTGTCTACTCGGTGAAAAGTACAAGAAGAAATGATGATGATCAAAGGCGAAAACAAGTAGAGACGCAGAGAGACGTTGATGATGAAGGTGGAAATATTGGAAAAGGAGATAAGAGTGACAGTGGAAAGGTGAGGAAGGGATAGGAGGATGCACAGTGTTTGATGTGTATCACCATGGGACCACAGTGCATTCTGGTATGTTGTCTGCTGAACACAAATGGCTCTCCACTTGCGTATGTGCATGATCCTAGCATCCATCAGGCTACGGTTTTATCACACATTTCCTGTGGGAGAATTGCGCCTGGTGTAAACCTTCTCAAAAAGCAAACTTGCCATCTATTTTGTGTGAAATAATCCTTTGTATCTATTAATGCATTCATATTGTATCACTGTCTTGTGGAGACCATAAGCACTTAATGGAAGAGTTTTTTTTTTTTTTTTTTTGCCTGTGTACTCCATCCTTAGAGGATGTCAGTCTTAATTAATCTTGCATTTGAACGCCACGGATTGAACATCCCGGGCTATTTATGCTCCCGTATTCTACAAGGAAGACACCACTGTTGCATTGTCTTAGACCATTAGAATAGCAACTGAATTCTTAAAGGTCTGCAGGTTTCCATTTTTACGTTTTGTTTGCACATACACTATTAGAAGCAACAGAAAACAAAATGAAAGGGAAACATGTTGATCTAGGTGAAAAACCATTCACGTGTCTCCATGTAAGATGATTGTTTGACCTTGTTGTGATTACATGAAATCTGTGCTGTGAACATTTTCCAAGAAACGAGGGCTTCATTGTTTGAAGTGAAAAGGACTGGTGCGCATCAGTCACAAGCATCAACTGGAAATTGACTTTTGTATTAAGACTAAAGTTAGTAATATCTGTCAAATTACAGCAAATGTCTTTACATTCACAAAATGGAACAATTTTGGATAGAAGGAGCTTAATTGCCTTAAACGAGAGAAGTCATAATAATTGTTATTTAGTCAGTGTTTCATAATAGTAAGGTCTCCCTTGACTTGCTCAAAGTCTGTCACTTTGCTTTCAGTGTTTGATTTGTAAAAAAGTGCAACCTCCAAAACATAACTATGACCAAGCATGGAAAAAATAGCAACTAAACCCCCAGATCATTCAAACAGAAGCAACGGGTGTTTGAAGAATAGAGTGGTTAAGAGTTGGGTTTTTGCGGAGTGAAAGGGAAGGAATCCTAGGTCTTGTGCCAAATGATTCTGCTTATAGCAAAGGCAACAAAGAATGGGCACCATTGGGTAACCTTTAGCTCGCTGATAGTCAAGGATATTTGTGTGATGATGCTGTAAGGAGGCAGCAGCAGGAAAGCATCTGCTCTTCAATGACACTGTGGCTCACTGCATTTCATGTTTTTGGCTGAATGTAAACTGAATGTAGCATTGAAGAAAGCCCGTTTTTATGTGTTGCTGATAAATCAATTTTGGAATGTGGTCAAACTAAGTTCATGTTCATCACATTATAGATATGGCCATTCACATGATTTTTTTTTTTTTTTTCTGTAGTGGTGTGTCATACTGCTGAAGTGGTGTTACTATTGGAGTGCAAGAGGTAACTGGCAGTATTTGGGACCCACCGTATCAACCTAGAGCTCTGTGATGTCCTCAACAAATTATATAATATCTGTCCGGTTTCTTCAACACGGAAATAGATACTCATACTTGAAGTGTGCTGGCTGTCTCGGGGCAAGATCCTGCTCCAGCTCTGTGATTTATAGGAGGAAGTCTTCACATATATCCAGTTCACTCTGGTTTGGTGTATACAGAATACAAAGCAGGTATTGCCAAGCGGGTCAATGTTTCAGGTAGTTTTGAACACATTCAACACTAAAAAGGCAAATACTTGAATGTCAGCACATGGGGAGATCTACAGGATTTTCCCTACCATTATAACACGTAGGCACAACGCTCAAGTGCTTTTTCACAGTGCCTGAGCCGAACAAACTCAAAGTACTCGAAAGCGGAAAGAAACCGCAGGGGAGCGAGAGTGCCAGACTGCGAGAGTGCACGTGTGTGTGACGGTGAGGATGGCTGGACACCGAAGCACAGTATGGACCCAATAGTTGTATGAATGTAGCCGTGCAGTGTGTGTACAGATTAAGCTATTTATCAGTGAATTAATGTTACAGCTCATCAAGAGACATTTACCACCTGCTGATTAAAGTGGAAGGGGTTAGCTCCGGAGTTAGCCGCAATACATTAGCCTAGTCTGATCAGGCCCACTTTAAGTGGACTGACATTTAAGGTGGACCAGCTATTCTAATTTTGGTGACAATCTCTTGAACAGAGACGGAGGAGGAGATGTCTGCTTGCTGAGTGCAGCTTAGTTCGTAACATTATTAAAGTTAGTCAAATTCTTATGAAGTTAGCTGCTGGTTGAGACGGCAGCCGCACCTTCCTCAAACTCCAGCAGAGGGAAGAGGACAGAGGACTGGGAATGACTAATAGCAACTCATGTCTGTGCTCTTTGTTTTTAATAAACATCACTTCGTACTTTGTCAGGAGTAATATTTATTATATTCACATTTTTAGATTTCTTTTCACTGAGATATCATTGAGTCTATAGTGCCTTTGATGTTGTAAATGTTACTTTTGCTGCCTCTTGAAACAATATTTTGTCACATTTTAAAGATACATTTTATTCCTGTTCCGAATGTATTCCTCCTTTAAAATGATAATTGAAAAATGTATTTAGTAATGAAAAAAAAGTCGATTGTTGGTTTTGGTCCTTGCAGATGATTTGATAATATTTCCAAAAATTGCTATATAACTCAATCTCAGGCCACCAGCATTGCATGCAGGCACAAAGAAAAAAAAAAAAACTCCAAACATGACATTAAGTAAAAGCTCCACAAGCTCCCACTCTGCTCTATCCTTGAGGTATTATTCAACTAATTAGTCTTAATAAAACTGGGCCCATAATCAGTGACATGAATTATTATTTGCATGTAGCATTACAATTAATTAGGAATAATGGTCTTATCTTTGGTATTCAACAAACAATTTAATACTTGAACTCTTTACACTTCATTCATGTATCGACATTGGCATCTGGTAAGGCTAAAACAAATCTACCATAAATCAAAATATTCTAACAATATTGTCATGGTTACCAACCTGAATTGGTGATTTGAGGAAAGAGGGTATGGTTGTCTGGGCTTTGAAAGTCTAACTCCAACCATTTCTGTATGGCTCAAATGATGGGCCATAAAAACCACCAACCAGCTCTCACTCTGCAGAGCTTAATTGAATTACACCAAGTTGTTCACCAAGTGTGTAAGTCGAAGGAAGATCGAGACGGTGAAAGAGACATAAGTGGCGGACAAGAGTGTGTGTGTATGCCTATGGCAGTAATAGACACAGCATCAGTATACAGAGAGTGTATTAACGCGAGACTTTCATTAAGATTTGAGTACAGTGTTTTTGCCACCAGCGGGTTAACAAGTGTAACGGTAGCACAAGTGTGTGTGCTGGTGTGAGACTGCAGTGTGTCTGTGCATTAATTATAATAGGAAATACATTTATGAGCTGATATAGTTTGACAAAACATTGTGCACAGATTGCATAAGTCTTTAAGAAATACATTTTGTAGTCACTTGTTTTCCTACAGTGAAAATCTATCACAACCACACGACACAAATATAGACTTGAAATAAACTGTATTGAACTTTTTTTTTTTTTTTTTTTACCCGTGTCTAAAAACAATTTTTATACTCCTTTTTTTTTTTTTTTAATGCTTTTTCACTGGATTTATTGCAATGAAAAGCCTTTGGGCTTTTTTTTTTGTTTTTGTTTTTTGTTATATATATTTTCATATGCTCTTTGATTCAAGCTCAAGGTAATATCATTTTGAACATTTTGACACAGGTGGGAGTCCAAACTCCCAGTCTGGAGAACTACTGCACGATGCCACTTTAAATCCTCCTAAATAAAACATGACCATTTTAATGGATCGTCCAATTCTTGATGGCTTCTCAGTAAACTAATCTTGCCTGGCAAACAAGATAATTTCTTAGAGTGAGTGAATAAATTCATCCCCAGGGTGAGTTCCTCAGACAGAAAATCCACCCTAAAGCTCAGTGTACATGACATCTAAGTGACCTTGATTAGTCCAACCTGGATAATTAACAAGTATGTCCTAAAGCTTTTAACAAGAAGACTAACTGTGAGGTGTAATGGCATTTTTGTCCTGAAGTCTGTGTATATTTGTATATACGTTCAAGTATAAGGTCTGACATAATACTTTATTTGTCTTGTAATTTATGTCTTTATATACATTACATGCTGTTTCCTACTCAGGGATTTTGTTTACATACGAGTGGCATTTGTATGGGTGTGGCAACAAGAAAGACAGTTTTGATCAAGAAGGAAAAATAGTAGAAATAAATTAATTTGTTTCAATATTTACATTATTTACATTTATTGAACCTCATATGCAAACTAACACATTCATTTTTACCACATTACCTGCAAAGTGTGTGCATCACTTTGCTGCCAACAATTGTCTGCCCTTTTTAAATTTTTGTTAGATGTTTGGGTTTTGTAAGACAAAGAGACAGTCTTGCATGGTCAATGAATACCATTTAACCAGCAATAGTGTCTGCTTCAAATAGATATCATTTTGACTATTAACAAAACCTCTTAAGAAAGGGGGAGGTGCGAAAAAAAAACCCAAATGACCTTGAAATTAATGTCTACTTGAGTACATTTAGCGTGTGCATGCTGCTTGACAGTAAAGCAATGACATTATGAGGAGAGTGCTGACTTAACCCTGCACCGTACTTCAACCCTACCCTTGGATGAATCATCCAAGAAACCTGCAATGACTGGCTTAACTCTACATTGAAGAGCTGGAATCAAAACAGAGATGTTGAAGGGGACCTTTTGTGCTCATTGCCATTTTTTTTTTAATTACATTGTGGGACTTGTCTGTATTCCATTTGCATAATTCACAGTTAAAGAAAAAAACAAAATCCTTATTTATTTTATATTCGCCCTTTATGCAGCCCCTCACCCCTTCTTTTGTCTGAGACCTAAAAGCCAGCCTCTGATTGGCCAACTTCCAGGGAGCCTGCTAAGCTTGTGAGTCCTGAGCAGAACGGTTGAACAACTACAGTATCAGACTGAACAGGTGGGTGGGCGTGTCCCTGTACTTAGTGGCCGTGCTGTTCCTGGAGGAGATGACTGTATACAAAAATTCAGTGATGAGCAGACATCAGCTTGTCGACAAAGTCTTAAATAATGAAACACATTTATTACATATCCAGACACAGGCTCAATGCCTAAGGATGTCAAAACAACCTCCTAATGGATAGAGATACTGCTGTGAGTGCAAGTGCAATAAGCCTTTACATGACAATAATAATTTCAGGCAGATTTCTTTTACTTCTGGCGATCAGAATAAACCAGGAACTGGGATGCTGCCATTTGCTGCGTTGCTGCCGGCCACCTTCCTGTCTTTGGTGGAAGGAAAGGGCATAAAGCCACAGCTGGAGCCATGATCAATTCCATCCCTAGCCTCTGTCTGCTGGCCTGGAATGATGGTGGGCAAAGTATATTTTGTGTTCGATAAGGCTGGCCTCGGGAAGACCTTCACCATACTCCTCACTGCAGTCGTCATTCAAATGTAACACCATGAGAGGAGAGAACCCGAATGAGATCTCATAAGTGTTTTTTCATCCTTGAATGGCCGGAGAGCTGTCCAAGCATACTGGTGGATTTCCTGTGCTGACAACAGCACACTCAATGCCAAGGCAGATGAAACATGTCTGGTGGTGATTACGCAGGGACAAGGGGGACAAAGGCAAGTGGAGTGTGACAAAGCTAGCCTTGGCTTTCATTGTTGTCTTGTTGGTCACGAAAGAGGAATGGATGAGCTGTAGACAGAGTGGCCATTGCAAAGGCCAAGTTACTGAAGACATGAGTGCATGAAGGAAAATTCAGCCCTCATACATGCAAATAAGAGATGTGAAGCCTAGGTGGTAGGTATTCTTAAAACAAAAAATGGATCAACATTAATGTATGATATACATAATTTGTAGTACATGGGATAAAACATCTAAAAACACTTAACATGGTACTTGAAGTAGAAGCATAAAGGTCCTTGGTTGAGTAATAAAAAAAGAGATAATGTAAGTCAAGGTTTGGAGAAAAAAACCTGATGACCTGAATCCCCTTTCTCTCTCTCTCTCTCTCTCTCTCTCGCTCTTTCTCCTTTTAGTTTTGCTGTCTCTCTCTCAATTCCTTGCCTCAGCTCTGATGGTGTGTACAGCATAGTAATGAATTGGTTGCAGTCCCCCTAGCCTGGAAAAAGGGCCCTATTAAACTGCATTAAAACACAATAAGGCCTCTGTGCGCGTATGTGCGCACATTCGTGTGTGTGTGTGCGTGCGTGCGTGTGTGCGTGCGTGTGTGCGCGCGTGCGTGCACGTGTGAGTGATGGAAAGCCAATATTTCTCTTCCTCTTGCCCTCTATTTCATTCTCACTCTTGGTTTTCATCCATTCACCATCTGGCCTCGTGGCTCTGTCCCCTCTTTGCACCCTCTCGCCACTCTGTGCCTTCACCTCCCACTGCCATCCATTCTTCCACTTCTTCAATATGTCACCAGCGAACTCTACACCCATCTTCTGTCCCCTTCCTCTTTTCTGTTGCTCAAATTAAAATTCAGTGGATGTGTTTTGGTTTATGAATAATTTTGTTGTTGGCTTCATCCAAATCCAAAAGTGTTTCCTCCATAATCATATTGTATGTATTAATGTGTGTGTGTGTGTGTGCGTGTGTGTGTGCGTGCGCATGTTGTGCACATAATCAGTTTGAATTATTCTCTTTTGGATATATCATATGTGTACGCATGCACATGTCTTGCGTTTTCTTTTTTATTGTGTATTGTTGTGCACCCCTCTCTGTGTATGTCTTTGTTATGTAGCTTCATGTGGGTGAATCTGAGTGACTTTATATCCTCTCCTGTGTATTCAAATGCTGAGGGATTAAGAAGCATGACTTCCAATTTCCACACACTGCCTCTGTGCCTTTCAACCCTTAAACTTCTAAAACAGAAAAAAAAAAAGAAGACTTAGTGTGGCTCAGCCCAGCACATAGCACAACACAACAAACCAGACTATAAAGTGGAATTCACATCACCACAGGAAAAAAACAAACAAGTACCCCAAGAGTCGCAAAAATGTATGAATATAAAAAGCTGATTTCTTCAGATCGTTTCCTTCCTCCTCCTTGACAAATCTTTTTCCATTTACTGTTTTGCCAGTGCCATGCATGAAGAATATGAACAATTGTGGCAGAATCAGGTCTAATCTTTTCAGTATCTGGTCATTAGCAGTATCGCTGTTTGTCCTGCTTGATGGACCTTTGGCCTTTAATGACCTCTATCATCTACCAGTATGTAAAACACATTGCTAAATAAATAACCAATAAGCCTCATCTTTCAAAAGTACCTATGTATATTGGGAGGATTACTTTGATAAGGAGAAGGGCCCTCTGACAGCGCAGACCTCTGCCAAAGACAACAGTTCACCCTTCTATATTATGCAATTCTACTGATTGCTTGCTGTATTAAGTTTGAGCAAGTTCATGTATATCCCAGAGGATTACTTTTGAATGTACATTGTGATAAGGAGTCACTTTATTTCTACAATCACCTGTTTTGTCGGTATTGTTACCATGTAATGGATTTTAAAATGTTTGGTATTTGGTAAGCCAAATACTGTATCTCGCTTAGTTAATGGAAGTGAAAAATAATTTGAGGATCCGCACCGTGATTTGAATACGGTCCAAAATGTAATGTTTTATTTTCTCCTTACTTTCTACCAGCTTGGTGTTACAAGATCAGAATTCACTGCATGAAAATATGGGCATGGCCACGCTCCATAGGAAATATTTTTTTAGATGTGGCATCCTACTGGGCATAGACCTCGAGTTAATTTGGAAAACTGTGGAAACAGCCTTTTGATTACCATATTTGCAGAAACTCTACCACCTCTGCAACTACATTTAGAGAAGCAACACTTGATTTCAACGTCATCACGCATCAAAGTGGTTGGGCAAACGTTGAACAGACTTTACAGACTATAATCACAGCAGAAAACTGTAGCTGTGAGCAAAAGTCAGGCAAAGCCATGCCATTGGTCTACACCGTTCCACCAAGTGAAAATTAGGCCCGTTTTTTTTTTTTTTTTTCATAATCTTGTGATTAAGAGACAAACAAAAAAAGAAAGCACAAATAAACAAATCGTGAACATGCTTGCCTTGGCAGAGGGAATCACCTTGCTTTATGCGTAATTCCTTTTTTGTTTTGAGAAAAAGCCTTGTCGGTGACCTTACCATAAATGGGTGCTGTACTTACAGTATGAAAGGCATCTCTCTCTTATCATGCTTGTATGGGGATCAATGACAGTGTCTGAAACAGACAATGGAATACTTTTTTCTTTAGCAGGAGGGAACAAAGGCGGCAGTGTGGCAATGCTTTGATCTGAGGAAAGAAATGTGCCAGGTTGCAATGCTCAGAGAAGAGGAATGGTGAAGACGGCCTCTCAAGTCAGCCAGAAGTAGAATAGTGAGGCAAGACAGCAAATGAGTTGATGAAGCTGATTTCTTTATCAAGAAAAAAGGCTAAAAGACAGTCTAAATATGAAGTATTTATACTGTGTATACATATTTTCTAAAAAGTTTGTGAATGTGCCTAAACTAGAGTCCCGACAAATTAGTCAATCTTTGCCAAACATCCTATGAATATTGATAAATGGAACTGAACTGATCCATAATGTCTTCTTACAGACAGACAGGTGCAGTCAGCTACATGTTCTTTGATGTTTGTGTTAAAAGCCCTGGGGCACCCTTATACTTGTTTGTTTTAGTATGGATTGCAAACTTTCTCATACTAAAAATACTCATGTTGGATTTTCTTTGAAATACATAAAAAACAAAGCTGTTTGATCCACTTGAATCTCCCACTACCTTATCTGCAATAGAAAATTCAGTAAGTCTGTATTCCAAGTTAAAGTTTGTGCATATGAGTGTGTGTGTGTGTGTGTGCTAATTGTGAGAACTTCTCAAAGCATAGTGTACATGTTTTCAGTATCAACCTATATCAGCAATTCCTGAGTTGACGAGAACATCTTATCCATCCACCACCCACTTTTTCTTTTATTTTGTAATCTCATCCACAGTATTTTAAGTATTCAAAACATGGAGGGATAGTTGTTAGAGATGAGTTCACACCAATGCAGATACGTCACTGAATATCAAGCAGAAATATACAAGGACATTTGTGAATTTTTATTTTGTATGGCCTCCAGTTTCTATTTGAACCTGAATACACTTATCACAAGTTAAACCAAATGAAAGAGAGCAGAGGGAGAATGGAGGCATGTGTGAAGAGACCTACATAATACAGAGTGGAAAGTCATGTTCATGGTCGACCCTGCGTGATTTATGTCACTGTCGCAATGACAAAGTTAAGGCAGTTGTTGTGTGTCCTAATGGACATAGCTGTTAAACTGGGTAGTGGAATCTTTTCATAACATATTAATAATTTAAGATCAACTGTTTAATGGTTTTGAACCCATGTTCTTTAGTTTTTTACTCAAGTAGCTCGTGAAGAATAAGATGTACCAAATTTAGAAGGGTACAGTGGTTATTTCAATGTGTCTGATATTTATTTAATCAATATTTAGGTACATAGAAGAATCAGATTAAACTCAGTATCAGAATTTTCCAAGATTATAGGACCCGGACCAAGCATGAAAACATAATCAGTAATAAAAAATGAATTGGATTTCATTCGGTGCATTTAGTTGTAGTACTAAAGTAGTCACCTCAAATTTCCAGAAAATTTTTGATGAAAAAAGGGCTTGAAGTGCAAATGTTATTGTGTTGACAGGAAATTATTTCTTAAGTGCACTGAAATGATGTAAAATTGTGAAATAACTGTAAAAGCAATGTTTATGCACACCTGCTGCTTTTTGATTTGGCCCCTAAAAAACATCACTTAAAGTGCTCTAATGGCAGCACAGCAATTTGTGCACCACAATAAATAACTAAAATAATCTGGGTGACCACTCTGAGCTGTTTGTGTTGTCAGGATTATTCTGTTGTGTCTTTGGTTTCTAAAGATTTTACAAGCAGTAACTGGACTGCTTGCTTTGTGATGCCTCAGAGCTTGAATGAAGCATCCAGAACAAAGTGAAATAATAAGTGAAATGGCAGGTTGGCAGGGCATTCATTTAAAGCTATTATCACAGCTTAAACGGAGTGATGTGCTAAATCAACACCTCTAAAGTGTTTGTTTTGACCACAGAATTTGCTTGACATTCAGAGGACTGAGTGCTTGACTGAACTACTGTAGTCAACACCTCTTTTTACTCTAAATAAGTAAACCCTCTCTTTATGGAGATATAAGTATTTCAGCATAAGTGACTTTCCTTATTGTTCCTATTGCTTTTATCTTAAAACTAATAATGATGCCAAAGCTGTAATCCATTTGTAATTTGCTATGTGCTGTTAGCTATTGATGTGTAATGACTAATGGACATCAGCTTTATGAGCTGCTCTATTATCGCTCTCATTTTCTCTTTGAGTCTCTCTCCCTTCTGTTTCGCTTCTTTTTGTCTTGGGAGCAAAAACAAGTCGGACGGTGAATTCTGATGAAGACCCTCCCAATCTCTATACATGAGTGAATCGTGATTAGGGTGCTGTCAGTAAAGCAGGAAAGATCAAAGTTTGAACATTGTAGCACTTTGGGTGTCATTCAGTTTCTCTGAAGTGTTCCCAATAATTACTAGGAGCACAGATTGAACGGTTTCTGGGCGTTCTCTCTCCTCACTCCCTTTGAGACACCTTTTGCTTTGTGTCTTTGTGTCGTTTATGTTTCGCCAATCTGTATGTTTTTGGTCCGCTATGAACATACAAATTTACCTGTTATCCTCCTTGTCCCTGTCTTTTTGGTTTCTGTACCTACTCTCTCTTCTTTTTTTTCTTACCAACTCGCCACCTTCGTCTTCCTAATCATCATCCAAATTGTCCTGAGTTTCCCTTGCTTTCATTCCCCACGTTTGCTCCCTGCTCCTTTTTGCCGACATGATTTATTTTCACTGTAGTTGTTTTCTTTCATCTTCTCTTGTAGTCCCACACCCCTCTTCCTTTCTGTCTCTTTTTCCCCTCCCCCTTTCTCTCATGTGAGAAGAGGACCTGATTGTGATAATTTTTAGAAGTCTTAATGACGGGCCTGGACAACCCTCGGGCGCTCCGTGTTCCCTTTTTATTTATTTTTAATCTTTTTACGTCATTCCATTTCCTCATCTGTTTCCATCACTCAGTCATTACTGTCCTGCGTCAGCCTGTGATAAATGGTCCCGCAGAGCCCATCAATGTTAACATGGCTAGCCGGTGTGTGGCCGTGCGTTTGCAGGTGGCCGTGTGTGTGTGCACATGTGTGTAAGAAAGAAAATGGCCCTCGGTTCTATAACCGTTGATAGGACTGACTTTCATGCGAGCTGCTGTTGGATTTTAAGATTAAATACTGAAACACATATGAGTGACTGGCGTGAAGGCTAGAGATGTGAGACTATTAGCGCTGAACAATATTTGCTGGTGGTTACTCAATGTTGGCTTGAAGTGCATATTTAAATACAGTAAAGTGCAGTGTGATGTGTTTTTGAGTTGTGAGTGTTTTGAGAATTGAGAATTTTATATTTGATATTGTTTGTGAACCAGATCACAGGGGTGCTTGTCCATCACTCAGCTGTGGATAAAGAAAGGAAGTGAGACCCTGTACCTCCACTGGTGGTTCACAAAGCTGCAAAAGGTGTAATTTGTGAGAATTAAGTCCAATCTTGCAATACCGCTTGTTACATTAGGAGGTGGTAGTGAGTCAGTGTAGTACCCGGTGTTGCACTGAAATCTGTGATACCTTAGATTCTGTGATCGACAGTGTTGGTTAGACTGGTTTTCACATTCATAGATTCAGTAAATTTTAATTAAAGAGAAAGTGTAGATGTCATTTTAAGAAGTTTAACAAGATTTTCTTTGGAAAAACCCTGCCAGACACACATCATTGTTCCAAGAAGAGTATTTCTATTTGTCTTTACTATGCATTTCTATGTGTCTGACTGTCTGCAGAAGATTTTTAATGGGTGGGTTGCCTTGGTAACAGCAAGTGTTGTGTTTTTTGTGTTAATTGACAAATGATTTCCTCAATCAAATTAGTTATATTAGCAGTGAGCAATATGCCTTCCTCCAGCATTTGTAAACCTAATTCAGGAAGAGCAATCAACTGCATTGCAGCAGCTACTTATTTTTTTTTAGGATTTTGTAAGTTTTTCATAATTCTGTGTCATATAAATTTAAAAAAAGGAATTGCCTGCATGCTACATAAGTTCTTGACTCAGTTTCTGCTGAAGGTTTAGGCAGGGAAAACAGCTTTAAAAAATGGATTTCTGCTAAAGCTCCAAGGTTATATAAGGCTGGTCTCCACCAGGGGGGTGCTTTGTTTCTAAAGATTAGGCAGTTTTCTGCTGCAGTTCTGATCAGAACCAGCCGCTCATTCATAATGTGGCTTTAATAAGGGAGCTGACTCATTTTTGCAGTCCCACTAATAAAGGGTAACCAAGGATTCATCCATAGCAACAAGGTACTTTGTAAAAGGTGCTGCACTATTCTCTTGGTGCCAAAAATGTGTGCATCTCGCACAATCTGCTCCCCACTTGGTTAGTGCAGGTCGATAGCTTTGTGCACTTGTTCAGGTCACTTCATTTAGTGAAAGCACACCCATGTAACCCACTAGGAAATCACACAAACCCTTTTATTCGTTTTGGATTTTTTTTTTTTGACTAACTTTTTTTTTTTTTTTTAACCAAGAGACGTGATCACTCTCATCAAAATGGAAAAAAAAATATTTGAAAAATGTATTCTGATTATGACTTGGTACTCAGGTGACTCTCTTTAAACCCATCTGATGGCAGCAGGTGTCTGTTCCATCTGCAGTCTCTGTGGAGTGATGTTACGCACTGTCAAGGAATAAAGCCACAGATCTGCTGGTTAAATTTTGTGCCACAAGCACCATACAGGCTGTTGTAGTCACAGAAACGTCTGCGCTCATTTGCACATCAAACTAGATTGTTATTACCTGCCGTTTAAATTAGCAGGTCAGTAAGTTCGGACACAGTGAAAACAGTTTGCGATCGTGGATCAATACAAATGCTAATAACTACCTAAGGACTGAGGTACAATCCTGGCAGTTAGGTAAATGTGTGGCTGTGATGAGCAACATAATGTGACAGAAACTGTTTTGGTTCGATTTTGTGACATGTTTGTGTTGCTTGAGAAGATTTAAAATAAGACCGTAGCTGATATATTCTTTCAGGTTATCTCAGCATTTTCCTCTGAATTCTGCTCAGCTACGAGCTCAATAGAACAAAAAAAACAAAAAATACCATTATTCTACACTGAGTAAAATCACGCTAACGGTTTGCACCGCGGACTAAATGTAGCAGAGTTACTGTGGAAAAATGATCTCGTATAATTATAACAAGCACACAGAACTTACGCTGAGCGGTGAACTGCTAGAGGTGCCGGTGCGACCGGACAACGAACGGCCGGGAGGGCGATGATCGGTACGGCTCCGCGCTGCAGGGGGAGCGGTGTGTTTGCGGGATGAACGGCGGGGAGGGTGATCCCCGGTCGGCTCCGCGCTGCAGGAGAAGCCGTGTGTCCGCGAACTGCATCTGTCTCCGGTCCTGTCTTGGGTCCAAGTTGAAACTATCCGTCGTGAAATGGTCACTGCAGAGGCGGCTGTTGGGGTTAATCCTAAAGTCTCCTTTACCGTGGCTCTTCACGAAATCAAACCACCTCCTTTTCCTTTCTTCATCGATAGGAAATGTAAATAGCGATGTGCTGCTTTGGAGGTTCTTGCTTCCAGGAAAGATGCACTTGCAGGTGGAGGGAGACGTCCTGTAGCAGCCAGCTGATGTACAATAACAATCTGACTACGGCAGGCGTAGCAACTGAAGTCGAGCGGGATGACGTCTTATGCAAATGAGCTCCAGGCTTTTATAGCGTTTCACCGTGTGAGAGGAGGAGCCATGCAGAAGGTTATATAAACCGTCTGTGCGGTAGCTCGGTGACGTACTGAAGCTAGCTTTTAGCCCCGCCTAAACAAAACCTGAGCTGAAGACGGATGAGAAACTGTTTAACGGTGTAACTCCACATTTCAGTGCGACAAAGTTTTCAAACTTTGCACGTGCTTCCAGCAAATCATTTCACACGTATATAATGTATTGAGAAGCAAATCTTGGGATTTGCTTTACAGCATCTTTAAGTGACCATGGATGGATACATGCAGTGTTTACATGTAGGGTGTCTGTTCAGTCTAATGTTGTGAGATGCAGATTGATGACAATCAGTTGCTGTTGTAACACACATCTGTAATCAATTAACGACAGACAGTGTGTTATGATCTGAAATTTGTCAGGGTTTTTTGTTCACTTTGGCCTGGGGAGGGTGTAGTCATGTGTTTTCTTTAAGTTTGTACAATGCATGAGATGCATTAGGTGCCACAAATATCTTTTTTTTCACTTGCAGTTTAATAGTTTTTCTCAGAAGGTGTAATTAATAAAGATTGTATTGTAGAGGAAACTGGTAAAAAAAAAAAAAAAAAAATACAAAGCCTGATGCTCTATTAAATGTTAAATAAAAAAAGACATGCAATGTTGCTCATGTGGAATTGTTCAATTGTTGGGTTCCTTTCTATAATGTTTTACGTCTCTGTTGTAAGGACTTTACTATGTTGAGTTCCCTGAGGTGTCTTAAGTTGTGTTGTTATATAAACAAAACTGAACTGAAGAAACGACTTGAATATTTATAGATCAGGGGTGAACTCTAAAATTGTTCTTTTCCTGAGGTAATTTCAGCCAGCCACATAGTATACATTCTGACCTGACAGTGATGCTGTTGAGCTGTGCTGAGCATCTTATAATTCATATGCTGTCGTGCGAGCATTGTGCCATACTTCACTGCCTCTCCCACCTGTCAAACATGTCTAATTAAAATTGCCTCCGATTTTAAGTGTCATGTAGATGAACACAAAAATGTGCAATGATGGCTGCTTTCCAAAATTGTTAGTGCCTGTAATAAAAGAGAGAAACTGAAAAAAAGAAGTCAACTAAGTATAGATTGCTGAAGTAGGGTGATACAGTTTGGAATTACACTTTGTTGGTATTATTATCATTGAAATCACTTTTTCACAGGAGGATATGGAAGGTAGTATCAGACAGAGAGAGCATAGATAAAAAAAAACACAATCACCATAGGGCCTGATCAGATTATTTGGTAGTATTTCCTGCTTAAGTCCTTCAGCTGATTGGAAAATTGATGCTGAAAGGATGTTGAAATTTATGCTGCTGATTATCTCAGGAAGACCAGTTTTATACAGAGGAGGAAAAGGAAACAGTGGATGATTACTGGTGTTCGAGAGAGAGAGATAAAGTAGTACTGGGACTGATGTGGTACACAAGTAGATAATGGAGGGCAGGATGGTAAAAAGCAGAGACGGAGTGCCTCCAGTGTGATTCAGATGCATTGTGACATTGAAGTAACCTGAACAAAAGCAGAGGAAGGGGTTCTACTTAGTAATTTTCCCAGAACTGTGGGTTGGGATCGAGAGCAAATGAAAAAGCTTTTGAGATGGATACCACAGGTCAAGAAGTGTTACACAACTGTAACACTGTTAAACCTTAGTCACAGGGTGACAAACTTGTATTCTATTATATCACAGCGATAATTGAAATCACTGTACTGGTCACTTAGCTTGTGACTTATCATAGTCACAAGCTAAGTGTTGTGTTTGGCCTTTGGATGCCCACCACATTGTTTTTCATTGTTTTGATGAGATGTGTTGCACTTTGCACCCGCAGTGTCTTAGTAGGAGCATTCTGTACAAACCTCTTCTGGACTAAACATTATTTTCAATATTTAATGTCCCTACTCCTCCCTTTGCTCTTTCTTTCTGTTTTAAACATATTTTCAATATACAGACAATTATTGTACAGCCTGTAAGAGAAGGAGACACTACAGTGAACTCTAGATGTTACATTATCACTAGCGAGTGCGAACACGATACTTGGACATCATCACAAGGACATGAATTGGAGAGTTTCATTTGTAAATGGACCATCAACATTTTAAAGACCCCATGATTGGAGGCACAGTAAACGGCCAGAGAGACAAGTGGGCAGATGGACAGTTAGATGGATAAATGGACAGTGATAAAGGTACAGAGCTTGGCAGGCCACAAAACACATTTGCAAACATCCAAACACGCCTACATGCCCTCATACCCACACATAGACAAATGCGTTATGTTGGTCTGTGAACTACACAGACCAACATAATAACACACAAAATCACATTTAATAGTGCAAGCACATGCCGACACCCCTAACACGCTCATTTATATTCAGCAGGTTTCTCCAGAGTAGAACTGATGGGCGTGTGACAGCTGTGTTCCCTAATCCACTCTCTTTGCCTCCCCCAACAAATTCTTTATTTCTCATGAAACTTATTAGCTAATTCACAAATCAATAGCAATGAAACTACCTTATAGTCATACGTATTTCTCCCCCACAAATCAATATGAGTAATACGACATTTACTCACAGTGTTTTTTTTTGTTGTTTTTTTTGGACATATTGCTAGCTTTACCTGTCTCCTTGCTGCTTGCTTATTTTTTGAGAACAGGAAGGAAGGAAGGAAATAATAAAAGAAAAGAAAAAATGGTGTATGTCCATTGTTCCTCCTATACTTGGTGTGCTTGTGTTTGGCTCCATCATGAATGTCAATAATGGTCTTAGTCAAGCTTGTTGACGTCCCAGCCATTTCATTTCCAATTTAATTTGGTGATGGATATAGACACAAATATTTCCCAGCCCTTTTTGGGTTTTTTTTCACCGCTGACAAATACATTTAGCGATGCTTGCTTGTCAGTGAACATTAAGAAGAGTGTTGGGAGTGTTGAAGCAGACGGATGTCAGAGACAGCCACGGTGATCAGAGGTCCATATGTGTCTCATTAGCAGGATCACAGCTTTGTGGGTGTATCTGTGTGTGAAAGGCTAATGAAGAAGGGCTCTGTGTGGTGATATGCCTCCTAGCATCATGCCATCACACTTCTTGCTAATTTGCTTGACATGGGGGGAAAAATTAAGACATACAGTAGATGGACACATTATCATGAACACCTGCGCAGTTTTACATTCCAAAATAATAAAGTAATACTATGCTTGCACTGCCTTTAATTTGTAATTTTCCAGGTAGTTGAGATGTTGATTTCATTTTTTTTTTAGCATGTTTTAGGGCCTCCCTTTCACTATTTTCTTGCTACCTAAGCAGCTGCTCATTTTGCAATCACCCACTTCATCCAGTCAGGTTATGTGAAAGTGGGTAAATGAAGCAGTAAATCAAAATAATATAAAAAATATATATATGGTGATTCTGAAACATTTAAAGTGAATCCACCTCAGGGAAAACAAAACAAAACAAAAAAAACAGGTACGCATTAAGATAACATGACAACCAATATTGTCAGTAAAACTAGTGTAATAGATGTCAGCATCTAAAAAAACGGAAAAATAGATCAAGATGAAAATATTATTGTGTGAATTTTAAGTTCAATAACACAGAGCTTCTTTTTGTTTTGCATTTTTGATGATTGGAAATTCAACACATTTCTCTGCCTCATTGAAATATATGATGTTCAGAGATTGTGGTCATTTATCATTTCTGTTCCTTTTTCTATTAAACCATATTTCTAATCTAATGGAGAAGTTCCCCTCGATACTTTTATGCGATGTCCTCTTTTTGTGGTCATTGGGATTTTCCCAGAATATGGTTGAGTGAGGCGTTCTCCTGCCCTCCACAACCGTCCTTTTAATGCTTCTGCATTTGTTGCACCTGCTCTTTTGCTGCAAATTTTTTTTATCCCAAACTGACCCTCAAAATTGCCTAAATGCTCCATTCTAAAGAAATGCGTAATCAACGACCACATCACATCGCCTCTCATTATTTTTGTGACCCTCCATTAAATGCATATGCATTAAGAAGAGAGGCACACTTTACTGATTGCACTCAGGGAGCAATTCAGATCATTGTTTCTGCTATCTGCTCTTCCAAGCTGGTGCACTTGTTTCATAAATAACATAACTACCCTCTGTTAATGTCGGACTGGTAAAGAGAAACACTTGTGGGGCTATATGACCTTTCCTTGCCACCTGGTCTACTGCAATGTTTAGCAGCCGGCTGCCATTGATGCAGGAGATATTTTCCCTCTGCGCCTTTCTCTCTTCCCCGATTTCAGCTGCTTCCATCTCATACAGATAGGTCAATCCATTTGCCATGCAGTGCCCCTTTTCATGGCAGGTTGTAGTCACTGGCTTGTAAATTTTTCCAGTAGAAATGTAATCTCTCTTTCCAGTTCATTGTCATTTCTAAGCCCATGTCTCATGAGGCTTTTTTTTTTTTTTTGGCCTGTTTATAACCATCTGCTAGATTGGTCTTGCATGCATTAAAATATACCTGCCTCCATTGGACTTGAGCGCTTAGCGCACTGCAACTTCAGAGAAAGCATGCAAACAGATGAAACACAGGAAAATCAAGAAAACATTTTCACCAAAGTGTTGACAACACAGGCTCAGCAATTAGAAAAATACAGAAAACAAATATAGAAATAATCTGCACATAACACAAATGGAAATGTTTCCAGGGCACACTTGAAATGAATAGTTCATGATTTAAGAAGTAAATGTTTAAACAAGAAAAAATATAACTCGCATGTTCATTTCCCAACACCACTGACAGATAGTCGACTTCAGTAACTTCATGAGCCACAAACTGTTGCAACTGTTGAGCGTGTTACTGCAACACGCTCATTGTCATTCTTTGATGCCCCTTGGAAACATTTCCATGTGTGCATTGTCAGTGTTTCACTTTTCTGTATTTGCTGCATTTTTTTTCTAGGCCTCGGTGATCAATTTAGTTTGGATGTTTTCTTAATTAGCTTTTGTTTTATCTCTTTGCATGTGCGTCAAGTAATTAAATCTGCATTTTGTTGATCAAAAACATAGAAATAGTCTTAAATAGAAATAGATAAAGGCATACAACTAGCTAAATTAAGTTTTCACAGCTACTGTTCTTTGGTCAACATTTTCTGTACACCATATATACATTTATAGGTTCCCAGGAATAGCTACATGTCAAGCTATTGTAATGCTAAATTCTCTTTCTCCATGCAGTTGGCAGATCCTCACAGCAGAAAGGCCAAATCTCTGAGGGAACCCTCTTTTTGCCCAGTTCAGTGTCTCTGTTAAATTGTGATACCATACACACACTGTAGACACTACAGTGTCACCACGGCATGGGACTGAAAGGCTTCTATTTTATGTCTTATTTATATGTTAACTTTGACTCATCCCACTTGACCAGGCTGTGAATTATTAATCGTAATGTTTGCACATCAAAGCACTTATTGTCCTATGAACATCTTTTGATCAATATGACTTCTCACAAAAAGTAGTCCAGATTATCATTTCGGCTGTCGTCCTACACTTAATGTCCTCTGACATTATTAAGTTATACTTGCACAAATGAATTGACACTTCAGTGAGCATGAGAAGTTGAACTGTTTATGCCCTGTGGCATCTACAGTAGCCACAGACAAATGCAGAGAGGTTTTCACCTCCCTGGCATGCATGTCCTTATGCCCTTACCCTGTTAGCTTGGCACACAGAGGCATCTCCCTGGCAGGGGTTAAGCTGTTTATATCATGTGGAGATACAGCTTCCCTCGCTTCCTGCTGTACTGTACTTTGCCCTATGCTTGGCTGGCACATGTTGGCCTCGTCTTGGCAGAGGTTGCATGATAACTTCTTCCCACAGGGGCCCTTGTTTGGCAAAAGGTTGGAACAGGGTATACCAACACATATCTGTGTTCCTACCTCTCTGGCAGCTACTCACTAGTTCAACACCAGAATGATCTGTGTGGGGGAAATCTCTCTGCAGTTGCTGAGCACAGTGTTATCAATTTAGGAATTGCTGAGGCTCACAGAGTTGCAAGGTTTCACCTTCACAATGCATTTTTCTAAAATCATTTCTTAACCCTAGCTACTAACTACTGAAATACATGCTGCAGTTTGGTTGCCTTCGCTCAAAATGCCAAGTGTAACATCATTGATGCGGTTATTCAGCTTATGCTTGTTCATACTGGGGGGAATATATTAATATATTTATTCTGTTTTATGGCTCCCATGCCAAGAAGCCTGGTTGGCCAAGTTGGTCTTGGAGTCACTGACCCAGCAGCTTGGACCTTCCAGGTCTGTTCAATACAAATGGCATTTTCTTGGCCAGATATCAACAGCCTGCTCAGTCTTTTGCATGTGCAATGCCGCCATTATTTGCCCTCTGAGTGCCAGGGCGCCCTCTGTACTAGATAATGCCCTGCAGGTTACCGGGTTTGGCAGCTATTTCGCTGTGATTCAGTGGTTTAGCACTATTTTGTCCAAGGCAGTGTGTATGTGTTTGGGTGCCCATCAGGGTCAGTGAGTAGAGACCATTACCTCGAGCTCGCCCGTATCTTTTGTTTACTTCTTCTCTTTCTGTTTCAGTATTCTTCGTGGCTCAGTTTTCTTTCTTCCTGGGTACTCTGTGCTTCTGGCCTCGTTTCTGTATCTGTTTTCCCCCATCACTCTTGTTTTCTTTCCCCTTTTCTCTGTCCCTTCTCCTCTGTCCCCATCTCCCTTGATTTCTCTCCCCTTCCTCTCTGTTGTTCATCTGTTGCCCTGTTTATTCACTCCCACTCTCTTCCCTGCTGTCATTTCTGTCTTTTTGTCTTTAGTGCTTTCTGATCTTCTTTTATCTGAGCTGTCTAAATGGTGGGCTGACAAAGACACAGACACACATGGGGGCATACACGTACTGCATGCAGAAACAAATTCATAGACGCACACACGCATACTCAAACACAAACACAGTCAAACTTTGAAAAATGAGCACAGAGAAGATTCACAACTATGTACACCCACACACACACTGCCATGCTGTGTGGCTTTACCGGGAAGAGGGCAGTTTTTTAGGATGAGTCACTCTATACAGTGCTTATTTCCCTCCCCGTGTTGTGAAACAACAGCCTTCAGAAGCTAATACCATGGCAACAGCCTCTGCAGCCTTGACTATGGGATCTCAGCCACATGACATCACTTTAAGAGCCACACATAGGCAGGCAGACACTCACAGACGCGATACCATTAACGCACGCGCACGCACGCACGCACGCACACACACACACACACACACACACACACACACACACACACACACCATGGCAACTGTGTTTCTTTCCATAACTATGGGCGTGCATCACTTTGGAGCCCCTTAAAACCCTATGGAGCTTCCCAGTGTCTGTTCTCATCTATCCCATTTTGTTTGTCAGCATCACATGTGCATGCTATTCAGAGGACACAGAGGGCTTGTGTGGAAGATATTGTGTGTATTCACTGTTGATGAATCCCTGGATACATCTATTGAAGGACTGTATTCAGCTAAGAGGAAGGGGACACCACAAAAGAGATCAACTTAACAGAATCAGATGAGATTATTTTGAAGGTGTTTAGCCTGGATTCTCTTAGTGATAAATCTCTCTTTCTCATTTTTCTTTCACTCTCACTCACATGTAAACACACGCAAACACACATGTAAACTCACGCAAACACATAACACACACACACACACACACACACACACAGTATCCTACGTTATTCTTTGTCACATTTCCTTCTACAAGTGGGTAATGATGTGGATTTGCACAATAAATGGAAGACTGTGAAAAATATTATATTTATTTATTCCTATTGAGTTGTATTTTCGTAAGACCTCTTTTTTGTAGTTGTTGGATGCCTTTTGTCAAAAATTTGAAATTAGAAGCAGTTTATCCCTTAATTAATTAGTCAACCATTAAAATGATCAACGAAACAAAAATTGAAAGTTTCAGTTTCTCAAATTCAATTCTCTCTTTTTTTTTTTTTTTTTTTTTTTTGCTGGTTTTGTCAGACAGTTAACTTAATGTTCTGAATTTGGGACTATTTGTCGGACATGATGAGACACTTAGGACATGACCACGGACTGATAAAAATAGGATCTGTAGATCAATCAATAGACAATAATACATGTTAGGATTCAGTGGCTTTCTTAATTTAGAGGACTCTACTATTAATCAGGCCACACTGAGCTGTAGCCACTCTATTATTTCAGTAACGATAACACCATTTTGATTTTTAGCACCTATTGTATAAGACTATTTTTTAGGAATTTTTCTGTTGCTCTGTGATTTCAAAAAAAAAATTCTCTGTAAGGAAATATTCACTTATTTTACCTAGTAGCATCAAAATAAATGGATGTCTTTTCTGTTGTTTCTTACTATTGAGTCTGTGAAGTTACATAAGAGTACATCTCCACCGAGAATCAATTGGCAAGGATAATTTGAAGAACACTTTCTTAACACCAAGGTCAGTTTTTCAGAGCAGGTATTACTGGGAGCATCTGGTGAAAACTTTCAGAAAGCCTGAAATTCAAATATATATTTCGAAGTTGAGATTTCTGGTAACAATATGTCATTTTCTTAAGACAAATGTTTTCTTAAACTCTGGACCTGAAATCTCCACTTCAGTAACACTTCCATACTTTGCTGGGATACCGGGTTGTATTAACTGAATACTTTAGAATGATCACAAGTAATTTCATGATTATTTTTCAAATACACTTGTGTACAAAATCTATTCGCAAAGTGCACATTTTCTTTAACAGAGATTTGGACATTTGCAAATAGTAAAAGAGTAACACTGCATCACATCTCTTGTTGCGACAGAAAATAGAAAAGTTAATAGATTGCAGACAGCAGGCTTCTGCATTTCCTAGCTTTAGCAAACATCTTTGTAATACACTGCTGTGTCTGAAAAGTTTCTAAACAAATCATATTTCCCTTCGGAGGGACATCTTTTTTTCTTGCAGTATTTGTATATACAGTGCATCCGGAAAGTATTCACAGCTCTTTTTATGTTACAGCCGTATTCCAAAATAAATTAAATTCATTTTTTCCCTCAACATTCTACAGACAATACCCTATAATGATAACATGAAAAATGTTTGCAAACCTATTAAAAATGTAAAATGAAAAAAAAAAAATCACATTTGCCTTGACACTCAAAATTGAGCTCAGGTGCATCCTGCTTCCACTGATCATCCTTGAGATGTTTCTACAACTTGATTGGAGTCCATCTGTGGTAAATTCAGTTGATTGGACATGATTTGGAAAGGCACACACCGTCTATATAAGGTCCCACAGTTGACAGTGCATGTCTGAGCACAAACCAAGCCATGAAGTCCAAGGAATTGTCTGTCGACCTCCGAGACAGGATTGTATCAAGGCACAGATCTGGGGAAGGGTACAGAAAAACTTCTGCAGCATTGAAGGTCCCAATGAGCACAGCGGCCTCCATCATCCGTAAATGGAAGAAGTTTGGAACCACCAGGACTCTTCCTAGAGTCGGCCGCCCGGCCAAACTGAGCGATCGGGGGAGAAGGGCCTTAGTCAGGGAGGTGACCAAGAACCCGATGGTCACTGTGACAGAGCTCCAATGTTGCTCTGTGAAGAGAGGAGAACCTTCCAGAAGGACAACCATCTCTGCAGCACTCCACCAAGCAGGCCTGTATAGTAGAGCGGCCAGACGGAAGTCACTCCTCAGTAAAAGGCACATGACAGTCTGCCTGGAGTTTGCCAAAAGGCACCTGAAGGACTCTCAGACCATGAGAAACAAAATTCTCTGGTCTGATGAAACAAAGATTGAACTCTTTGGCCTGAATGCCAAGCGTCCTGCTCCAGAGCGCTCTGGACCTCAGACTGGGGCGAAGGTTCATCTTCTAACAGGACAACTACCCTAAGCACACAGCCAAGATAATTCAATTCAATTCAATTCAATTCAATTCAATTCAATTCAATTCAATTTTATTTACACAGCGCAAAATCACAACACAGGTTATTTCATGGCACTTAACACATCAAAGTCCTTACAGCAAGACTTTACAATATTATACAGAGAAACCCAACAATTCCCACATAAGCTAGGAGGGAAAAACCAAGGAGGGGCTTCAGGGCAACTTTGTGAATGTCCTTGAGTGGCCCAGCCAGAGCCCAGACTTGAACCTGATTGAACATCTCTGGAGAGATCTAAAAATGGCTGTGCACCGACACTCCCCATCCAGCCTGATGGAGCTTGAGAGGTCCTGCAAAGAAGAATGGGAGAAACTGCCCAAATTGCTGCCAAAGGTGCTTCAACAAAGTACTGAGCAAAGACTGTGAATGCTTATGTACGCGTTATAGTTTTGTTTTTTATGTATTTTTAATAGATTTGCAAAAATGTTAAACAAACTTTTTTCACTTTGTCATTATGGGGTATTGTGTGTGGAATTTTGAGGAAAAAAAATGAATTTAATCCATTTTGGAATAAGGCTGTAACATAACAAAATGTGGAAAAAGTGAAGCTTTGTAGCTCTGTTCTGTTTTGTATCGTGTTAACTGTAGCCAAGGTTTACCCATACAACCAACAAGCAATGGCTTCTTTTTTTCTATACAAGATTTCCTCATATGCACCCGGGAAAGACTTTATTTCTCCAAATTGAGCTGTTTTCTGCCATCTTTGTTGTTCCTCATGGTTGAGCTACATTGGTGTAAACTGTCAGCTTCCGGCTAGTCGGGAGCATGCTAGCAGCAGCTGTTTGTGAATGTGTGCGTGATCATGCAGGCAGGTTAAAACAGCTGCAGGGTAGGCTCACTGCCCATGTAAAAGAATACATATATTGAACATATCTACATGATTAAAACAAGATCAGTTAAAAAGTCCATAATGTTTATTTATTGATTTATTCAATTCATTTAATTGTCCTGCAATAGGTGCAGCTATCATTGAGGATACTGAGGTCATGGCTTCAGTAACATTTCTGGAAATATGAGAGGTTTATAATGATATTTAGCAGAGGACTTTAATCAATTTTTTTTTATGTTTTGTTTTTTAATATTGTTTGGTTCTAAATTTGATTTATGTTGAAGCAAAAAGCTAAATACATTTAATTAAAATGAAAGTAATTTAGTAGTCTGCAACAGAATTACATTCCTGACACCAGACCATAAGGAAATTAAAAATAATATTTTTAAAATTTTGCAAGGAAGCTGAAACATATTGAGTAAGCTGACACAGTGTCTCTGAGAGAACATGTTTTGAGTCCATAACATTTATTATTGCTTGTTAAGAATGTGTTGATTGTTTACAGTGGTGCTCATTGTTTTACTGTAATGTACGCTACCGTGTTAAGTTTTAGGCATCATCAATTTTACTTGCATTTTTAAGTATACATGCATCGAGAGTATATTTTTGACAGTTTTCAATATAAACAGATTCCGAGAAAGCTACTGAAAAACCAGGAGTTAAAACGTGTACATTGTTGCTTTGAGAATTGAAGTTTATGGACGAGCTCAGTGTTTTAATGAAGCCACAATTATAATGTAAGACAGTAAATACAGAGCATTTGTGCATTTCAATTAATGTATTCCCTCTACACTTTAATTTGACAGGCCACCATAGAGAAAATAATCAAGCACACACACATATACGAAATGTAACAAAGCAGAAAACATATATTTCGTTTTTTGACTTTAAATGTCTTGGTGTTTTTAAAGCTGGCATTTTGACTGTTCATTAACAAAAAGGCGTCATGTTTTTGTAAGAGCCAATTTTGTTGAGTGTTTGAAAGATGTTTGCTCTGCATTAGAAGTGAGAGAGAGGAAAAGAATGGAAAGAAATCAGAGTGAGCGGGCGATACAGATGAGATGGCGAGCTCTGAAGTAAGGAGACTGATGATTTCTCTCACTAGGTTCTGACCTCATGCATTGGTAAACAGGCGTAGGTTCCCCTTAAGACACAGACAAAGTGGCACCCATGCACACTAGCCCATTTTGGGTTTTTCCCGCTAGGCACACACACACACACACACACACACACACACACACACACACACACACACACACACACACACACACACACACACCATGAGTCATTTGAATAAACCTGCTTAATGTGTTTGCATCTCATCTCATGCAGGGATCATTTAGATATTAGAGTCCTCTCACTGATGGCTGAACTGGTCAATGAGGGAAAGTGTTGGATTACATGTCTAACTCGTGCCATTGCTGAGGTGCATCTTGACATTGACATAAACACACACAAACTTGAGCCCATACACACACAAACACTAAAAGAGTCATTTCAATTATGCAGCATTTTTACACATTCCTATTGTGGGACAACACCATTTTGCAGCCTAATCCAGCCAGAAAAACTGAGCACATAAAATAAATGAAGTTTTAGTGGACCACAGGATGATTATGAGGCATTACCCTATTCATCCAAAGTTATTGTTTAGTTTTTAGGGTTTCTTGAATGATTTTTATTCAAAGTCTTGGGGAAACGCTCAACATAGTGTCTAGATCAGAATATCCATCTTTTTCTGGTCAATTAAACATGAAAAAGCAGGAACGAGTTTCATTTTACTAAATGTCATTACATATTCAGCACACTCTCTCTGTCTCACTGTCGTGTCTGTGTCTCTATGACTGTCACACTGTCTATCTCTGTCTCTCTTCATCACATCCCCTCTCTGTCTTAATCGGTCTCTCCTGCCACTCCCTCCCATATTGCCATTATTAAACTCATTCTTTCTTCTGCTGAAGAGGAGTGGCCGTTATGGTGGTAAAAGATAATTACCTAGTTGTACCTCTACAGCTAATGATGGGTAATTTACACCGCAGGATGAAATACCATTAACATATTTTTATGGATTTGTATATTTGTATTACAAGTAAAAGAACTAATATTGCAAAATGGCTCTTCATCATATACAGAAACATTAGAATATTGCTGTTCATTGAAATATACATGTACATTTTAATGCAAGTTAAGACGAGATAAGGCAAGATAAGATAAGACATTATATATTCTCAAGGGGACATTTGAATGTTATAGCAAAATAGAGAAGATAAAAGATAATAAATCTCAATATTTTATTATTTTTATTGGACAAAAAAATAATAAAATATTGAGATTAGAAAATTAATATATTGACTTTGGAAATATGTATGAATATTATATCTGCTTTTCCATAGAAAAGAGACCAGTGGAGCAACTCTGGAAAAGTGAAAATAGTTGTGTGGGTGTGCAGAGCCTTTAAAAACAAATAGTGAATGTTTTAATATCTAAATATATCATATGCTGAAGTCACAACATTAATCACTTCTAAACTGGAATTTAAAACAACAAATTAAAATGTAGTTTATGTTTTATGATTATGCTTGTTGTGAGACGTTATTACATTATGCACTGGCATGGCATTGCTAAAGAGTATAATATTACATTATGAGTTCATTTTACGTATTTTCAATATGTTAATTTAAATCATTGTGCTATGCAAAGATATTACATTTAAGATCTGTATGAGATTAATGGCTCCTTCTTGGGCCCTTTACTGTCAAAGGTTCCCCTGCTCCTGAAGAATGCATGGTTTTATGTAAATGGTTGATGCCTTGTACTCAGGGAAAGAGCTTTGAAAATGGAAAGGGTTGCAATTGGCAACTGTTGTATTATGAGACTGGGAGTTGAACTACAAATGAAAAAAAACAATTCAAACCCGCAGTGTGGAACGATTTTCTTCTCCTTCCATCCCCCATAGAGCATGCCCACTATGTTCTCATCCGTCCAGCACAGGATTGTCTCACCAGATTTAAAAGACTCAGTAAACAGTGAATTGCAGAGATTTACGTGGCGGTCATATACTTCATCAGCATTGTGTAAACTTCTTTGGCAAGGGTTAACATGTAATGTCCTTCACTATAGGTTTGATACTATGAGACAGCACATAGTTAAATCAAGTTATGTCATGTAATGACAATGCTTAGAGGCCTGTGTGTGTGTGTGTGTGTGTGTGTGTGGGGGGGGGGGGGGGGTAGACAAAGGGTAATGAAAATGACCAACATAATAAGCTGACAAATATGAGTCGCTGTCTCCTGTCAAGTGTTGAGATCATTTTAAGTCACCAGTTTTAACTAATCACTGTCACATTTGGCTCGCTAAAACATCCTTGAGAAAGACTCGAAATTTCTGCTGGCACAAGAACCCGTGCTCTATGGTTTGCCTTGTGCTCTGACCTCACTGTTGAGAGAAAGAAACACAAAGAGACCTACCTATTGTAAACATTTAATGTATTGTTATTTTTTTACAAAGGGCATATTTGACTTGTGATCTTAGAATTTATGCTTAGGTGAGCCTGTTTAACTGCAGGTCTCTCTGACTCGAAGTCAGGACCCAAAACAGATCTTAAGGCTGGTTATTGCCACCCTTTATGGTGACTACTGGTGTGTTTTAATGAGATTGGGTCGTATGGTGAGGCTCAAGTAAACAGTTTGGTCCCTGCATTGAAAACGGCAAAAAAAAAAAAAAAAAACTACTTTAGAGAATTACCCAGGGTATTTTTTTTTCTGCTAGAGAGAACAAGAACGATTTATACAAGCAAGATTCTCTTTGCTTCTTTAGTGTTCATTTAAACAGTACATTAACCAGCAGTACAACTTGTACTTTACCTTTGATTCTATGAACTTGACTTGTAATTACCAGGAGGTGTCCACATTTCCACTGTAGAAAGGGTTGAGGGCAAGTGACAGAAATAATGTGGAGCTGGGCTGTACAATTAAGTGCTGCTTTATGTCTTGCTGACTTGTGGTCAAATGAAACAGGATGACATGTTTCTAATTTACAGAAAGTGTCCAATTATTTTTGTATATAAAGGTTGGTGAGGCAGCTTTTGACATAAAACTGTAAAATACATCACACTTAGATAGTCATTTATGGTTTTTTTTAATGTTATGAATAGACATAAAGGGAACATTTTACACATGCCTGTTGCTGTGGTTAAAACTCGTATTGCAGCAGTTAGTTACACATTTCTTGCAGCTCATTTCTCTCTTTAGGAAATATGAAAAGAGTTCATATTTCCATAGCTGATGTTGAAGTTACTCCTCAAATCAAAGCTCTATTCCACCATCTCCCTCCTGTTGCTACTTAATTCATGCCCAGTATATATAATCTGCTTTTTAAATGCTAAAAGAAGTCAGAGATGCTTAAAGTGTGTGTGCAATGACTCTTCCTATCCTAGAGAAACGTTTTAATGTTGCACAGATTGATACCACAGGGTCAGCCTTGAGCACGCTCACTCCCCTGTCACCTCTGCCAAGCAGAAGCATTTATCTATTGGACAGCCACAAAGGGCTGTGTCCTTTTTAATGATTTTTTTTTTTTCACTATCTGATACCCCATAAGAGGATGAGGCTTATTGTGAACCAAATTCACAAAGCTCAAACGAAAGAGTCAATTCCAAATCCTTTGTCTTTGACAAAGAATCTTAATAGGTAATGTGCATATGTTTGGATTTTATACTTCTTTCTGGATTGTCGTCACATGTCGTGACGTGACCTTGTTAATTTGCAGACCACCATGCAAGCCTATAATCTTTACCTGATTATATACAGTAATTAGGGGAGTAAATTAAGTGACACAAAACCCTTGAATTTGTATCGCCATTATTAGGTGACTTATCTCTCTGACCAATATTATATGCATACTTTCTAACTGAGCATGTGCACCCTTTCACAGCATTGTCTTGTTGGGTGCAGTATGGAATGGGTTACTTCATTCGGATTTCTGGGTACCTGGATCTTGTAATGTTTTATCAGTGGAGCAATACATTCACCAAGATACAAAGCAAAACAGCTGGCAGTTACCACGTCTTTGTCCTCTGCTGTTACTCTGTTACTTACTGATGTGTGTGTCTATATATGCCGGTAGTTACTGATATGATAAGCCTTTATTGGGTGGGAACACAGAATCTCTCCCTTCTCTCACGGCCTCTCTCCGATTAAAAAAATAAATCAATGTTTTACTGCTTGTAAATGGCACAATAGATTCTGGATAATTTCCATCTGCTGTTTTTCAATATTATAATAGATTTTTGATATGGTGTGTTTCTTTCACTTATCGTCATCATGAAAGAGAGTTTTTTAGATTCAGATTGTTGGATAAACACTGTCAGAAACAGATTACCAACGTCTTAATATGAAATATTCATTCACTTGTGCACGTGTATTGGTGTAACCGTAACCAGACCATTAAATCAGCGATTTTAATCTGACATGTTCCAAATATGAATGAGATCTAGTAGAGCATACTAAACCTATGTAGCAAACTGCTGCTACTAGTATGCCAGAATGTTTGGCTATTCTAATTGTGACCTCTAATGGCCATAGTAATTATGACGGGAGCAAAGGCGAAAGGTGGTCGGGAATGCTTGGATGAATCGAACACACAGCTGTCACCCAGGAGCCTGCGATTAATTTCCGGTTGTGCCCAGTGTGAAAACAAAAGGCATCGTTACCTTTTACTCAGTTAACTAATGTAAGTAATGTTACATTAAGCAAATTGCGACTGTATCAAAACCTTAACCACATGTTTGTTATTGTCACCATGATGGTGAAGGTCTGATGCTTTGTGGTGGTCACATATGTAGTTTTAACAGCTTTCTCAATCAACCATTAGGTTCATCAGGCCCCTAACAGCCCATATTTTTGGGACAGATGTGTTATTATTATCACCTATTCAATAGCCATCAATGAATGGGAGAGTCATGAAAATACCACATACATGGAATGCACGTATGTATACCAAAAGTACATAAACAGGCTTGTACAATGATTGTCCTCACCCCCCTTTGTGTGTGTGTGTGTGCATTAGAGTATTAAAGTCATTTTATGGTTTAGAGACATGATGGCTGCTTTACTCTAAAAAGATTGGTCATGTTGCTACTAATGTTTAGTGGTGGTGCTCATTGTTACTATGTCGCCTCCCAAATATTTTCTTTGTTCTCACCTGTTCAAGTTATATTTCTTTGTGATGTTGAGGCTAAAGTCCTACCTACTCCTAAGACCTTTCAAACAAACAATGTGGTATCGTGGTACTTCATCATAGTTGTAAGGTTAGTCAATGCAAAGTAAACCTGTTTCACTCCCCAGTTATCAACCCCCTTCACACATCATTACATCTGGTTTATCAGTGGAGAGATTAGCTTTACGTCTGAGCATTTATGATTGAAAGAGAGGCTTTTCTTGTCCTGCATATCTGATGGGCCCAGTGAGACCTCAGAACATCCCAGCACATACTAAATGCAAATGTATTAAAATGGAGCACAGCTAAACAACAAGGTGAAAGACCTCCCGCAGGACACAGTGGCACACTTGAAGAATTTAAAAGAAAAGTTGATTTGAATGAAAATGAAGGTCTTAAATGGAACAAAGCAAATCAAGAAAAAAAATGACCTAATCAAATGGCGTTTTACAGCAATTCACACACATGTCAATGTCTTTACCTCCTTCCTACCACTGCAGATTTTGTTTTCCCTTACGTTTTTAAATGCCAACATAAAAATAGAGTCAGCGTGAAAGACAGACCCTGGCTTATTGTTAGTCTCCCTTTCTCCCCACCAATCATTGTCATTCTTTTTTTGCTTTCCTTTCCTCTTCTGTCTTTTCTCACTCCATTTATGACAGGTCCCCCCGGTGTCCTTCAGTCATGACTTACGGTTAAAAGGCAATTATCCAGTTAGACTGTGGGAGTCTGAATCAATACATGCACACACACGCACACACACACATACACTGACTTTATAGATCTCTTGGGAACACAAGAGTATTATTAAATAGTTACTCTACTCTCCGGCTTGCGGACAGTGGTGTAGACTTAGATGCTGCGTGTATGTGCACATGTTTCTGTGTATAAATCTTCTGTGGAACTGTCAATCTGGAATTTTGACAGTCATTTTTTCTGTCCTGCAGAAAGACAGATAGTGGGAGGGAGAGGGAAAATGTTTAACCAGTAATTGCCCTTTTCATGGAATCACCAGGATGCTTCCTGTGCTTTTCTTCTTCTTTGGATACCCTCTGTGTGGGGGTGTATAGGGTGTGTGTGTCAGTGTCATATTTGCATTTTTCCCTGTGGTTTTCTTTGTTTTCGATCTGTGCAATATAGTCAGTGAATGGCCACTGTGTATCTTTTGAAAAATGACAAAATTGCCTCATAGATCCAAATCTCTTTCTCAAAGAAAAGCTGCAGAAGCACCTTTAAAGAAAGTGTAATTGTAAGTGACTTTACTAGTTTTATTGATGACTGTATGTTAATATTTGGGAACGCAGAAAAAATATTCCCATTGTGACAAATAGCACACACTGTATGTAGGTGACCCAAACCCAATAAAAAGGTGTATCGTTTTTACTTATGTCAGTCAAAAGATTGTATGTTGGTTGTTGGTATCACCATTGTAGCTCATATATTTGGATAGGTTGAAGGAGTGCTGTAATTTCACCAATGCCAGCCGCATCGAGGAATATTTAATATCTCAGTTACAGTGGTTAATAAGGGGCTGTTGATTTGGATGACTGGCTTTAAGCACTCTCTAATGTGAAAGCTGGGAGACTGAACCACCCCTATAGTCCAGTGCACATGTCACTGTTTTACGGTAAAATATGGTTAGTAAATTTGATTAAAGAAATAGCCGTGTAATTTCTACAAAGTAGTAAAAATCAATGAGGTGCTCAAATCTTGCTTATATACTGTTATGAGCATAGGGACTAAATGAATTGGCTTCATTTGAGGTAAGGCCTGTCATTGTTAAAGACCCTCTTTATGTGCAGGGAAGGAGGATTGTACATTTTCCCTTGTGTGAATGATGATAATGCTTTTTACACAGTTATTCCAGGGAATCAAAAGTGTTTTTCCAAGATGCAAAACAGAGTTAATTAAGAGTCTCTTCTGATCTTGAACTGATTCAGCATATCTTTATTGATCCTTTGTAATATTTAACATTCTTAGAGCTGTGATTGGAAGCTTGTCAGTTTTATTTGTGTGTCTTATTCATCTAATTCAGTTGATGCCCCATGTGGAGCTGGAAATATTCCTGAAAACATGTTTTCACTTTGTCATTATGGGTTATTTAGTGTAGATTGATAGACAAAAATGCATTTTTAAAAAAAAATAATTTTAGAATTTAATCTACACAATAAAGTATTTTTTTTTACTCACTTTTTACTTTCATTAATACCACATGTATTCATATAGTTTTACCTGACTAGTCAAATGACAATTATTAAAATAGAGCAAGCATACTTTTTAAAATTTTTTTTATCATAATATCACATACTTTAGGCAAACAGAAACTATACACAATGAATATTAACCATGTCATCATCTTTTCAAAACATAAGTGCCACACCCATGCATGCACACCCACAAACACAGGTGCAGATACTATGGCACTCATTTAACCTTGTTAGCTTGCTGATATGCTGGTGGCATTGAGCCTTTTTTTTTTTTTTTTTTTTTTTTTTTCATTTTTGTGATCTTTATAATAATCTTACATACAGTAAAATGTTGTTTGAGGCGGAGTGTGTCTATAAAAACACATATAACTCATGTGCACACGCATAAAATACTACAAATACACTCCCAAATGCTTCTAATAAAACAGTTTGATGAAACCAAATCACTTGTCAGGAAGAAAATAAGTTGCACACACACACACACAGACACAAACTCAGCTCATCCTCCTTATTCCAGAGAGTTGATTAAGAAGGGATTATTATGCTGTGCAGTCACCATAGCAATTCAGATTGGGGTCATTCAGGTCAATCTGTAGAAACAATAGATTTGCTTCACTGCTGAAAACTCAGTTTACAGGTCCTGCTGGTAATATAGATATGGTTTCCTTTCTTTATAACCATGTACCCTTGATAGTTTAAGTTAATGGTTTAACACTATTTGTACCAGATTTACATGTTGAATTGACTGATGCATTACAGTCCTAAAGAGTAGTGTTTGAATATTTATGCAATACTACTGAATCTAAAGTTTTTGCATTATGTCATTATCATGGCAGCGTGGGTACATGTGTGTGGCAGTCAACATGGCTTGTTTGGTCTTTGAACGTTGAAGAACATATCATTAAATTATGTTATTTTTGAGGAAGAGCGAGCTGCACGCATCACCTGCTGAAAGATTTATTTGGGATTTAGAGAAAAGACCACATCAGAAAAAATGGTGAACAGAACGGGGCCTAGAATATAACCTTGTGGCACACCTTTTGGTAACCAGCAGGAATCTACATATTTACTAGCATCTCCTCCAAATCTGAATGATTTAAATCTTAATAAATGTAAGGAACGGGCATGCATGCATGGTCACTAATGAATTTTTTTAATTAACTTGCCCAACACTACCCAACAGTCATGTCTTGATGAAATAGATCAAGTTTAACTTGTCTGTTATTATTATGTCTTATTACTTGTCTTATGTCTTCATTACACTGGCCATGGTAGTTGAGGTAAAGGAAAACCTGTGTCTCTTTTTTCCTCTCTGTTTTGATCCTGTCATGCATTTGTGGTATTGCTTCTAGAGCTCCTCTGAGGGTGAGGCTTAGCTCTTGGTATGAGAGCCAGTTTGCCCAACATTGATTACTGGGGTGTGAACTACCTCCATAGCCACAAACATGGCTTCCATGTTCAGATACTAAAATAAAAAGCAAAAACTAGTTTTATTGCCTTTCACATCACAGCAGTGGAGTAAAGTAAAGAGAAATGAAAAAAAAAAAAAAACGTGACTAGGCAACTCAAAACACCACAACAAAAAATGACAAGAACACAAAACAGGAGAAACTGGCTGCCACTTGGCTACCAAAAACTATAGCTCTAGTGCCACGACATACAGTATGCATGTTTGGAGAGACTCACTGGTAAACATTTGGTGTTTTCATGGTCTTAGATTAAGTCTTGCATAAATGAGAATTGGTAAATGAAGTAGGGCCAAACATGAGGAAATGTACATCCACAATAAGGATTGCATCTTGTTTAAAAAGAAAATGTGTATAAATGAAACAATAAAATACACGGCCAAGTCTTGGATTAGAAGTGTCTTTCATCGAGTACTATGCATGGCAAGAAAGTGAATAGAATACTTCAATTGGCAGAACCATGGCAGATAAAGCAGCATTCTGGATTACTTGCAGTATCACTTACACTGAAGGATATATAAGGATTAGTCTAATTCTATGTTGTAGAGATTTATCCAACTGGGGATTTGTCCATCAGACCTTCTATACGCGAATACATTGCTGTTTGTGAATGAGGTGTTAATATCAAGTGGTACTGACAGCAATTTAGGCTGCTTCTGTGCTTACGTATGTACATAGGTATTTCTAAATTAGATGTCTAAATTAAACTAATTAGATGTAAACTTTGAAGTTTTTGTTTTATTTCTTTTTTATTTCTGTAATTCTGTGGGGATTTTGGTGATACATGAAAAAAACATATAGTCACTGCAAAATACCAAAATTATTTTCAGGTCACGACTGAGAAGCTTTTTAAAAAGCGATACTACAAATACCATACTTAAACAGGGATAGTAAGGTGAAAGCTGAAAACACACATGGCTAGTACTCTGAAGTTTAACTAGAGGGTTAATTGGGATTATTGCCATGCACACATTGTTATTATTTTAGTTTATTTTACTGTGTTTGGAGAAATTAAATATAATTTAATAAGCGCATTTTCTCTGGTATTTACTGACAATGAGGACTGATTACTTTTCCATGGTGATTCGGGTATTTACTTCGATATATGTGTTTGCTACAATATTCCTGCAACAGTGCATTGTGATTCTGACATGAGTTAGCATAGTTAAAGGGCCTGCAAATGCTGTTAACAAGAGAGGAGTAAAAGTTTTTAATCACTTAAGTACTTCTGCTTGTCTATAAATCTTCAAATGAGTTTGGACCAAAGTACCTCTATCTGAACATCTCAGGTCATCAGGTAGAGGGGCCGTAACAGTTCCCTGAGTACAAACTAAACATATAGAAGCAGCATTTAATTAGTTTATGCCACAGAGATAAAGCAAACTTTCAGAAGATATTAGATATTACCACCTTTAAATCCAGGTTGAAAATATATGCTCTCCGCTGCCCTTGACTGAATCTTAAAATTCCTCATGATCTATCTTGTCTGCCTTTCCTGTATTTATGTCTCTGCTCTTAACTTTTTAATTTCCTTTAAATGGTTTCTATTATTCAAATTAGCATTTAAATGTTTTTATGCCGTTGATGTTTTATGCAGTTCTTTTTTTATGGGTTTAATGCATTATGTAAAGCACTTTGGCCTTGTGTTTTATATGTGCTACACATAACTTGTTCTGCATGCCGAATTGCTTTAGCTATCTACAATATTTAACAAGTGATTTAGTATTTCCTTAAGATACCATAAAAGGTCTATTTAATCGCAGGCTACAGCAAGTTGAATTCAAAGTTAACTTTAGTTTTACAAAAAGATCACAACAAGTGTTTTTTAAGCCTCCACGCTGGCAATAGCTATATGCGGTGGCATTACGTTTTCAGGATGTCATTCTATCCCATTGAATACAATATATCCTTGAGAGAATTTGTTCAAACATGCACAAATGCTTACTTGGTCCCAAGGATGACATTTATTAGAAGGTCAAGGTCACTGTGACTCATTTCAAACAATTCTCATGAGGATTATATCTCAACAACACCTTATAAGAATTTCTTAAAAGGATGATGAACTGATTAGTGTTTGGTGGTCAAAGGTCAAAGTTCAAGGTTATTGTGACCTCAGGTCCCTTTCATCCAGCCGTCTATGAAGGTATTTTTGTGTCTTTATTATGCAAGCAAAAAAAGAATACCTTCATAGTCGTCCCAATTTCTTTAAACGTGGTACAAATGTTTACCATGCAACGACAATGCCCTGGTTAGTTCACTGTAGAATTGCTCACTTGGACTCAAGGAAGATCTATTTTTGAAAAAGGCCAACGTCACTGTGATCTCGCATTTGCTTCCTTTTGTAAATGCAGTAGCTAAAATTTCTTCAAATTTGAGCCTCAAAACTTGAACTCAAGAATCAACTGATAACAATTTGGCTGTCAAAGGTCAAGGTCACTGTGCTCTCACATCCACATCCCATTGTGTGACTCTAATCTCACCAAACATGTGTGGCCATAACTCAATATATCATATGCTAATTATGACCACATTTCACACAAGAGATATTTGTGTAGAATGCTGAAGTGATGTCAAATCCAAAGGGTCAGCTTCACTGTAACCTCAGTGTTCTGTAAAAACACTTTTCTGGCTGTTATTTAATGCCAAGACTCGGGAAAAGAAGGTTAGATTGTGATCATGTTTCACATTTATGTGAGATGCTGTATTGGTGACACTAATCTTGGGTGTCCACCTAGAAACTGTGATGATTGTCAGGATTTAAGATGCGTGTTAAGCATCCACATTTTATATTTTAAGGCTTCTTTGCAGAAACATCCATATTTGAAGCATTGTCTACTGTATTTCAGCTTCATTAGCCAAGCATGTGAAAACATTAAGGATTCCTTCAATGTCTTTATGACATATATTACATTAGTTTGGGCAGATATGTATGTACACTACAACTTGAGTGGTTAGCAGAGGCATACAACCGAAAGGTCATAATTGTAGTTGGTCTTTTCATCTTTACTTCATACTTTTTGTTCCACTTTTATCCCATTATATCCATATACGTTCTACTACTATATATACTGTATTACTACTACTATATCTATCTGAAAGCTGAAGTGATTGTTCATGTTGCACTGGAAATCTTGTGTAACATTTCAAATTCTGGGTTCATTATTCCACTGTTTTATTGATAAAACTATACTAAAATATTTTTGGATAACCTTTTTTGTTGTTGTTTTTGTTAAATACCTTCCAGTAACTTTTGATCTGTATTTAGGTGGCTGGTGAGCCAAACAGTCACTCATTCATGTATTCAGTCAGACTTTCAGTCAAAAAGCTTTCTGCCTTCCAGTCAGTGAATGTATAGAACATCAAAAGGCTGGAGCCTCACACTGTGCCTTGTGTGAATGCTCTATGAGCAGAGTAATGTGATTAGAGTAGACTGTCTGATATTTCAGTCAGTTAGCACCCTGCAGCCAGATTGAAAACATGTTATGAATATGAAATGCTGTTTAAGAGAGCTGCTGGGTTGACTGGCTTTACATTAGATTGTAAAATATTTCGATTTGTGTCCTACTACCTCATTCAATCCAACAATTAGCCTTGAATTCACCACCTCCCCAAACATTTTTTGAAAATATGAATTTAGATGACACATTTCTAATTGAATAAACAACTTTTCATTTGCCATAGTTAAACACAAAAATAAGTAATATTTTTATTTTGAGGTGACCGAAAGGTATGGAATGTATTCAAGATGATTGCCTACCTTATGCTTGCTTTTTTCCCTTCTGAAGAATTTAATCAGCCAGCACATATAAAAAATGTCTTCGTAGGCCTGCAGTTTATGTCAGTATATGTGCCTTTTTTGACCAAATAACAGTATTCTCCACTCAGCAAGAGAGAAAGAGTGATCGCAAAACAGTTTTAGGTAAGTAGCGAGCGATTATAGAGATGACAAGAGGCACACAATTTGCTATTCATACATTGCTTTTTTTGGTGGGTGTCTTGTGTTCTCAGAGGTTTTAACCAGGCAGCAAAAGTCATGTTGTGGTGTCAAAGGTTCATCTTGGTGCCACTAATATGAATCCCAAATTATTCATCCCTAGATTTAAAGGTGGCTGTGGCAGCAGCTAACTGTGTCTACATTGCAGTTATTTGTATGTGTGTGTGTGACAAGTGTGAAAATGTACACTGCAGGGTAGATGTCAAGGTTACTAGAACGTGCAACTCCTGAGAAAAAAAAACATGAAGAGAGAAGCAAACAACAGAAATCTGATTTGGTATCTCCAGAAACTCATATCCCTGGCGTTGGGGGTGAATGAGATCTGTCCTGAGATGCTGAAGGCACTGGACATTGCTGGGCCGTCTTGGCTGACACGCCTCTTCAATGTAGCATGGGGTTGGGAACAGTACCATTGGACTGGCAGACCGGGGTGTGGTTCCCATTTTCAAAAAAGAGGACCGGAGAGTGTGCTCCAACTATCGGGGTATTACACTACTCAGCCTCCCAGGCAAAGCTTATGCCAGAGTACTGGCAAGGAGGCTCCAACCGTTTGTCGAACCTCGGATTCAAGAGGAGCAGTGTGGATTCCCTCCCGGTCGTGGAACAGTGGACCAGCTCTTTACCCTCGCAAGACTACTGGACGGGTCCTGGGAGTTTGCCGATCCAGTCTACATATGCTTTGTGGACTTGGAGAAGGCTTTCGACCAGGTCCCTCAGGGTTTTTTGTGAGGGGTGCTGTAGGAGTACGGGGTGCCGGAGCCATTGCAACGGACTATCCGGTCTCTGTACAACCGCAGTAGGGGCTGTGTTCCTATTCTCAGTCAGATACTTTTCCAGTGGGTGTTGGCCTCCGCCAGGGCTGTCCTTTATCACCGATCCTGTTTGTGAGGGGAGGAGAATGTCAGGTTTGGGGGTCTTGGGATTGTCTCTTAGCTGTTTGCAGATGATGTGGTCCTGTTGGCCTCTTTGGACCATGACCTCCAGTATTCACTGGGGCGGTTTGTAGTCGAGTGTGAAGCGGCAGGGATGAGAGTTAGCACCTCCAAATCTGAGGCCATGGTGCTCTGCCCGAAAACCAGTGGATTGCTCCCTCCAGGTGGGGATGGAGTGCTTGCCCCAAAGGAAGGAGTTGAAGTATCTCAGGGTCTTGTTCACGAGTGAGGGTAGGTTGGAGCGGGAGATCGACAGGCGGATCGGTGTGGCTACAGCAGTAAAACAGGCCCTGCACCGGACCGTGTTGGTGAACAGGGAGCTGAGCCGGAATTCAAAGCTTTCCATTTGCCGGTCCAGCTACGTTCCGACCCTCACCTATGGTCATGAGCTCTGGGTCGTGACCGAAAGAACGAGATCGCGGCTACAAGCGGCTGAAATGAGTTTCGTCCGTAGGGTAGCCGGGCTCAGCCTTAGAGATAGTGTAAGGAGCTCGGCCATCAGGAGGGAGCTCGGAGTAGAGCCACTACTCCTTCGCGTCGACAGGAGTCAGCTGAGGTGGTTCGGGGCATCTGATCAGGATGCCTCTTGGGCGCCTCCCACTGGAGGTTTTTCGGGCACACCCAACTGGCAGGAGACCCCGGGGAAGATCCAGAACACGCTGGAGGATTATCAATCCCAGCTGGCCTGGGAATGCCTCGGGATCCCCCAGGATGAGCTGGAAGATGTTGCAGGGGAGAGGGAAATCTGGGCCAACTTGCTTGGCCTGCTGCCACCGTGACCCGATCCCGGATAAGCGGAAGAAAATGGATGGATGGACATTCATCTTCCAGGGAATATAAATGTTGCTACGCAATAACACAATAACAGAGAGTTAGGATCTGTCATCAGTCAGCACACACAACCTGAAAAGAGATCTATTTCTGTATCACCAGATCATGCTGAATAACATTATAAAGGAAAACAGCAACCCATCTTGCTCTCTTATTCAGATCTACATGATATTTAACAGATAAATGATGTACGTGTTTCATACTTGTCTCGTGGAAGCCCACAGGCTAATAGAAAACAGAAATCTCGCAGCCACATGGCAGGACTCTTTTTATTTTTTATTGTGTCATGCTGATTAATTTACAGAGGACTTCAGTTACACCACTTCGCACCTGGTAACATAAACATTGTATTTTTGGATGGTTTTCACAGCCATTCTTCTTGAGTCCGCTGACTGAGATTTGTGTGTCATGTATATGTATCCTGCTTATGTATTCTTCATCCACATTCATTTGTGAAAGAGGAAATTGTTAATTTGAATAATTTGAATACAGTATTATTATCAGACTCTTATGAATAATCAATGTGGCACAGCTCTCGTGCACAAATCGACAGCAGCAATTACCGCTGTGAATGATAAATTGTTACTGGTGATAATAGGAAAATATTACTTCATGAATCGAAAGTAGTGCAGCACAAGCTTGTCCAAAGTTTTGTCTACAGAATTAACAAGACTGGACCACAAGATTGCTTTGTATCCCTGAACATTGATGTAAAAAGCTCATACAAGAGTGGCCTGCCCATATGGCTAAAGCCTTTAGTTTTCTCCATGCTTTTTCTCTGCTTCCTCCTCATTTGACCTATTGCTCCCTCTACCCTCCCTCCCTCTTCTCTGTCCTGCCCTGTGTCATATTATGAGGACTGACATGAGAGATCAGAACCCTGAATAGTTGTTTGGGCCAACCATGCCCTTTATGACCATCCTTATAAATGTTTCCTGGCTGTAGAAGGCACTTGATTCTTTAAAGACTGAAACAAGTATGAAATGTGGAAATGCTGTGTTGCAGTGATTTAATGGAAAGGCAATCAGGCAAGGGACTGGTAGAGAAAAGTGGCCGCAGGGGTGAGTGGTTTTGAGGGACAATGATGTAGAGGTAGAGACACAAAGATATTGCACAGTTTAGAGGGAATCATTTTGTCTGAGTGAGAGAGAGAGATGCAGGAGAGGTGGAGAGGTCATTTCTCCTCCTGAGAACATAAATTTCACAGTGTTTTCCTTGAATCTCCCCCTAGACTTTACCTTTCTTACCCCTTAAGCGATTAGCCCTCCGTTCAATATTATATATGTGGCACACATACTTACTCTATATGCACACTCGCACCACAACGAGAGGACTAGCTTCCTGTGACAACCATTAGAGGAAGGAGGAGAAGTACTACTGACTGCAGACACTGCAGATCTGCCATTTCTATTGGCATTTCATTAACAATGTTGACAATATGTATTGTAAAATAATGATAAGGAGTCTGAAACCACACAGGACAGGGTATCCTCCCATTCATTTTCTATGAAGAGTGGGAAATCACTTCTTTAAGTGCATAATGGAAATGCTGGTATACTGTAGGCTATGGGAGAGTTTTTGACTGTTTTTGATAGTTGACAGTGACAGAGAGAGAATTGACATGCAACAATGGTCAGAATCAAACTGAGGATGTTGCCATTAGTTTAAAAGACTCTTAATGAACTGAATTTTTTCAGAAAATTGCAGCAAGATATTTGTCAGTTAGCATTAGCTATTTACAAAACGGGTTAAAAAGATCTGTCTAATCCTATTTGCTAAATGTTTACAGTTACCATTGATGATATAGAAGTGATGGTTTGCATTTATTGAGACACTTGACATAAAATAGCTAAATGGTAGAATTGCTGTTAAATTTGTATTTGGAAAACCTCTTCTTGAAGGAGGGAAAATCTGTCTGCCACTGCTTCTTTTGTATGATGAAGCATTTTTTGGCAGCTTCATGTGTGACTCAATTGGTCAAGTATGCCCTTGAAAATATACTGCAAATGGACATTTCAACAAATTGATCACTCAGTGAGGGGTATTAACTATCCTCACAAAACTGAAGTCTGGGAAATAACAGTGATGTCGCCTCTCCTCCATGATGTATTCTTTTTTTTTTTTCCCACTGGAAGTAATACCATGCAATTATTCACAACAGAAGGTTCAGGGCTTAAACAGAAATACGAGTGATGATTGGCATATGCTGTGCCAATTAGAAATGATCCCATTAATGTATTTATGGTGAATCAAATACAACGTCTAAAACCACAGTTTTACAACCTTTCATTATGATGGAGGGGCTAGATAATCACTTAAGATCATTGACCTTGTCTTCTGAAGGAAATGACTGGACCAGAACAATGCAGCTAAAAGCACTCCTAATCATCATGGAGCCTCTATAATTTCAAGAGGTCGTAATGGCTATGGTGCCTTTCTTTTGTCAATGCTATGCCTTGTTATAGCATAGACAAAAGTAATTTGCATTTGTGACTTTTCTTTCCTTTTAGTTTTGGCATTATCTCTAGAAAGGGTGATGTGTTTATTCGGAAATTACAGAAGTTCAACAGTGGAACTACAAAATTATTTCTTGCTACTTGCTTTGACCTTTTTATTTCATGCTGCAATAAACTGTGCCAGAAATTCAACAGTCAAATGCATTTACCAAAGTAGTAAATGCACAAGTTCTCAGAGGTTTATTGTACACTTAAAAATATCCTCAACGTTTCTTGTATTGCTCAGCGAATGACACAGTTGAGAAAATGTATTTACCTTTTTCTGAGACCTTGAGATAATCCACCGCTGAGCAATTTCAAAGCCAGTGTGTTTTGCTGAAGGGGCTTGATGCAAAATTCAACAACAGAAAAGATTCCAAGTCCTAAAAAATTGACCGTAGGCCAAAAAAAAAAGAAAAAAAAAAGAAATTACTATGGGGTGTTTAAGGTTGCTCTTTCTTATGTGGGCCATGAAGAACTGCTAAGACAACCACAAAGATGCATTGTTGCATATGACATTTATTGTAAGTAAGGCATGGCAGTTATCGCACATGGAAGTGAGGTGTAGGGCCCTGAGTTTTACTCAGTTTATGCTTGAGATGATCAGGAAAGTCAAAGATTAAAAATGTTCTTAATCACTGCACTATCCCAAAATGAAAAAAGGCAGAAAAGATGTGTTTTTTTCAGTGCTAGCTAGCTGTCACATAGAGCATGGGACATCATAATATGTATTTTTTTATCCTATTAATCAGAGTCAGCTTTGCAAAGATGTCCAGGTATGTTCAGGTATGTTTATACATAATAGGAATTTGACTCCAGTTGTAGCTTATCTTGCTCAGCCTGCAAAAAAAAGAAAACAGACAGACAAAAATAGACATAAAAAACATAAATAAACATATATACAGCTAAGAAACAAATATATACATATATATATACACACCTAAATAATGGTGCAATTGCACGTAGTGCAAATGGTGGTGATGCGGTTGGTTGCAGTGCAAAACGTCCAGTGATGTTGAAGATGTTATGTGTTGAGCAGAGTGACGGCCAGCAGATAAAAACGGTTATTGTGTCTGGTGGTCTTGGCGCACAATGCTCTGTAGCGCCTCCCAGATAATGATTTTCTCTGCCGTCCTGACTGTCCGTTGTAGTCTGTTCCTGTCCTGTTTGGTGGCCGAGCCAAACCAGACGATGATGGTGGTGCAGAGAACAGACTGTAGAACTGGATCAGCAGCTCCTGGGGCAGGTTGAGCTTCCTGAGCTGCCGCAGGAAGTACATTCGTTGCTGGGCCTTCTTGATGATGGAGTTGATGTTGGACTCCAATTTAAAGTCCTGGGAGATTGTGGATCCCAGAAACCTGAAGGTTTCCATAGCAGACACGGTGTTGTTGAGGATGGTGATGGGGGGCAGTATTGGGGGGCTCCTCCTGAAGTTCACTGTCATCTCCACAGTCCAGAGCAGGTTCAGCTCCAGTAGGTTCTGACCGCACCAGAGGACCAGCTGTTCAACCTCCCGTCTGTATGCAGACTCATCACCGTCCCTGATGAGGCCGATGGCCGTTGTGTCGTCTGCAAATTTCAGGAGTTTGACAGATGAGTCTCCAGAGGTGCAGTCGTTGGTGTAGAGGGAGAAGAACAGTGGGGAGAGCACACACCCCTGGGGGGAGCCAATGCTGATTGCTCGGGTGCTGGATGTGAAGTTTTCGAGCCTCACCTGTCAGTCAAGAAGTTTGTGATCCACTGACAGGTGGAAGCTGGCACGGTGAGCTGGGAGACTTTAGTGTGGAGGGTGTCCGGGATGATGGTGTTGAACGCCGAGCTGAAGTCCACTAACAGGGTCCGTGCATATGTCCCTGGGGAGTTGAGGTGTTGCAGGATGTAGTGCAGTCCCATGTTGATCGCATCATCCACCGACCTGTTTGCCCAGTAGGCAAACTGCAGGGGGTCCAGCCTGTTGTGTCCTTCAGGTGGGCCAGCACCAGTTTTTCAAAGGACTTCATTACTACAGATGTCAGGGCGACGGGTAGTGGCAATAGGCTGTGAACATGACAATGAATGATAACAAATAGTGTAAAGATAAACCGGATGTTTTGCCAGTGTTTTGTTCTCATGTTCTGTCTTTTCAGAGAGGAGAGGCAAACAACAGATCCAGGGTGCAGGATTTATCCCATCAGCTCACTGTCCTGTTATAAGCTCAGTATTTCCACACCATTAAAAAAAAAAAAACTGGCAAAAGGAAGAACCACAAACCAGCCAATGCAGACACAGGTCCTTTCATATGACACAGCAATATTGTAGTTTGTACTATGTTGCAACCATAATATCCCTCATTCTAGCTGGTCGGGCACCAAAATGAGCTTAATGTTATAGTGCATCCCCACAAATACATATTTAATTTCATGAATATATTTAATAACATGTGATTGACTGTTTGCTTATCACCTCCCATTCTGATGCAGCTTGCTAATAATGTGCATACCCATTATTAATAATTATGGTGAACATAAATAAAGATAAACATATGTATGCATTTCATTAGATGCATATTTCTTAAGATCCCAGTAAATGTGTATTATTGTGCATTTATTGTACCAAGTGGTAATTATATATTTCATCATAGTTACTGTAAGAAATTAGCATTCATGCAGCCTCATAAAAATGCATGTGTGCAAAGAAAAGACTAAATCATCCACACAGCTGCAAATTAACTGTAAAAAGATACTACACTGCTTTGTTTGGTTGGTTTGTTAGTCTTACTACTGAATATACATTTTAGCGTATAGCAGCACTACAACACAACATCAGCCTCTAGGATAACTACTTTGAAAGTCAAACTTTTAGACCTTATTGAAGTTAAGTTCTTCATCAACTACCTTCAACTTCCAGAAAAACTCTGTCAAAGGCAGACAGTAGCAATCCCCCAAATGATCTGAATAGAAATAATCAGGTTGATAGTTCCTCCATCTAAAGTAATATAGATACATGAACAGCAGAACACGTGTTTAAATACTAAAATACACCTGAAGTATTTGTGAACAGCAGTTGGTTTTATCATAAAAAAGGAACAAATGTTTCCAAAAAGGATTGCACACAGAATAATTTAATCCACATGCCTCAGATGATTTTGGGATCATGTCCAAAAGGAGTCCTGCTTATGTCCATCTCATAAATAATAATGATTTTTCTCATCTAAAACAATTTCAATATGTTAAACCACACCAGGTTCAGGCTTTAAATCATGCCATACATGTTATGACTGACCTGCTGCTGTGTCCATACATTATGCATTTCCTACGACCTGCATTCAGACCGATTGATTACAGCTGACGGATCAATCACTTCTGGGTGGCCATTTTTTAAAGACATTGGCAAAGATCAATACAGACTTGATAGATGAGAGGGCCTGTGCTTAATATCAAACAGAACACAGACCATGATGTGCTCTCATGAGTCTTGGGAGTTGAAGGAATAATAATGTGCTCAGATTTGCTTATTGTTGGCGGCTGGAACGAGCCTTCCTATGTGGTCAACTGTTCACCATCATCGCACAGACATAACATTCAAACCATTCAACAGTGAAATGCCTGTATGCACATGTGTAGTTTGCTTATTTGTGTATATGCCATCACAATTATTCCATAATTGCCTGATAGAAAGTTTTTGAGCTGACCAAAGTTATTTTGCATTATTGTGAGAGTCTTTTCCAATCATTGGGATATAAATACCTTGATGGAACTAACAGAAATATAATATATACAAATATTTTCCATTGCTATTTCCGCAACGTTTTCCACCATTTGTGGTTTGAGTTGTGCTCTTATACGTCATAAAGTGGCAACCAACAGTGACATTAACTGATTGGTTTGTGAACTGCCTTCGAGTTCAGTATTTTGGTCGTTGCATTCTTGCTTTTTTGGAATTAGAAGCGACCACATTTGGATACATTGATAAAACAGACATGCCCCCAAACATACCTCTTTTGGTGGTTTAATATCTAATTAATGATGCAATATTTTCAGATGGACAGCCAGACAACTAAAAGGAAGGAGTGACTTTAACTAATGACACTTTTATGGAGCTAGAGCCTTTTTGGAGCCAAACCCTATAGCGGCCTCTGTGGCACTTCCATATTGGCCTAACTTTTAGGACCTGGAAGCTTTGTCCAATTTTATCTATAGTCTATGGACATCACCCTTCTTCTTCTCTTCTTCTTTTTGAGGCACTTAACTTCTAATATTCGACCAACCTCATTGTGATAAGCTTTTATTGACATTGATTTAATGGCTAAGTCAAACACAGAATTGCCGTGGGCACATTTTGGTTTTAAGCCAAGTGCAAATTGAGAGTCCAATACGTTAAAGGTGCTATTTATATGTTCCAGTGTTCAATGCCAATAAATAGGTTTACCTTTTCTTAAGGTGTATTTATGTTATAAAACTATTATCAGGCTTCAACAGTGGCAAAACAACTAGTAGGAAAAGCCAAATCTGAAATCGCAATTAATCTTCAACTAAAATGTCATGATTTGACAGCCCTACTCCAGTATCAAAAGGTGGATAAAACAAAAATACATTTCCATATTTTGTGGTATTGTCCTCCCTGTCATTGGGATGATGTGATCAATGTATTTGATACTTGCATTTTAGTGCGATGTGTGTCTGTATCTTTTGTTGTCACTGACCTTGACACATGTAGAAAGAACATGGTAATAATAATTATAGTCCTCTTATCCCACAGTGCAGATATAGCACAGCTTATCTTGCTAAATTCTGTTTTACAAAATGGTTTTTAATCCTATTATGTTTTCTCCCATCAGCCGGCCGTGTTGCCAGTCTACTACACTAACATATTGATAGAACTTACTGAGGAGTCTTGCCAAAATAAAAGAAAAAAGGCCTCTTCATTGATTTTTCTGTGGTGTTTAGGGCTATTCTACTAAATCCATACAAAGGAAAAGAGACTTAGAGAGATTTTTACTCTATTGTGGTTACTGACTATGAGTGACTGCAGTGAGAGAAATTGCAGTCAAAGAACAACAACTACCAAACAGAGCTATAGTGTGATATACTGACTCTTATTGTCATGTCACCCAGGAAATGATGAGGTTTAAGAGACATTAACTGCTGTGGAAATGACAGATAGAGTACTTTTTATGCTGCAGGTCGAGTGTTGTGTCCCCTCTTTGGAAGGAAAGTGAGAGCGTGATAGAGAGATTACAGAGAACGAACATATAGAACAGTTTAAAAATGGACAGGCAGATGAGGAAGTCTGAAAACACTTGAGAGAATAATGTCTTATCAGTTTCACAGTGAGAGAAAAATGGATTGAAAATGTGAAGAGAGGAGTAGAAACAAAAGGAAGGGGGCGATGAGAGAGATTGATGTACCCCAATCTATAGGCAGCTAGTGTACAAGTTCCCAGGAAGTTATTGATTTGAGGCCATCCTTGATCTTGACACCATACATAAACACCTCCACATTTATGCAAGCAGAGTCAGCTAAGAATAAAAAAGGTGAGGAGAAATGCCCTTGGAGGCTTTATCAACACTTGAATTAAGCATCTCTTGTTTCTTATGTGACACTGTCAAGGTAGTAACTGTCATGAGAGGTGAGCCAGTATTGTCAAACTAAATGTCATTTAATTATGCAATGATTTGTTGCAGACTGAAATAAGCTGAGTTCCCTCTAACAGATTATCTTACTGGAAATACAACAAACTGGGTGTAAGCTTATTACCGTAGTCAATAACAAGCCACTATAGTTTTGGACTAAACACTGATTTGTGAAGAATTACTTAATTAAATTATCTACTGGAATAATTATACCTGCTTTATACTGTCTTGTTTTTACTGTATTATCGACAGGATTAGACTTCCTGTCGAAAATACTCTTAATGTAATCTCAATAATTACAGTACAGGCTTCCCTAAATCCTTGAGTGCATCTACTGTGAACACTACTTCTGTGAGAACTGGCAGTCGATGGTTATGTGATTCCATTTAGGGAGGTGCTATTGATAGTGTGAGGGATGGTACTTGAAGGACAGAATAGCTCCGGGAGACACTTAAAACAATTACTTTCTCTTGGTTTTATGGTTTTGTGAATGTGACTCAGTGTCTGTGCATGCTTTAAATAATACAAGAAAATAAAAACAAAATTGAGTAAAGTCCAACCAGTAAACAGTAAGTGAGGTGCTCTTAGTTGGTTGCTTATAAATCTTGTCTCAAAGTGCACATCAGGACTGGATGGACCATGTGCTTCTGAAGAAGAACTCTGCAGAGTCATTAGATCGAAAAAGAGCGATTTCATGTGGTTTCATCATCTCAAGGCATTCCCTGTGTGTGTGTGTGTGTGTGTCTGTGTGTGTGTGTGTGTGTGTGTGTGTGTGTGTGTGTGTGTGTGTGTGTGTGTGTGTGTGTGTCTCTGTTGGCACACATCCAGCAGTTTTTAAGTGGACTCTTGCCACTATTACAGTTTGGAGATGAGATAGAGCACCACTGCATCGCAACACTTGTGTGTGTGTGTGTGTGTGTGTGAGAGAGGACATACACTCTTGTGTATGAACAGATCCTTGTATGTTCACACAAAAAGATAACAAAGAGAATTTGTAACAGAGCCTCTAACCTTGACCAGGGGCTGGCTGTCCTTGTTGGACCACTTTCCTCCTTGAGAACTGGGGCATTAGTTACACACTGAACCCATTGATGCAGTCGTGTATATGGAGATTTATTGAAGTGGCACTTCAAGTCACGTCGGTATTTTATAACTTTGGTTTAAAGTCTACACACAACCACAGATTACAGGGTGTGCTGGCAACATCCTGATGACTCACAAACACCCGCACATGTCCTCACTGTATACTTAACTGAAATCCAGCATACATCAGTACACGCACACACTTTTAGTAGTTCAAAACAGTGAAGGGTCCCACAGTGAAAGATGCAGACTCAGCTTTGTTCGCTAATGCTATTTGTTAAACTCCGGACTGTGTCCCCAACTCTAGATTTCCCCAGAGGGATGACTGAAAACGAATGACCACCCAACTGCAACACAGTGAAGTTTATATGGGATTTCTTTTCTTTTTTTTTTCATTTTTGTCTCTTTTTTTTTTTTTTTTTAACGCACTTGAAAAGTCCCTCTCTTAAATGATTTTCTCTTTTCATCCCTTCAAAGCTCATCTGTGTTAAAAAAAAAAATGACATTCTCTACTAAGTCTTCTTTCTGTGTTTTTGAAATATGATGAAAAACAATTATTCTACCCCTCAAAGGGTTTGACTTAATCAAACGCTATTTTGCCTCTCACAGGTCAACTACTGGCATGTTTTGATGATTGCAGTAATAGAATTCAAATGCAAATGTATTTTTTTTTTCTTCCTGGGTGGTACAGATAGACACAGAATCACTATCCTCTCTCACTTTTTCTCAGGCCTTGTAATTTTTCTGCTGCAGGTGGCAGTTTCATTTAGTCTCTTGTACATGTTTGGTAGGGGATGTACAGTGCTGTGCAGCAAGCCGGCACCACTATCTAGATATACAGCTCTACCAAAAGAAATGGGTGCTGAAACAGTGTCCCTTGTCTGCACACCTAATGACCACTTGATAGTGTTACATAGAAAAACGGAAAGACACTCTCAGTTTCATCAAACAAACCACTAAACTCAGGGTTTGTGAGCGCTCTCTTGTTGTGTGCATCCAGGCAAAATCTAATCTGTTTCATTGAGTGGGACGAGGAGTAGTGGGAGAAGAGGCACACTGATGGAAAGACCTTCACTGTAAGACAGTCACACTTCCACTTAAAGACGGAAAGAGAAACCTAAGGGGTATGAGTGTGAATTTCAGCTGTTCACGTCCGAAGCACAGGGAATTTAGAGGTTTTAGACGTCAGGAAGAATGAATTGAACCCCTTCTTTCCTCACAGGGTGTAATAATTAAACACATTTGTCATTACGGGAGAATCTCGTCTCTATCTTTCAACAAGGTCAGGCAGTGAAACAATTAAAGAAATGAGAAAGATTAGTGAAAGACTGAGGAAAAGAGAGAAAGAAAAACTGCCCCTCTATTTGATGAAAATGGTTTACAGTGACAGCCTGGAACATATGCTCTTTGTTGAATAGGTAATCTATAGAGCCTCTGGGTTTGATAACTTTTGCACATGTAACAGAGCATTTCATTTACAGAGATAGAAGGGTAAAAGTTAACAACTAAGAACAGTGTGCAGAAGCTGTCCATTTGAGTCGCTACAGCCTTACAGAGCTGGGTTTATTATGCACAGTTTAAGTTTCTGCAGGATTCCCGTTATGCTTTTCAAATCATCTCTGTTATCTGCCTGCATATTTGTCTTTTAAGTGGAGATAAGCAAAAAAGAAAAAAATTAATAATCTGTGTACCGCTGTCAATCCACCAGTCATGACCACAACAGGAAATTAACAATTATCCATCTCTTCTGACTGTTTGCTAGTTTGTGTCCGTATCCTCCTGTCTGTCTGTGCATGTCTGACTCCCTGTCCGTCTGCAGCACTTCCTCTCCATCATTGAACTATAGAGTGGAACAGGAAATTAACAATTATTCTGCTGAATTCCCTCAGTTAGCCCGGCTGTCTCAAGGCTGCAGAAATAAATAAATGGCTATCTCTTTAATGCGCTAATGTCTGCGTGGTGTGTGGGTGTGTAAACATGTGTGTGTGTGTTTTTCAGTGTGTGAATGTGTGCTGGTGAGTTTGTCAGGATGCAGTCAGCAGCGGTTTGTGTGTACAGGTTTGCTCTTGACAGTGTCGTTTTAAGAGATGAGATTCATTCCGTTGTTGACATTATGCACACCTGTTGGTCCAAGCTGTGTTTGTTGTGTTTGTTTTTAATTGCAGCTACTTACTACCAATTATTATTGTTATTACAGAGAGGCACACTGCCTATTACATGTGCATTCACAAAAAAAAAAAAGTAGGCATGTTGACTTACAAACATAAAAAACAGCTGGTTCAACTCTATTATTGCCTATAAAAAAATTTTCATAGGCAAATAAGAAATAATTTGCAGGATGCAAATGAAGCCTGCTCATCCTTTCTTTGTCTTTCTCCTTTCTTTCATGTTGTCCTCCTACATTGGCGTCACTCCTCTCCAACAAAGGTAAGATAAACTCAAGTATACATGAGTATGCATTAAAGTGTGTTGAGTGTGTGTCAGTCTATACTGTAATGCTTATCAGTTACTCCCTACAGAGCGAGAGAAGTAAACAAACCATTGATGCCAGAATATCCTTGAAGTTGAAGTTGTACCTGTAGCTTTTAGGCCTAAAAGCACTGGTTCCTAAGTCTTTTTTTTGTATTGCTAGCATCAACATTACAGTACGTCATTAACTTTAAGGCCAACATGATGAACCACTTCTCCAACCTCACAAAACATAATGCCTTACAATTTTTTTTGAAGTGTGCTTTCTGCATGTGACACAAACATTTTCGTTTTGCCTTTGCCAATTACTGTGTCCTCTGAAAATAGATGAGCAGTATAGGATTAACTAGGCAGTGGTGGACATAACCCATTACAGATTTACATCTATACTGTGTTACTATATGTTGCCTTAGCAATTCGATGTCAGCGCCACATGATTCAATTTGCAAATCATAGAAGGTTTAAGATAAGATTATCTCATAAATTCTGTAAAGTTAAATTACGTCTGTGCTTTACAGTGCCACGGTGTGCTATAGCACAGATACACATTTAGGATTGCGGATGGCGAACATCCTGCAATTAACATTTGGAGAAAAAAAAATAATTTAGTACAACATCGCTGTTATAAATGCATCCTTAGTTAAGTGTTTGATATTCCGTTTTGTTGCGAGTTTTATGTCATCATTGGCGTTCTTGGGTCTACGATCAGTCATGTAGTGTTGGGATTTCCCTGAATTGTTTCAATGTTTTCATGTCATTTTAGCATCTACAAAGGTAAAGAAAAGAACAATAATTTAATTCTGCCATGATCTACTGCTTTGAGAAATTAATCCAGAATTAAATGACACCTCTGACCTAAATATAGTCTTAATAGCTGCATCCTTTAATTGCATTGTGTTTTGCATTTTCTCATGTTGTTGTATCACAATACGTTTTACTTCTTACTCACTGTAGCCAAAGAATAGCTGGGCTTTATCAGCCTGTTAAGTCCAAATGAATTGTTTACATTCAGATGCTGTTCTTAGATCTCCAGTAATAAAAGGATCATTCTTCTTCATGAGAATCATTTACAGCAGTTTAAGAGCGTAAGGTCATAACCCATAGTTGGGGTATTTCCCTCTGAAAAAAATGATGCGATGAATTGCTCGAGTAGGGAGATTATAGATAAGATGAATTTCATTGATGCCTGAGGAGAAATGAGTTCGGAGCTGCATCAAATAATAGGGCACAGTAGATAAAATGCAATAACAAAAACATAAGCTTTAGGTTGCCATTTATATTGTGCTCATGTGAATCTGTCATTGGAAAGAGGGAGTTTTTATTACATTAGCTCTTGGCAAGTTTACACACTGGAAAATATGATGAGACAATATAATCATCTGCTTGTTTGGCTAAACATGGAATAGCACAAGGAAGTTTCGACCATGAGTCACACCACGCGACAGAAACAAGCTTATACAAAACATGACAGAGCCAAAATCAAACATAACTCAGTTAAAATGGAAGCATAACATGGCAAAATGTTGCATGCCACTTCTGCTCTTTGTGATTGGAGAGTTTTGTGACACTGTCATCCCATGAAAGAGCAGTTGTCCTGGAGGAGACTGTTTTACTGTGACATTTTTTTTTTCTCCCTTTATATAATATTTTCAGGTTGGTTTTCAGCCTCCCAAGCAAGGCGTTAATAAATTACATATTTTCTTGGATATTTCTTTGTACGCTGTGTCAAGCCAGATTCACTCTCGCGACACTCTTGATTCATTAAAGCCCTGCAATTAATTTTACCTTAAAAAAAAAAAAACTTGACAAAGTTAAAGGGTGGAAACATAATCTTCTGCATTAGATATACTCAGAAAAATTCACATTTAGCTGTATTTCTCAGTCTTGGGGCTAAGACGCCTGTGAAACCTTTCTGTCTTCATAAAATACATCAATGCTTTTGGGCTAATAAATGGACGACTAACAAGCCAAACCCTAAAACTCTGTCCTTTATTGAGCTACGAGGCATGTTGTTTTGCATGTGTGTTTATCTGGGAAGAGACCTTTGCTGGAGCTAAATGGAAGTATAGTATTTATCCCCAGAGCTAGAGTCAGAAATAGCTGTGGAATGGTTCAGAAAATAGCTGGAGGAACTGTTAAATCTACACTTTGACATCTCTCTCCCCACTGCCCATTTGGATGCACGGAAGCCAACAGGAAGTATGCAGCATACACGCAGTTTACATAATCACACACACACACACACACACACACACACACACACACACACACACACACACACACACACACACACACACACACCTCTCATTATGACTAATCACAATCTGAAACTCATCTTCGAACATATAGCAATTGTAAGGTAGAGAAGACGGCTATTGTCAGTTTTCTGTTTCTTTGTCAGTGTCTCTCTTCACCTTTTACTCTTTTGGATACGTCTCAGCTTTTACTCGCCTCAGTCAGCTATTCCTTTAGCCAGTTAGGCAGTTAGGCAGTCTGCGAGACCATAAGGCCCGCTGTCAGTGACACTTGCCTCGACTTTTGCCGATATTTGTATCACCATTAAGCAAATTAACTGCCTGCCAGTCAGTCAACCCGGCAAATGTATGAATTATGGTAATTCAGAAAATGAAGCCCATTAATAGTTTCCAGAAAGTGTCCATTGCTGAAGGGGAGATATTTGTCAGTTGCTTTTAAGGTGTTGTCATATTATGGTAGTTAACGCGATGGAAGTGATTACAAAAACAAACTGTGGATGGAGGGAGAAGAGGAGAAATGGTGACAAGTGAGATCAGGAGGATGAATGAGAGAAATGAGGTAGATATAGGGAGCTGGGGAGGAGGGGAGATGTTTGGAGGTCAGTGAGTGTATTGTCTGAGTATTATTGTATCAATTGGAAAACACACACATATACACACTCGCGCAGAGCAGCAGAATGCCAGTGCCGCTAACAATAATCTTTTCATCCATCAACTGTATTATAACAGATCCATCATCGTCCCCACGTGTCTGCCCACACTGATGTCTTCCCCACACACATGCATACGTATGTGAAGCATGGATGAAGATCAGACACCGCACACAACTGATGCATTCTTACCTATAACCAGATATCCATCAGTAGTTCTTTTTAATCTAACATCGACAGGCATATTGCTTCAGAGAAATAAGATATGAGAAATGCCAGGCAGGAAAACTAAATCATCTTTTTTAGATAGGAGATTATCATTTCTTGGCAACCAACTATATTGTATATCTCACAAACCAAGAGGAAATTATTATTCTGCTTTTTTTTCCTTCAAAGAAAGATTTCCGCCCAGATATTAGCATAGTAAGAGAAAATCTGTCACAGATTATGTATGTATTCAGAGAGATTTCTGCCTGTAGTTCAACTTTTGACGTATTAGACATGGATTTAGATAATAGTGTGTAGCGACTCAATTAATCAAACATCCCATTTAAAGACAAAAAGTGAGTGGATGCTTTTTGATTTTTTTTTTTTAACATGTGGATGCATCTCCCGGATGCAAGTACATCTGACAGCATAGGCAGTGCAATCCAAATCTAACCTCCCGAGGTTGTATTTAATTAATTTCATTTTAATTCAGAAACAGCTTGTGTGTGTGCGTGTGTTTCTTTCTGGTCGTTTGCATGGCTGTGTACATAAATAAACTGTTATATTGTAATTCAAACAGCTTTCTTTGAGATTGTTTTTGATAAAACACTCCTGTGTTTTGGCACACACTGTATACTCAGTGTGAGGCACTCTGTTGGACTGTGTTCATTTAGTTACAGCAGATTTGAAAATATAAAATCAACAAGATTCTTTTACTTTTCAGAAACAACAATTGTCACCTTGACTATTAACTGGATAAGATTTTGTTGAAACAATCCCGCCATGATTTCCATTAGGTAGCAGCTCTGATGCCTTTGATTGTATCATGCAGTTCATGATTTGGCAAACTGTTGCTTTGTAACTTTAAAAACTTCTCATCCATGTGGACTCAAAAGTCAAGGCATGAAGTTCATACTTGTCTTTGGAAACTGCCAAACAAATAAAAACCTTTTCACCACCAGTTCCGTTTAAAAAAAAGTCCATTTAAATCTATTATTGTTTATATTTTCTTCTTGTTAACTATTTCGAGAATTATCTAAAATATCAAGCATATTGCAAATGTATTTCACCATGCTTATACACTTTTACTTTGTGCTCAACTTTAAATGCTGACTTTGTGTCAGATATTTACACTCATCAAATCTTACTCAAAGTCACTTTTGCTTTCTGTCTTGCATTAGTGTTACTTACTGTCTAAAATAATAAATGAAGGCACAGTTGCATTGCCAAGTGACTCATTATGAAGTCTGATGGCAGCCATAATTAAGCAGCTGCCAAAACGCTCAATGCTTATGTGGGAAAAGGGTTTGAGAGATGCGTGTGTGAGTGCATGTTTGTGTCTTGTGTTGATTTTGACAGGAAGAGACATACTCAGACAGAGCTGCCCTGCTGTATTCCCCCCAGGTGGACACGCACTATATTTTGGACTCATTAAAGTGATATTTCAGTTTGGTGCAACATTTACAGTTTTCACTAGTTATCTCCTCATTCAAGTTCCTGAGATGTGAACCGCCATCATCGTCTGCCCCAGTCATTAACAATGACTCCCATACTTCGGTTTCCCTTCTGGTAGTCAGAAATGCACTCATACAACATTGGCTTCTTAGAGGATGTCATCGTATATATTTCTACATGGTTAACTTTGCCACGGGCTAAATTACCCCGTGGCAAATTTCGTTTAATTCATCGTTAAACTTTGACTTTAGAAAATAAAATGTCAGAAAATGTTTTTCAATCCCACTTCAGGCAGACATATTGGGCTGCTCTTGGCTCGATATGTATCATTAATGAATATCAGTGTGGTTAGTAGTGTGTTTCAATATAATGTATTTCATGAAATACTTAACTCAAAATTCAAACGTATGTCATTCAGATTTAAAAATTCTGATTCTACTCAAAAACTTAGAAATCAATAAAACCAAAGTTTAGTAACGGGAGCCTTTATGTTCAATCCCAATGAGCAAACATTTTGGCAGCAAACAGTAACCCCGTTCTTGCTTAAGTGTGTTGACAGTATGGACATTCAATGACAATGATTGTTAAAAAGAACCTGACTGCACATGTTATTGTTTATGTTCTTGAAAGTTGTATTCAACAGTGAGTACAACAGTTGCATGGTGATAAAATGAAACTGTTTCCATACCGCTTGGTTATGTTTTTTTCATATCAAACAGGATTTTAATGAAGGAAATAGTAGACCTCATGGTTTGAGGGAGCAGTATATCCCACAATGAAGATGCATGTTGTGTTTGATCATTACTGGCAATGGATTCATCTTAGCAGAATGTGAGGGTATCTTTGTGACCAACAAACTAATGAATATTTGATTATTATTATTGTTATTTTCTTAAAATTAAGCCTCTTGTTTGCTAATAGTGAGAGAAGAGCGCAGACTGTAAAACTGCCTGCAGACTTGCAGAGTAAAATCTCTGCATGCCCTCAGGCATCTAACTCTTCATATCCATCTCTCAGCGGGCTCTAGTAACAGCAAAATGCCAGTGATAAACACACACGCAAACACACTTTCGTGTTTACATCACTTAAGTGGACATTACAATGACTTACATTCATTTCCTGGAGACTTACTCTTACTCTCATCATAACCACTACGTCTTCACCCCAAAATGAATGAATCACTTTGTGGGGACTTGTTGTTTGTCTTCAAAATGGAGTCGGATGTGACTTTGTCAACAGATTTATGTCCGCACAACATGAGTAATACGAGTACACACACACGCACACGCACGCACACACGCACACGCATTAATCCAATAAGTTCTTATCCGGATCTGAGTGGCTACACGGTAAAACCTCTGTTGTGCTGAAACACCAGGTTTCATATCACATGTGTCATAGCCAGATCTGTCATCATCTCTGGTGCCTGTGTGTGTGTGTGTGTGTGTGTGTGTGTGTGTGTGTGTGTGTGTGTGTGTGTGTGTGTGTGTGTGTGTGTGTGTGTGAGAGAGAGAGAGAGAGAGAGAGAGAGAGAGAGACTATGACTACAGCCATGAGCAGCCATCCAGAATGCTTATCTAGTAAATCTAACCGCTTGACCACTTTTTGCTACGCCAGCAACCCACAGACACACTTTCTGTCACACACACACATGCACGCACACACATGCATGCACACACATACGATGCTTGCAAACACATACCCCTCTCACCCCCCCGCCCCCCCCCCACACACACACAGAACCCCAGCCCTATGCTGTTATGCCCAACGTGCCAGTGTGTATCGACTGCCATCAGCTGAGCTCAGATCTGACCAATCTCACTTCTTCCCAGTCGCAGTACTGTGTGTGTGTGTGTGTGTGTGTGTGTGTGTGTGTGTGTGTGGACAGAAGGAGATAGGAAGAGAGGAAGAGAGGAAGACTTGTAGATAGATTTATATTTGTGCTATCATCGATTCGACCTGTTCATATTCGTTCTGGATACAGTCTTCTACTTGATATCTACAGTGAGAGCAGCTGTATGAAAATGCTTGAGCATATTTGATTTTGCTTGTAAAGACACAATCAAACATCCATGAAGATACATAGTCCTAATGTTATAACATTTTAGAAAGATGAATTTACTGTTTTCCATCACATGAATTTGCTTTCAGATAATACATTCTGAGTTTCTCTGGAGAGCCACTCCAGTATTTCATTGCTTTTTGTTAAGACAATCACACTTACACTGTAACGAACCACAAAGAGTAGGATGGGAATAAGTGAAGCTGAACAAGGAACAAGAAAATTATTTAAAAGCATCATCCAAAGAACAATGATTATGAAAACATAAATAATATGAATATATTTTTCTTCCCTTTTTTGTTATCAGCTGTCTGATGTTATTTCTGCTGGCTTGTGCATGTTGGAAAGGAACGGATTTAATTCTTGCTAATCCACCATTTAACCCTGATGCAGACAGACACATGCACACAGACTATTAATTGGCGTGGTGATTATTAATACATGCAAATATGAAAAGACATCACTCAAAAAAGCATCATGTTTGTGTATTTGAGGTGTAAATGTTTTTCAAAATGTATTTTGTTAATGTTGCCTTTGTGCGTGTTGTAGCTTTTACGTTAATATTTAAGTATATACAGTTTTTTAATTTGTTGCAACTGTACAAACACATTCTGTCACAATATTTTGTCCAAATCGTATTTGTGTATAAGATTTCAAAAAATAAAAATAGTTTTTTGCGTATGCCTATTAAGACAATAGGAACATATTTGGTAACACTTTACTTGAACGAGTGTACATCAGACAGACATGACACCTTCTTGAACATGAGGAAGCCTTTATGGATGTTTATAACTGCTGCCATTAGGTGTCACTTGGTCAGTTACGTGGCATTTAATGTTACACTGACATTGTTAGGGTTGTCTTTTTTATGACAACTTGACAATAACTAAGACAACATAACCTGCCAATGTCTTTGTTATTACAAATGAATGAACCACACCCAATAACTAACTATTTGTAAGTGTCATGAATAATTTTCTTTAACTCAACTAGAGTGGTGCAAGTTAGGGGTTAGGGTTACATGTTAATGACAACAGTCATAAACATTCATATTGACTAGGTCATGGTTTTGGCAGTGTCATGTCAGTCTTAGGCACATTCTTTCAAGTAAAGTGTTACCAAATATAAATAATATACATCTGTGTATTAAACAGTTAATTTCACAGACAGTGTATTTTTACATTTCAGAAATGCTGCTAGTTTTCAGTCCATAGATACATGGGTTTGAACGGCAATGGTCATTTGTGACTTGGCTTTGGAGTGTTATTAAGTTTAGACCAGGGGACTGTAGCTTGGGAACTACCAGTAGAACATTTTATTTGACACTTTTAAAACCAGGTTGGCCACATAAGAGTTCAGTGCACAGCAGTAGGCATTTAGGGAACATCTATGTAAATGTAGATACAGATTAGGTCTTGAATTACAAGCCATGTCAAATGATATAAGATACACATTTTACATATATAAGTCCAATTTAAATCCACGACAATATGTATTGATATTGTTGCAGTTTATTTGGCCTTATGTTACCGATTAGTTCTTAAAATTTGGTTAATCTTAACACCATTACAAAAGAAAAGTGAACATTAGCATACGGTGTGATGTACTTCCTGTTTCTTTCTCTGTCCTTCCCTCCCTCCCAGTGCACTCTACTTGACATACACTGTGAGGCAGAGCCGTAGAGAGTGTGAAAGCCAGCCTAAAAGAGTGAAACAGACAGTTCAGGCATTTTCCAAACCATTTTTGGATCACTACAGCAATGTATATATCTCAAGGGGTTTTCATGAGCAACGTAATTGAGAATATCAAGAAAAATTGACCCAACATATTTACACTATTCCTCCTGGGAAGAAGAGCAGTATGAGGCACTTGGGTACTTGGGTATTAGGATATACGTTGGACATATTTCTCTGCTCCTATTAAAGACAGTAACTTAATGGAGGCAGAGAAATATGTCCAGAGTATTTCCTGGTGTCAGAGATACACTGCTTGGCACACAACAAACTTTAAGATGGAAAAAGTAGCACCAACACTAAGGGAATTGTGTGTGTTTGTTCGTGTGTGTGTGCATGAATGTGTGTGAGAGTAAGAGAAGGGGGAGTGAGAGAGCGAGAGAAAATGCCCTCGGGCTACTAACCGCACAGTTACCTTTGCGCTGCACTGATACATCTGTGTATTCCCCAATGAATGGCATTACACACTCTCTATCTCTTTCTCATGACTCCTCTCACTGTCACTTCCCATACACAGCTTTCCTGCTTTAATAGCTGTGGCTATCTTCAAAAGAGGCTTGCAAGAGGAAAGGATGGATCAAATGTGTCTGCTGTCAAGTGAAGTGAGGCTACACTATGTGTGTCAGACTTAGGGGAGAGTGTCATATTTTCAACAGGTGAGCTCTGAAAGGCTCTAGAGAATCATATATTAAAAGGAGCAGTGTGTAGGATTTACTGGCATCTAGCGGTGAGCATGCAGATGGCAAACGCATGAACACCCTTCGCCTCACCCTCCACTTCCAAGCTTGTAAGGGAACCTACACTGGCCATGAAAGGGTCAATAGAGGCAGTGCTTGGTTTGTCTGTTCTGGGCTTCTGTAGTAACAGCGGTGTAACATAGTGGGCTCTTTGAAAGACCTAAACTGCCCTGAATATTATATTATATTACTGTCAATAGTTAACCCTCAATCCTACACACTGGTCCTGCTTAAGGTCCTGCTTGTGAATGAGTGAGCATTATCATATGGACCCATAAGTTTGCCATGTGATTCCACCCCCATCCCCTGCACCCCCACACAAGACGTTAACTTGGTTTGCTGTATTTTATCATGCTGTATTAATTTAATTACATCTGCCAGAAATATATTGATGACATTACTGTGGTGATCAGCAATAATTTGGAGTCAGTGTAGCACAACATTCTATAAAATCATACATAATAGCATAAAACCCTGGAGTGTGTTTGGAGGCTGTTTTCAGGAGACTTTCTGAATTGCTAGGTGACATTTTTTTAATTTAGCATGCGGCACGCACCATCCATCAGGCACCACTTTATTTCAAGTACACGTCAACATTTGAAATTGGATTCCCATTACTTCCCCCATTTTTTCTGACCAAAAATGGTAGGCAGTGGCACAAGGTCTGAAGTACTTCAAAAAGTTTGTATTTTATTAAAAGATTTGCTTTTGCAGTTTTGCTAAAAATTGAGTTTTTGCCATTACACAAACCTTGAGTTGTGCTTTTTTTGGCTTTTCAATTTCTTTAAAATGGTGTAGGTACACTTTGTTTCGGTTTAAATTGAACTACTTCCGTTTTCATCATGCTTGGTACACTATGGAATTTGAATGACACCATTTTACTGCGTAAGGAAATTAATTAAAGCCAATCTCTCCCCTTCATTTATTGACTAGTCTGTTCAGACATTTTTTTTAACTGGACAAGTAGTTTAAAATGGCAAAAATTTGTTTGAGGTGCTTACCAACAGATTTAAAAAAAAAAAAAGAAACCAAATCTTTGACATTTCCAAGGGAGGCAACAGGCCAAATGCCTGTACAATTGGGTATACATTTGTTTAATCTAGATTCGGCTTCAAGGAGTAGAATTTTTTTTTTGGACTTAATGAAAGTTGACATCAGTGAGCAAAACACAGACACAGTGCGCAGACTTATAAAGACAAACACACAAACACCACTAGCAGCATGTCAAGTTCCTCTCGAGCAAAGCTACTGTCACTGCTTGTACCCCAGAGCCAGCTGCTTTAAGAGCATCAGCAGTTTGTGAGGAGTGCTTGGATGTGTGTGTTCATGCAAGCACATGAGCTTTTTCCATGTGTGTCTGTGGTGTGCTAGACAGTCACCCAAATGAATCAGCAAGGCAAAACCACTCCCCTGGTCTTTACAGCGAGACTTCTCTTAAAAAAACATTGACGCCTTGTTGAAACCTGAACATCCATAATTTAACACACATGCACATACACGGACACTTTTGTTTTAATATTCAACTCAAGCAGAAATTTTATGTTTAAACAGGGCATTGTAAGATAAGAAACAAATAAAGGGCATGTGGGTGGGAAGAGTGGGTGGTGAGTAACAGGAAAATAAATTAGGTTCCAGAAAAGGTTTGGAACAATGTGTGCATAAAGGGTACCAAATGCAATGTGTTTTTAGCTCATTTTAGCTCACAGAACATCATTATTGAATGTCTCAAAACAGACAGTATTTTGTAATAGCAAGTTGTGATCATGCCTAAAAAGGTTAGCGATCATAAAGGATGTGACATTTATCTAGACTTTATTGAAGAAAAACACCTCTCCCACTCCAACCTCCACTGTCATGCACATAGAAAATAGAAATACATTGTTAATCCAGAATAATGGCATATAACAGCAATTAGTATTAGATAATTACATCGTGTAAAATTCAAGGCATCCATTTGTTCTATAGATGTTTGTAATGATGTATGTCCCTTTGAGTCTTGTCACCTTGGTTACATTTACAGGGCTTTATGGAATTAGAGAGACTTGGAAAAACCTCATATTAAATCTTTTATGGCTCAAGTCAAACTTTATGATGCTAAAATGGTGATACAACTGATGAGTTTTGTTTTTTCTTAGTCTATCAGCACAACAATTTCATTTTTCTTTTGCTCTGGTGTATATTTTAGCATTAATTTAACACCAGAAAAAAAGGCTATTGAAAGCAAGAACAAGGGGACGAGTTTATTGCTGCACAGCATCAGGCTGTTAGCAGCAGCAAGACAGCTATATCCTGTCTCAATGGAATAGTTTCACTCCGTGATTATGTTTTAGCATCTTTAATCTGACATTAATGATGTTTCACATAAGTGTCTGTGCTAAATTGTTCAAAGTAGCCATATTTGACTATACATTATGTGCATAATGATTAGAACTCCCATCTCTTTTTCTCTGTGCATTAATCCATGCAAGCCATTTTTGATCATTCTCTGGAAATGGAAACATTTTTATTTTTGTGCTGTCTTTCTATCATTACTATTATTTTTCTCAAATATTTTTAGTCATCTCTTAACAACATAAGCATTAAGATGACATGCTTTAAAAAAAAAATATGTAATATAATTTATACACAATGCATTCTTATGAGACCAACTATTTCATCACTGTGCTGCCAATCAAGGCCATACAATTTGTTCCACAAAGAAAAAATATTTTATAAAATGAATGGGAGTGGATCAGAGGGGGTCCACTGGTAATGGGGATGAATTGAGTTTCATATTAGTAGTTTTTTTGTTGTTTGTTCTGATTAGCATGATGTTTTGCTTTTGAAAGGCACACTTTGGGAATCATCTTCAGCGAGGTTAACGAGACATTTTCTACTTTCACTTAAACTTAATATTGATCTCTATGTGATCCCCAAGTGGAGCAGTGGAAGGAAGTGTGAAATTAAATATTGAATTTTAGCTAAGACTTTTCAGCCTGATTGTAACACGAGAAACCGTAAATGTCATTTTTATTTTACTTGCTTGTTGGTTAGCGTTGCCTTATGGGTTCCTGTTAAGGAGAAATGACATTTGAAGTTTTTACATTTAACACTTTTTTTTAAAGCTTTGCATCAATGCAAATGTTTACCTCAGGTTTCCTCTGTGGATAGAGAATATATCACAGTATTTGGTGAGTTGAGGTATTTGCCTTTTGTACTGGTGGGGGAGGTGAGGAGTTCAAGCTCAACACAGTACACAACCTTCCTTGGTTAAATAGACACTGCCCAAGTAAACTTTGGTCCAAGGCCATTGATATTAGCTATTTCAGTCTTATAAGGTAATGCATGCCATATTACACATCATTTTGTGCCTTAAACCAAACTAGACTGAAACAATTCCTCACTTAATTCTTATACATGTGAACACACAGCACATCTGGGGATCGCTACGAAGAAATGTTTGAAAACACTTCATCTGCTTGTGGCTCATGTAACAGATTACCTTTTTCTTTCGCGTTATACTGAGTCATTGGCTGGTATTGTTGTTGTGAGGGACGCTACATTAGTCAGCAGACATGACACAGGTGGAAAGTGTGATGTCTCCCACTCATTACATTGGGCTCTTGTGTATGTCATTGGCAGTCCCATTTTGGCCATGATTATTGGGCATAAAGAGTCACATAAACTTGCATACAATATCTCTAAGGTTCATTCACTCATTACCTGGACCTAAGGTTCCTTCAGACCCATAGAGCCACTTTACTCTATACTTTTTAAACAAAGACTAGATACCTTTAAAGGGCCAATGCGTTAGATTTAATGGCATGTATCGTGAGGTTGCAGAAGAGAATCTAATGTGGCGGAAAATGTGAAAGGCTGTCTCCAGAGCAAGTGTTAGGTTTGTCCGTAGAAAGAGAGGGAGAGGACCTGCTCCCTATGTAGATGTGAAGGGCTCATTCCAAGGTAATGAAAACACAACGAGTCATACTTCTAGGTGATTATACACTATTGAAAACATTAACTATGAATATTTTAATCCATTTCTGACAATAGATCCCAATAGAGTCCCCTAAATTCTATACATTATATTGCCATTTAATTTAAAGCTAATAGATTATTACCAGCTAGACTTCACATCTTGAATTTGCAAAAATAGTCTTACAGTAACATATATCATTTTGAACACTAGTGCTGTATTATTTTAGGTTTTCACTTCATGCTTCAAATTTCTGAAAATAAATCAACTTTATGGTGACACCTTTTGTCCCATGGTGATTGACTGTATTCCACATCATAATGAGATGTCCTCATACCTTTTATGATTTAAAAGTCATAGCATGCTTTGTCAGCAGACTAGCTTCTAGTGTTGTAGACTACAATTGTCTGCTATACATTACTGCTACACAGCCCGACATTGTGGGACTTCACAGAATCTGGCCTTGTTTGTTGTCAGACTTGGGGCATTAGTCTTTACAGTTGAGCCAGTTGAATAATGCTTCTACATTTCAATTTTGTTGACGCTTTACCCATGAAAAAAAACATCTGAGTTTTGTGGCAAAGTTGTATGATGCGAGCACATGAAGTTGAACTATACAATGATGTTCTCATTTTCCTGCACCGTAATCCTCTGCTAATAATGTCACTTTGGCCATGATGAATTGTTGAATAGTCCACTGGGTTTTGGGATGACATTTATTGTGGAAGTCTGAAAATATTGCTTAAGGCTCAGTTATCAGAAACTGGCAGAGTTGTATGGCTCTGCATTTTTTAGAACATATGGACCTTCATTTAACTCTAAACTAACTATAATGTAGTTGGTGGCTTCAGCTCTTCCTGTACAGTTGGGAAGTATTTTAACATTACTTTATTTACAATGTTACCTCTTAAAAACATGCTGCAATCACAACACATTGGTCGCTGGAACTTGTAGTTCTTTGGCTTCAAATATACCAATACATCAGATAAATATAGTTCAATTGGCACAAAATTACAGCCTGTGGAACATAAAACAATAAAAAATTATTATTTCAAAATATTTGAAAAAATTGACTGCATTGATCTTATGATGAAGCAAGGACATTTTATTTAAAATGGTAGTTGTAGTTTTAAATAATTAAAGCAGTTGTTCCCAATAGTCAACCAATAATACAACAAAAAACCTAAAGATAAAGAAAATAAATGTCATTCTTTAAATTCAGTGAAAAACGTTCTATTTCCAAATCACTGATGTTAAGCCAAAGTGAGTGCTATTTAATTATCATCTTTGCTGTTGATGAATAAAGATTTTGATTGGCAGAGACCTCTGTCGTAAACAAATATTTTCTGAGGTAAACAACAATGTCCTCAAAGTCCAAAGCTGAGTGTTGAAGAGACTTCTGGCAATTCTCTGACTTTCTCACTCGCCTTCTCTCTCCCCCTCAATCTCTTCCGTTTGATGTAAGGTACAGAGCACGCTATTATCTGTCAGGAGCTCATTTTCTGGTTCCCACACTCTGCCACTGTGGTCGATCAGCATCTGATGGGAAAGGCAGTGTCAGAGAGTTAATCCTAATGATCTGTCTGGTGAGAGAGACTGATTGACGAGTGGAATTAGGAAAAGATAAACAAGCACAGTCTGTAGTCGGTCAGTTCTGTGAGGAGAAAGACAGTAAAAAAAAAAAAGAAAAAAAAAAGGAAGAGCGCATTAGACTGTCTGAGAGAATAAGGCTGCAGAAGCAAACTGGGTGAGTGAGCAGTCGGATCGCTAAGGTAAGCTGGAGAATCGCTCCGTCACCGTCACTCTCCCTGCCCTCATCTGCCCCACTAAGCTTTACAGTCCCATTCATATTCTATCTGATGCCTCTGTATTCATGGCTACTTTAAACATTGCTACCAAGCTTCCCCTCTCTACTTCAAATAGTCAGAGGTGCATTATGATAGATGTAAGACATTAACAAGGTCTTTCAGAAGTAAAGAGGCCTCCATTGGCAATCTCACAATGACATAAACATGAAAGGAATGGACGTACTTAAATGCTGTGACATGCACATTTATATAAACAGAGATGGACCCACACAAAATATTGCTTTTATGTAAATTTGACAATTATCCATAATAAATGCTTTTAATCTGGTTGTTTTATAATTTAGACTATTATAGGAGTTTTTAGTTTGCTCACAACCCTAGGTATGGGATCATCTCCTAAACAGTCACATCTTGAATTGAATCTGCATCACTCTATTTTCTCCCCATTGGCTCTCCATTTCAGTCCGTCTCTTTTTCTCAAGCTCTTTTTCAGACATTCTCTTTTTCTCTCCCAGCCTTTGTATCTATTTTTCCCTCTGATGGCTTTTTCTTTCTCATTGTCTCGCTTATATTTTTTTTCCTGCATTGTCTATTCTCTCTCTGTTTCTGTCTCCCAATTCATCTCCTCTTTTTTTTTTTTATCATGCTGTCCATCCCAGCAGTTACTTTGTCGAGACCTTACTAGGGAGTGATGGCAAGAAGTCAGTCAGACCTGAGTTCAAGGATTGTTTACTGTGAACATTGTTTTGAGTATTACAAAGAGGCCTGCCAATCAAACAGAAATCAAAGATGTTTTTGAAAGTACTTCTGATTAAGATTGACACCATGTGGGATATCATCCTCAGAGGGGTTGCAGTCGTCTTTATTATCTAATTCTACTCTCAAAATTCATTATGACCTAAAACAAAACAAAAAAAACATTTACTTCAACATATCAAAAGTTTCTGATATTGTTTAATTTCAGATTAAATTATTTTCACTATATCGTGTCTTTACTGTTATATGAGGTTTGATCAAAAAGGTCAGAGACTGCCCCTGTTGTGCATGTACAGTGTGTAGCACTGTAATGTGCACAGAGCAGAGGTAGGCTATACAGTTTGTAAGTATTCCAATTTCATCACTTAAACATAATCAACACCTGAGTTACACACGTTTTTGTGATTGGGAGTCCATACGAAGGGTGATTTTGCAGGTTGATTTTCACCATGGACTTGAGCAAACTTTCTGTAAAACTCAGGCAATTCTTAGGCAACAGAGACCGTTGAACGTCTTCCGAAAACATACAGCAATACAGTTAAAAGCTGGGCGAGGTGTTTTGAGTGTCATTCACATTTCAAGAGGGGCAGAACAATTAATGTCAACAAACAAAAAGCGCAACCAGGTGGGTTTTCTCTGACATTCGTGGGGTTGTGCACCACAAATTTGTCCCCCAGGAACAGACTGTCAACACAGAGTTTAACTGTGAAGTTCTGAGGTGTCTGAGGGAAACATTCAGTCCAAACGACCCAAACTATGGCGCGATGGCGCAACATGACAGCACTCACACACTAGCGTGTTAAAAACGGTGAAATTTCTCACCCACAACAACACAATTGCCCCTCCCCACCACCCATACTCACCAAAAAATGTGTTTAACTCAGGTCCTGCTGCTGATGGAGCGACAAAATATGGAATACTTTCTCACAAAGGTTACAGCTTCATACTGATCCATGCATGTCACAGTGCTGTGCACCAATGACATGTAAAAGGAACAGCCTGGGAACATTTTGATCCACCCTCATGATAAAATTGTTTTAAAGTGACCACGGTGGGGAATAACTGTATAAACACATAGAAGAGTGTGTCAACAATCCATGTTATTGCTGTCATATATGCAAGAGTTTAAAAAAAAAGTACAAACACATTTTATTTGAAATATTGTGGTTCTTCACCTGGTTACTCACATTTGCAAATGTCAGTCAAGCAAAAATGAGAAAATATTTGACAATTTAACGTAAGTTAAAGTGTTCCCATTCATTTTTTTGTGGTTTCAAATAATGACAAACTTGTCAGATGGAAAATAAAAGAATATAATGTGTGTTTGTATGCTGCTATGTTTAATATAAATATAATCTGAGAGACAACAGCATGATTCCTGTAAAGTAGTACATCATCTGGCAACTGGCAAAAAGAATGCTTGTTAAAGAACAAGCCAAACTCCATTTGAACTAGATTTCTTTATTCATTAATCTTCCATTTCAGCTCAGGTTTTATCGTAATCATCAATACAACACCACAAGTTGTTTGTAAGGTGGGGAACAGATGGTCTGTTTGCTCTTCATAGCTCTCTTTGTTGTCATCCACTTAGATGCTGTCTCAGTTTGTAATTTGCCTCCTGGCTGACAGCAATATTGCCCATCTGTACACACAAAAATTATCTGTGAATAATGAATAAAGTGTGTTTATCCTGGGTGATTGTGTCCTTTGATCACATAAACTTCATACTGAGTTCAAAACTGTCGAATGAAACTCTGCAGGTGATGGATCTTTGTAAACAGAAATAAAGTACAAAAACGTAATTAAAATGACCACTTTTTGCAGGATGACATTGGAGAAGAGGTAAAGGGAGAACGATGTGAAAGCCTGATGGAGGCAGAAAAAACACATTGATTCCCGTTTTTTCCATCCTCTGACGGTGTGCCATTAAGAGCACTGCACGAAAAAGGAGCTTCTTTGTGCTAAATATCTACTGAGCTGTAATGATTTGACTCCAATGAAAAATCAACAAAAGATTCAAACTAAACACATGAATGTTTGGCCAAAGAAGAACAATTAATGGTTGGAGGGTTTTCATGTTTTACTCTGTCTTAAGCGTGCAACACGTCATAGCAACTTTTTCTACTCATGTTGTAACACAGATTTTGTTCCGTAGTTAGTGATGGATCTCGGGTCTCCTTGTCTTGCTGGCTTTTCACTTGTCTCCAGCTCCTCCTGGAGGATCCCACGACATTTCCAGGTCAGACGGGAAACCACCTCAAAAGGCTCCTTTCAACATGGAGAAGTGGTTTTACTCAGATGTCTCAGGGCCTTACTCTCTCCCTAAGCATGATCCCAGAAGCTAAAAGAAGGAAACTCCTCGTATCTGGAGTTTGTTTGGGTCAATATCCAATCATTCTGAGATGAGTTTGACCAATTTCAACATTTGTTGAAAGGGAACCTGTAAAACTGTGCAATTTAGGTTTTCATTGTCTGGGGTACATTATAGAATACTACTTGTTGTGCTGTAAAGACTGAGATTTACAATATATTCTGTGGTGTTTGGCTTTAGGATTATTCATTGGAAATTAATTTAAAATGAATCTGCCATTTTCATGAAGTTTCAAATTCAAATGTGCCAATGACTTATGTCATTTGAATTACATTACATTTGTTTGCAGATTTCATATGTGCAAACGTAGAAAATAATTTAATATCTTCTGATCAGTAATTTAAACTTTTTTGTATAATCTAAACATGACCCCTTGGTTATGTTTACCAATTGTGTGCCCAGACTTAATTAGTTTTTGCATTTATCCTTTGCAAAGTAATTATAAAGGTCTTGAAAAGGGTTAAATGAAGATAAGACCAGTGAAGGTTCATATTTGTCTGGATTTTCATGTTATCTTTACAGTGCTTTCACCCCATACACATCAAGTCAGACTGTCTAATTATTCAGGTTAAAATGAGAAAAAATACTGAATGAGGATCAACTGAAATATCAATTGAACTAAAGATATATATATTTTCCCCCATTATAACGAAAGGCAGATTTGAAATTATATGTCCAGTTTCCTGGAACTGAAGAGAATTATCAAATCGGAGAGCAACTGTTACTGTGGCTTTGCTAAAGCCATGCCCCATATGAGTAATCCAATCTTTACACAATAGGAAACTGTCTGGTTGGCTGATTGCTTGACTTGTATGTAGTTTATTGATTGGCTGATTTGCTACAGACTGTAGCTAGCTGGGTGAGTACCATGTATTCACAGCTTGCTATTTGTTCGTGCCTTGTATTCTGTGATTAATCTAATCTGCACTGGCTGGATGGCAGATTCTTTTTGCACTTGTTAGCTATCGAGTATGGTGGATGAGCATAATCTTTCAGCTGGTAATGTTGCTGTTACACTATGAGGCAGAAGCCTGTATAAACCAAATGTATACCTTTAGAAGATCTGCAAGTTTTAAATCATGATGATGCAGAGCGAATGAGACTCTAAAGGAATTTGTGGTGCTAATATGGAATAGCATTATTCAAGAGGAAGTTATAAAAAACTACTCAATATAACTCACTTATTCCAGAAAAATAATTCATATTGGAATATACTGGGAATTGTTTTTGTTGACTAAAGAAGATAGGTGATGTGAGATTTGATACTTAAAACACTTCAAATACCTACCATTTCAACTAAAACAAAACAAATACAATGAATAGTAGACATAGTTATCAGTAGAGTTGATTGACGGTTTGTACTGTAGATATACTTCTGTAAACCTTGGGGACTCTTTTTTTTAATATGTTGCAAAGTTAGGTTCAACAAAAAAAGAAATCCTGATAAAGTTAAAGTGCAGGAAAGAAAATTGGAAAAAAAACAGTTTCTATCTGAATAATCATAAGGACCACAGCCTTATAGGGCTGAGGCAGTCCCTGCTATCCGATGCAGATGGAACCTGTGCTTCTACAAGCAGTTTCTATTTTGACTTAAAATGTCATTAATAACAAGAGCAATTTCTCATATTTTATGTTAATGAGAAAGGCAATTAAGAAAACTGATGTCAAACATAAGTGTCCAATTATATCATAAACATGCTGGTTGGAAAGGTGTTGTTCTGATGTAAATGTTGCAAGCCTTTCATACAAACAACTATTATTCAGCTAAGCTGGTATTAATCAAGCACTGTAAAGACAAAAGGACCCATGGCTCATTACATATGTGCTTACCATTAAAGACTGGTGCATGCAGTCATCATATTTAACAGTACAAAGGCAGTGTCGGACCATATGAAGAGGCACACGCATCACCATCCCCTTTTCATACATCTCTAACAAACACCAGTTTATGACCCCCTGAAACGTAAAAAAAAACCAAAAAACTAAGTTTTGTGACATTTTGACATCTACAATCTGACGCAAGCTTTTGATGGTGAAACTGTTTAAGATAAAACTAGCAGCCATCCCAGACAAAAAAATAAGAAGAATAGACTCCCTGTAAGCATATATAGTACTGTATTTTATGTTTTTGTCAGCTTTGCCATGGTGAAGAATTGGATTTCACATTGCAGCAGAACCAGCTCTCACCTGTCAACATACAGTCCCATTCATCACAAAGAGAGAGTGTTAAAGAGACCTGTGAGAAATAACAGGAGCAGGACCAAAAAACAAGATGATTGCTTCATTGCAAGAGAAGAATTGGGAGGGATTTCCCATTTTACTTACTGACTATATATCTTTAATGCATTTGTCCAACATGATGTCTGCATTAAGTGTTTTAGTTATACAAAATATAGTGTGGTTTGGTCAATCACCTGTTTTTAATTTTTAATTTTAAGCCACTGTTGATTCCAGACTATAGAACAAGAGAGAAAAGAAGATAAGACAAGGGCTGGGATAAGCGGAGAAAAAAAAAAGCAGAAAAGTTAGAATTACCTTCAAGGGGGGGGGGGGGGAATGCAGTTCTCATCTACTTTGTTTTACACTTAAAATGTTTCCATGCAAATTACATTTGCATGTAGATGGATGAACAGTTACATTGAGTATGAAATGGGCTTATTTTGGAGAGGTGAAGCAGTCAGTTGTTACAAAATGCATTTTTCTTTCGAGTCAACAATACTGTCATTAATGATTGACCCAGGCAGCAAAGGATATCAATTAGACCAGCTAAAAAAATGCTTGTGCTACCTGCTACCAGACTGTTTGCTGTCCTGGCTCCTAAATGGTGGAATGAGCTCCCAACTGACATCAGGATAGCGGAAACTCTGTACATCTTCCGCCACAAACTAAAAACACACCTGTTTCGACTTTACCTTGAACAGTAGAACTTTAGTATCACTTAAAATGGCACTTACTGATAGCACTTTGTAGTTTGGCTTTCTTGAAGAAATTGTATTTTCTTGATTCCTGTTGTTCTGGGTTTTGTACCCTCATGGTTGTAAATACACTTATTGTAAGTTGCTTTGGATAAAATCGTCAGCTAAATGAAATGTAATGTAATGTATATCCCTCTGCTTATATTAGAGCTATTCACACATTTGCTTGTTTTCTCATTTAACATGTTTGTCCATCATGACTCACCACCACTGTCATCACCAGATGACAATTCACACTTGAACAGTTGTCTGGTAAACACAATATATTTCATGCAATTTGATTTAGGCTTTTATTCTTATAATATACCCATGGATAGATTTGTATCTTCCTCACAACTTTTTCCACGCCAACATTAAATTATGTGACCTTTAGCATTTCAAAAGTACATGGAATTTAGTTGGACACTTTTATGGATGATCCATCATTTGAATTTGTCTTTTTAGTGTTTGTGGGTATGAGAAGGGAGTAATGTACTCAATGAGAGGCTGTGAGTCAGTCTAAAAAGTATCCATCATAGCAAAGAGGGTGGAATGGAGTGACAGCACATTACAAATGATGGATGTGTGGGAATCGTTTACAAGTTGGCTGACTGTATATAAATGGTATATTTTTAATATCTCAGTTGTGTGCTAAGCTAACCGTGTTTTATTGCTATAATTATTTGAATCCAATCAGGTTCTCTCGTAGTCTATTTTTGTTCAAACGGACTACTGTTCTCCCCAATTCAGGTCTGATATCTCCATGGATAAACCACCTTAGAGAAGGCAATGACCAGATACTCTTCTAAACTAGGAGTTTCAATAAAAACAATGTTTTTTTTCTAAAATATAAACTTTTTTTTCTAAAATACATAAAACAACATGCAATTTCTTAATTTAAGGAATCATAAAAATGCAGAAATACGATGTGGAATGATTCCCAGTTGAACAAAGGCTATTTGGTTCATTCATCCTTCCCAAAGGATTTTACTCTTTACTGAGACATTGTCAACATCCATCCATTATCTATACCCACTTTATCCTGAACAGGGTCACGGGGGGCTGGAGCCTATCCCAGCTCACTTAGGGCGGAGGCAGGGTACACCCTGGACAGATCGCCAGTACATTGTCAACATGTTCATTTAAATTAACATGTTTACAATCTCTAACAAAGCATTGAATGCAGGTTCAAGATTTATTTCATCTCAGAGAATAAATTAAAATGAGTTTTCTGGTTTGCACATCTGTTCGTTTCAAATATAAGTTTAATGTCCAGGCTCTGAAAAAAAATTCTCATCTGCTTTTCCAGTGAAGATAAGTCCCCAAGCAGACTGTAATCTCTGTAAAATACTGTACAGTGTTCACACTTGTCATTACATTTGTGTACTTCAAACATTACCACATCTATTCTCTTCTCTGCCATATGCAAACGTAATCTTGGTACATTCAAAATCGTTCCTCAAATGAAATTCAGTCCACACAATGTGATGCCTTATCATTCCTTATACTTCAGAAAATGAACAGTAACGGAACGATCAGTGCGAATGTACTTTAGCCTCCTATAGCATATGCCCTTCGAATGAAATTCCTAGCACACAGTCTACCATCCACATAACCTTTGTGTATGATCGAAAGTATGGCTGTATGTCGTGAAAACTGTTTCCGTGGAGAGCAATATTTATAGTGACTAATTGGTGTTGTCAATGTTATCCATTTGGTTACACGAGAACTGTAGTAAAAATTCAACTATTGGACACATTCCATTGCAACATTTCTGCCAAACCTTTAGTATCTGGTCAGCATTTATGAGATAAACAGGAGAGATGTTGGATGAAGACCCTTAATGCAGGCCTGTGTGTGTATTAAAAATCTTTCCGTGTAATAGCCATTCCCTGCTTGCTCGTTTTCTCTATATTAATTAACCTTTATAGACTGGCTGCCAGCTCCTCACTTCATTGTCTTCTGACACACACAGACACATTCCCCTCACATGCACACGCACACACATCAAGTAACATACACCATGGGTTCTTCACTCCTCTCTGTCTGTGACATTTACCACTCTGATAGATAGGTATATTCAGATGGTGAGGGCCTTGAATGTAAATGTGTAGGTGTGTGCAGTCAGATTTTCCGTGGATGGGGCTCTGATTTGAATAAGAATCTAAACAACACATGGTCTAAAACCTTTGCACTGTCCTGTTCATTGATGTAAAGCAGAAGAGTATGAGCATCACCCACATATGTACATGCACACATGTATAGAGTACATACTCCACCCTATAGACAGAACATGGGCCTGTATATGGTTTTAGAGAGGGAGACTGATTCAATTTTTATTAAAGGTGTGATGGTTTGAAGGCATGGCATAGGTGCATGTGGAAGACAAAGTAATATGGACTGAAATTGGATTAAAGGAAAGGTGAAAGAGTGAGGGGGCAGAAGTAAGATATGAGTGAGCAAGAGGAAGGTGATGAGAATAAAAAGCTAAAAAAAAAAATACCGGCAGGGAAACGTAGTGATGATAATCTGAAACACTGAGATAAAAATCAAGAAAAACAGTCTTGCAACAGATACGGTAGTTCGTAGGGAGATAAATAACAATTTTGTACACAAGGTGGAACATCTATTTTAGGTTATCAGCAGCAATACCTACATTTGTTGCTGCAAATCTAAAATAACATCCCTTCAAGTATACCTACAGTGGGTTATTTTAATTACCAGTGTTTGCATCTCTGTCTTTGACTAATTTACCTCCTTTTCCAGAAAGGAAATATATGCAACATATTTAGTTGTGACTAACTGTCATACTTTATTAATATGCATCAAACAACCTTGCTCATATTAGCAACAGCCATATCAAGATGTTGTTGAACTGAGTCACAGCTGATGTAACAGGGTCCTGCATCCAGCAGTTGGCATAGCAAAGCTTGGCATCATCCTCCAATGTCCTCTGCTTTCTTCTGTTCAGCTCACAATCTCAGAAAGCCAGCAGATTGTAGATGGAGGACTCTCCTCCGTCTGTCTTGGTCTAGACAATTGTCAGCTGGCAGACGCTCAACATCCAATGCCCACGGTTCTTGTCTCTTGCTTCCAGATGCAGCATACATTTGGCATCATCCCCCACACTGCTGTCCGCTCTCCTATGGGATAGGAAGCCATACTCACTCCCCCCTCTTCACTGAACCTCCGTTTAGACTATTAATACATCCTCTCAGTATTCTCACTAAGCAAGTCATTGGTTTACAGAGACAAAACAGGTGTAACAGCCGATTCCTGCCATGTTCATAGGGAAACAGCTGTATATACTTGTCCCGACAATGCTACTGTGCATTTGAAGAACATTTTGATTCATGAAGAATCCCATTATTACAACGAGAACAAGTGCAGTGTAGGGGAAAAGGTCACAGTTTTATATAGTATTATTTATATCGTATTCTAAGTATTCACTTTTTTTTTTCAGTAGCAATGTCTCTTTGAAGCAAAACCTCACTGTAATATTTGTTAAAGATCAGTTGAAAAATATGTGACATTAATTCAATCATTCAAATGTCCATGTTTCAAATGAAATCTTCTGATACTTCAAAGTACTTTGATGATACATTTATGTCCCATTCATTTCAGTGATGACTAAAATGGCTTCTGTTTGCTAAGACGAAGGAACTTGATGGTAAAGCAAAAAACGGTTATTTGCCAAAACAAACAGGATGACTGTATTCTGTGTTTGTCTGTGACAGATGTCAGTGAAGTACCCCTTAAAAATCTCAAAAATAAATTTGAGGTGTATCTTAGGCCTGATTGTTCTCAATTTACATACACAACAAGGTTTATATTTGTGTAACTTTTGAAATCTTAGCTTTTTTTTTTTAACTCAGTGGAAACATATTGTAATCAAAGCAGTTAAGGCATTTGACATATTTGAGAATAGAATGTAATTTACAGGGTGTCCATTATTCTGCACTGTTTTGTTGTCACTCAGCACTCAGTTCAGTGGGAATGCTGCTATATTTGTAAGCTAACACAAGTACTGTTTGTTATCCACCCAAATGTAAAGTCAGCTTTGAATATTAAACAAAAAACAAACCACACAGTGTTTCACTGCCAAAAATGTAAGGTCCATCACAAAAAAAAAAGAAATAAAAAAGCTGTGGAGTTGAGAAAAGTTAACTTTAAAGTATGTGCACATTACAATGCCACAGGGCTCTGATGTGTTCCCAAACAACAACTACTAAAATTTCTGCAATGTGTAAATATATGGTAATTTGATCACTGTGCCGCTAAAAAAAAAGTCCAAAAAATGTGAACGAATTCAAATACTTAATACAAGTTTAGATAAGTTATTTTTGTTGTTAGGTTGGTTTGTTTGGTTGTTGTTTTTTGTTGTTGTGTTGTTTTGGTTTTTAAAAGCTTAAACATAAATAAGTAGACCAATACAAAGATGTAAAAGCGCTTCTTCTTGTAGGTCACTACTCAGATGCAGTGGCTGATGTAAGCCTATTCTGTTTTGGAAATAGCGGCCATTGCTCTGGGACCCCCACATTGTCACAGAATAGCCTATTTTACCCACTGACTTCAATGCAATTTTAAATGGAAAACCGAAAAATGTCAAATGAAGTGATGAACCTTAGGAGGTACGCGTGTCACACAGGAGTGATGTTCCTTTCCACATTTTCAGGAGTGACACCTCAGGCTTTGTCATGTGTTACAGAAAGCAGAAAGCACAGGGTTCCCACTGCTGTAGTGACTCCTGCTGGTTGGTTGGGGCACATGTACATTGTAGGGTGGCACTGTTTAGGGAACGTGAACTTCCTTGTGTGAAGCGTCATATTTTCTTCTTGACAAAATGGGCATCCATCCCCAAGCCAACAGTCAACTTAGCAGTGACGAGACTGCAGTGCAGAGGGAACTAAAAGTTGATACTGTTGGAGGATTGGACACATTTTAGGGGAAATGCATATATTGGATCTTGAGATTACAGTACAAGTCTGCTGTTTTTCTGAAAGAGGCTTTCATATTGTGTCTTTGGCTCTGTGAAACATGTTTCTTTCAAATAGCGCATAACTATAAACTCTCAAATGTTTTAAAACAGCAAACTACTGTCTGTGTGCAACAGCTAGCTGATCACTGACAGCTTTTGAAACAGAAGTAACGTTGCAGGTTGTGGAACTTGTATTGACCTCCGGAGACTACTCCGAAACTATAGATAACAGCTAACCCTGACCTAACCACTCTAACTGTCAGAGTTGGCTCACTTTCTTTTTCTCTTTATCCCTACACCATGGTAATGCTGGCACTGTTTTTCACTTTCATCATCACTGTCTCATCTTCTCTTCTTTTCAACCGGAGGGAACACAAGAGAGAAGGACAGAGAGTGGGCGGGAGGCAGAAGGAGAGAGAGTGCAAGATAGAGGAAGCCAAACAATTGTGCCCAGGCATTAATTGGCAAACAATAACCCTGTTTATACCAGTCAGCCACAATCTGGCCCCTTTGGCTAGCCTGCACTTGATAGGCTAAATGTGCTCACACAGTGCCCTGAGTGCTTCACGGTTTGATGATCTCCTTTAATTTCTTTCTATCTGCCCTGCATCATTTTTTTTTTTTTTTCTCTTCTAAGCTCTCTTTTAGGCAATTTAATGGTCTTTCTGCTCCCTGTCTCTTCATTCTTTTCCTTCTCTCTGTGAATTAGGCAGCCAATAAGGCATGACATGAGGCCAGAGGGAATTGTGGGTACTGGAGTTTATTGGGGGTCACAGTCTGAGAGGGAGAGGGAAAACAATTATCTAGCCAGACCGATTTTTTTACCGATGTATATTGCACCGGGGCAGTCTGTGGGATGTTTGTTTGGAAGATTCTTGAGGGGTTAGTGTGTGTGAGGAAACAGACAGTCACAGTGAAGTATTGTCTTTATAATCAAATCCGGTCTGTCCTTATGTGACCAAATTTAGTCACTGAGAAAACATAATGTCTTGCTTTAAAAACCTACCATTTGCCACAAATTATTATATTTTGCTGAAACATGAGTTTATAATTGCTATAATGAATGAGAATAAAAGTAATTCATTCTAAACCGAAACAAGAAAAATGGCTGTTTGGGATATTAACCTTTTAAAATTGAGGATGATTGCAGCTTATTTCAATAAAATATTTGAAAACCATTTATTTTAAATTAAATTGAGCTGTTTGAGAGGTTTTGATGATGAAACAGGTCCCAAGGACTAAATTATAATAAGGTAATAACACACAACAGAAATGTCAATACATGAAACAGACAGACACAGAAGGAGAGCTAGGTTTTCTCCCTTCTGAAATTAACTGAAGACTATAAGAAGTCAGTCAAGAAATACAGGCTGATAGAGAGAGCAGACGAAAAGAAGAGAAAATGACAAACATGAGATGGCATTGTTTAGTGTCCTAACTGACTTGTTTTTTGTTGTTGTTCCACTAATGAGTGTCTTTTGCTCCTTATGTTTGCTCACCCATGAGCAGTGGTCTATAGACAGACACTTAGACATGCACTATATCCTGGTCCTCAATTATTCTCAACAGTGCACTCACCCTTACCCCTCTCGGTCTCCTCTTCAGTCCTTTCACCATGGGGTTTAACAGACATTTTAACCTAACATCCCCTAATAGACATTTTCCATCCACATCTGATGTATTTCCCTCTAATTTATATTCACTTATCTTCCTTTTTTTTTTTTTCTTTAAATCCTAGTTTTCACTCCATATCTATATTTCTCAAATTATCAGTAGGATACAGCTGGACACCTGCAGAATGTCTAGCTGCATCACCAGGGAGCAGTAATACAGGACAGCAGGAGAAATAAAAAAACAATCAGAATTTATTTCAGTTCCTTGGTCCTGGACTGGCTTGATTTGCTGTAGTAAGTGCTCTCCAAGGAACTGGAGAGGGGGATAAATCTTTTTGTCTGTCACCCACACACAACACACATTCACATATTCAGCATTGAGAGGAACACACAACCATAGCCCCAAACATATCTGCTAGTATGCACACATTTGCACAATTGTGTATACACATACATATGAGAAACAACTGTCAACTCAAGCTGCCTAATCAGGGTAGGTTATATTTTACAATTTACACTTTTCCTAAAATTTTTACAACTAGACAAACGTTTAAATAATCTCTCTCTCTCTCTCTCTCTCTCTCTATATATATATATCTATATATATATATATATATATATATATACATACATATATATATATATATATATATATGTGCTTATTCAATTATTGTCAAAGATGCAGAGTGTAAAGTATTGTACAGAGAAATAGACAGACTGTCTTGAAGTAGCTGCGAATAACAGCTGGTGACATGGGCATAATTGTTCATTTAAAACTGATTCGAGAAATCAACAAAGTTGGAGAACGGGGAAGATAGTTTGTTAATGTGTGGCTGAGACAGAGTGTCAGTGTGTGCACGCCTGGTTGTGTGTGTGTGTGTGTATTCGTTATACTCTTTACATCGTTTGCATTGCTGATACATTTGCATGTTAACCTGTGCTTGCTGCATTCTTCCTGAAGGCTAGAGACTTGTGATTGTTGCATTGTGTTTCAGTACAGTGTTGCTTAGCTTGATTCCTATCTCCGGACCTATTCTTCTTTGTGATGTCCACTTTTATTTCTAATTGTCTAATTGTTGCATTCCTTTCACCACCACAATGGTAGAATCTGTACTGGTCCTTTACTAGTACAAGGAGTACTCGTTTATAATGTAGCGTCGGGATAGTAACGATTCTTCCCAGAATGCCTAGACGTTGTTCGAATGTTCATAGTAGGCACCATAAGTGACATGAGTTTGGCATTAATGTAATTACCTGTGACGTGTGTGTTAGTGTGAAAGTTAACGGCATGTTCTTGAGCCAAATAAAGAGCCAGTCCTGGAGTTGTCCGGTGAGTGGAACCAAGGACCTGATCTAAGAAAGACTTCATCTCTCTGCCTTGTCTCTCCGCTGCATAATCCCTGACTCCTCACAATATATTTATATTGCAGAGCATTAACCTCAACACACAACCATTAACATCCCACACCTCTCTGTAGACCTGGAGAGGTATTAATGAATCCCTATAGTAGACATCCACACACACGCGCACACACATACACACACGTTTGTATGGCTATCTGTGTGAGGGCATTTCTGATCTTAAGCCTCAAATATCCGTCAGAATCGGTGTGACAAAGTGATGACTGGCCACACCGCTGTCACTTTCACAAAATATCCTCACTCCTATGGTCTAAAACTAAAACTGGTCCTCGTGAAGATAGTTGTACCAGTACACACACACACGCACACACACACACACACACACGATGGAAAATACATTTCTGCTGTATGTGTGAGGTATATCTGCTGTTTAAACATTTATTACTCTTCAAATGTGTGTATGCATGTGTGTTCCTGTAGACTGCACAATGACCATGAGTCATTCAGACAATGTCACTCAGACACACACACATGTGCAAAGGTTATTTATTAGGTTATTGTATTATATACACAGGAATTAGCTTTTAGAAGGGAACACATTGGCACACCTTAGACATTGTCTCCATTGTTTCACAGAGACCCATAATCACAATCTTATTACCATTTATTCACCTTTGTTTGTGTGTGCGGGTTCATGGAAATTTAAATTAGTTGGAAGGCTTCTGGGTGAGCCACAGAGATAGAGAGGTTGCAGGTGCTCTTGTGTGCGACTGATTGTTCTTACTTCCATATAATGGGATTGAATACATTTGTATTCATATACTGCTCGTTGTGTGTTGGCGTCCGTCTGTACTCTTATTATGTAGATGAATGGATGAAATGACTAGATATTGTAGTGATGCAGATAGATCCACTAAAAAGGATGAAGGCAGACCTGGACTGACAGCTGACTGTGTGTCAAAGAAAGACACCGACAGGCAGGTGATAGATGCCAGTCAACAGAGAAGCAGAGTCATGTTACTCATATACATGTCTCTCCCACTTGTTTTGTATAGTTTTTCTATGAGGACTTGATGTGTTACAGTTACGTTTTATAAATCAAGTATCTCATCTATTTTGAGACATAACCATAAAAATTACATTTTGTTTCACTTGATAGTTCCTTGAATTCCTTCAGGGCATGGTGGAAGATTATTTTTTGGTTTAAAACAGCAGAGCAATTCCATCAGTACCATTTTGTTTTTTGGCAGCTTGTGAATTTAATAAGATCCTGATTAATAATAATTCACTTTAAATATAATTATTCTCCACAGTAAACTATGGGACCGAAGACCAAAGTTGTAAGGTTGCATTTGAGACAGTGGAATGCCGTGACGTCAAAGGTTGGTGGGGCAGCGATCACAGATCAGAAACATGCAGCGCCAAAGCCAGAAACACATGCAGAAAGGTACCGGGGGGGAGAGGACCGAAAGGAGAGAGCCGGAACTACAAGAAAGACAAGATACAAAGTTAACAGCATGCACTAGTGGCATAGAAATGCATGCAGAGTGACGGAGAGAGTAGAGAGATGCTCAGTGGATTATGGGAAGTCCCACAGCATTAATTAAAGGGGTCATCATTGAGCAGTCTGGCTGGGATGAGATCTAAAACACATGTTGATACTTTTGATGAGGTAATTGTTAGAGTTAGCTCGGGGAGATGAGAGAAGTAATCTATAAATGACTTACCGGTGGTTCTAAAGTGACTGCACTTGACTATTCATGAGTGACAGAAAGACTTTGTTATGTTTTTTTTCTCTCTAATTGTTACAATTTGATTCATAAAGAAGCTCATGAACTAAAGGCATACATGGATCAGCAGAACTATAGGTTATAAATGGCTATAAAGTAACCTCGCTATAGGTTATACATGGCTATAAAATAAACTTGGTAAACATTAAACATGCCTCTGTGTTCCAAAACAGTAGCTCTGCTGACTAATGGTAACACTAGCAGTGAGGACTAAATATAAGCAAAATGTTCTCCTTTGAAGACAAAAAGCATACTTAATGGTGAGAACCCCACCTGCTGGCAGCAGAAAAAATGGTTTTAGTGGTAAGTGGAAATTTGACAATGATATGATCCCGGAGTAATTCCTGATGGAGATTACAATTCCAGTATTTCACAGTTGGATGTTAGTGGCCAGATAGATTTGCTGTGCTTGGCCGGAAAGACCACTTTGTGGGAATGGTTCTTCTAAAGAGGGCAGCAACTGTAGTCCTCATAAACAAAACTAATCTTTTACTCTCTTTTTCTATATCATTTTAAAAGTCTTGACTTTTGAAAAAGAACAGGAGTTATAGCACCTTGGATCCCACAAGCTGTGGGATATTGTTATGGCACGATTAATCAGTTTTAATGTGGAGGATGTGTTTCTTCAGGAATAAATCGCTAGCTTTGTATGGTACATGGTAACAATATGCCTTCTGTTTCTTAAGAATTTTTCTGAAAGGATTAGTCATCACCCGAGCAGCAGGAGTAATCTATTCAATGTGGTAATAAGAAAAGACTTGCTCGGTTGACCAAACATACTGTAGCTAGTCAAATTGACAATCCATATGGTTACAGATGGAGAATTCAGCAGCAGAACAGCAAATTGAGAAGAACAGATATGTGCTCAAGCAGATTATTACTGTATGGGAAATGTAAAATAATGCATTATGTCAAATTGTATCTTTCTGTTCAAAGCAGTTGTTACACCACCATTGTTTTTCCACCAAAAATGCCACTGACAATACCACATGAACAGCACTTCGGTTGGGACGCTGGATCAATTGGGTCACATCCTTTTAAAATACAATTTTTGTCCTCCCCTGAAGTTAAACTGCTAGTGCTAAATAGAGTTCAGAGGAGCATGAATTAAATACTAGCTGTATAACTTGCTAATATAGGAAAATAATGTATACCCAGTAATATTTTCGTACTTCTCTTTTCTCATTCTGCCATACGTCAACATTTCTATACGTTTTTCCATCATCTTTTATGATCCCGGACTTTATCTCTTTTTCTCTCTGTTCTTTCTAATATGATATGTGCCCCATCTGTGTCCTATAAAAGGTCTGACATGTACCTAGTAATTGGTGTAATAATTCTCTATCCTCTGCTATCACTATATCGCAACACTTTAATCACTGCTTATCAGTCACTGAGCCACATGATTCTATAAAGCTTCAGTACTTTCAATAGGGTGAGATGGGAAGGAAGACAGGTAGCGAGGAGGCAGAACTATGTGTAGAGTCTTGGTGAATTAGAGAAATAAGCAGAGATAGATAGCCAGTGATTGAAAAGAGGAGGAAAAAGAAAACTAGATAACGAGTCGAAGCCTGAGTCTAAGTGAAAATGGAGCAAAAGGACGACAGCGAAGTTATCTCTGTGTGAGAAAGTGACAGAGACAGCCAGATAAGGAAAAGGTGCGGGCAAAAGAGTAATTTGAGCCTTTGTGAAGAGGCATGTGTAAATCCGTTTACCTGAGAACAGACGCTTTGAACCTGTGGAGCTTTTGATAGTCCACCATATTTTGTTTCCTATAGCTATCTCTCCATCACCTCCCTGCAGGTATCAACGCTGCACTGAGCGCTGAAAACACTGACATGAAATGGAACCACATTTATTCTTAAAGAATGAAGAGCGAAGATGAAAGGGGAGGGGAAAAAAAGAGAAAGAATGAGAATACTCTTAGACGACTGATTTCTATCAAAGACTGAATAGGGTAAAGTGTATGTGTTTTTTGTGAAGACAGTTAGCTCATGGTCAGTTTTGTTCATTGCCTCATCCCTCAAGTGGCCATTTTCATAGCCACTTGAGGCATGGCTGTGCACTGCAAAGTGTGATAAAGTAAACATACATTATACAAAATTACAGTCTCCAAACAAAGTTCCTTAGCACTAATTTGACATAAGATATATCATTTTGGAAAAGCGTCTTCCACAGGGGTTAGCAGTAATTGCTGGGTAGGCCACCAATGACGGCTATTGAGTGTGAATGAGAGCTATGCTCTGGGTCTTTCCCTACTATTCAGTTTTCTTATCTGTGTTGTATTTTCACATAAAGTATTTTATAAAAACATAATATCACTTTGGTTTTCTGGAGAATGTATATAGCCTCAAATAGAACCAACTATATAGTTTTGCACACTCTGTTTTCCCTTTACAGAGAATTTACTGCATATTGTGTGTTGTGTTTGTCCATATCTGTACCTCTGAAAATGGAAATCTTCTGATATGGGTCATATTGCAAGCTCTAACAAGGCAAGCAGAATGCATTTTGCTGCTGCTGCTAGAAAATCAATTACCTTTAACAAAAAGGAAAAGTCAAGACTTTTATCAAAAAGGCCTAAATGCTTTCACAGTGAGATTAGGAGTCTCAGGATCAGATACATTTAAATATCAAACATTCAGTCTTTGTGTTTCCTGGTTGATAATCATGAAATTCAGCAACCATCTTTCCCTCTGAAATCAGTAATGTACGGGTTTAGTGGTATGAAATTGTGCACAGCTCAGATTACCTTTAGCTTTGCATTTGAGGCATTTTTCCCTTCTGACGTGCAGCATAGATGTTGGTAGATATGCACGAGTATCTCTAACACACCACATTATGTGAACGCAGATGCACTCACACTGAATAGAAGCATGAATCTGGCCAAGATTATTAGACATTATTGTTAAATATTAATTAATACTGTAGTATTGCATTGGATTTGATTGGATTTGATTATATCCCAAAGAGATAGTATGGCGGTATTGCATTGTTTAATCTTTTCCCATCTTTTCTTTTGCCTCTGTCTTGTATAATTCTTAGAAACTACTAAATTGCTGTGGATTATACAGTTTCAATAGCTACTAAAGAAGTCCCATATTCTTTTAAAATATATGGACGCTGCACAATTGCTTCTCTATCTGCATTGCCAGAAGGTGTTTCTGAAAAAAATCATGTTACACCCTCTTTATGGCAGTCTAATAAAATATGAAATTGTGTAGTAATTACTTGGTTGGAAGGCACAAAGCACTAAAATTTTCTCTTTGTATAGAAATAAGAATAGTGCAGCAAGTATGAAAAAGTATACCAATAACTTCATCTGCAACGGGTATTTTCCATTTTCGGTACTGTACATCCACAGCACAATAACAGGGCAGGATTATGTAGGATTTTTCTGAATTTATTGTATGGAAGGATTGGAATCCTTTATATCCTTCCATACTATTGCAGTGAGCTATGTTAATGTTATGTATACTATTGCACATCATATCTGTTTTAAGCTTTTTTAAGCTTCCTGACAAGCGAATTACTTTTGTGGTGACACTTGCACATTCAATGTATCACAAGTAGGTAGAAATGTCATTTGCTGTAAACATTTTCTGAATTGTTCTGTATGTGTTTGTCTCTGTACTGTCACAGTTCTGCGTTGATGTTCCCCAAGGCTAAAGTCTCGATCACGCAACACTCAAGCACTTTCATTGTATAACACAACCACAAACAAAAACATGCATGCAACATTTACTGTATGGGTTAGAGATAATGCAAAATATAGCTTTCTGTCACACTATAGTGAGGGCCAGTTGTTTCCCCATCGCTGACAAAGAAATAAACTCTGAACACTGTCAACACTTACCATCCTTGTATCATAATATTTCGGTCAGTAACCTTCATCAGGTATGTCAGTCATAGTTGATGTTATATTCTGTTGGTACTGTGATTTAATTGCACAAACTATGAACAAAGACAATTGCATCCTGTTTCCACTGATCATCCTTGAGATGTTTCTACAACTTGATTGGAGTCCACCTGTGCTAAATTCAGTTGATTGGACATGATTTGGAAAGACACACACTGTCTATATAAGGTCCCACAGTTGACAGTGCATGTCAGAGCACAAACCAAGCCATGAAGTCCAAAGAATTGTCTGTAGACCTCTGGGACAGGATTGTATCGAGGCACAGATCTGGGGAAGGGTACAGAAAAATTTCTGCAGCATTGAAGGTCCCAATGAGCACAGTGGCCTCCATCATCCGTAAATGGAAGAAGTTTGGAACCACCAGGACTCTTCCTAGAGTTGGCCGCCCGGCCAAACCTAGCGATCGGGGGAGAAGGGCCTCAGTCAGGGAGGTGACCAAGAACCCAATGGTCACTCTGACAGAGCTCCAGCGTTGCTCTGTGAAGAGAGGAGAACCTTCCAGAAGGACAACCATCTCTTCAGCACTCCACCAAGCAGGCCTGTATGGTAGAGTGGCCAGACGGAAGCCACTCCTCAGTAAAAGGCACATGACAGCCCACCTGGAGTTTACCAAAAGGCACCTGAAGGACTGTCAGACCATGAGAAACTAAATTCTGTGGTCTGATGAAACAAAGATTGAACTCTTTGGCCTGAATGCCAAGCGTCATGTCTGGAGGAAACCAGGCACCGCTCATCACCTGGCCAATACCATCCCTACAGTGAAGCATGGTGGTGGCAGCATCATGCTGTGGGGATGTTTTTCAGCGGCAGGAACTGGGATACTAGTCAGGATCGAGGGAAAGATGAATGCAGCAATGTACAAAGACATCCTTGATGAAAACCTTCTCCAGAGTGCTCTGGACCTCAGACTGGGGCGAAGGTTCATCTTCCAACAGGACAACGACCCGAAGCACACAGCCAAGATAACAAAGGAATGGCTTCAGGACAACTCTATGAATGCCTTTGAGAGGCCCAGCCAGAGCCCAGACTTGAACCCGATTGAACATCTCTGGAGAGATCTGAAAATGGCTGTGCACCGACGCTCCCCATCCGACCTGATGGAGCTTGAGAGGTCCTGCAAAGAAGAATGGGAGAAACTGTCCAAAAATAGGTGCCAAGCTTATAGCACCATACTCAAAAAGACTTGAGGCTGTAATTGCTGCCAAAGGTGCTTCAACAAAGTATTGAGCAAAGGCTGTGAATACTTATGTACATGTTATATTTTCGTTCTTTATTTTTAATAGATTTGCAAAAAATGTAAACAAACTTTTTTCACTTTGTCATTATGAGGTATTGTGTTTAGAATGTTGAGGGAAAACATGAATTTAATCCATTTTGGAATAAGGCTGTAACATAACAAAATGTGGAAAAAGTGAAGCGCTGTGAATACTTTCCGGATGCACTGTGTTTTCATTGCCTACTTTTTGATTTGGTTTTAATCATTTTGCTTTGGGATTTGTCTGTTTTTGTGTGCAAATGCCAACATCAACGTGGGTTTTTAGTTGTTGGAAATAGTCAAAGCAGCAGCTGTTATAATGACTTTTACAAAATCATTTAAAAAAAAAAAAAAGTTGACCTAACCCCTTTGGTTGTTTTATTCTAAGAAAAAAAATACAGAAGTTTTGTGCTAAGATTATTATGCTGTGTAGAAAAAAAACTGAGCTTCAGAAACAAGGAATGCCTCATGTATATTGTATGAGACGAGCTCACTGATAATACTGCTGAAGCACTTTGCAGTGTAGATCAAGAGCACCTCGTTTCCAACCACTTTCAGTTTTGGGCATTGAATCACACCACACATGCAATCATAAAAAAAGAAAAAAAAAAAAGAATCTGTAACCATTGGCAACTGGGTCAATAGGGATATGGTTGCTAATGAAGAGCGATCCAATAGCATTTATCTCTGATCACAGAGGCGGGTTTTAGCCGCGACAGGTCCAATGAGGGCACCCATGCGGCCATGACCTCATGAATATGAATGAGCCATGCAGTGGTAAGTCATCTTTGATAGGCTATGCAAATGTGTCTGACTCAGTTGTCTGAAGTGATTTCCACTGCACGGTGTTAGGCTCTGAAAACAGATGAGGAGAGGTGTGTGTGAGAGAGAGCGGAAGAGAGGAAAAGACAGAAATGCACAAAGAGATCGAGGAAAAGAGGAGTTAAAGCACACCTTTGGAAAACTGATGTGTCACACTAGCGGGAAAGGTCATGTTCACGAGATTGGTAACGAACATAGACTCATGTAAGAACTAATAAACATTGTAATAAAGACAGATAACTACATGTACACAATCTTGTGCTAATTGTGCCAGTCAGTGACTCATTACCACCTTTTCCCCCACAAACAGCCTTTCAAATAGATGCAGCCACAACAACACATTCATAGTGTGATGAACACTGGGGAGCTTGATTACTTTCCATGAGTATACATGCTCAATGTGTAATTGTTTTTGTTTCTGATTAAATATTAAGTCAAAATTATGTCCATGAATTGAAATAATAGAGCCGATATTTGTACTTAGTGAAATACGTTTTACCAAAGTAAGAGCAGAAGCAAATATAGCAGTTAAATATGTGTTGCTGTCTGGTCCATGCGATATATTAAATCTGAAAATGGTACCTCCGCTTTTGTCAACTTTTATAACAATATTCAAGCACAGATTTGATTACACTTGACTGCAGGTTGATTTGTGTTGCCATTGTGAGCCAATGTCCTCCGAAAAAGTTCGAGCTTATTCAACTAAGTTCTCTTTTTATGACAACCATGTTTGGTTATTTTTTTTGTTTGGCAGGGTTGGTTGCCTGATAATAGTGTGAGTGTGGCAGATCAGGAAACACCGTATCCTCTGCTCTTCTTATCTCGCCACCCGGATGTTATCACCCGTTCAGACTGTCCTGCCAGCTTTGTCGGATAAAATTTGACTGAACAGGCAGAGATGAGCAGAGGGGTCATTCTGTAAAATCACAAGAACAAAGGGGCATTTGCAGACTATTACATACGCTAATACTTGGTTTCTAGACATTTATGCATGTCCATGATGTTGTGTTGTGTGTCATTCACAGGCTTGATTTGCCCTTTAGTCCTACAGCATTCTTAAAGTTCCTACATTAGCTATGACCCCTTATCCACTATGGGCAGTTTAATTTTCTGCAAATACTTTATATTTTGCTCACGTTAGATGATGTGAACTAAAACAATGTAAAGTAGGTGTCTTACCGACGCTTCTGTCAACAATTACGTGTCCTTGACCCACGTGTCCGTGCCTCTGTTTTCTTTTACTACTTTAGAGCTGAAAGTATAACTGAAAAATTATCGTCCTGCCTATTAGTTTATTAATGTCAAACTGTAAAATGCTCTGAATTACAAATAACATCCACATTTCATATATGAATAAGGTAATTTTCGAAGGACATATGAAGGGATTGTCCTTTTTTTATGTAAAACACTTGGCCAGGAGTGAATGAGATGAACAACAGACTCAAAAATAGCCATTATGTTTGCTGCTGATGGTCCACAAAGACAGCAAACACTTCTCAGAAAAAAACATTGATTATTCATTTAAAGGGGAAGCATACACAGTGAACATGTTTATATTCTAAAATGAAATGACCTTTCTTCTTGACTTTCTTCTTCAATGAGGATGATAAAGAATGGAAGTTAACATCAGTGTCCACTTTGAGGTCTTTGCCCTTATGTTTGCCACATTTCCCTCCCACTAATACTCCATTTCATGCAGAAACACATCAAACCGTGAAATAAAATTAAAATCTGAAAGCCATGTCATGGGACCTTTGACTACAAAGTGAAAGTTACTTCCACAGTGATGTTTGTAATAGCGCACAGTGCATTACAAGCCGTTGTGCCTGCAAAGGTGCACTGCTTTCTTTTTTATTTATTTTTTTTCCTCTAACCTGTGCCCCTTTGCTATTTTGGTGACATGCTGTTAACTTGATTGCCTGCAGAGTAGCAGTACAGGGTGTGTGTGTGTGTGTGTCAGCAGTGGTCAAGCAGTGCAGTGCATCTCTTTGAGAGAGTGATACCAGCTGCTACCACACTGACTTAACATTTCAACATATGATGCATTCAGAATCTAAACGGCTAAAGTTGTTTCACACATGACCGGCCATATACATTAATATTCTGATGGCATGTATGCCTGTGAAATACCATGCTGGCTCACACAAATTTTAACCGTGCGATGCAAACTTATTTTGTTTTAGGTACATAAAAAAGCAGTTGTGCCTTTCAGGGTAGGAATCTCCTTTTCAATTCACTTTTATTTAATTAGTGCCCAATCACAATATAAGTCATATCAGGGTGCTTTACATAGTCAGGTTGAGACATGACAATGTTAGAGATAGAGACCAGATAATTCAACATTTACAACATGAGCAACTACATACTTGGCAACAGTGGGGAGGAAAAACTCCCTTTTAACAGAAAGAAACGGAAACCAGACTCAGAAGTGGGCGGCCATCTGCCTCTTGGGTTGGGTGAGATGAGAGCAGAGAGAGAAAAGATGAGCATGGAGAAACAACAAACAGAAAACACTGGGCAGCTTGGTGGGGCAGTTAGCACAGATTAGAAACCGCTCCAGAGCTGGAGAGAGAGGACAGAAAGTAAAAAGCATAACACAATTACGAATGAATTTCCCTGCAAAATATTGCAATATGCTTTATTGATTTTATTTCATAAATCTCTATCCGCCTCAGCAGGAAGTTTAGTAGCATAGTGACTCATTAAGTGTGTGGGGAATGGGGGTACTATATTAGATGCTATATATTACTATCAATGCATGTCTTCTATTTGCAAGGACACAAACAATCATTTCTATCCTCAGCCACAAGGCTCTTCATCTTGCACAGTCAGTAAGCCCATGTCACCTTAACTTTAATTTTCAGTCTTTCAGTTACTTAATGTGACTCGGGCCCACCCACCCCTTTATGTAGGAGTACTTGAATTGTTGAGATCTCTTCCAAAGAGCAGCTAATTACTACTTGGAGCCACAGAAGGAAAGCAAACTGAATATGTTTAATGTCATTAATAGCACAGAAGGGTTGAACAAGGGGCACATAATGGAAAACACAATAGCCCTGCGACAGAGATTTCTCTCCTCTCTAAAAGGCACACACACACACACACACCCAAAGCCATGTGCACATTAGAGTTAAAAAGCATTTTTCTATGAAACTCACCCTGTTTCAATATGGATGTACAAAAACTGCCAAACGCAGTCTGAAAGTCATGTGTGCCTGTGTGTCCATAAGGGGTGCACATCGGGATCTCAGTGTTCACTTTAGAAAGGCATTGACACCACACTGATTTCTAAATCCATGAGATTTTAAAAAGTTTGTGTACAGTATGTGATGTGTGTGTCTGTATACTGTATGTGAGGACAAGCCACTGCACTGCAGAGATTTGAGCAGCTTAAAACACCCCCTTGTGAGCCACATGCTGCCATCATTACTTAGAACTTGGCCTGGTTCAGCCGCCAGCACTAAACACATGGGTGGTAGACACTTTGCCTTGCAGGCTCTTTTAACTTCACAATTGGTTGTCCTAGTTCTGTCAACCCACCATGGAACAGAGTGTGCACAGATACACGTAACTGTGTATATTTATGTAGGACTGTGCATCTCCTTGAATGCACAACTTTGTTTTTGTGAATGCTTGTTTTTTTCTGCCTTTCTTTAATCATGTTTGTTGAGAGAGCAAAGCTCAGTCCTTTTAAACCAACGATCTCTCATTCACTACTTTATGAGTAGGTCTTTATCACCACAAAAAAAATGTTTTTAATTTCTAAAAGTAGTCACTGATTATGTCTAATACAATAAAGTAAGATTCCAATGCACACTCCACACTCCACACTCCAGTGCAAGTGTTTTCTTATTTTAGATTTTGGGCTATGTAAAGGTGACTTTTGGTAGATATTAATGTTTATGTAAATCACATGAAATTCTAATATGAGACTAAATGATGGTGATCAACAGGTTAAGCCTCAGGACCCACCATTTTCCTTCATCTTTAAGTTGCAACTCAACTTTCTGAAATTTTGGAGCTGCGTATTTTACAAAAGATAGTACAGTAATACAGTACACAGATTTACAGGCATACTTTTTAACAAAGTTCAAACTGGCGACGCGAATGAAGTTATAAGAATCCAAACTAAACTGTTTAAATTATTAAATACGTTGTAAAAATTCAATTAGAACGTTGATTTACCTTGAATTAAATTGCTAACTACTGGTTTGACACCGTTAGTTTTGGTCATTACGGTCATGACAACACCGGCAGCAAACAGCTGCTGCACTTGCGCTGCATCAAAATAAAACCATTTTTATACACACACCCACCGCCCACTCAAAATGACGCCATCATCCATTTTTGAGCTACGACCCACCAGTTGAGAACTACTGATGTAGATTATATAAATACTCTCAGGTTCAAATAGTCTTCAGATCAAAGACCAAGCTTGGACAGGAATTAACCATCACTCATTGTGTTAAAGTCATTATAAAAGTTCAAGAGATGTAATTAATTATAGATTATGGGTCAAGAGACCTTTTAAAAGTTTGAAGTGTGTCCAAATTTGGATATTGGGGTCAAAACCACAACAACAGTGAATAAACACTGATTAAAGCAGATGCTGCTTGGGTGCACAGCATGTATCAAGAGCCAAAAAAAAATGTCCTATTGAGAAGCATTCCGCTCTGCTTGCTTGGCTCATCGTCTAGACTGTGCCAGTCTGTTAAGGCACAAAACATGCATGAACACTCGCACACAGTGAGCCGCTAATTGAGTTGCTACAGTGGCAACTTACTCCTGATCACTTACTGCTTCTTGAAATTGTAAATCGGAGAAACCGTGGGGAAGCATTTTTTGTTTTCTCTTATAGCATCTTTCTTTGGGTCTAATGATCGCATAATACTAGCATGACAGTGGGTGTTGAGAGTAATTGGCATGAGGCCAGCTGGCTTGATGGGCTCATTTGACTTAGCATTGTCTTGCAGATAGTGATTGGGATGTCTAACACAGCTGGTTAATAAAAGCTGGACAGTGGCTGACACTGACATGCCTGCCCACTCGCTGTCTTTGTTCCCTTTGTTCCCTGTTGACTTGATAGAGCCCATTTGCAGGGCTTTTGTAAAACATGGAGATAAAGATATTTAGAGCTGCAGAGTTCTCCTGCCCTCTCTTGCTTTACCTCCTATGATAAATGATTAGTCAGCAATGCATGTAGTTTACAATGCACACAATCTCATATGTGATTTAGTTTCTTTCTTAGGTGGTTCCCATAATTCCTGATTTTCAAATAGTGTCAGCAAACTCTCACCCCACACCTTTCTGACCTCAGTTAGGGTGTGTCTGTGTTGTCCATATCTGATGATCCAAAATTCCCACCGCCATGGTTAGCCACCCATGTCTTAACCCTCCCGTTGTCCTACGGTCAAAATGACCCGCAGCTGTGTTCAACCAAGTTCTATTTTATTTTATTTTATTTTTATATTTTTTATCAAAAATGTTCTTTAAAGAAACCCTCACAGCCTCCTTATCACCAATGATTCCAAAATATATTAAAAAAACAAAAACAAATAGAACTTGGTTGAACACAGCTGCGGGTCATTTTGACCCTAGGACAATGGGAGGGTTAAGGCAAGACAGACAGCGGACATTTGTTACATAACTATTTATGGCACATTTCATGTCTACAACCCAGTGTACAACTATGAGTGTTTTTGTGGAGAGATTGTCTTTAAATGTATGCTTTTATCCCTGCGTTTGAACAGCTTTTCACTTTGCTTTTCCATGTGGCCATTCGGAGCAACTCTAAGTATGATTTCTGATGTGGTCAGACAGCATGTTTTAAGAAGTAGTTCTGAGAGATTATACCCTGGCTCTTACAATTCATGCACAATGCCAATGTTTAACCTCAATATCCCTACAAATAATCAACAGAAGCGATGATGCTCAACCATGAATTTGGCTTGTTCCTATCCCAACTGTTGCAGCTGCTTTGAATCTCAGTGCCAGCCCCTCTTCTTATACGATGCCGTTGATTCCTCCCTAAGAATGGATGCAATGATAAAGGACGTTTTTAATGCATGATATGGTGGGTGAAAAGCTTATTTGGGAAAGAGATACACTTCTACAGCCAAACAGCCATTGAATGTTGGAAGGGTCTGTCATTCAGCCTCCTGTGCTATTAACCCCCACTCAGAAGAGATTAGCACACAGAAACAGAGCGAGTCCCAGATGCCACGTGCACCGTGTCAAAATATGCACACATATGCACATGCATATGCAAACATGCACTGATGCACTGATGCATATACAAAATTCCGGACACATTTTTTTCTAATTGGATTCCACATGCACGCATGTTTTTATTACTCCCTTTCAATCTAACCCCCTCAAAAATGTGTTAACTTTTCTGTTGTCCCAATATTGACTACCAATCAATTAATTATAATTATTTTCTGCCCATCTCAGAAAGTAAATGCAAAACTAGTGGTATTTTTTAACCACGTAAAGTAAAGCTTGGTTCACATTCCCAGTGAAGAATCGTATGATAGGTATGCTAGATAAGTGTTTACTGTATGTCTTCACAGGCTATCATGTTTTGAAATTGGTCCATTTTATTCCTAAAATTATAAACATTTTAATTTGAACTACCAGAAATCATTAATGATTATTATGTATACGCCATGCTTTTATAGTGTATACATTTCAACACTTGTCCAAGTTTTCATCTTGTGTTTGGATGTTGGGCTACTCTTTTGTTCATTGGTGGATCTCTCTTTAGAATTCCCTCTTTATTACCCTTCGTCTTTTTATTAATTTATTGACAGCAGAGTTGTGAATTGTGCAGGATTATAAAAATGATCTGTGTTATGCAGCAGTTACACTTGTTGCCGATGGCAATGCTGTTTTCAATACCAGATTATGGCTTTTAATGCTCCATTTGTTTTAAATTGTGCAATTGTGGAAACTGTCAGTTCACTGCAATTAGGAGCCAGTGGCTCCTTTGATGGTAATCAAAATAAACTCACTCTGATTGACCCTGACAGATCGTCCACCACTGAGCCATTCAAAATCTGTTTTACTGTGTTAGAATGGTTAGTGCAGTCACAGAGACATAAAAACAGTTACCGAAACTGGAGAGTGCAGTAGTTTAATTTGCTTTTGGTACTGGTTTGTTACTGAAAGGCATCTTAGGTTCCTGCAATAAAGATACAATGAAGTTGACTAATGGCTTGATGTGAATAAATGTTTCATAGTTATTTATTTACATTATTTATGTTGGCATGCCAAATGGTTATGGCTTTTTTAAGTCTGAATAGATATTTGCTTTAATTGCTTTGCTATCCTATAATGTTTCGGGTCCATTTGGTTGAATTCAGTTCTTCAGTTAAAGAGTCAACATCTGTATGAATATTTTCTTATTCAAGATTTGCCATTAAGAGCTCTGCACTTATCTATAATATATATATATGTACATATATGTACATATATATATGTACATATATACATATTATAACAACATAATAAAGATGCACTGCTTCTGAGTTGAGTTTGCTTAGAATCGTATTATTGGCCCTTGAGAAACAAATAATGGAAGCACTTTTAAAAGAACACAATAAAATAGTTGAAATAAACAAGCATTTATTGGCATAGGCTATTTGATTATGACTCATAAATAATAAACCCTGACTTGCAGCTAAAGGGATTAACATGGGTTTGTTTACCTTAAATGCATTTTTTTTTTCTCTTTCAGTCCTTCGTAGTGAGCACTCAACTCAATATGTGAGTGAGAGAGAGAGTGTATTGGATAGATGGTTGCAATCCTGGTCATTTCATCTCTTCAGTGCATTCATCCTGTTTAGCTTAACTGCACACCTGAGACATTGCCTGAATAAAATTATCAATACTGAAAGCTTCTGATCTTGCGTTACACATAATATTCCTCTCTTTTTCTCTCCCTCCGTGTGAGAATGTACAGTAGATGTAATGGACAGTCGTGTAAGCTAAGGGTAGTGCAGATTTCAGCGCCGATGCATCGCTGCTCTGAAGCCTCATCCAATTTTGTAGAACAGTCACACTCGGCACAAAGCATCCTGTTCATATGGGGTTGGCATCAAACACATATTTCCGTTTTTTTTAATTTATTTTTTTATTTTAGGGAGCTCCCAGTCAGATATCGTCTGCTCATTTTGAGTGGGAAAAAAATGATTTGCTTACTCCGCTCAAATAAATGCCCCTTTATTCATTCACCGATATTTGGTGGATGTTTTTTATGATTGAGAGGGCAAACGTGTGTGTATTTGTGCACTTCCATATGTTTGTGTGTCTTTTGGCTTTTTCTGTCTTTTGGCTGTGAACTGGAATGGGCTGGGTTTGTTTCTGTCTGGACTGATAAGAGGAAGCCGCTTACATCCCTCTCTTATCACTCGGCTCAGGGCTAATATCCCTTTAATTTTTTTCTCTCTCTTAGTCATCGTCACCCTTTATTGTTGGTAGACTGGGAAGAACTCTCACTCTTTCTTGTGCTTCATCGTCTTGTCTTTATATATTTCTTTTCTGCCTACATCTCAGTGCCAAAGTACTTCAAGTCACCAGCATACAGGTTTAAGTTGCAACAGACAGTAAACTGACATATTTATCCAGAGGCCAGAACAATTTGTAATTCAAATATTTTAAATTCATCCACTCACTTTTTTTTTAGGCTAAACCAGAGAACACAGCCAAAGTAGGTTTGATACCCTTGTGCAACACACACACACACACACACACACACACACACACACACACACACACACACACACACACACACACACACACACACACACACACACACACACACACACACATCCATGGCCCCTAGGTTATTTTGATTTTGATTCCCCTCTCGATGACTTTCTGTTGACTTTGATTGCTTTCCCAATGTATTTGCTGGAGAGATAAATAGATTTCTGTTGCAATGTGTGACGTGCTATGCCTATCTGCCTGTCTGCCTGTCATAACATGCAAATGTAAAAACAAAAAAAAAGAAACACACTACACTCAATTTTGGACATGCACCATCCGAGAAAACCCACACAGTAAATGCACAGCATACATCACAAAGATATAAAGCACAAAGATACAGGTACTATATTCATACACAACCCTACATTCACTTTATGTAAACTTCTAATTCACTACATTCTGCCATAACTACTGTCAACAATACTATATATACATAGTATCAAATAAATACAGACACATCACCAAACAGTGCACTTACTGGCCTGAAAAATGTCTGATTATTAAGACAAACATACACTCATTCACTCAATGTCATGGAACTTTCTTTTGGAGATTGACAATTAAGATCAAAAATTGGGTGTGAGTTTGCAAATGACAAAACTAGTGGACTGGAATATTTCTTCAATTTATTCCAAAAAAAGAAAAAGACATGCATTTGTAACTTCAATGATCATGAAACTTAGATTTGCTGAATAGATGCAAAGGAGATTAAAAACACAGGGAAACTGAAAAAGGATGCGGGATATTATTTCATTGACATCATCGTCTGTCATCTCAACATGCAGCGAGAATCTTTAAACTCGCATCACAATACTCCGAGCATTAACAAAGCAGCAGGGACAAAAGGATGATTCAGTCAGTAAGGAAGTGCAAGGTTATTTGGATTTATGCATTATCGCATACACATACGCTTCATCACCACTTTGTTAGATACACATGTAGAATCTAAAGTAATCCAATATACATTTTATCCATGAATTCTACCTTTTAATAGATAATTATGTTCAGCTTTCATTGACACTTTCAGAGACGTTTTATTTAACTATGCAGGAGATTTATTATGAAGGTTTTCATTCGTAGTGGAATGCAACTGAACTGGATTGCATGACACCGAGATCAGGTATTAATGCAATTTGGTAATCCCTTTTACAAAAAAAGGGAACATTGGAAATTAATTTAAATATATTGCAGTTCAGTGGTACAACACATCCACTAACTGCGACCTCAGTAATAATGTAATGTGACTAATTAAATTAATACTTCTCTGCCAATTTTAATCAAATCTAAACATTATCTTTGGTAAAGTAGACTTTATAACCAAGTTGTCTATTGGATTAGCTATAATAGCTATAATAAACACACCTTCACTTTTAAGATCCACTCTTTTAAATGATTTATGTTGAATAATAATTTGTGTATAATAGCATCTCTTAACAATCCTCAAATTGACATCTTCTTCTTTTCACTCTTTATAAATTGCAGAATCTATGAATGTGAAAATATATTTGATTTCAGTAGTTTAACTGTTGCACACTATGTCTGTTACTTCAATCTAAAGTTATTTGTCACTGTATTTGAACGTATTACCCTTATATAAATTGAATATTGTATTAAGATTGGCTTCCAAACTATTTGTGATGTCACAAATCATGCTTGTAGACCCACCCTTTAAATTTGGAGCTCAGAGAAACATTCCCCCTTCACCAGATGACTAAAAAACAGCTCTCTAATTTTAAACTCTGCACATACATCACTATACACAGTGAAGCTCAAACATTCGACTGTAGGAACAGAAGGAAAAACACATTTGTCATCGGAGGAGAACTTAAAAGTATATATAAAAAGCACACACTAAGATATGTACACGTCATGCTCCATGAGTTATTATTTATATTCGGATCAACTTTCAAAGCAAGTTTGTGCCATGATCTGTCTTCTGAATGCTAGTCAGATGAAATCCAATGATCTATGCCTTTCATCCTCACCATATAAACTGGAAGCAAAACCTTCAGTCGATGCTGAGATATAGGGCTCAAGTGATGTTAATCTGATTGACTACTTGAAAGGTTGCAGTAATTTAGTGAATATGGAGGCACTCCGTGACACACACACACACACACACACATCAGTAAGGAAGTGCAAGGTTATGTGGATACCTTCTTTGCTAGCACTCACCTTTATTTTTAGGGAAACTCTAGATTTGATACAGAAAAGAGATTTGGAGAGGCTCAGAGAGGTTGGAAATGCAAACCAAACAAAAGAAAACCAGAAAAATTCTATACCAAGACATGTAATTACTTAGCATTACTCAGTCCATTCTGAGATTATAGTCACAAATCAGTGACCAGTGTGTGTGGCTAAGTGCGATGGCGTTAAAACCACATGTTTGTTTCTATAGTTCTAATAAGGTTGGTGCTAGATTGGATCTGCAGATCTAGGACTGGCCTTCCAGCAGCAGTATAGTCTTGGTGCATAACAGTTGTATGGTGGTCAATGCCAATTGATTAAAGGCTTCCGCAATGGTTTCCAAATTAACGTCTATGCCAATTAAGGTGCAACATCTTGAAGCAATCCTCAATGTGAATGTGAGTGTGGCAAGACACATACATTCACAAAGTGAATTTGGGTTAAGCTCGGAATAATCAGCCTTAGGGAAGACTTCAGTACCAGTCCCCAAGTAAAACAGTAAGGTATATATTCATCCTGACTGACATTTTATTTAAAAATGCATCACTTTCCATCCCAAGTGTGTTGGACACTCGCCATAACAACAGACTGATTAAAATGTGCTAATTAAACTTAAAGTTTAAACAATGCACAAAATACCTTAGAGAACGTCTTTACCATGCAGCCAGAAGTGACTGGTCAATGAGCAGAATAACAGTAACATATTGAGGCCATTTGGACTAAAGATACCATCTGGCCCAATTTGCATTTAAATTATGAAGGAATACATTCTCTGTAAGGATGTAGTGTCCATCACTTCCAACTTAATTCCAGAGTGTGTTCTTATATTATGTTTAAATGGGTCTACAGCATTTTTTTTTTTTATTATTATCTCCAGTTTTGACCTTTCCCTCATACTCTTTGTGTATTCCGTGGTCTTGTACTTTTATCTGCACCTGCAAAGCACCTTGTTGCTTTTGTTTTTACAAGTGCCAAAAAAACAGTTGAAACTGTTTTTACTTGTTGTTAGTACTAACTTCTAAAACTTTACAAACATATGCATTTCACATATTGCAACATATCAGATTATGATTAAGGGATAATTGACTGGCTTTCTGTTTTAAACAGTTAGATTTCCCAGCAGCTTCTCAATATTATTTAAGAGTATAGAACATGAGAATATGTGTATTGTATAATATCATGGAAATACAACAGTTTGTTCAACACCTGGAGATCCCTTCTGTCTCTAATTTGATAACTGATGTTCATGATTTAGTAAGCAAGAGAACAAGTATGCAAGGGGAATATGTCCATGGATCATCATTACAGGTGGTCACGAGCATCGTGAACATTATTTGTATTCACTTGTGTGCCTGTGTGTATTTGTGTGGGCGTGGGGCTGTTAGCTTTGTAAAATACTGTACGTTTTGAATGCAGCTATTTCTATAGCTTATTAGGTTAAACAACTCAATATATAAAGTATATAAAGTGATCTGCTGATTTTGTAATTGTTATACTGGATAAGAAAAGTCTAACAATGTACTTTTTTGTTTCCCTTCTCCCTCCTTTCTTCTCTCATCGCTATTTTTCTTTGTTTTTTGCCATCGCTTCCTGTGTTCTCTTCAACAAGGTAAGAGCCAATCGTTCAAAAATCTGTCACCGTGTATTACAGTGCCATCACGTTGTAACAGAGTTATATTTTAGTGGGGAGGACTCATACTATATCCTCAGTGTTTGGGGCTTTTCAAACATTTTAAAGTCTCTGTTTGACATAATCACTGGGCCATTACTGCTTCTACTGGGATTTGAGTCTCTTAATGTCTTCATTACCTCAGAGGGAAGGCATTTTGTGCTATGTGGCAACCATTTTAAATATGCTGATGCCACGTCTGGACAGGATGCTTCTAACTTTTGCTATGGTGTGTGCATAACAGAAAGTCAGATCGATTTATTTTTGTTTTTAAAGAGAGGCACGGGAACAATGTGAACTGTGAATCGTCCCTCAGTGAATTTATCAGCTTCTCAGTGCTTGGTATCGAATTCAAATAGCCTTTACAAGGTAATTCATTTCACTGTGGATGCTTGTCCAGTTTGTGTATCAGTTCTGAGTTTCTTTCATTTCTTTATGAGCTGAATAAAAACCAGCCATATTACCTAACTAATCCTGATACGCAGGAACATGATAAGCTGCCGGTGTTTTATTAACAATTTAAAGATAAAGATTCAGAGGCACTAAAGAAAGTGATGTCTACTAACTAGGCATCAACAAAAAGATGTCAACTCTGCTATAATCTTTCCAAATTAAATTACCTCAGTATTGTAAATACAGTATTCTCACATTTCTTTCCTTTATCATTTCTGTACTGAGCTGTTATAGTTTTAGAAAGATCGTGACTTTCTGCTCAACCTGCATCCATATCAGTGCAACAAACTACAGGGAGTTAGTGCAAAGTGTGAACATTGTTCTTACTCTCCCCTCCAGTCAGAAGGCTTTTGCATTTAGCTACTGAGACAGTGAGTGTTGCTTAATTCTATTAAAAAAGTATTTTAACACACATTACTCACATGCCCTCAAGCATTGTGAGCGGTGTGATGAGGAGGATGATGAGATATACTTGCTATTTGATTATATAATTAGTTGAGTAAAAATAAACATACTTAAGCCATATCTACCGCTACTTTATGGATTTGATCGTTTGGTGCTTTTCTGTGATTATTTCCGTTTCATCGTCTCTGATTATGCCAGCCATTGCTTTTTGTTGGGGCAGTTTTATTTTGCATGCAGGAAGAATATATTTAGACTGACCTGTATGAGTTTAAATGTATACTGGAAGTACAGTATGCTGAACCTCTTAAGTCACATACAATTAAAGCCAAGGCTAGTCACTCTGTTACATTTACGGCCATGCTAGTTAACATTGTTGTCGCTTTCCACTGCAACTGTTCTTCTCGACTGGTAAGTAAACAATGGTTAATGCTACTGGTGGCTTTGTAGCGATAGCTTATGAAAGCATCTAATGCTACAAGATTTTTAGTGATTATCAGATATGGCTTGAAGACATGGTGTAAAGAAGGTCAAACATATTAACACAGATGAACTCTTTGTGTTCATTGCCAGAGAGGATCTCTATAAAACTCCTGAATTGATCATCGCTTAGTATGTTTATGAGCTATTGGAGAAAAAGTGCAACATGACGAAAGCAATCCTGCTACAGAAGATACTACAGAAGATAAACTCACCAGCTTTATCTACTTTAGCAAACGTCAGAGATGTATTGCCATCGGTCATACAAGGACAAATCTCGGTGGCCTGCCACACCAGAGGGCAGGTGTTCTGCAAAAAAATCTCTAAAGTTTCCACTGACTCTGTCTGTCTCTCCACTGGCAGTCATTGTGTTCCCGTCATTCAGGGTGCACATGGTAGCGTGGTCCAGCAGGTCCAGCACCAGTGGATAAGTCGGTCGGGGCTAAATTTCCTTCACAGTACACCTCTGTATAACATTACTGATGGTGTTAAGATGTCATCTTACTTAACTGTTTGTTGAAACGCAGTTCAGACTAGTTAGAATAGTTTATATTTAATTAACTCAATTAGCTTGTTATGTGACTGTCTACTAAACTGAGGCAACTTTATGTGGCAAATACACCAGGCTCTATTGTGCTTGTTTAAACAATTCAAAATGCATAGTGCAGCTCATGACAACACCTTACTAATATATTCCGAATAAATATATATCCGAATATATTGCAAATGGCATCGATAAGGTTTTGCTCCAGCTGTTTTCTTGCTACTAAGGTCGTGCTAAAAAGAGCGATAACCCAGCGATATTCTAGATTACAAGATAAACTGAGGCTAAACCACCATTTTGCAAGTCCTGGGTCCATTTAATGTACGTTTACAATTATGAGTTATAAAAATAAAGACAATTACTAACTAACTACGCAAAATTGGACCAAACTGACGAAACCCTGAGCTACCCTGAGCTGCACTGAGGGAAGACTGGATGCAACAGTGACTCAGTATCGCCTCTCTATATACAAAGTTTGGTTACAAGACGGGACTTAATTTGACCACAATGCACTTTCAAGGTTGAAAAAGCATGCAAGCAGTGTCCATCGTTTATGTTGAGGACAAAATAAAATATCCCTTTCTTAACTTTAGTCCTGTTCACAAACAAACAGACACACACTGACCACCATCCCAATAGGTCATCCACCTGCTGTGCAACATTTGATGCTCTGGCACTTTCTCTTTTCCTCTGATTAGCTTGGAAGGAGGTGGCTGAAGGCCAGCCGCCGCTGTCGTGTGTGTGTGTGTGTGTGATCTTGTGTGTGTTTGAATATATTACAAAGAACACAGACATACGCACATGTGTACACCCAAACATTGGTGTTTTCATGATGTGAAACATGCTGTGATTACAGAAGACACATATCTGCCATACTTATCTTTGATGAACAAACTAAATTAAGCACTTCGCTATATAATAATGTGCTCCTCAAAATGCAGGAACTAACTTACTGAATTAACAGGAATGCAGCCCAATCATTCATGACTACTTGGTTGTCATGGTTATTTCATTAAATATAACTACTTTTTTTTCTTACACTTACGCATTATAACAAAAAAAGTTCTTTGAGGACCTGCTATTTTAACAGCATCCTTTATTGATATGACCAGCGCAGACAGCGACCTTTAGTCAATTAACTTGCAAACAATTTCATTAGGCCCTCAGTTAATCTTCTCTGACAGGTAATGGCTTTTAGCTTTGGAACAGTCAACAAAATTAGAGACACACTTTTGAAAGACAAACTCTCTAAACTTAACTAATACACCGTATAAACATCAGCGAAAAGGTTATTATGATGGAAAGTGACTATCTTTATCACATATTTACCACACATGAAAATGCATGTTCACATGCCCTCAGAATATTTAATATGGGCGTAAAACAATGTTTCTGTGTGTATTAGGTACAATATAGCCATTGTTTAATAATAGTCAGTCATGGTAGATATAGGATGCAGCTGAGTGGAGGCGCCTTTAAATCTGTACTAGGCCTACAAATTGCAAGTCAAGGACTTTAAAATCCTGATTTATTTTGAAGTGAAGAACTTAAAGCCTAAATCTACTGGTTACAACATACTGACAAAGCCATTTTCTGGCAATGTTAGACAAAGTGTAGAAAGCTGATAAGCTTACTGTAAATGAATGTTATGAGGTGGGTGTTTTACCAGGACCCAAATGCAGGCTCACAGACTCTGGTATCGGTTCCAAAATACAGTCTTTATTTACATAAATAAAAACAAACAAACGAACGAACCAAAAGGTGGTACCGATAGTGTCCACTTGCTTCCAAATCGGGAGGGCAACTCAACCGACTGATTCAGGGAGACACGGCTGGCAGGGCAGCGGGCAGACCACCGGACAGGACCGCTGGAAAAAGCAGTCAATAATCCTCCGAGTCGGGAGGGCAACTCCACCGACTGGTGACTCTGACAGGTAGCTCTGCAATTGGAACTGGAGCCGGTGGAACTGGAGCCGGAGGAACGGGAGGGAGGGACGGACGGACGGACGGACGGACGGAGGACGGACGGGTGACTAACTAATGAACCGACCACCAGAGGAGTGCAGGGGCCAGGGTACATATAGCCGGGGAGGTGATCATGGAGTGCAGCACACCTGTAGGTGGTGATCCGGGGTGAGTGGCTGCAGCTGCTGGGACTGGTGAGGGGCGTGGCCACGGGAGGTGAGGAGAGGAGGACACAGAACAAGCAGACAGGGGACTGAGGGGACACAGGAGGAGAGGGGATCGGGGGCAAAACAGAGGAAAACCAGACTCCTGACAGAATAACCTGAAAGAAAGATGTGCTCCTCTAAAAGCAGATTAAAGATAGTGATGTTACCCTCAAGCAGAACTTGATGTAAATATTTTAGTTGCACATTATTACCATTTCATTTTATTGCTGTCATAATTTCTAATGTAGAATTGGTCCGGTGGTTTAACCAGTACTGACCCACACTGCCTGTACTGATTACCACTTAAAACCTGTTATACAATTAGTACCTGTTATATAACATATAATAAATATCAGATATTTGAGTAATAATAGGGTTTCTTTAATTTACCTGTCAAAAGAGACTGGAAATGCAACTTTGAATAAAAAATGTCCCCTCTAAATGTTAATCCGCTGAATGAAATTAATTTTAGCGTAGGTTAACAGTTCCATGTTACGATTTGTAGAATATCCCAAGTTTACACATCATTTTATGTCTTTCATATTTGATAATAGACATTACATCTCATGAATTGAAAGAAACCTTTTTTCTTGTTTTTGGACTCTCCAAACTCAAGTGTCAGACTTTATAGATATCTGCTTACTTGTATTAGCTCAGAAATAATGTTCAACAACATCTTCATAACATTTAAAACAAGTTAATACACACTGTGATACATTATTACATCAAGGCAATTGCTAGTCTCAGCGAAGTGAAATCAAGTGGAAACAACTGCTGCCTGCAACATCCAAAATCATCAGAAATCTGTATAAAACATTTGGTGTACTTTTGAGCAGCAATAATTGTGAATACATTTTAAACAGTTGTTGATTGGATAAATCATGCAAAAACATTTTGAGATCCATTTTTTGATATAAAATAATATTTATTTTCAAAAAAGGTATCTTGAGGTATCTTTCTATTTTATTGCTCTGCTCATGAACTACCAAGAAACACACACACACACACACACACACACACACACACACACACACACACACAAATACATACACACAAATACATACATTCTACATTCACATTGCTTTATTTGACAGCCGTCTATCCCATCACTCCAGTGATCTTCTCTGACATCACTGGCTATGCCACGTCAGCAGTTTTGATTCTTCGAAGGCCTCGCTCTCTTATTCCCTATATGCATCCCTGTTAAATAACTCTTGACTGTTATCAGTCCAACCTTAGAAACCTCTGTGTTATTTCTTACCAATCCAAGTCTTTTCAGCCGCATGTCAAATCACTCACCAGTACATGCTTCTTTCACCTCAGAAACATTGGCAAGCTAAAACCTGTTGTTTCAAAACTGGAACTCAAAATGATCATTGACGCCTTCATATCATCCCGACTGGACTATTGTAACTCCCTTTTCACCTGCGTCAGCAAGTCATCTCTGGACCTTCTACAGCTGGTCCAAAATGCTGCTGCAAGGCTCTGAACCAGGTCCAGCAGAATGATTCACATCACCCCCATTTTATCCTCCCTTCACTGGTTGCTCATCAGGTTCAGGATCCAGTTCAAAATCCTTGTTGTTACTCATAGAGACCTCCATGGTCAGGCTCCGGAAGACATGATTGACCGGCTCCAACATTACATCACCAGTAGGTCACTTAGGTCTTCTGATCAGGGCTTACTGGCTGTCCCTCGCACCCGTTTGAAAACTAAAGGTGATCGCGCTTTTGAAACGGTTGCTCCGACTCTGTGGAACGCTCTTCCCCTCGATCTGCGTTTGACGCCAAAAGACGTCTGAAGACGTATCTTTTCAGATTGGCCTTTGTCTCACCTCTTGATATCTCGTGCTTTTATTTCAGTGGTCTGTTGTTGTGTACTGTGATTGTAGGTTGCTTTTAATTTTGTTGTATTCTGCTGTTATTTCTGTTGTGAAGCACTTTGTGACTTCATCTGTGAAAGGTGCTATATTAAATATACTTACGTACGTACTGCTTACTTGTTATCGTACTTTTTTCTTTACCCTCTCTCACCTCTACTTTTTCATCTCCCCTTCTTTCTGCCCTATTGTCTTAATCTGTCATATATATATCTTTATTCTCTAGTCTTTGTTGCTTCTACTCTTCCTTTGTGTTTTTCACTTTGTTCTTTAAGGTCATGGGTGAGTATGTGTCGGTTGTTTGAAGTGAGAATAGAGGAACATTGTGGCTCAAAGCCTGGGTGAGTTTGCAGAAGACAAAGGGATTCCCTGTCTCTACCTGTTTGCCTTGATATGGTTAATAACACATCTATGTTGACAGTTTGTTCCGAGGTCAATCAGGCTAAAACCCCAGCACCATCTTGTACTACCATTGTTTGACCCTATCTACAGTTTAATGTTTTATTATAGTATTAATAATTACAAAAGCAAAGACAACAGAAAAAGCATTGTTTACACTTAAAAAAAAAAAAAAAACATCTTCAGGTTCTGTTAAGTATCTCTGCTTGTGTGATTTTAACCACTCCACTCAAATCAAGGGGTGAAGACATTAGACACCTGCTGTGCAAATCAGTGACATGTACTGAATCCTTCTAGCAAATAGAACAGCTGGTGTGCTATTCACCCTGATTGTTCTTGATTTATAGCCTCTTATTTAATAATAGTCATGCTTTCCTCTCCTTTGGTCCCATTAGTGCATTCATATCTGACAAATATGCAACCTTTAAAGAACTGTAGTTTAAATTTGTTTTATAACACAAAGCTAATTGACTTAAATATTAAAATTCTTGGAGATGCTAAAAACAAATAATTATGTTTTCTATGATAATCTATTGCCATTTGAGAAGCCTTTTCAACATCTAGGATCCAACTGACTTTCAAAAACAACTCATAAGTGATCCTGAAACATCTTACACAAATGTTGTTTCAGCTTCCTTCCTAATTGTTATGGGTTTGTGGAGTCAACTCAAAATATTTGTTAATGAGTGTTAATTGTTGATAAATCACAATTTCTTGTGTGAAACTCATGCTGCGTATGTTCAGTCGACAATGCCAACCTTCTGCCATCAGCGTTTTGCTATAAAGATATCTCACCTCTTTTGTGTTTAAGGCTGAGCATAATCATGGCTTGTCTACAGGCTCTTGAACAAATTATCCATGTTCCTGTTGTTACTTTGGGGAGACAGCTTCTGGTCATAGGCTACGGAAAATGAACCATATTTCAAGAAGTCAGTGAGATAATGATTTGTCTCTTCCGCAAAATTTTCTCCACTTTCTTCTTCTTTTAGCACTCCTCCATGTGTTAACACCTTAACAACAGTAGCCAAGCACTGCTTGTGTCTTTTGTTAATTTTGTTCATTTAAATATACTTGTGGGTGGTCTTAGTTCGTTTTGAGTTCTACTTTCTTTTGTTTTGAAAAGAAGTGGTGAAAAAAGTAGTGAAATTATTCCTTCATGTGGCTATTCACTGTTGGTCTAACTGTTTAACACCGCAGTTAACGGGGACCCCCTGCTGCAGTGTGTGGGCTGAAGTCTGACTCACACACACAGTCCCACACGTGAAAACATGGTATGAGAGGGATGTGTGAGTGTGCTTGTGTAACACTCCCAAGTTAGACTTTATTTTCATGAGCATCTCCAGGGCATCTTCAGCATGCTGCTGTAAATTCCGAATCTTTGGAAGTTGCATGATGCCATAAAAACTCTTAGGGAGAGAGTCTGAGGTAATAAATTTGCGCAAAAATAAACTTCAACACAACCCTAATGCCTACCAACAGTCAACAATGGGCTTTAAAACCATTATAGTGATTTTTCCCCAAACCTGTTAACATTTTCTTAATTGCATAAACTCTAACCCTGCAAAACAATTATATAGATATTTGTATGGCATGTAAAGCAATGAAGAAATCTGATATTGCAGGTTACACATCAGTTTCTCATAATCCTAACTGTGTTCACCTCCACTGGCAAATGATCTATAACGTATGTAAAGTAAAAGGTTGGATTACAGAGGGGAACAGTAATGCACTACATTTAATTCCTAACATTTACTCAAGAACCTTTTCCACAAATTATACAGTATATTTCTGAGTAGTTATATTGATACTCAGAGGTGTCCCTCTGGTGCTGCAGTTCAGAGATCGAACCGGTTTGAGTTTCTGAGGAATCGAAAGAAATCTGAGGCACTCAAGAGGGTAATACTTTAAAAGGACTTTAATATCTCATGGCTATTTAGTTTGTTAAAGATATCAGGCATAGAGTATATAAAACATAATAAGGGGTGGAGACAGATAAAAAAAAAAGGCTCTTACAAAGATAATTATTTTGGATTTATGCATTAAAAGTTATAGCCTGGTTTTAACGGAGAACTTGATTTGTCTCCTTTTTTGTAACCGGGTCCTCTGGGTCCTTTTAAAATGTAAGCTTGATGTGGACTGTACCATCTAGCTTGCGAATGCACTGAAAACTAACTACTACGAGATTTTGATATGTTTGTTATATATTCTTCTGTTTGTATCTTGCTTTCTTGCCCTGAGATTATGTAAAATGTGTCTGTGGTTTCCTTTGCTGGACATTGTAAATACTGTGACCTTACTGAATACACTGATAAGGTCACTGCTTATTGGTCCATATTAAACATGTGACTACTTGCCAACAGGTATAATTAACAGTCCCGCTGAAGGCTGTATACTGCAGTATACTGTACCGTACCATTTTCTATAGCAATTAAAAATGATAATTTTACGTATTACTGAAAAATGGACTTTGATCAGCAGAATTAAGCTCTTTGGGTTAATATGGCATAGCCACTCATGAAAATTATGTTTGGAGGAAAAACTGGTCAGATACATGTTTTCATATACTGTACATAGCCTGCATCTTCAATCTTTTTTCTAGGTTGATGGTTGTTTTTGTAGACAGTTGTCTTAAAATAGGGCGGCTTTGCATTTTGTTTCCTCAGACAATCAATTTATAGCTTGTTGATTATTCAAAAGAATAAACTGGATCACAGTTACACACTGTAATTTTGGAAGTAGGTGTTTTTTTTGCGACTACTTTTACTTATACTTGATTTTGTATTATCATAAAGTAACAATACTTTTACTTGAGCCCAGTTTCTTGCTACTTTCCGCAACTATGATACTCACAAGGTTTCACAGGCATCATAGTTTTATTTGTAGCCAGCAGAAAAAAGATGAATCATAGGCCCTCAAGAATCCCACTTTAAAGCCTTTTTGTTCATCAGGCTATAACAACAGCACTGACAAAACTTCTGTTTTTACAAAAATAATAATGTTCGTTTTGTTTTACACTGTCAGACCAGTCTTAATTTAATTACATGTTTATTATTGAGGTCGTAGTTTGCATTAGTATTGAACTGGACTGCTAAATATTTAGGTTTTTATTATTTTAGCCACCCCTTTAACATTTATTAGAGGAGCAGACTATTAGAAACACCTTTCAATATAATGCACTCCAGTATAACAGTATATTGTTGCATAGTGTACAACATCATATCACAACTCTAAGTATAATTACATTATCATACTATACTATACACTAAAGTACTGCAGTCTATATTCATGGACAAACTAAAACCGGTGCTGCATATTTGCTACCACTTGACAACTTTACAATGAATTCCTTCTCTTCTCTGATCACAACCAACACCTCCTCTCATCCACCGACCACACACTCGTTACCACTGCACTCATTTCTTAAAGCAGCTTTGCATCTCTTATAGCACCCTTTTCACAATCTACTGTATATATTCTGTCCAATTATTTGAATTGGCAGGCTAATAATAAGCAACAGGCTAACCTCAGGTTAATTTCAGGTAGGCACATCACTTTTGTTTCTTAATTTGCAGTGTGTTGACCTCTAACCCACGAATGGCAACTGGTCTAATTTATTTAATTCCCCAATGTAGCTTTTTACTCACATTTGGCAACTGGTAGGTGCCAATTTTGTACCCTGCAGTCTACTGTTAAAGCTAAATTGAATGACTATAAACTGTAACCTGTCAATGCCAGGCTGAAGTCAACAAGATGGCTGGTTAGCAAGCTTTAATTTCTAGCTTGCTGGCTGGCTTATATTTTGAGCCTGACAGTAGGTTTAGCAGTGAAAGCAATACATTGAAACCGTGCCCATGTTAAACATCATGACATGGAGGATTACAGACAGACATTTACTAAATGAGTTAGAAACAAATATTACTGTTACCAGTGTGAAAGTCGATTTGAACTGGCAGTAAATAAACCAGTTTTTGTGAAGCACAGCCTTCCTTAGATGCCATGCATTTTGTGTAAATGGCTTGACGTAGGGATATTGTGGATCATCATTTTTTGGGGGAATAGGAGCCCCATCCAGGTCAGACTGTGGAGAGAGAAAATTAATTTTAAAATGTCCACATAACTTATATAGAAAATGTGCTCTACACAAAATAATGTCTATATTGTGAAGGAAATCGTGGTGATGAGGTGAAGAAGGTGGAGGAGACCGTTCTGGGTGACAACTCGGTGATGTTTATTGGCAGCAGCTTGATCGAGGACAGAGGCCACAATGTGTGGCGGTGCCCGGTTGATAAACCTCTCTGCCTGTACTCTCACAAGGGCTCAACTATAAGGAACATAGTCGTTCCGATAAGGATACAAAAACGTGTCCTTGGCTTGATACTACCTAACAGAGGGTCAGACAGGCTATCTCCAGTGTGAGTACAATCAACACTCATCATGGACAGTTAGTTCTTGAGGTCGGGGTGTCCTTTATGGGATCTTTACCCCACATTAAGGAAAATCAGTGTCAAAGTACGTCAGGCCTGGACAATACAGTTTTCTTGACATATATACTTATGAAACTATATCAGAAAAGCCGAGTGGAGTAATAATACGAAATAACAGACCGTGCACAATCTAATATTCCATAGTATCTTTTCACCATACTGAAAATAGTTTGGAGCCAAGCAAGTTTGACACAGTGTGCATGGTAATGACCGTATTAATTTGACAAACTTTGACCAGGGGATGTGCAAGAAATAACTCCTAAAGCTTTTTGTAAGCAGAAAAGTTTTGCTGATAAAACCCAGTTCACACAAGAAAGTTGGTTTTGGGATGAGTTTTTTTTTTTTTTTTTTTTTTTTTTTTTTTTTGCAGAAAAGTGCTGAATGTGCATGTAGACACTAAGGCTACAGTGTGGTGCGACTCTTACACATGAGCACATGAACACTCATACACACACTCAGCTGACTGCTACACTGTGTACTGTTGAGCCATGGGAACAAGGGAAAAGAAACCAGAGACATAAACCCCCAACAGCAGGTGCTGAATAATGTAGTTGAGAAACCACGAACACACATACCTGTCTACACCTGTTTTTTTGGGGTCTAGGGGGCATGAAGCTGGCATAAGGCCCGCTGTGCCTGTCAGAACCGATCAGAGCATTCAGCTGAGGGCTGGCATTTACAGCTGATTTGTCAGGATCAGCGGGCGCGGGCCCACGGGGTTCAGGCAAGTAATAAGCCTCCACCTGTGGTGATGGATCACCTATGACACAGCTGGCCACACAGGGAGAGACATGGCCAGTGGCATGCTTTGAGACAAGACAGGACCAGACACAGGAAGCACACGAGGGAGCGAAAAAAGAAAGGAGAGTAGGAAGAGAGGGCACAGCGCAGTTTTCCCCCTTGTTTTGTACACACTGTTCTAAAAACAGTGTAAAAGGAATCCCACCTCACCTCACCATCTGGGAAAGATTTGGATTTACAGTAAATTCACATTAGGAATGATCTGTAAAGCTTTAGTTTAACCAATTTGCAAGCTGATTTTCTGTTGACTAAAACAAATATAGGGGCAGTGAAAATTGAAAATTAAGGAACGTTACCTATAAGACATAATTTGTGTGCTTAGAGGTGTTCTAGCTGCATATACTTTGGATGTTTTGACAGTGTTTAAGATGGAATAGCCTACCTGTTGTTAATTACTTGCAGCTACTTAAGCATACTGAAAATATTTACCATATATCTGTCTTCAAATACAGAAACAACAGGTGTACCAAAGGGAGAAACAGACACATTTTTACTGTGGATCTGCTTTTTGAACTCTGTGAACACAAAAATGATTTGCTCAATTTCTGGCTCTTGACCGGTAAAGGAAGGTGACTGTAGGCAAGCTCAGAGAGTACATATAACCAGACAGAGAAAGAGACAGAAGTGCGTAGGATGTTTGCATGTTTGGAGACCAGGCGAGGAAGGGAAATAAAAGAGGGAGAGAGCATAATGTGAGTAATACAGAAACAGTGTAGGTGTATCGGTGGACCTCAAAAAGATCAAGAATAGCAGATGTAGGACAGCAACAAGTATGATTCACTTTTCATGGCATACTGTATGTGTGCTGTTTGCCCAACTATTAGAGGAGCATCAACTGTTGCCTGCAGTGCAAGTCCTGAATCACCAGGAAGATCACAGATGGCAGATCTACTGTAAACATTAAGGCCATACACGTAATTCAGTTGAGTTTGACACAGTCGCTGAGCCTTTTCATGTTCCCAACACTTTCTTTAGCAGCTCAAAAACAGTAGGTGTTTAAGTATGTGGGTTATATGCTGCCATCTACCTCTCTCTAACCTGCACATTTACGAGAGCTGTTCCTAAACCGAATGATATTTACTATTCTTAGTGTTGCTTGTTATCTTGTCAAGCTTCATGACTTACTGACTACTGGAATGTAATATATGGCAGCATGATGCACGAAATGGAAGTCATGGAAATTAGTTAAAAAGCAAAGAGATTTCAGTTTGATTGATTATAAAGAGCAAATAATGCAAGAAGAAGAAGAAGAAGGAAATGACCAAGAAGGAAAATTGTAAAAAAAACATCAAAAAGTGTTCTTTTTTTTCACCTTTTTGTGCTGCATGTAATGGCCATCGCTGCTGTTGGAGGAAGTTTAAGCTCTCCCACAGTATGACAAATCTACTGTAGAATTAAAATCTTTCCAGATTTGAAATGATCTCTTTTTGTTACCACTTTCCTCGGAATGTCACATTTTCTGCCCCAAGGCCGGGAAATGACCAGATCAGGAAGTTTGGTTCTCATACGTCCCCCAGTCAAACTTTACTTAGCGGATTGTCACTCACACATGGTAAACAGCCGATATACTGAATGTCCAAGCAGACACACAGATACATACATTCCTGTGCAAAGACATCGACACACACACACACACACACACACACACACACACACACAAACAAAGTCTCACAAAACCCACTGATACGCATACACTCAAACCCAGAGCCTTCACTTAGCTCAGTGCCTTGTCAGTCCTTCAGTGTCTTATTTTAAGTAGCAGTCATCAATAATGGATGTGCTGAGGGGAATAATTGATGGGACACACAGCTTCCTCTATTGCTGCTTAGTTTGACGGATGAAGGGACAGCAGGAACTCTTTGGTGAAATCGTCCTCCACCCGCCCACACACACTCAAATACACCCGCACTTATTTTGATGGATGGATGAACAGCAAGAACTCTGTGGCTGGATGTTTTTCAGCAGTTATTATCGACATAATTTGGAGCAATATTATTAAGTTTTCAGTCACAAACCCCAAAAGTCCTCATTCTCGGTTAAAAGTGTGTTTGGAGCCTGCAACTGAATTACCTCATCATGACTTGAATTGACAGGGATAAAGAGGTTTAGTCCAGCACTCTGAGCTACATCGGAGTACACCTGAGTGGAGAGCATAATTGAGATAGTTAGACAGTTATTTGCATATTAAACTATGGCCATTAAAAAAAAGTTAGAAAAAAAAAGTTTATATTCAATTGACAGATTTGTCAGACATTGTGTATTAGGATGTCTCAAACAACTGCTGGTAAAACCTTAACCACAGTTAAACAGAAAAATGGAGCAACAGTACTGGTTTCATGGAAACATTGTTTCATTGTTTAACACTTTGACGTGGCCCGCATTAAACAGAGGCTGATATCCATCTTGTCAAAGACTTTTGTTTTTTAGGACAACTTTTTCTGTTATTGCTTACATGACACAAACGTTTTACCCCCCATGTTTAACTTGCTATCTCATGTAATGCTGCTGAAGAGAAATGTACATTTCTTTGGGCAGCCACAGAGACAGATTGTTGCAACAAGTCCTCCAACCTACACAACCATATGGGTTGTTTGTACTGATTCACAGAAGTGTTTCCTAAATTAGCGCCCCTGGTTAGGTTTTCGGCATTAAAAAACAATTAAAGGCTATGGTGAGGCAAAGATAATGGTTTGGGTTAAAATAATGACATGGACAGTGTTGTGTTAAATTACTATTTCCTTAAAGTCACGCAACCTTTATCTCCATGGCAACAGTAACGCAACATCCCCAAAAAACTCACATCATATTGACGTCATCTAAACAATGACTGCTAGATGTTGCTTAACATTAAAACCTAACTGTGGGTTGTAAGAAGCTGTTAAGTTTGCCTTGCAAAAATGTGTTATTTTCATGATAGTGTGAATGATGGCAGTTGTGGCTGGTTAGGAGGGAAAGGAGCTTTACACCATACACACTTCCCCCACCTTCCTTTTTTTTTTTTTTAATATGCACTCCTTATATACAGTACATTAGCTGTCACTGGGGAAAATAAAATCAGGTGCGGGTGTTAGGAGCCACCAGAGAAGTTGGGTTGTGATTGCCACCTATTTGCGCACTCACTAATACACATATACCTGTCACAAGTCAAACACATTCTGTCAGGTACTGAAGGCATAAACACAAGTAGGTAGAACAAACAACAACACATATGACCACTGCTGTTTCTGATAAAACTAACAGACAACAAATACTCAGACATTGATCATTTATTTATTTACACAATGAACTCTTAACTTGGTCTGTGTATATCTGTGTTACTTTGTTGTAATACCTTAGAAGGCATGCTCCATTGATGACCAACACAATTAACAGGACCATTGGTCTTTTTCTTGTTTGTGAGTATATGAGGGACTTCAGACCACAGAAACTAAAACAGCTCTCTCAGCATAGAAAATTATGCTCTTGCCTTTGGAGATGTCACTGTCATTTTATGTGTAGCGACATCTACTAGCCACTGCAAGGCTATTTCAAAACTGTGAAGAGGGCACAGGAGGGTGCAGGGGAATGTAAGGCCGGATCATAAGTGCGTGTGGACGTTTGTGTGTCTGTCCATACCTGCATGTGTGTTTGTCTCGTGTGCATCTCTTATGGTATTGTTCTCTTGCAAAATCTAGCAGTCCCCAAAGCCAAAAACAAAATATCAGCTTACTACATTAAAAAGAATAGCTTAACATAGTTTCTTGTTTTAGTTCAAAGTATGTTAGTGTACATCGTTTGTTCTTGTGTTTACATGTGCGCACATTTATTATGTGTGTGTACAAGTGGTGTGTTCTTCATGGTCAAAGCTGGAGTAGATTTGGCTGACTGCTCAGGAGTAGGGCTGACATGTTGAGAAAACAGCGATACCATCTGGCACGTTGTGTATGTATCACCTCGACTGTGTAACATTTGTAGTGCATAATTTGGAAACATAAGTATTTAAGCAGTTTAGCTTTCATTTGCGTGAGTGCAGGATTGTGTTTGCGCAGGTTGAATTTGAATCCAGATACTTTGGTTTGCGTGTTCACGTGTGCATATCCACGGCAGAGTGACTGTGTCTGTTTTACAGTTGGCTGGTATTCAGGGTCATGTATACTCAATATCCAACTGTCTGTCAAAGATGTATCGCACTTGGCAATTGTTTTGTGTTTTTCACTTTATTCGTATGCTTCATCTCACCTGAGAATGTACTGGAGTGAGTCATACCTGTCTAAAGTTTTGTACGAGCGTGATAGATTTTCCTGAAACAACCAACCAACTCCACAAAAAAAAAAAAAAGATGCATTTGCAGGAGAAATACTGCATTCAAGCAGGAATTGTAGTTTTTACTTTGTTCTTGATCACAAATAAGTAATGTGAACTCATGTATATTTGTTAACTGCCAACCCGGATGAAATATAATTTTTCTTGGTAAAATCTAAATATAGTTGCCTTTTTAATTGAAATAGTTAGTTTGATTATATTACTATATGTGTTAAAAGATTGCAAGCAGTAGGATCTGAAGAGCATTTACATTATATTTAACATATAATGAGTTCAATTAAAAACTCAAGGCAGATGGCTTAATGACAAGCAACAAAGACCAATTGTGAATTTGTTTTCTGAATGTTTAGTTTTAGTTCACTATCTCAAACATCCACTCCACGTTTGCCATTTATTTACTCCTGATATCATACTTTCCCCTGTTCCTTCTGTATTGATATGTGTTCATATATACAGCCAAAGGACATCCCTTGAAAATTGTAAAAAATAGTTGATATATATATATATATTGATACATTTTACAAACTAGCATTTGATACTCCAAGCAAAAAAATGGTAAAAAAAACAAAACAAAACAACAACATAAAATTGACATGTTATAGTCATTTAATTGTTGTAGTCCTAATGCAAATAATAACAAAAAAACGATTAGTCACATTAAAAAGTAAGGGCACCCCCACATTTAGCACACCTTCAAATCCATAAAATTTGAATCAGAGGTTCCAGTTTCGATGCGAATGATTAGAGCCTCATTAGGGAGTGATGGGGGGGAACTCTGGCATCAAGGGTCTGCTATTCCTTTTGCTATTAAAGTGTGTGGTGTCATCATCCTAAGATTTAAACAGCTTTCAATGGCCTTCGGAAAACCGTTTGTGGATGCCTATGAGTCCCAAGCACTGGGCAGCTTGCAATCACCGATTCAACTATGAATGTGGCATTATTTAAAAGAGTACTGAAATATGATATAAGGCCATCTGTCTGAAAATTGAAGGTGAGCCAGAAGTGGACCTTTTAAAAGAATAATGACCCTCACCACTCAAGCAAATCAAAGCTATTCCATTGAATCCCATTGAAATGCTGTGTGTGTGTGTGTGTGTGTGTGTGTGTGTGTGTGTGTGTGCGTGCGTGTGTGTGTTTTGGGGGTAGAGGGTATGAAATAGACAGTACACGCAAAGAAAACCCCTCAAACATATTGCAGCTGAAATAATGTTATTATTATTATATTATAATTTAATATTCCTTTAGTACTTGTACAATAAATGACAATAAAGCTAATTTTACTTGTGGTTTTGTTCAAGTATACCATTTTCAATTGATGGCACTATCTGGAAGAGGATCAAGTGTTTGCTTGTGCAAACACGGGATGTACTTCACAGGACTGTATGTACACTTGTAGTAAAGACATACAACTCTTTCTTTTTCTCACACCCTGACTACACTTTATCCGTTAATGTTATTCAGCAAACTTGTCCATTGTCTTTTTAAATAGTCTGTCCCTAGTTGTTTCTTTAAATAACTAGTGAGTCAGTCAAAGATGCTTAGTTCTAGAAACTCTTGTAGTTTTCTTTGAAAACACATCTGCTGGATTTATTCATTTAAGGATTACAACTGTTCCCAATTATTCTCCCATGCTGCCATGTCTGCCTTTAACAAATATAGAGGGCTTTTGGTTATGGTAGGATTAGTCTCGATGAGGCCACTGGGCTGCTGCTTCAAGAAAGTGCCTGGATTGGGCAATCTGGACACACACATGTACACACACATGTACACATTGTATCTTGCGTAAACATACAAGCATAGACATGAATATTAAAAACCTGACTGATGTGTACACTCACACCAACCCATCATTTGCAAATGGAAGGAGAGTACAAACCTCCATTATACGCACTCAGCAGATTTCTGAAAATAACAGATGCCTTTCCACAAGTGCCACTCAAAGTGTATCATTTAAACATCACTGAGGCCCATTTCATCCATATCTCACCAGGTATACTGACATTGAAAAGCAATATAAAATCCCACATGATATACATGAAGAAGATTTGAGGCAAATGGCTGAAATAATTCCCTGCTGTCTAATTTGCATTTGAAATGTCTTCCATGACCATTCTTGATGTACAAATGAGTTAGCTTTACAAATGAGGCCTGTTGTCACTGTAAAGCTCTCTGTAGATTTCAGCTTTCTGACAGATAATTGCACAACTGAAATGTAATTTAAGTCATTGTTATAATGTCACATTCACACTTTGATGACTGGAAATATACCTAATATTAGTTGTAGGGTCAGATGTTACATGACTAAGATATAAAGAATATAAAGTAATTTATATCCTTATTTTATGAGGTGTGTGTGTGTGTGTTTTGATCATATGGACTGTAATTAGTGAAGCAAACCCAGGTAAGAAGAAACGAGTAAATTAGCCTGTTTTGTGTGAGTGCATTTCCAGATTCCCTGCAACCTTATTGGTCAGGATAATATCCATATATATTGCATATGATTATTTGGAGAAAATACATATGTTTTGCATGTGTGTATGATGTGTTATATACAATCAGACAAATATTGTGTCTGAGGGATCAAGGTGAGTAAGACTGCTTTCTCTTTTCATTTTACATAGTATTTATCTCCCAAATCCAGATTACATGCTTCTATATCTACTTCAACTTTTGCAAAGAAAACACTCAAATTCAAAGACAACAAAGTTGAAAAGTAAAGCTAAGCCTATAAATACTTCTTCTTTTTTTTTTGAATAAACATGTTGTTTAGCCCTCCCAGAAATGTCTCTCACCACTTCAGAGAACTGAGCATACAGATGCACCCATAGCAGAAATCCCATTCTTTACTCTATTCTTGCTGAACCACTGCTGCACTTTCTGTCACCCTTACATGGTCTTAGCATGAAAATACTTTTGCTTTATCTGCAGCATGTAGACTTTACTAGTCTGCAAAAGATTAGGTCATCAGCTGTTTATTTGTATACTTTTATTGATTCTGGTGTTTGAAATTAAAAAAGAGCTGACAGTACAAGTAATGAAGGGTTTTGGTGGAATATTATTTTTTTGCAATCAATTTTTACACTTTTCATTCAAATGTTAACATATCGTGTAAATGTTACGTTTATTTTTTTTTTTAAACAATCTATAGAACAAAACCACAGCAAACAGAGCATCAACAGGTGTGTTTGCATTCACATGGTTGTTATACACTGCACATCTAAAGGCACTTTATATGTTTAGATTTGGACTCATTATGCATTCTGCAGCATGACATTGAGCCCAAACGTACAGCCTGAGCCAAAAAGGACTATCATTAGCAACAAATAATAGTCCTGCAACATATGGTATGTCCCCCACAGAGCCGTGGTCTCAGCATCATTGAATCAGTCTGAGATTACATGAAGTGACAGAAGTAACTGAGACAGAGTGAATCCACAGAGAAACTGTCGTAAATTCTCCAAGAGGCTTGGAGCAACCTACCTGCCAAGTATCGGGCAAAAAGTGTTCTATTTACCGAACTTTTGATGAAACTAACAAAAACAATAAAAAAGCTCTTCATGAAGTAATTTTGCGAGGTTCATCACTGACTCATATTTTCTAGTGGACAATATAAGTATATACTCTGATGCCTTTTCGTCATTAGAAATACATCCTTACCCTATTTACTCCTAATATTAACATGTGTCTGTATTTAAATATGTTAGCTGTAAAGGGAAAAAAAAAAAATTATACTATGACTTGAGACACAATGTGCTTATTTACTGTAATACTTTCATACAGCTCTCTGTGCTGTCACAGCCAATTTCATCAAAACTACTGTGTACCCAGCTCTAGCTAAGGTACTTTTGTAGCTGGAAATTTACCACAAACAGTACTGTGGATGTAAATCCTGGTCTATTGTGTGAGAGCTGAGTTCTTAAAATGCAAATCATAAATGTAATGCCTACTCATTATAAAACAAAAATGTTGTCCTTGAACATTGCACAGGCAGTGATTACGTTTCACCTATATAATTAGTTTACTTACGTATACCACCATTTTATTGCACAGGAATGGTATAAAAATATGCTCTCATCATGTTGATTGTGACTTGAATGTGATCCAATCTAATAGATTCATATATATATATATATATATATATATATATATGTATGTTAGTCAAGCAGAGCTGGCTGACTTGTTGACTTGCTGACATGCCATGGCCATGGGTAGCAAAACTGCTGCATGGGCTTCAGTTAATTTTTTCGATTGCCAAGGTACCATTACTGCTAATTGTACGTTTTGATGAGCTTACATGTGTTAGCAGGAAGAAGTGGAATTAAAACTGCAAGCAGTGATATGCGGGCCCTCACACAGTGAACGTGGGGGATCCGGCGGTTTTGGGACCACCAGCTCCCCGACGTGCAGCGCAGTTGTAATTTTTGTCTCATTTCCGGTCTCCAGCAGGGGGCGCTATGACTATGAGCGAATATTACCATACAGGTGTCTTCAGGGCGGGACTGTTATCAAAGATATAATGTTTGAGGAAGATCGAAATATGTACATAATAGTTACAGTCACTTGTAGTTTCATGGCGAGACGCTCAAAATGGCCACCACGCCACGGGCACACCGATCGATGAAAACAAATTCATGATGCCAAAACACTTTTCGGGACATCTCGGTGTGATACACGTGTCCAACTAATTTGGTGCATGTAGGTGAAACTATATGCCGGGGCTGCAGTTTAGGGGACATAAGCGAGCCGTTTGGCCATGCACACTCGCAAAACACATCAGATGTATTGTCTTAGCACCCTGGATCTATGCGCCACGTTTCATGAGGTTTCAAGCATCCTTTGACCTTAAACATCAACTTCCTGTGTCATGGCGAAACATCAGACTTTGACGCCTCGCCACGGCGATGCCCTTGGACAAAGTCGAACGAATTTCTCAATATATCATCAACCACATGTTTAGACTATTCTGACCCGACTTTAGGTTTATGTGATCAACCAGCTCGACGTAGCATGTGAAAGTATGAAAAGTGTCATTTCCAGTTGCCACCAGGGGGCGCTATGAATATGAGCGAATATTACCATACAGGTGTCTTCAGGGAGGGACTGTTATCATGCATGTAATGTTTGGAGAATACATAAGTACATAAGATTTACAGCAACTGGTAGTTTCGTGGCAAGATGCTCAAAATGGCTGCCACGGGCACACCCGTCGACGAAAACAAATTATTTTAACAACTCTTAATCCCAAACATGTTAAGAGTGCACAGACAAAAATTCAAGTTGATCACATTCCAAGTCCAAAGCATTCTGTGTTCAGTTGCACACAGTGTAATTCATTTCAGTGACATGGCTCTGAGCATTATGTCTGGGATTCTCCAGCAAGTACTCACTAATTAATTACTATATGAAGGCATTAATTGAATTAGTATTTTACTGTTCCAGTACATACAGTATTAGTATGCATTGGTATGCATGATAGGTCAAAAACATCACAATGACAATTTTGAGAGACACTTCTGTTTATGACTCTTTGTATAATGGCGAGCCTGCATTCCCTGTTTTATGTCAGGAGAAAGTTTTGAAATTCCAAATAAAGAATTTTAGACTGCATTCCCTAATGCACAATTCAACTAAACCTGTTCCAACTGACCCACAGCAGTTTTCCAGAAAGTAACTGCCTTCCAAGAAGAGACTGAGAACCACCGGGAGACAGAAAGACATTGGTCGATAATTACAATTTGTGAGGGAATGGATGGTTATGGTTTTATTGTTTTTTTTCTCTTGTTCTCAACCCAACTCATTAATTAAACTAAGCAATTAAGCTTGAAGGTAGCATGTTAACTGTGTGAACTGGCACTGCCTTAAACAGTGCTGTTCATCTGGGGTAGTGTGTTCTTTTGATGGGTTGTTATGCAAGCATGTGCGTTTATTCACACTTTTGAGTAAATTTGTGAGAAATCTCATCAATGCAAATTCTGGCACATGACGTGTTTTCTCTGCTCCTAATTATTAATCACATCTTAGTTTCCCAAGCAACGCCTTGTAGTTGTTCTTGACTGGTTGATTAGGTTTTATCTAAATCATTCCTCTGTCTTAATATTTCTAGAAAGACAAATTAAAAGTATTGATGAATTGAAGAAATGAGGGCATACAATTGTATTACATTTGAATAAAATAAGACAAGACTGGAGATACGTGAAGATGTATCACTTGAGAGACCCACTGCATGACAAGCAATCTCTAACCGTTTTCCCTTATTGAGTTCTGTAATCTTATAACACAAATTTAGACAAGACATCAAGACATTACAAACAGAAAGTCAAATAACACGAATACACTGACTTCATTGCTATGATTAAAGTTTTGTCCATTGATTTAAAAGTATAAACCTGGAAAAAAAAAAAAAAAAATCAGCAATTTTAACCAATTTGATTCTTCAGCTTATTGATGAAAGGTTGCCCCAATTTGACCAGCACTGCTATGAGAGAACCTGTTGAAAAATGATGATGAGTTAGTGGAGTTGTCAAGAGGCACCAGGGAACATCCTGGCAGTCTGTGGTTGGGCCTGGGGAGACGAACCTCTGATAAATAGTGTATGATGCCTTAAATAATAGATAAGGAAGCAGGAGAATAACATGACCCTGCAGGGACATGCAGACATATACATGCATGACTTTGCACATTCACACAAATTAGATTTTGTAGTGAGAATAATAAGCATATGCAGATGAGAATAAGTGATGTTTCATGTCAGACTGTTGATTCATAGGCAATATAGAAGAAACATGACTATAAATTAACAATGTGGGATTCACATTTCCACCAGAAACACACCTCAACATACAAAACCTGAAGACCACACCGAGTAAGAACGAGATTAATGTCCACTTGGCAAAAGGAAAGCTTGTATCATATTTCAGCAAAAACGTTCCTTTTTTGGAGCATATAACTTTAAAAGGCAGTTGCAGTTAAAGTCTAAAGAATAAAAATAAAGGCACTGCCCTATAAATAAGTTCAATAATCTTTCTTTAATTCTTGCTTTCTTCTGCTTTTTATTGCCTTTTTCTCCTTCATCTCGTCTTTTTTTTGTCATAGGCTGGATGAATTTCTTCCTATTTTATCTGTATCCAAGTGGAACTGTTTAGCATACAGTCTGTGTTTCTCAGGGGGAAACCGAGTAGACCACATCATTACTCTTCAGCAGATGTTCTGGCATGAATATTGGTAAGATGTACAGCAGTAGTTGCTGCAGGAGCTTAAAACCACAGAGTCAGGCAAAGAGAAGGGAGAGAGAAAGACAGCGGGGATTGTATCAAAATGTATATCTCAAAAAGTTTGTGACCTTTCAGTCTCTTGTCACTGCAAGAAACCACACTTGCTAACCCGCAGTGTGAAACAGAACGATGTCTGGTGATGTGGCTGACATCAACACTCAGGATTTCTTCCTAGTATAAAAACCTGTGAACACAGCCCTTAGGGACAATGCTGGGTTTTGTGACAACTTACCATAGTTACAGTACATTTAAGTGATACAAATTGGAACCATTAGCTGGAATATACACACCCAGATATTATTTTCACATCACACATGCATGTGAACAATCAGCCAAAACATGTGTTATGGACATGTACGTAGGATTGGAAGCTGGGTTTTTGATGATTCGGTAACTCTCATTGGAGTGGACTGACTGTCATATTTGGACTTCCCATAGACTGTTAAATGCATCCAATAACTAGGTTGGTAAAGTTATTACACCATACCTTTGCAACTGTTTTACAACAAACAAAGACAGCTCCACTTTGGGCTTCCAGCATAATATGTCCTCCATGGTCCCTCATTACCAGCCATCATGGAGTGCAGTGATTATTATTGTTGTTAGTAGCAATAGTAGTAAAAGTAGTTGTTGTTGTAGCAATTATGATGGTATTATCAATATTATTGCTATGCAAACATGATAATTATGTTATTATGAAAACCAGGTTTCAAGACGTTTCCTCAACATTCAGTGCACCTTGGCAATATCGCTAAATAAAGGGGGCTGAATTTATTGAACATGACTCATTCCACTGTCAAACATCAGTTATCCTACCGAGACGTGTAATTGAACCATTCCTATGTTCGTATTGTTACCCTGTGTCCCCTGCTGTGTGTTCACACTGTCAGCAGCAGTTGAAACCTGGCAAAACGTGTAACGTGCTTTATCAAACGTAATTTGACACTTGGCTTTTAAGGACTTATTGACTTGAAATTGTCAGGGAAGATGTAGTCGCATTGTATTTATATGGTAAAGTTAAAGTTTTATACATATCTCACACCCTGTATTTCATATAATATTATTGTAGGGATAATTGTCTGCATTGCAGCCAGTGTTCTTACTATTTACAAAATACTTAATCAATGATTGTCCAGCTGTTCTGAATTTCAAGTTCTCTTTATTTTTTGACACATCAGCACATTGTCATGGCAGTAGGATGTGTGAAAGTATGAAACATTTCATTTGTACACCTATGCAAACTGAGTCAGAGTGGGAGTGGGGAGAATGAAGAGGGTAGAATCGAATTCAGCCATTGTGCGACCACATAGAAAATCTACAGGACGTCACCGAAGGTACGAAAGCCCTATTGCTATTTATAAAAATATTATTATTTTTATCCTGAAAATGTAAATGCATTTTTGGAGGCTTTATCATATTCAAAAACTCATGAAAGTTGGTACACACACCTCTCCCGGTGAAAAATTTCATATTTTAGTGGAGTCGGGAGTGGGCGTGGCCAAGTAACTTTACAAAAAAATACAAAACTGTAATATGAGCTTTTAAAATAACTTGTACAAGCACTTGCACAAACCGAGCCACCTGTTAATGATGCTAACAGCAAAATAGATAATCAATCTGAAGGATTTTGGAACAACCAACAAGGTTACTTAACATTTTCCTAGTTTATTTCAACACATTTTGTTGTATCTTAGCCTAACAGCATCTGGATCAAGGCTACCAACAGATAAGACAAGGGCATAAGAGGGTGTGTTTATGTGAATGTATGTTTTGAAACTAGCATTTACTGTTCAGAGCAACAGTAAAGGCTCGTTGCCTTTACTTTATAATGACAAGAGGCAGAGATGCCATGAAAATGTTGCATGAACTAGGTCTTTATTTCCTTTATTGGGGCAGCGAACACGGTGTACAACATCTGGATAGCTGTTCTATTGAAATGTTGATTTATCAAGATACTTTATGGCTGATTATAGAAACTTAATCACCTCTGTCAACATGCACTTCACAGTGACTGCAGCTAGTTGCTGCTGATGTTAGTTGCAGGTTAGAGTCCCTCACTTCCCAAAACAAGGGCTCACTCTACCTACGCCACCGCTAGGTTACCCACAAAGCCTCTTTCCAAAAGGGTAAAATTGGGCCGGTAACAAATGTTTCTGTATGTTATTAATACATGTCTCTAACAAGGTGAAGTTGAAGAATGTTTTTTCTTCCCACTAATCACAGTTCGAATAAGACTTAATTTGTTGACTAACTCTTAGTTGAAAATTTCATTTTGATACTGTAACATTTTTGTCAGTTGATTTTGCATGCATTTTAATAGAAATGCACTCGTACTGCAAAATTACTGATAAGTGATCTCGCCTGGGTCACTACCTATCTATGTTACTTTCTGTTTGGTTTGTTGCACACCCTTTTTAAAGCATACTATATGACAGGAATCGCACCTGATTCTAAAGCCTAATATCTGCGTATGTGTATGTCAGTGCTGATATCTACTGTACAAGACAAATCATGTTTGCTCAATGTAACGCTTGACTACTCCATAATCTTCACACTGTCAGAGAGACTGACATACAGTTTTAAAAAAAGTGCCAGCTATTATATGTTAGAGAAAGGCAACAACATAGGCCATCCAATACCAGCAGCCGTGTATAATATACCAGAATGTGTGTTGTAATTGGTGTAATGCGTTTATCAATGGTTTTATATTTCCCAAGTGTAAAACAGTTAACTGTGAATTTGTACACTCTACCATGTCTGTAGTTTTAACTGTGTGTTCTTGTTTACACATCACGTTGTCTTTTTGTGTGTGCGTGGAATTCTATTTGCACGTCATTCTGTTTTGTTTCAATACATCGGCCGTAAATCAGCTAAGCTTTCTCTGGCCCCCTGTCCTTTTGACCTTGCAGTATATCTAAATTTGACTATCACCCCCACCCTGTCAATCAAAGAGATTACCTTCCAATGGAAATTCAATCACTCTTGAGTGACTTTTTTTTCCATCATACTATTCATAAAGATCTGATCACAGTATATTACTGAAGATGGTGCAATAAGGTTTTCCTTCACTACAGCTGCTTGAACACGTTTTGAGAACTGCTATCTGACCTGGCTGTCTAATCTCTTTCTGGGCTAATGAAGACAAATGCCGATCCAGCCAATCAAAGCGCATATAACAAGGCAAAATGATTTAGCCTGCTCACACTAAGACAACTTGCTAACATTAACTTTCTGTTGCTATGGCAACAGCCTATCAGGGGGCCCAGGGCTAAACCACAGAGTTGTATATAATCCTTCCTATGATCCCAGTCTGTTTCTCTGGGCAACAAGCCTCCTGAGATGATTTATGTATCTGTCTCAGTTGGTGTCTGCAGAAACTTGCTGGAGGTAGTTAACAAGAGAGCATGAGAGATTGAGAAAATAAATAAAGTTTAATCACAAAATGTGTTCTTTCTTGATTTTCCTAAATTTTAACCTTCTACCTAGCCCAGAAGAGGAAAGATGAGACAAAAGAGGATTCTTCTTTGAAGTGTGTTCCCTTCTCGATTATATATCTGTTAAACAACCCAATTAAGAAATAAAAGAGCACATTTGCTCTTAAAAAAAAAAAAAAAAAAACATCTATGGAACTTTTTTTGTTATTATAGCAACCTTAAAAATGATTTGACAGTTGGTTGATTTTGCTTGATTCATCAGCATTCCTTTTTAAGTTGTGCTGTCAAAACCTTTTGTTTATTTTGCTCACAAAGATCCATAACTTTTTATCTGAACACTTCAAGGACAGCTCACATAGACAGACGATGTTCTGCACAAGGTTATTATCCAAATCCCTTTGAGTCCTGCTCTAACTTGACTATCCCTTGCATAGGGATTTTAAATCAGCTTTAATAGTCTTATGTTTGGTCTCAAAGGACACAGATATGCTATTTTGGTATCCAAAGCCCCCTGCCCGGTGCTATGTTAGTAACCAAGCTTATAGGAAAAACCAATGAAAAAAACAGGTGATAAACAATATGACCTAGCCCCGGCTTTCAGGGGCTTGTCGTTGCTCAGTTGTTCGTTCACATTGAGAATATCCTTAGACACAGTAAATAAATTGGAGGTGATCCACAGTCCCCGTTCTACATTGTAAAATTAAGGAGACACAAATGTTGGGTATAATGACAGGGTTATATGAAAGGTGTGTTTGCAGCTAAGATTGTGAGCCTGCATGTGCAGAGGTAAAGAGGAGAAAGGGAAAACAAACACACAAGCAACGTGCAACTGTATTCACACACTCACATATGTGGATTCATGCCCACAAACTCCCTGAAGTAACATTTACACTCTCTTTTCAACAGTATCCATAGTATACTACAGTCTATTTAGCTTTATCTTGGAGCCAGTAAACAGACAAATTAAAATAAATGACTATTTCAGTGTTTACTCCCACTCTCCCCCTTGATTTCTCCCCCTCTTCTCCACTGCTTCAAATTTAGTTGACAGTAAAGCATCCTTCAGATTAAAACACCACAGGAAAACAAAAATCACATTCTCATCTGACTTTGGAGTCTGTTTGCCAAGACAGCTTTGTTGCGGTGGTTGCCAGATTCATGATCACAGTTGCCAGGTGTCTGGATTACCAGTATTGTTTGCTGAGAAACAAGTGAATCAGTACTGTGTGAGAGATGGAAAGAATAGAACTTACTACAGTAGTGTTTCCCTTGTGTTACAGAGAATCAACACTGTAGTTTAACAGCAAGTAAAGAAAAGGCTTGAAAACACCTCAGGCACATCATAGCAAGTGCACCACCTGAGGTTCATGTTTTCAATTTGAGTGTTTCTCCTGAAATCAAAATTCGTAAATAGTTTGTGTGGTCTGCTTTCTATTTGTGTTTTACTGAATAAACACCTGATCCAGTAAACATGAACAGAGATCAGCTGTCTCTCAGTGTGAAATGGTTGGTAGTTACAATGTGGGACAACTGAGCATTTAAAATACATTGTCATAATTTTTAACCCTTCAAATAATCATTTTTACAGTTAAATGTCAATAAAGTTAACAACTGAAAGTAAAGTTGGCTGGGTACAAACTCAAAGGGGTCATTTTGTGTCCAGATTATATACCTTTTTTTTTTTCACAGCAGACCCTTTTTGCTTGTAATAACAACAGAAACAGAGATGTAATTATTAAAATTAAAATAGCTGTATGCACTGAGGTGCATTTATTCCAGGACCATTAATAGTCCTGTTAGTTACATCTCTGTTTTTTCATGATACCAGAGTGAAAATGAAATGTCGTAGTTTCCTTCAATGGAACTTTGACATGGATCAACCTCTGACATCCGATTATAATGTTTAAATCACAGTCATAAAATGCACAAATGATGGATAAAAACAATGCATGGTTTGTATGCAGTAGAAAAATACACTCCATCTTAAACATCAATCTAAGATGCCTAAATCTGCTAAATCAGCTTTAAAAAAGATGACAGGGAACATGAAAGCTCCTATTATGTGGGATCAAAATAAATGATCCTTACACAGTAAGATTAGGAAACAAGCATAGTGTATTGCATTTGTTTTGGTTTTGCCTCATGACGCCACATTAAGACATCAAAGAAAATCAAACCCTGTATTGCTTCTGAGTTTCCTCCAGCCTTTCAATTAAATGAAAACACTATGTACCTGTGCACACGTCTTCTAGACACCGATATGTGAGGTGGAGTCTTAACTCTATGTGCAATTGCACTCAAGTCTGAGGTACTCTTAATTAAAGGGTTGTGGTATGAATATAGTGAAAAACTTGCTTTCTTGTACGGAAACGGGAGCTTTTGTCAGCATGGAAGCTTCATGAAAGCCATTTCATTTCATATTCATTTGAAATAATAGCACAGAACACACGTGTCAATATGTGGAGTTTCCTTCATTTCAGACACAACACAGGTGCTGCACTTTTGAGGAGTAAGTAAGGCAGAATCCAAGCAGACGAGCTGTTGGAGTGCTTTATGACCCATCACTTAACGCTAATTGGTTTGGAATGACATTTAATGTACAAAGTTATTTTAAAAGCTCATATTACAGTTTTGTATTTTTTTGTAATGTAACACAGTGTGAACAAGGTCACATTCTTTGTCACCCCTGGAAGTTAAACAATTGAAATGATACAAATTTAGATCTTAATGTGTGACGATTAGTCGGCTATTGGCTTGAATTACCGACAAGGAGAATCTTTAGTCGAGGTAGCCCTTGTTGGTTGAACTGTGCAACCTCACTGCTCGATGCCACTAAATCATACGCAGTGCTCCGTATCACCAAGACTGCTATCATTAAGACAGGAAACACCTCTTCTCAATCTCTTACTTCCACCTTCCTTGTGTTATTTTAATCCTTTGGTCAAATTAGAATGTATAGGTTAATTTTGGAGCAGGAAATTACAGGGTTACACATTAAAAATATAATCCTATAAAATCCCCCTCATATGCCACCTAAAACCAATTTATCTTGCTCATATCTTAACACCACATTTTGTCTCGCATTTACAGCACCTCACACTATTGTCCCTCTTCTCATCACTCTGACAACGGTGTCTTCTCTGTTTCTTTTTCTATGCACATAATCACACTTGCATGCACATACTCATGTATATGACAATGAAGGATTGAAGTGATTGCAGTGACATGACAGGAGGAAGCTAAGCGCAAGGGACAGACAGATGGGGGGAGGGGGGGGCTCATAAATGTGAGTGACCATTAATCCTTCAGTCCTACAGTTCATCCTTCAGCTCACTCAAGAAGTAAATGAAAAAGTGGCAAAGCAATTGATGGATGAAGAGATTAATGTGTAAATGGGTGGCTAGATAGGCAGATGGGTAGATGAATGGATGAGGGAAGAGATAAATGGATGGGTGGTTTAGATATTTAGGATTCACAAGTCATTACAGCTGCACATACCTTCAGAGGGAAATGAAAAACTGTTTGAGGCATGGCTGGAAGAGTAATGGAGGAAAGAAAGGGGAGGCAATATATTTCGATAATACACAATATGCAGATATACAATTTAAGAAATGGAAAGTGAGAACAAAATCTTTTCACTGGTGAGTGATGGACAGTTGTAGGCAAAAGTTTAGGCACAAATAAAGTTTGGTAGATATCTGAATATGCAAATACTTTTTTGCAGACCAAGTTTCCATCAATGATATAGGAATTTTCACCCATTCTTCCTTGCTGTTCATTTCAAGTCCTAAGGTATTTTTAGGTTGTCTTTCATGCACAGCAAGATTTACCTACAGATTTTCAGTGATGTTCAAGTCAGGGAACTGTGAGGGCCATCCAAAAACTTCAGCTTGTGTTTCTTGAAGTAGTTAATGGTACATTTTGAGGTACCATTGTGCTATAGTAGAATCCATCCTCTTTTTCAAATGCTTCTCATTTTCTTTTCTTCAAACATATGATCCCTTTGGTATTCATTGAAACTTTGACTTTGTCCATCTACGTCACTTCCAAACTTCCAAAAATGAATTAGTACAGTCCACCAGCACTCTGTCAGCTAAACCTTTTGGCCATGTGTAGTACTATAGTGGTTTTGATTTGAGTATTTGCCAAGCAGATGTGCATTTCTTCACAAAGTTTTATTTGTATTTGAGATCTTGTCTTGACTTCCACAGTTCATTTGAGTGACATTTCTAAATGACACTTTGGACAGTGGAGATGCTTTGAGATCTTTTTTTTATAGCTTTTCCCTGCTGTGTAGGCATCAGTTAGCTTCATTTTCAGATCCAAACTCAGTTTTTTTGCTGAATGTAGATTGAGCAAGGGTAGAGTTTCAGTGCATATGGTGGTCAATGCAGATTGGTTAAAGGCTGTTCCAATAGTTTAGGATGCAACCATTGGAAACAATTTCCTATGGAGCATGGCCAGACCCATATGAGTCTGGAACAAAAAAACCTTTTTGCATTTTTCAGTTTGTGTCTCCTGTTGTCTCGATAATATTTTTCTTCTTCTGTGCAATAGCTGTTATGGAGTGACTGGCCCACAGTTTTTATCCTTTTCACTTATTATCTCTGTAAGAGAGTGAGTGACCCACTAACCCACTCCCTCCATTCTGCTCCATTTGACCCAATCACCATTAGCCTCTCTTTGCTTACCTGCACAATTGTATAAATTGATTAGCTTTTTTCACATTTGCCCATCACACTATGGATGACTACATCATGAAATTGCTAAGAAAGGCCAGGCACAATAGAAATCCCAGCCTTATCATGTGTCATCATTTTAAAGTTGGAAGATATCCTTGGTTTCTTCACTCAAGCCTTGTTATCAGGCACACAGTAGGGTCCGAAAGTCTTGGACCAAATGAAGAAGAAACGTTTAAGCTTTTGTGCTATTTCTAGATCACTAATGGAAGCCAATTAATATCACTGACCATGTTAACTTCTATGCGAAAAAGCATGGGACGGGCTAACATATACCAACATTTCTCATTGGATGATTGGGGAAAAAAAGTCACATTTAACTGATGGAACCAATTTTGAGATTTGTGTCAGTATCAAATGGGTGTATGAAAGTCCACGAACAGGAGAAAGGATGATATCGCATTGGCATTGATATTCAAGTCTGGGGTGTTGAACGTGTTGATGATTTTTAAGACTATTTTTACAGTGTATGTCAAAAGTTTGATGCCAACAGGATAATATAAAGATAAATTATAAAGAAAGAAACATCCGGTACTTTTACCAGAATCTGGATGAAATAACCAATTAGGACGACAGTTGTTGTGGCAGAGAGCCGTCCATCTGAGCCTTTATAACCTGTTGCCATGGCAATCTGCAGGGAGAAAGAGGAGTGACACAAAGACATATGTATATAGATAGAAACAGAATGACAGACTGTAATGGGATAAAAGAGTGCAGAAAGAGGAGTGACACAAAGACATATGTATATAGATAGAAACAGAATGACAGACTGTAATGGGATAAATAGACCAAAAAGGTGCAATAGAACAACAGAGACAACGTGTCTGGGAAGGAGGGAACACTGAGACAGTGACAAACAGACACTGAATAACAGACATAGTGCAAATGAGTATTTAGTGAGTGCAGTGTGCTCATCAAGGATTCAGCCCTGAATCTCACTGAATGATAAGGTTTAGATTACAATATTTAATGTGACAAATACACTCTGTGACATACTCTTTATGCCCCAATGCATCATAAGCACATTGGTTCCCATTTTCAAATCGAGTTGTTATAAGCTCATCTCTTGGCTGAAGTGTGTGTGTGTCTAAAGCACAATAAAGTGACTCTGTCGATATTCCATTATGCTGTATAATGTTAGGGCTCCAGAGGACGGTGAGAGAGTAAAAGCAGAGAGGTAGAGAGTAAAATAAGAGGAAGAAGAACAAGAAGAATGCATGTAATCCTTATGGTATTCTACTCACAGAGCTGTGGTACACAGTAAAATATCAGCAAATGGGATTTGATAGGCATATTATGGTTGATTTTTCTTGCTAATATTCTCCTCTAGAATTGAACGATCCCTGATTGTTTCACTTTTATCTGCGTAGCTATATTTTGGACTCAAACTCATGCTGCTCTCAGTTCAGACCCTTTCTCTGAAATTACTATTTTGTGTCTGTCTCCCCTTCCAGCTCTCTGCTTTCATTGAATGTCCAGGGCTTTCTGTGCAATGAGTCAAGAAAAACTCTCCTTGCCCCACCTTTATCCTCTGTCATCCACTTACCTCTCTGAAACAATGGCTGAATTTGTCTGCTTCATTACTTTGAAAAACCCTCCTTTTGTTTACCTGGCATGATAAAGGAAAGTTCAAGTAATGTGTTTTTGAGAGTTCACTTACAGAATCAATGATTTTCTTCTGTGGATTTTCAAAAGAAGAGAAGAGGCATCAACAATGGCAAAACAAGGTTAACAAATGGAAAGTGAATGAAATAAACTGAAACTAGAAACAACAGGTGTTGTGAAAAAGACAACAGAATACTGTCTATCACTGGTGTGTGTTGCACTCCGTACCTGGTTTGTGGTGGAGTGAAACTATACTGTATGATCAGCACATATTTCGAGTAGAAATTGAAATATAAAGAAACACAGTCAGAGGGATGATGTTTGGCGAAGCTTTATTATATGTGATGACAACCACCATTGTTCAGCTGCCAAATGAAACTAACACAGACAAACACCAAAGACAAAGTCAACAATTTCTGTCTTTCTTTTTGTTCTGTGTCATCGTCTCCTGTCTGTCATTCCCTGTGTAACCTTCTGCTTGCTGCCCTCCTCCCGTATCAGAATATTGTTTATAATTTTCCAAAATGGTAAGCTGTGGTCACATTAGCATGAAATTGACTTGTTTAAATGACCATAAAGCATTCATGGTTGCAGTGATGGCACTGTTGCCTCTCACATGGTTTCCCCTTCATTAGAAGATATATCATCATTTATGCTGCAGGACTGGCAGGGACTGTGTTCCCCAGTCTGAAGCTATGGCACTTTGCATTGTTCTGATGCAGCATTGTGTATGTCTGCGTGCATGTGCTTATGCATACTCTCAAGTGGAAGCAGTGAAGTTAAGTGAATGATTGTAGTCATTCACACATGCTATTCCCACAAATCACCCTCTCTTTTTGCTACCTCAATTTCTTACTCTGTCTATGAACATGTACATCAATCTTCACTTTTTAATTAGCTTTGTTAAACTTTTTATTCTTGTTGCCGCTTGTGGGAGAAGGGATTATTTTCTGCGTGAGCTCCCAGTGGCATGAAGCAGAGAAAAGGATGGAGAGTGAACGAGGGATGGATCCGCAGTAATAATCTGCAAGAGTAGACTCCAGAGAGACAGAGAGAGCAGGGATTGGGAGAGATGATCCCTTAAGGATGAGGGCAGAGAGATAGTGTACAGACCATCAAGCTTGTTTCCTCTCACTTGTTCTTTAGAAAGAAAATGGACTTCCGCCTCAGTCAACCATTAATCTTGTTATAGTGACTGACTCCAGTGCTGGGACATGGCGACATACATATGCATGCTTTTCACACGTGGACACACAGAGGAAAAATACTAATGGTTCAATGGCACAGTTAAACATTTATATTTCTTGTGTTAGTATGCTGTGTCTGCCAGCTGGGTGTGCTACAACTGACTCTGTGTCCAAAGTCACTGACTACACTTTTCTGTTGGAGAACATACACCGACTGAAGCATCGTTTTTACTTCTACTTTGACCTTTTGTAAGTCTGCTACCACCTGTTAACTCCTTCTCTTGACATTAAGTCAATGTCTTAAACCTCATCTCTGTTCATCAAAATTACACATTTAGAAGTTTTCTTTTCCAATAAAATAATCTCCCGATGCCCCCAACATGTGGCTTAGATGTAACTCTTTGTCTTTACCTTCATTCAGTAAGCTACCTGCTGATCCATAAATATGCAAATAATTCCCCTTTCTCTCCCGCTTCACTGCTCGCTCAGCTCGAGCTGGCAGCTCGACAACATGGAAACCTGTAACACACAAGTTGATGGGAATGGCTCCTCACATATGTGATGTATAAAAACCTGGCTGTCTGAATCCGTGATTCTGAGACTGCATTTCCAAAATTGAAATGGTCAGCCACGGCAATGACTGCTTATTTTCAAGCATATAAAAAGTACCATTTGGACATGTTAAGATTGTTAAAAACTGGGTTTTTACTGTAGGGGGTCTGCAGTTCATAGTCACTGTTGTCATACCTTAACATCATGCGGACATTAAGACACTCCTGCAAAGCACATTGGTCAGACACAGAAACACTGAATTACTCGAGAGTCATTAAGTGTCAGGTGATTCACAATTTAGCTTGTATGAGACATACTGTACATGCATAGCCTATGTTATATCTATGATTATGATATGGATGTTAACATGTGACACATGGGAGTTTCTCTTGTAAAAGCTTGCAAATGCAACACACATGGAGGGAATGGATTCAGACAACTGTGATCCCATTAAAAACTGGTCATCAACATTACAGCTGTCCTGTCATAGAAGTTACCTTACAGACATTAGTCATATCCACCTGACCACAATTACCTGTGGGGCTTTGTGCAATTCAGAAATATATGGCTGCTCCGATCTAGGTTTTTTTGTTCCATGATGTCTGTGTTTCATTCAAATTTACTGGGTTACTCATTACATTATCTGAATGGGTCATGATGATAATAATAATAATAATAATAATAATAATAATAATAATAATAACTTTATTTCTAGAACACTTTTCAAAAACAAGTTACGGAGCGCTTTACATCCATTTAAAACACAATATGCAACAGTATAAAATAAAATCATAAAATACAACAAAAATAAAACAGACAGTGAATCAATAAAAATGCAGTCTAAATGCACCACTGCGCAAGTCTAAAATAGTGCGTTTTTAAGAGTGACTTAACAAAATACAGTGTGTTAGCATCCCTGATCACTTTTGGCAGGTCGTTCCATAACTGAGGTGCCCGAACAGAAAACACCCGGTCACCTTTATGGAACTCACATGAAATGTAGGGCTACTCACACCCCTTAATCATTTAGAGGTGTAGTTGTATGTTTTCAGATTGAAACGTAACGTACCGTCATTGTTTCTAGAGGGTAAAGAGTTCTGCGAACAGGAAACCACTTCCTGTTTCCGGTTAGACTCCTCTGTCAACAATATTCAGTCGCCAGCCCCCTGCCAGCCTTATAAGTGATCATTGAAATTTTAAAATCTATTGTAAAACAGACAAGGAGCCAATGAAGTGATTTTAAAAAAGGTGTAATGTGCTCTCCTGTTGGACCTGGTTATGAGTCTGGCTGCTGCATTTTGAATAAGTTCAAGTTTGTTTATATTAAATTGTGTTAGGCAAGAGTACAGTGCATTGCAGTAATCTAAATGGGATGAGATGAAAGCATGAATTACTGTTTCTAGGTTGATGAGCTTTGCAAACTTAAAATACACTGCAATTTCTTCTGCAGTTTCTAAATCTTCCAAATCCAACACAGAAAAACAAGAAATTCTAGTAAACAAAATACAGCTTAATGGTATTGCTGTACCATTTCACACTGGAGTAATTTTATTAAATTACCTGCATTTTCCAAGATATGGTTGGCCTTCATTTTATGGACATAACAGTGTCTAAGAGCATTAGAGACATGCTTTCTAACTGTTTCAAATAATGGGACAAAGCAGGACAAACACATGCTCACACATTCACCTGCAGGCTATCCAGTTTAACCATTAGCAGCTAAATCAGAGCATTTTGTGGAAAATGACTTTGCTCAAGGGCATATTGGCAATTGTTTGTCAAGAGGCTGTGCCAGCTTGCTTCTAAAAAATGAAATAAATAGTTGTGTTATGATACAAAAGAAGCAATGGAGGAAAGCGAGGGTTGGGGGTTCTGTTGTAATGGCTGTAATGGGACAGACGATTCAAGCAGGCCGCATTGATATAAAGATGACAGAGAAATTGAGAGTATAAGAGAATATAACGGGCTATGAAGTTTGCTATTTGTGTGTGTGGGTGCGTGCGCATGTGTGGCTAAAGCACAGGGGAAGTGCAGGACCTAATTTGGAAGAATGGAGTAAAAAAAAAAACAGGCGCAATGGCACATATATCTACTTTGCTGACCCCCGTCATCCCCCTTTGATGTCTAATTCCTCACACTGACCGAGGAAATAAGGCAGTGACAAAAAAAGGGAAATTAAGGATGAAAAGTTCGAAGGAGACCAGAAAACAACACAGTAGGAAGTGCTAGACTTTCTGGTGAAGAAGAAACGTAAGGAGACAAGAAGGAGAATAGAGAAGGCAAATGGTAGTGAGGAGGTAAGGCAGTACAAAAAGAAGTTATAACAAGGAAGTGCAGAAGAAGAGAGAGCAAGTGGGACGATAGCAAAGGAGAAGAGGCCAGCTGGGTGTGAACATGAACCAAGAACAGGAGAGGAAGGTAGAGAAAGCAGTGGCTAATGCTAAGCATAGACAAAAAAAAAAAAAATCAACTGAAGTCACACCTGGAGGGAAGGAGCCTCAAGAATGGATATAGGAAGCTGCTCAAGAGGAGAGCTAAGATGACTGTGGAGACAAGCGAAGGATGGGGAAGGGAGAAAAGGTGATTGACAAAGCAGAAATGAATGCTGAGCTGAAAGACAGACAAGCACCGCTTCCCTGCCTTAGTGTTTGAAAGGGATGTAATTTGATTAGCTCTGAGTGAAAGTGGTCTGAAAAATGAATGAAAATGGGGAAAAGTAAAAAAAAAAAAAAAAAAAGAGAAGAGAGCGCTGACCAACTCGGGTATGAGTGTTTGATAGTTAGACTAAGACAGACAGATTTTAGAGGGAGGTGGCACAAGACAGAAAAATCCTATTCCATTCAGGCTGAGATGTTAATGGTTGACTTGAATCCACATTGTGGTAAAAGACCACAGAGACGTAGGCTGTTTGATATGAACAGACCCAATTAAATGGATAGTATAAAGTGACTCTGATACACATTGAAGAAGAATTGAAAAGGGTAAAAAAGTGAAGTCATTGAAAGAGGTTGGATGCTGAAGAAGAAAAACTTTTCAATCCATTCAGCCATCCATTTTCATCTGTCGATCTGGGACAGTCTATAAGGGCAGCACACTAAGCAAAGATGCTCAGGTGATGTTTTTCCCGGTTTATGCTGTTTTTTGAAAACAAAAAAAACAAAAAAACACCTCTGAGTTCTGTATGTTGAAGCTTGATTGCTCAGTCCTAAACCTTCCAGTCTCAGCACCAGGTGGGAGCCCTGGTCTTTTCCTCTGTCAGGTCTTTCTACAGACATCAAGTCATCCTTTTTTGTCTGGCCATTCTCCAGGGACCCATTTTCTGTAGGAGATCCTACCAGGAATGAATGCGCCAGATAACAGATTTCAGGGTCATGGAGGCACTCATCCGTTTGAACTCCAAACAGCTGGCAATTCTAGGAAGGGAGACCTTTCTGTCAAAAGCAGATCAGTCCCTTTCTTTTGGAGGAATAGAATCCGAAGAAGATCTTATTGCAGAAAGATGAGACCTGGAAGGAACAAAGAATGTGATCTTTCCTGATGGAGTGAAGGAAAGGGGAAAGGAAAGAAGAGAGGGAAGGAAAGAAGTGTAGAAGCTGAGCTGGAGAGAGGGCAAAGCCTTAAGCCAAATAAGTCGTGAGGAGGAACAGTAGCAGGACAGGAGTGCTCCCCTGTGAGATCAGAGTGAGAGGGAAGGAGAAAAAGCTGGCAGTGTGTATGCCTGAAGGGAGTTAGGGGAAGCCAAAGAGAGGTGACGGCAGGTGGGAGGGAGGGATGTGGAACAAGTGGAGAAAGGAGCAGAGTTCAGAGAGATCCAGGGAGAAACGGGGCACCATGTGGTATGAGTGAGAAGAAAAGACAGCAGGGCAGATGAAGAGTCTAACTGTGTGTTTGCACCTTTGTTTTTTTTCCCTAGAAAAGTTTCTGGGCATGCTGTAAAGCACCTTAAACAGCATTTAGACCATATGGCACCAGGACTCTCATGGGCAGTCATTACAAATGCTTGTTTTTTTCTAAGTTTGAGAAGCTGAATTAGCCACAATGGTTTCCTCTCCACCGTAGCACACCCTTGCATTCTCTGTCCACCATGCATCAAGACATGTCTGTCATCGGCTGTTGAACAATCCGACTGCTAATAAGGATTAGTTATGGACACAGACTATATATGAAATACATCATTTTTTACTTGAAAAATAAAAATCTACAAGTAAGAAAAGTTGCAAATTTCAGCAATAGCTGATCTTTACAATTCTCTATTGAATAGTTAATAGAACAGACCGATTTTTGGTGTCACATATTATTATGAATAATACAACCAATGAAAAATTAGAAAAATATGGAGACTCATATTTTGTAGAACACCATTTTGAGACAGTTGCTACAATCAAATACTGTAGTTTTCATGAGATGTCTTCTCTTTTCAACGAGTAGTTCGTGCTCCAAACTTGCTCCTGCTCTCTCAGGTTTGGTTTCCTTCTCCCAACTGTGAGTTTGCACTCTTTCCATCGATGTTAGATTGGATATGAATCAGGACTCATGGCGGGCCACTTCAGAAGGATGAATGTTTTGGGTCATGGAGAAGCCTTGACCTAGGACCTGACACTGGGCATTGTGCTTCACTCCACATTTGATAATCTTCTGATTTCATTGTTCCCAGGACTGACTCAGGGCAGACTGTGCCTGACACATCAGGGCCCCCATACACGAGTCTTTATGTTTCACAGCGGGGATGGTGTTCTTTTCTTTGAAAGCTTCACTGTTTTGACCTCGAATATAGAGCTGTTTCTTTCGTCTGTCCAAAGGACATTGTCCCAAAGCATTGTGACTTGTCAACACGCATTTTAGAAAACTCCAGCTGGTTTTTTTTCTTTTCATATTTTTCTTTCAAACGCTGGACGCCCCCTTTCATTCAGAAAGCTAAATATGGGGCAAGAAGACGCTGTCAGACGTTGATTTTTTTTTTTTTCAAACTATCCTCGTGTTCAATCTGGAATCAATTTTCTTCTTTTGCACCCACTCGGAGAGGATGGCTACAGGTCCCATTGGCCCTAAACGTCCCACGAATATTAGCAACTTTGAAGAAGGTCCTAATACACTTACTTTAACCAGCTTGGTCATTATTTCCTTTTTTTATTCCTCTCGTTCATATTCACTGTGGTGAGCACAATTATACCGAACAGCACAATCTGTATGACTGATTACAACATTTAAGAATACTGTGAGACTAATTGAAGTCAGTAATCTGCTTTAAATATCCTTGCAATCTGCTTATTTATCACCACCACCAAGAATTGTCAATAATGTTGCCCGGGCATTTTCAGAAGATCTTTGTAGAATAAGCAAGAATTCAGCTCTTTTCACACTGTCTTTGGCCTGTGTTTAATTCTGTGTACCATGTCTCTGCTCAATTTAATATGATGTTGGAGGATATTTATCTACATTTTCATGTACAAATACGTCAAACACAAAACACAGCTAATTCAGTCACATTACAGCACCCACCAGTAAAATAAATTAAACTAAGAAATAACAATAATACAGTCCAAACGCAAGCACCTCTGCTTGTATAGATTATGCTGTGATGACTGTGCCTCAGCAGTACAAACTATACTTACGGCTAACTTACAGCTACAACACACTAAGTTTTCTACACACGCAGTACGAAAAAGGAAAAGTCTAAAGCTAATACCAAACATTATTACTTTGTTTCCACAACATACAACAAACACGTTATAAAAGAGACTGTTGGGGCATACTTTGAGCTACTTTAAATGTCACACAATACAGTTTAACACACGAACAAACACAACCGCAATGTTTAGTTTTATCCATCTGTGCTCTCGACCTGCAATATTGAAAGTTGGTTTCTTTAAGCTTTGATGAGTTTGTCTACAGTTTAGGTATGTTTGTTGATGCTCAGCAGTCTGTTGTACTGTCAGTTTTAAGTGCATATCCTTGAATCGGGTAAACCAATTTTCTACTGCTCCCTAATGATCTTTAGCTTCATTTGTGAGTGACAGTTACACTTTGGACTTTGATTTAAAAAAAAAAATTAGATACATACGATACAACTCAATGTCCTGCCTTTACTTGAGGTCTTCCAATAACCACTTTTTTAAAGCCACATGTAACTATAATGTAAGAGAACCAGAACATGTAGCGAACGCTGTTCTGTGATCTGTCCAGTAAATACATTCCCTCATGATGGATCCTCATTACCTGTTTTTATGGCTTTGCTTGAAAGGAAAGGGCCTTTTATACTAGTCAACGTATGCAGTGAATGAAGATAGATAGCAGGATGGATATGTTTAATAAAATATGGGAAAATAATCTCAAGAATGAAAAACACAGGGCAAAATAAGATGTACACATTGTCTTTGTTTGTTCAGAAGATTATGATGAGGCAAGCTAAATTCATTAAGACGAAGACAGCTCTATTGGTCCTTTCTCCTTTCTGTGCTCCTCACTGCACCCCTAATGGCCTTGTCATCATTTCATTCTCTCCCACTTTTCCTTCTTAATTACTCTCCACGTCTTCTACTCTTTTCTTTGGGCTCTACTGGTGTGGATCTTAAAAAGTAAAAATCATTATGCATGAAAAAAAAAATCATGTTAATCATCCCTTGAAAATATTCCCATGGAGAGTTTTAAGAGAAGGTTGTGATATTATCAGTGAATTATTGCTAAATCTGATCACAAAGGTTTTCAACGCACCATCAACACATTACGTCCAATGATGCTGTGATAAGGCAAATGCACGCATGACAAGTTATAGAATTATAATGACGTTCACAGCAATAGAAAAGTAATTACAATTTGTGTTATCATAATTAAAATGCTAGTGGTAGAAGTGATGTATGGATACACCCAACCACAAGCAAATAACACATATATCCTCACAAGTAAGTACATTTGCATGGATGTATAAAAAAAAATGTGCACACACACCCGTGCATACACACACATGCAGATGGTTAAATCCAATCTTCCTGCCCATCCCTGTGCAGTAATGTGTGGCAGAGTTTTTGTTTTTTAATTAAAGCTCTTGTGTTTTCACTGATAAGACACCCAATCAAGTGAAGAGTTTCCACATTGTTGAAATTCAGCTCATGTACTCTGCACAAATAGTGAAGAACATATGGGTTAAAATGGAAGGAGAAGGATGGATAGATGGTGGTGGACACAAGAGGGAAAAAAAAAGGGAGACAAAGCAGAGGGAGTGAAATGATGGGAGTGGATAAACAAACACTGATTAGGAGTGCAGATAACGCAACAAGAGTTCACAAAATACTATGAAATTAACACTACCCGTTGCTGGAAAGTGGGAATTACATAATATGACACGAGCACCAATTAGACGCTTGATTTTCTTTGCTTCACTGTGTCAGATCTTTGTCAGATATGTTTAAGCAGGTTATACTATAACTATAACATGGTATAATGAGGAAAAACTCAGTAGAAAATTGTCCTTTGACTCAAGAAATTAAACTGTCAGTTGAACCCTACAAACCATCCAACCATTTTTTTTTTTTTTTTTTTTTTTTTTTTTTTATCTCAATGTCACATTATTTTAGTAATTTTAAGTACATTTTATAGAGCCTTTCAGGGTTTGAAGAATCTCACCTTTTGTGTTGTATTTTTCTTATTACTTAAAATATTAAAACATATTAATAGTAAAATATTATCTTCTTTCATTTTTATTGGATCAATGTTGCATTCAGCATGGTTACGATATAGCAGTTTTGCACAGTGTTGCAACATTATCATGCCACGTTTACTTGTATTCTGATTTCAAATTCTATTTTCAAGAGACATTTTTTCCTCACTGCCTCAGCTTTGTTATCTTGTTCAACAATGTTCAGCTTTTGTTCATGAACCTCATCTCTTCCTGGAGATGTTTCACATGAAAGGCCTTCCATTGAATTTATGGGCATGGTCTTCCCCTTTTCTCGTGGACTTGCAATGTCTACAAAAACAAAGTCAAACATTTAAATTAATCAGTAAATAAAAACAGTGTTTTTGCTTATAAAAAATACAAATCTATACTTATATGAGCCAGAATGGTTAAGGTAATTGTCTCCCTTTGTCAATGGCTGAGTTAAGGCCTTTATTTGATGCTTAGCCTGGTAATTATCAAAACAAAGTTAGTCCACCAGCTTTTATTAAGTATTCAAATAGTAAATTATCTTCCACTTCAAAAGTGTTATATGTTAATTGCAACATTTGCAGACAGATTTAGTTTTTCTAAACGTTGCATTCCATCTTCCTCCTTCCCTAACCCGATTGTATGTCCTTCTGCAATCTTTCTCACCATATCTGATCTCATCTAATTAAGCTAATGGCAATTGCAGTGAGTCCTAGAAGTTAAATGTTGACCATTAGCCATCACTCAGTTGTTAGAGACTAAATGGTAGTGGCCTTTAAAAGCCCATTTACCCATTATACAACATGATCCAAAACGTCTTTGCAGAAACTGGATACAGAAAGCACTTTGGTTCTGTGTGTGAATCTGCACATAGTGTAAGGCATGTGTGTGTATGCTTGGACTGCTAACGTGGTTGTTGTCTTAAATACGGAAGGTTGAAAGGTCTCATTGACCTAGATTGCACACCCGCGTGAAAAAGTCAGAAGAACACACACATGAACAACTGCACACGTTTACAAATGCACACACAGAATGTCATGCACTTGTTTAGTTGTTAACTGACATCCAAGCCTTTAGACTTCCTTTTCTCTTGAGAGATGAAATGTGACATCTCTTCATTCCTAAACAGCAGTTCCCCACATTTTGTTTTCTGACAGCCACATACAGTATGATGGTGGATCAAAAAGTTCAGAGAATGCTGCTGTTTAGCTTGAACATACCTGCACAGAGCAGGGAGAAACTATAACCTTTGTAACTAAGTATTGCAAACAATGGAGACGCCTAAAATGCTTCAGAAAGCCTATGGCAATTAAGCAATGAGTTTGAAGGCATGTTTGAGTGACATTAGCACTTCAGAGATGCAGAATGTCTCCGTCCAAGACTGAAAAAGGCGCATCAGGGTCAGAACCTCAATCAAGAGGTGGGCTTTCTCTTGATATTTGTGGGGCTGTGCACCGTGATATCCTCCCCCAGGATCAGACTGGCAATGTTTAGTGCAACTGAAATGTTCCAAGGTGTCTGAGGGAAAACATTTGGTACAAATGACCTGAACTGTGACATAATGGCAGTTGGGTTCTCCAACATGATAGACCTGTCACAACCCAATTTCCTTGCCCAGCAAAACAGCAAAATGTTTTTTTCCCACCACCCCAACTCACCAGATTTTGCTCCCTGCCACTCCTCTCTGTTCCCCAACAATCTTTGATGTGCGCTCTCTGTTCAAGTTTCAGGTGCACCGATGTGCTGCGTATTACTCAGGTGCTGCTCTTGACCAAGTGACGAAATTTGGAATACTAAGTCACAAAGGTTATAGCTTACCCCTGCTCCGTGCATGTCATAGTGCTGAGCACTGTTTAAATGCAACAGGAGCTTTCTTGGTACCTTTTGCTCCACCTTTGTATTGTTTTTCAGTTATTCTCGTGTCTTCTCTTGAAGGAAAAGATGACATTTAAGTAAAAAATAATGATTAATGAGGAAAGTATGATTGACGAGGAAAGATAGTTATATGTTAAAGCATTCCAATAGTCCAATAGCGGAGGCGCAAAACATTGTTATTGTCTCCTCTGTGTATCCATGGATGCAGGTGAATTCTTACAATATCAAATCCCTCACCTAAACATGCTTCATTCATACTCATTCGTTACGCACACATTGTAGACCTTGGTTTCTGCTGAAGGTGCTTGAAAAGCAGCTATGACGCTTTAGTCCGTGTGAGGGAGCGTTTCTTTTCCTGACAGTCTGACAATCAACACCTAAGTATTGTTTTAGGTTGGGGTATTATTTCAGTGTGAGATATTCATAAAAACTTAAGCAGAATAATTTCTCAGTGGGCTCAACCCAGATTTTAAAAAAAGCAGAGCTACATGTGCATCTACATGTGCCTCTCACCCACCCACCCACCCACACACACACACACACAAGGAAGAAGTGTCACCATGGACATAATCACACACCAACATAAGCATGAGCTGATGTATTCAATGAACTCGGATGCATTGATTGACACAAGCTGATTGATTACTTGAAAATTAATTCAATTACACACTGGCCCCAATTGGAGCAAATGAGAAATTGTGTTTAGCAAAGAGCAATTACGGCAGGCTGTAATGATGGTTCAGACTTGTGTTCAGTTACACGGGGGGAATACAGCTCATCGACCTTGGTGACATGTAAATTCCAGAGAGTGACAACTTCAGAGAGATGCAAAAAGGGGAGACTTAATGGAAGGTGGATGAATATTGGCACTACAGCGGGAATAGGTTTGCAGTCTCAAGGTACCTGGGCAACATCAGGATAATTTTCAACATGGAAAAGCTATTTCCCTTTCGTCTGACACTTTTTACTTGATGGAAAACGCTTTTGATGTTTGAATTTCATAAAGTTTTAAGAAGTCACAAAGATAGGGTATGAAAAAGGGTTTTCAAAGACAACTTGTAAATGGTATAAAGGTGAGGGTGTCCCCTTTGCCTTTGCCTTTTTCTCTTTAACTTTCAAGCAGGGTTGCTGCACAGGCTTTTGGATGATGACGATTATTTATTTAGTTTTGTGTAGCCTTGCCTATATACAGTTGGCTGTATAGCTTACATCACTTTCCAGTGTGGATCATTAATCACCTCCCCAGTCGAGGCTCTTCCGAACTGAACATTCCTCTTAAGAATTAACCTGCGCTTGGCTTTCATTTGATCATCCCACCACACAGCTCGATGGGCCAGACCGACTGACTTTTTTTTGGCTCTATGTTCTGTCACAGCTTGGGACTATTTATGTCTGTCAAAGTAGTCATGGTCTTGACAGCTTGGTCCCTTTTTTTTAAGCATTCTCTGACTAATTGTGATTTTTTTTTTTTTTTTTTCCATGTCCTTCCCTTTTTCCCTACTGCACTCTGTCCCTGACGACAATACTTTTTTTTTAATTTGTCACATTAACATATTACAAATCATACCAGTTTAATGAATTGTAAATGGACACTTATAGAGACTGCAAAACAAGTTTAATGCTTTCAAAATATGGTCTTCTTCTTTATTAAACTAATACAATTTTGTAAATACAAGATCTTTATTGGCTGAAAGTAGATTAGATACGCACCAAGGGCAAATTCATAAATACAATCAACTAAATTTAAAAGAAAACCTTGGACAAAGTTGTCCTCGTTATTTCCCTTCTTCCTTTTTCTTCCTTAGTTCAGTTTCCCAATCTTTGTATCCAGCTGTGCACGTTGTAGGACATACAATCAGAATCGCATTGCCATGGAAACACAGAGCTTTCACTCTTTTCCTCTTTTCTTCAAATTGCCTCTCCTCTGTCTCTCTTTGTTCTGTAAACCCACACTTTATCTGAATCATTTCATATAGCATCTCCACACATTCTTTATGCTGCACATGTACACAAAATGACAGCCTTGCATATATTAAATCTATATTCTTGTATGTATGTTTACATGTCTTGTTACCATTCTTGAGCAAAAGAGATGAAACTTATTATTTTGGTGGTATTAATTAAGTAACTTATTGAGTCACTTTATCAAATGTATGCCTGTTTGTTCCTTTCTGATAAGCATCCTCTTTTTCTTTATTCCTGCAACCAAAACATATGCAGTTTTTTTCTGTTTATGCCCTATGACACAAATAAGTAATTTTGTTTTATGTCAGCCCTTAAAAGCTTAAATATTCATTATGTCATTAAAAAAAAACAAGTGAAAGCCATTAGTTTTTGACATGGCTGAAAAGCTTTGTATGTCTGACCAAGACCTCTTGGGACAAAAACTAATGGAAAAAAACATTTTTGTCTTAAAGTAAATTTAATATTAAAATCATAAAATATAAGTCTCAGTGAGGATAAAAAATTTGCAAACTATACACACACACACGTGCCTCTAGTTTATAGACATATTCATTGTCTGAAGTGCAGAGTTTCTCTTATAGGTTACCATTTGTGCAATTCTTTGGTATTTGCTTTCACCAGCTTATGTTTTGCTGAAGTGTGGCCTTTCCATTGGGTTCAGATTTGATTCACTTTGTAAGGTTGGTGTTGGAAGTAAATATACCCCTCCATTGAAATGATTAATCAAATTCACCATCTAGTTTATGAATTGTCTGTTAAATTGAATGTGTTTTTAAAAAAATGTTTTATTTATATATATTTGCCATAAACTTTAGACATATTTAACCCTCTCTTAGTGCTTTCCATATAGGCATGTGCTGTGTCATTCATTCATTGTTTTTTTCATACCACTGAGCCAGCCTTGGCTGAAGGCATTATCTTTCATTGTCTGTCGAGTCATCTCATTCTTGGTAACATGACATCTCAGGAACACTTTGAGGGAATGTCTTCAAAGTTGGCACAACAATTCACAGGGTCTTAAAGATGTACTGATTACATTTTAATCCTCAAAGGTTGCAGGTGTGCACCATTCAATAATAAGTTTTACACATCCAAACCACTTGCACACATTTATGCATCTTGACCCAAGGGCTGTCCAGTGCTATTATCTGAACGTCAGGTTCCGTGTATCCTCAGGTAGATTTAGCAAAAATTATTGTTTTTATGCCTGTTGATTTATCACAGTGAAGGCGCTAATAATGTTATTATCAACAGCACATTTTCAGCTCAGCAAAAACCTAAAAGCCCATCTGTATCTGTTTTTCTTCAAATTTACCTGCTTGATTTTGAGGTTGGGGCGGTCGAGTTGAAGGTTTTGCCTTAACTTTATTTTCAGCCTGGTTCCTGTTAAAGCCACACTTTTGTGCGCTGGTTATTATGCCTCCCACCATCTCTGCCTACTATTTGGTTTGTTTATCTCTCACATTTTGACTTGGCATTATTTCACCCTCTTCGCTACAAACACTAAAACACTTTGTGACACACACAGACAGACGCCTACTCCAGGCGTCTACTAACTGGTCCAATGTAGTGCAATCACAGACTCTTAGTGGGTATTGATTTGATTGGTCAAACAAAGCCTGTATTCTTACATTACTCTTAGAAGCATCTCTTGAAAAGCATTTCTTTCTTTCTTTTTTTCTTTTTTTTGGACTCTCCCATTATCATCCACTTCCCACCTTTATGTCTACAGCTAAAATAGAAATGCTGTTTTTTTGCTGTTTCATTCCAAAAAACAAAGCAAGGACTTAAAAATGTATACCAGCTGTTACAAGCTTAAAACGTTACCCAAACAGGAAAGAAAAACATCATGAAAATGGGAATCATGAAAAGTTTCTTTTGTGTACAACAAATTGTGGTCATTTAGAAAGTACCTTTTGTGGGAGGACACAGGCACACAAGGAAAATCTGGGTGCAATAAAATGGATTGGAACATAAAAACATTAGCTTTCAGTAATGTCTGAGGAAAAGGACATACATATATAAACAGAGTTTCTCTTCCCCTTATCAGGCACAAGTTATTTTATTTTGTTTGGATTTACATGGATAGTTGAGTGCAGAGGGAAATTGAAAGACTTGGCTTGTGTTTATATGGATAATTTTTAGGTACAAGTCTGTCATCTGATTTCTTGTTTACAAACAAGTACCTGTTTGTGGGTTTGTTAATACAGATGCTGTGTGTAGCTTTGCAATAAATCAAAGCCAACATTTCCTGGCCAATATCCCAGTGCAAACACAGGTGCACTGAGTTATTGTCGTTACTGGCAGATGAGCACATACTGATACAAAATGACATCAATCCAATTTAGCTTTGCCACATTAATAACAAGCTCTGCTCTGCTGTTTGAATCCACATCAAAATGTTGTTTCCATTTCATCAGGGCAGAGTCTGTACTCCATTTAAGATAATGAGGGGTTCTTTCCAATGTCATACACAACTGCTTGTAGTTTATCTACCTATTCATCCATTTATACTCACCAAAGTCTTCCTCACCAACCCATTACACTTATGGAACAGATGCCAATTTTACAATGAACCCTTAAGCAATATATTAATGGAATAGAGACACACTGATTCTGTTTCCTAGGGGAAAAAGCAACTTTTCCAATGTAATAATTTGTAATATAGTTAGATTGATAGCAGACTTAACTAGTTTTTACACAAACAACGCTAGCGCCACAAATACCAAAAATTGATGTAACGTACCGGAAGAAGGACACATTTTATTGTTTTGCAAAGTATATAAATGGATACCAGTTTATACTAAAATTGCCTGTGCAAAATATTGATCAATTGAAATCCGGTGGCAGGGATTTCATTATCTCCCTTAAATGTTATTCAACATATTTTCCATTGAGTAATATTTATGCTGCTTTGTATTCATATTTGGGATGTTCGTTTAATTATTAGTAAATTTGCATGCTGTCATGGTGGGGACTCCTCGACGTTCAAAGCAAATTACCATAGCAGCTTTTATTGAGTGGCCATTGTTGGAGTTTGTTCCAGCTCTACATGCTACTGAAGTATTATAATATAATGTGGCACACACTTTGTTCAATCCAGTTTTCTTGATGACTCTGTATGCTGCTCGAAGGTTATGCCCGCTTCTCTGGTAGACATTTCAAATAATGCAGTACTTGTGTGTGTGTGTGTGTGCGTGTGTGTGTGTGTGTGTGTGTGTGCGCGTGTGTGCGTCTGCGTGCGTGTGCGTGTACTGTTAAATGACAAATATATTTTTCTCTTTTTGTCTCTGCCATCCCTCCAATGCAACTACACTCACACACTGTGAAATAAATAAAAACATGAACCCTTACAAACATGCCAGCACACTGAAACAGCACACAGGAAAAGGAAGAACAAGCCCTGTGTGTCTGAGCGGGTGCCAGCTCGACCAAATTGGATCACAGTGTCTTCGATGGGACTAGGTGTACAAGTATCAAAGAGATTGAAGGGATGACAGCCAGCCAAATTAAAGCATTAAACCTTAGCATCTGTCTGGTTGCTGCACAGAGCAGAGCAGGAAAGGGGAATGAATGGGAGAGAGATTATAGTGGAGAGCTTTTCGGGAGGGGACAGACAGGTGGTAGGGAGTGGGAACAGAGGGAAACAGACAGCAGTTGCAGTGTGAGATAAAGTGGAGGGTGAAAATAGAGAGGAAACCAGTGATTAGGAGTTTAGGGAAAAGGGAGGATGGATAGCGGAACACAGGGAAAAACAAAGGTCAGAAAAAGGTAAAAAAAAAAAAAAAAAAAAACTGTCACAGAGGTCAAGGCATAGGGAACAAGTGAGTGGCAGTTGGTTGTTTTCTAGTCAGTGTGACTTTAAAGACTTTGATCTTGCATAGAATCACAATATCTGCTTGTTTGTACAAACAAAACCATGCAAATAACTACAGTACTACACACACACGCATTCACATACATATTTGCTATTCTAAAACTGACAAAGTGATATGTTTTGATTTCTCCAGTGAAAATGCTTGAAGCAAGGGAAATAAGATGAGCTGCTTAAATACATCTAAATATTATAAATAATATGCATGGCTTGTACGAGGCTATTGTTTTTACATTTCAAGCAACAAAAAAAAATGCATATATAAATAATTAAATTAGAAAAATACCAAATAAATGATGTTGCTGCTTAAAATACATAACCTTCTGTGAATACAGGCATTATGCTAATGTACATCTCTAAGGCCCACCCTTCATTTTCTAACAAACTATCAAAGTCAGAAGTTCATATCAGGCATGTTAAAATTATTTTTGAGTACTGAAGCAAACAACGATGCAGTAAACTCTTGTAATTTTACAGAATTAACTTTTTTCTTCCAAAATAGTTTGGTCTTCTTCTGTATTTTATAGGTGTGTTGTTTGCAGCTGTCTATTCAATATGTCAAAATTGAGGGAAAATGCACTGTTATCACTTAAAATCTACTGGCCAAACAGAATACAAGGTACATGAATAATATTTGACTGTGAAAACAGAAATGCACCTGTTCATTTGAAACATTTTGCAGCATGATATTTACATGTATTATACATTCATATTATATGTTGGGATTGAAAGGTTGTTGTTCATGTACATGGTCCATTTGGATTGCTGTCAGACTGATGATATAGATAAAGTCCTCTGCCGATGTTTGATGTTTAAAAATCATGATTTAGGATAGAGATATACAGATGGAAATGTGTTGCTTAACAACAGCAGATAGTGGAGTTGCACGCACGTGTTGTTCATTCCGTGATGGGGTGCTGGGATGCAGAATCTTTCTACAGATGTTTTTGTATGGGTATGTGCAGCATAGATGAGTATGTTTTCTGATCATGGTATTTCTGTGTTTGTATGTGCATTATTTGTATTTATGGTAGTAAAACCCCAGAATATCTTGCTTTGATCTTTATTTAAACGCTGTGTTTGCAGTGACTTAAGTTACATTGACATGTGTACAATCTGCTCAAGGAAGATACTGGCGTGTGACAAATCAGGATGTCTCCTCATACCCTACAACCCTCCACTCCAAAAATGACACATGAAACAACACAGACACATTTTTATAGGTGCGCACTCCAACACAATTGCATTCCCATGTAGATGTGAGAAAGCAAGATATTTTTGCATCAGCTAGATTAGCATGGCATTTTAGGTGAAGCAACAATAGCCAAACAGAAGCTCAACCAGAGTTTTCCAAAAGCCCCTTTTTTCACAGCAAAACAGCTGGATGAATTGTTCTGCCTGTATTCCAGTCTTGCATGAGTCTTTTTTTATTTGTAATCCCAAACCTTTTCATTCATAACATCTGCAGGAACCGTTGTGAATATTTTCAGAGTTGTGATATCTTCTTAGAGCTGTTCTTTTTAAAAGCGTATGTGGTGTGTTTCCCTGTGCTTCCAAATGCTGTGTTCTGGTTAATGACGCGAGAATGCCTTAGACAGCTGTCAAATCGTCTTTGCAATATGTATGCATGAGCTTGATGAGCATAGCAGAAAGACAAAAATACTTCAAGTTCTGCATAGAACATAGGATGAGAAAAAAAAAAACATGATGGGGTGATGAAACCACAAAGCCATGATTTAATGCCATTTTTAAAAGCCATTGTTTTAACTCCTTGTGTTTTTTTTTCATTCATTTTACTTCCATTACCTACAAGAAAACAGAAACTATCGCCATGAGAGGGAGTGATAGTGTAGTTTGTGGTTCAGGTTGACATTTGGGTTTGCCTGTCCTCAATGCAATATCCCAATAAGGATAGCTGCACAAAACTTTGTGTATTTGTCTGCATTTCTGTGTGGTTGGTTTTGTTAATTGCTTTGTGTTTGTAGCATAGTCATAATTAAGTCATTAATGTCCTTCCATTTACTTCCAGCCAATGTTTGTGTTTCATTTTCTATGAAGTGTACTTCACTTCATGAAAAGCAACAAGAAAAAGTTTTACTGTAAATAAACAACATAGATTTAAAACTCACACCAAAATCTGAAATGGCTCCCAAATCTCTTCTGCCAGAGGGATGTTCCAGTGAGACAACATTTCTAATCAAAGTTTTAGACTCAAAGTCAATTAGTTTCCATCGGGAGGGGGTCACACAAACAACCACTCAATGTGCCACTCATTAAAGCAATCAGTGTTTTAGTAAACACGTCAAATTCAAATTAATTTCTCAGAAATGTAGCACCAAAAAAACACATTTGTTATTCCCTGTCAATACACAGTGTGCTGGATGTAGCTTTTTTTCTTTTTTCATTCCATTTTTAATGAATCTTTGTTATCGTTATGTGATGCAATTACAGTGTTTGTCGCTAATTGGCATGTGTGTGTTTGTGTATCAGTGTATGAGTGCCCATGTGTGTTTCTAGTTGTCTGACATGTGGTTTGTCTCTTGTCCCAAACCCGGTCGTTTGTGCCACTCGGCAGCACAGTGCTAGGGCTGGTATTGTAGTCATTGTGTTTAAGCAATCTGCATCTTCTGTTGTTGTTCCCAGTTACTGTTACCCAGGGCAGGACTTCTGAACCTTTGGGAACTTAGGTTCCACTTCTGGCTACTTAGCAATGTCTGAGGAACACCCTCTCAAAAAAGAAATAAACACCCTGATGTGTTCCTGTCATTACTACATCGCCATCTGTGAAAACACCTGTACGGTATTTTCAATCAAGTCCTTACATTACATGTAATGTACATTACATACATTACATCCTACATTATTTGTTGACATATGTGCATGAGAACCACTTTGTGAAACATCCTCCTCTTGAAGATTACGCTCCCTGCAGTATCTTACAAAAACTAACAATTCATTGGCATTGCTAATGTAAGCCGTGTCATCCAGCTGTATGGCAAAGTATAGACTTGCCTTTATTCTTTACACAAGTTGGGATTCGAAGTCATAATTCAAGTCAACAATCCTTCCGGTCACAGTGCCGGAACTAAATGTCTTCCTTGCATGAGGGAATATATTTGGTGCACTCATCTTCTCTTTTTCTGTTTTTTTTTTTTTTTAATTTCTCTCTCTCCCTACGAAACACAAACACTCACTCAATGCGATTAACATTTTGCCTAAACTATGCACAGTCATACACACACGGAGCACAGCCACCAACATGCAAAAACATATACAAATACACAAGAACATTTTTCAACAATAGTATAATCCAGTAATCATTTTACATGCTTTAGAATGAGACACCCACATACACAGTACTCTTTTGTAATAGCTTGTTCAAACAGTTTACAAAGGCATACAATGCTTTGTAGACACAGTAACACAAATGCACTTTCAGACGACATTATTTAAAGGCATCTCTACCAAAATTACCATTATCTCAAAGTGTTAAAAATTAGTTATTGTGCAACATGCACAATCGCGTTTCTGCCAATTTCCTGCAGTGACAGTCTGCCCGACACTGGCACACAAGCACTCACACACTAGTATAACTCCCTTATACCAATCATTTAACTATGACAGTCAGGGTCAGTTTTGATTGTGAGAATGAATGACGTGTGCCATTGAACATTTCATTATTTAGTTCCCCAGCAGACAGACTGCAACAGTGAAGAAAGAGCTGGAGAAAAACTAACAAGGCTAGAGGCCTTGACAGATTCAGTGTGTGCAAGCTTTTCAGACTGCTATCACAGTGATCATCAGATATTTACATAGCAATCATTGAAGCCACAGCTGACAGCCACTTTGATGAAAATCAATATATATCAAATGCAACTACAGTGAAGGACCTAAACAAAACCAAAAGGATGCTTGTTTGTTCATGTTGTCATGCTGTGTGATTGGCTATAAACACTTGCTCATTCAATTATGGATCAACAAAGTGACAGCAGAAGAAGCTTTACTGAGTACTTTGAACAGATTCTGCTGTCGCTTTTCAACTTGAAATGCATCAGTCCCTTGTTCCTCTCTTCTCTCTAGGTCTTCACAGGGGGCCTGCCATCTGTCATTTGGCGCACGCGAGTACACTCACACGCCATGCACAGTGTCTACAGTATATGAACAGAAAAAACACACAACACACCCACTGAAAATAAATATCTGGGATCAAGCGTGCAGTGGCACAAACATTCACACACCAGAAATGTGCAAACACACACCCACGGGCACGCACTGTTTCCTCCCTCTGAACTCATTCATTCTTGTTACGGCAACATAAAAGTTATCAAGCACGCTGTCGGGGGAAAGAGAGAGAGAGAGACAAATACAGAGGGGGAGAAAGACAGAGGAATGATGGCATGGGTTTGGCTGCACTGCAACTCTTGTATATTTTTCTCAATTAAGTTTTCTGGGGCATCGGGTGTGTGTGCTGCGAGTGTATTTTGTCTGCCAGTCTCTGTGTGCTTTAGCTTGTATTACTCTAGATATCTAGTTCAGCTGCAGTTTAGAAAAGTATTGTGGTGCACTGAAAGAGACCTGCGAGCTGTTAGTGTGTCTTCTCTCCAATCCACTGTTGCTCTAACAGACTAATGACACATGCAATCAAATGGAAACAAATGTGCACGCACACATTTGCATATTTAGAGTACAGATAAAGGGGAGTACACAGATAGCGGTGGTCCATTTTTGCTCGTGGTTTGCGTGCGGAGGCTTTGAGAATTGCAGTGCTACCTGTCTGTCGGAGTGCAATCAGTTCACTTCGATTGCGTATGCTTTTTTATATGAGTGACATATCGACAGTCTTGCAACAATGTCCAAATAAAATAGGAATGCATCAGAGAAAACACGAATGTCTCTCTGGATGCTCGGGATCTGTCAGCACTTCAGCGCTGCTGCACTTGAATCTCCTCTTTTTTTCTCTCTCTCCGAGCTGTCTCTTTTACTGCCTCTGCTCTCCTTTCCCTCTTTTTCTGTCTCTTCCCATCTCAATTTCTGTGCATCTCCCTCTCTGCTGTAACCTTATATGTGCTACACTTTATTAATCTCTCTTATTTTCTCCTCACTTCGCTGTCCGTCATTTCTCTGACACTTCTCTGTCCGTTTTCTTTTCTTCCTCTTCTGTCTCTCTCTCTGTATCTGGTGAACATAGCCTTTAGCCATGCACTAGCACTTCCAAGCCCTTTCATTTTGTCTCTCTCTTTTCATCATGGGCAGGTTGAGTACCGTTATAACCCCAAATAACCTTTTCACCACGTGGTCCTTGTATCTGTCTGATCTCTCATAGATGCCAATTGGGGAGGCTTTTATCTCAAGTGCCACACTGATACTGTACATCCAACTTGAGTACACAGTGAATGGCTCAAGTGGACTCCAAACCTTCTGTACAAAGAAGGCTTGATTCAGCCTAATTACATCGCCACGCTCCACAAACACAGAGATGCAGTGTGTGATAGAAAATAAGGGCTTATATTCTACCATAATAAACCCGTGTGCAGCAGTGCCCACCCTTCCCCCTCCCCCCACCACTCGCAGCAAAAAAGCAAACAAACAGAAACAAGTTTTCCATATTAAATTTAGGCAATGATTAATATGGTGTTGTTGTAGGTAGCTGCAACTACACTGTTCATCTAAAACTTGGAACCAAAGCCAGCCTTACATGTCTTGGAACAGATTTTAGATTTAAACACTATTGATTCGTAATTGACATGTAATTTCATTTAATTTCTATGAAGGCAACAGTTATCATTTATGCATAAATATGTTACTTTACATAATCAGTTTGCTTCCATCAAATTAACTGACTGTGCTCACTGGCTGGTAATGATGTCAGTTTTCACTTACTGTAAGCTTGCTACCCACGCACTTATGTTCACTTGTTCATTTGGATGGTAATTCAAATTTGAGGCTTCAGCGCAGAAGCAAGTGCCCTGACGCCCCTTTGCTCTCTCACACACAGACATTTGTGCCCAGACATGCGTACAAATGTACAAGGGTGCGAAATATAATTTAGAATTCTGTATTTCTGTCATTATCTCGCCAGCTTTAAAACTGTTACCGGGAACTATACTTCCCAAACTGAGGGTTGATGATATGTTTTTGAATTTAAATGTATCTTCCTCTGTCAAGCCAAGAATTGCAACATCAGTGCTCATAATTACTTGTATCCTATTTGAGAAACAGGCCACTTCACAGCTCCATGATGGTCAAGATTATAGTTCTATTGTGAGATAATTCTTGGCTTTACCGCTGAATGATGCAATCTCAATTGTAGAAAGATATGCTTGCCTCTCTTTTATATAAATTGTTTTGTGTATGTAAAATTAACGAATAATCCTATACATTTTATAATTTGCATTTGGAAGCCGACACAGTTCTTTTTTTTTTTATTATGCTTCTTTTTTTACCCAAGTAGCATATTTTTACTGTGGAAATACTGTTACAATGGGAAATATATCAGATATTTACTGATTACTTGACTGTAGATTCAGATAATGTCTTAAATACATTACTTATATCCATGATTGTGTCCCTTCAGGCAATGATTTCAAATGATTACATTCACGAAATTCCTCTCCCAGTATTGCAATGAACCTGCCTCCGTCAATTCTTAATTTTATATATGAACATAAACTACACTCTTTTTTTTTCTCTCATGCTTTTTAAGCAGCACATAAAAAAAGAAAACCGAAGAGAAAAGTACATTTGAAAAGCAAGGGAAAAAAACAACAACCTTGCTGCTGCTTGAAGTGACATAACAAAGCTGCCTCCCCTCTTGGTATTTCACCATCTGTGTAATAAATCTGACAAAACAGCACCATTCATTTCAGCTTGTGTAGTTTGCTTTCATCTCATTAAAGACAAAGCAAAAAGCTAAGAACTATCAGGTGCATTTTATGACTTCCGGCTATAATTTGAGGTTAATATAGTGGAAAAGCCTTTGTGAATACATTTACATTTGCATTTTATGCATCTGGCTGATGCAGTACAACTCTCAATAAATGCAACAATATATATATTATATATAATTTTTAGACCATGAAATGTCAGTGATTGGTCCTTTCGCTTGTGAAAATACAGTAATCAAGTAAGAGTGCAATCCAGTGAAAAGAAACAGATTTCAGTTTTGAAGATGTTGGTTTGATTTGCTTGCTTTACCTTTGATTGGACCAATAGAGGATTTTTAGAGTAAAAGTTATTCTGTCCTGACATTGAAGCCATCTAGGTCTCAAACAAAACTGAAGTTTTATGTAGTAAGTTGAAATAAGGACTGTCCGGTTTCCTAATCCATTTTTGGTTTGGTAGGGAGACATTTACTTGCCCTTTATGTAAATGTTGTAGCCCAAGACATTAAGCAGACCACTCTAGGCATATTAAATGACAATATACATTTTAGTATTTTGTTATATGCTGATGACAAGGTGTTCATGGCAAAGTTAATTATTCTGTGCTTATGGTGTAGTAAATGGAAAAGGTAACATGATACATTATACTGTCCTGTAGGAGTGTATGAGTGTTTGGGTTTTCATAAGAAATGTTCTTACAGATAAATTACAGGTTTCCATTCGCTTAGTTCAGACCGAGTGCCCTTCTTCTGGTATTTAAGGTAGTCAAATATAAAAGTATTCCCAAAGAGGACCATTTAAGTGTTTTCTGTCATCTGATGTTGAATTTAATTTGGTGTTTCATTGTTTAATGTAGATATTAACTTGAGGAGTCATGTCTTGCCTTTACTTGAAGAACCCTGATTTGTCTTGGTTGTCTGAAGGTGATATGTTGAGTTTATGCTCTTTAAAAAGAGACAGCCAGGAAAGAGAATGGTTGATACTGTGTGCAGTGCTGACCACTCCTGAATGGAAAGGAGAGCAAAGAGGTCTGCAGTGGAGGAACACAAGACACTTGCTGGCATGTTGTTCTGGAATGGTGGCTGCAGGAAAGGGACTACGGATCTCTTCACAGACTTGTGTGCCAGCATAAGGATTTGAAATTTGATACCAGCAGCCATGGGCAGCTGGAAGCAGCAATGTTGTCAGTGCACATTTTTGTGTGAGTGTGTGTGAATCATATCCCTACTGACTCATTGCTTATGAATGCCGGACAGCTCTATTCCGTCTTTTTCAATTAAAACCGGCAGCGTATATGAAGCCACTGTGGCGATTTCTGCCAAGTGTTGAGTGCCTAATGTGTGTTTGAAAACTTGTACCTGAGCATGCATATGAGTTAATTACTCTTTATTAAGGGTTTGGATTTGCATGCCAATACAGAATGTATTATATTAATAACTTTGAGCAATAAGGGAAAACATTTTAAATATTTCTAAAATGAGCTCGGAACAAAATTATTCAACTGTCATATGTATGAAGCTGTGTTGTGGGCAATGACTAAGTTGCTGGGAAATTGAATTTGTCATTGCACATTACTTACTGAAAAAAAAACTACACTCCATTATAAATAATCATTAATGTTATATTACTTCTAACCTTACTTTCTTCTCATTTGCAATGGTGAAGAACAGGTTGATGGACGAGATCAGGCAGGAGTCTCTGCGGAGCATGATGTTTGCAGATGACATTGTGATCTGTATTGAGAATAGAGAGCAGGTTGATGAGAGTCTTGTGAGGTGAAGGCCTATGCACTGAAGAGATGAGCAATGAAAGTCACAGGGAGCTAAACAGAACACGTGCATGAAACAGAGGGAGGACAGCAGAATGGTGAGGCTGCAAAGAGAAGAGGAGGCAAAGTCAGATGAGTTAAAATACTTCGTGACAACGGTTCGAAGTAATGCAGGAGAGAGGTGAAGAAGAGAGTGCAACCGGGGTGAAGTGGGTGGAGAAGAGTGCCGGGAGTGATTTGCGACAGAAGGGTAACAGCAAGAGTGCAAGGGAAGGTTTACATGATGGTAATGAGACCAGCTAAATTGTATGGTGTGTAGGTGGTGACACTAACGACAAGACTGGAGGTGGAGTTGGAGGTGACAGAGTCGAAAATGCTGAACGTTTTGTTGGAAGTGACACAGATGGACAGGAATAAGAATGTGTATATCAGAGTGACAGCTCCGGTTAGACAGTTTGGAGACAAAGTGAGAATAGGTGAGATTGAGGTAGTTTGGACATGTGTGAAGGAAAGATGCTGGATGTATCTGGAGAAGGAGGCTGAATATTAAACTCCCAGGCAAGAGATAAATAGGAAGGTCAAAGAGGAGGTGTAAGGGTGTAGTGAGGAAAGACATGCAGGTGGTTAACACGACAGAGGAAGATGCAAGAAAGGAAGAGATGGAAATGAATGTGGTGATCCTTAATGGGAACAGCCAAAGGAAGAAGAAGACTAACCTTCCCTTTACATGTATGTCAGCTGTTCTCTGTTGTTTCCCTCTATATCCCCACCTCTATCAGTGGGAGAACAGGCTCTTTCTATCTCATTGAAGGAACTCTGAGTCATGTATCATTATGGAATTCCCCACAGTCTCTCCATAATTCATCTCTCGTTCTCTCCCACCCACCTCCTTTCATTGCCCTAACGCTCTCCCTCTTCAGCCTGCTGATTTGCATTTGTCTGCATCTTTCTCTGCAAGCCTTTATCCTTTCTTCATTTTTCAGTGGTCTTTATTGCAATACATCGATTGAAAAATCTGTCAGTCCCTGTTTCAAGTCGCCATTTCCACTTTGCAACTTACTCTCTAGACACCAAAAAAGTTCAACTTGCATTTAATTATCACCATGTCTCACTCCATCCATCCACTTCTCTCCTTTCTTCAATATCTCATTGAAACATTGCAGCAAATTATGTTGTTTCATCATTTACCATGCTGCTGTCTCACATACAGGGAAAGGCGCTATAACAGTAGGGGACATCTGTAATGGGTAAATGGTGTAAAAACTAAATATTATATTTAAAAGATGACACAAATGTGTTATATCAACACCATTAGAGCAGTATGTGTTTGTACAAATATTGTGTGAAATACAATGAGATGCACATTCACCCATTCAGATTGCAGGAAATTCAGTTTTCCTTTAATATGAATATGCCTTGTCTCCCCATCTTAGGCCAATATCTACAGCAAAATGACAAATTGGAGTAAATGAGGTGCAACACCCCTAACCCTTTTGTCAAAATATGATAAGATATAATGTGATGGAGAGATGGATAATGCAAAGATTGTTTACAATCACTTCTCCATGCACTTTCATTATGCAGTATCACCAGCCAGGCACTCTTTTTAGGGAGTGCCAAAAGTTAAAAAAAAAAAAAAAAAAAAAAACTTCAATTTTACTGATCACATCCATTTCCCTCAAAAAGAAAAAAAAAAAAGAACACCTGTCTTCTGAAACACCAAGTGGGAAAATATGACATCTGCCGCATACACAAGCAATGAAAACAGAGACACACCGAGCCATTAGCAGTGAACAACAACCAATCCATTTTCTAAATATGATTTAAGCATTGACAAATGGGTCATAACACTAGCTGACAAAGAGAATATGAAAAAGAAAGCGAGAAACAGATAGAGTGAGATTGGGGTTTGCATATACATATGCTGCAGAATAACATGGCTTCTGGTTGTTCATACTTGAATAAGTTAGACCAGAAATTTTGCTAAAGCAGGAGGAAGGACAATTTAATTCGAACCACATGTGTAAAGAAGTAAGGGGGGAGGAAAAGAGAAGGACATAGATCTGTCCTGGTGAAGTAATAGCAATAAAAGCTCTAGGGCAGTAAACAGAAGAGCTGTGGATTTTCCCAGGGGACACTTTGATCTCCTTGACTTTACAATGGATAGAGCTGGGACACAAGGATATATACGACTGCAGGCCTCTTTGAATGGATTGAGGGTGGATGGGGGAATAGCCGAAGGAAACAGCGAATGAGAAAGAGGATCAACTGTTGAACTGTGAGCCACAGTGAGATGCAAGGCCTTTCACACCAGGTCTGGTCATAGTGCGCCTTATTGTGATTCAATACTTTTTTTCTGTTCAACAGCAAATATGTGACCCACAACTAAAACTTCACTGATAATTTAGTGTAAAAAGGAGGAAAACAGGTTTACAAATGAGACAAAACATGGAAAAGATCTGCTGACAACACAGATAATAATGAGGGTAGGTGTGTATGTTGTCAGTATTAGGAGGGACAGAATGCCATGTGATAGGTGGACAGGCAGCAAGAAAAAAAAAAACATGAATGAAATGAAGGTCACCGAGGTTTCTCGACCATATCACAAAGCAGACATCAGATGTTTCTCCTTTTCTTTATTCTTCTGCAGATATTTTCTTGAAAAAAAAGGGAGACCAGAATGTGTATAAAAAAAAGACCGTGCACAATAACTGCAAGACAAATAGATGAAGGACACATTTCAGTCTCACTTCTATGTATGTATGTAACTGTCTTGGAATACAATTTGTAGAAAACTGCATTCGCTGATAATAATTCAAAGGATAGAGGAAGCAGAGAGGAGGGTATGAATGGGTTGATACAGATATTGGAAAGACTTTTTAAGCAGTGTTGGATAGGCCTATAGAAGAGAGCATTATTGTATGTTGTTTATTTTTGAGGTTGTGTTGTAAAGACCACCTATAGTACCTTTGTTCTCTGGGTACATTTAAATACAATACTTACAATGTCAGGTCAGAGGACATTTTATCATTAGCTCTGCTTCTTGTTCACAATAAACTTGGATAAAGATGACTGTTTCTTGTGGTTACATTTCTGCTTAAAAATGTAATGCGTTCCATTCTCTTATTCCACTTGAACATTTTAAAATGTCTTACTGTTGTCCATGCAAACTCACTTGTAAATACCTCTGTTAGTTGACAAAAATGTATGTAGTGTTTTTCTGTGAATCATCAGTGCATCTGTCAGTGCTTAAACTGTACAGTGGTATGTTTATTTTTGTACACAGGGCTCTCTTGAAAAATAAATCTCAATCTTAGTGAGAGTACCTGTTTAAATATAACATTAATAAATGCCTTTAAAAAAAACAGCATAGACCAAAAACAGGCATATTTGTATGAGTCAAATACAATGAAATGTTTTTTTTTTTTTTTTTTTTTAAAGTAAGAGAAGGTGTCAACTAGTTATAGTGGCACAGTGAAAGTTTAAAGGAGTAAAAAGCCAGAGAAAAAGAGAGATGGGAATTGGGGGAAAAGGGAATAGGGGTATTCATCTGGCAAGTGTGATAACGGTGAGTGCAGTAACTGGATAAATATAGTGGTAAAGGGTGCTGAATTGAGGGACAGTTGAAGGGAATGAGGAGAGGAGCACAGATAGAGTTACAGACAAGACAAAAAGAGGCTGGATGAAAGAGAGGATGTATGTATCTGCAGGGCACAAAGACCAGAGCTGAATATGATGTTAAATGTGGCAAGATGAAGGGACCGAAGGGGGTCCATTAAATGTTAATGGAAAGAGGGTAGGGGGCGGGGAGGCGTACTGGGGGCAGAAATAAGAACAGATTGTATTTGCGAGAAATCATTGGTCTGGTATTTTCAGCAACAGGAAATGCCAGGAGTCTGAAAACCTACAGTGATACATTTCTAGAGAAACAAAGTTGAAAAGGGCATGTTATCTTTTACTCATTCTACCTCCCCACATTAATTCAAGTGCTAATTCCCTCAAGGAGTGTATATCAGCAAACCAACCACATAAGCATTTATAGAGCAGAGCATATTTTCAGCCTGCCAGCACTGTGAGTAAGCATCTCTCTCTGCCACTCAGTGCTTAGCCGTGTATGGCACAATGCATGGCAGCAGTTTGAAGCTGTGGATCTGCAACAATATGTGAAACAATACGCAGACACAAGTAGGTCATCCACACACACACACACACACACACACACGCTAACACATGCACACACACAAAAAGCACAAGAAAAGGAGATACACTGCTGGCTATGACACTACTGTGGATGCTTGTAGGACTTCCTCACTGTCTCTCTGCGAATTTGTGATGAAACCAAACACTTGATTATGATTACACACTCATCTTGCAGCCAGCAGATACTCGATGCCTTTTCATTCAGATTATTGCTTTACATAATACTCTTGTGTTGGAAACAAATTGAGCTGCCCCTGTTCCTGTCAACAAAGTCATAACCTAAAAAACATAAACAATTATTGTGTAGCTGATGTAATGGAAAATAGCCTTGTGCGAGACATTAACCTGTTGTTGGAAGAAAAACTTGGGTATATACAAATTTGTCAACTTGTTTTCCCATTTATGCCACAACAATTTACACTTCAATATCTCTGGTTGTTTTAGATCTTTGTGAGCAATCTCGGCAATCAACAAGCCAGACCACTTTACAGCTATTTAAATTTGCGGGATAATCCAAAGCAAGTATTTTTGATCTGCTTATTTGACCTATAAGCTTCCCCAATACAACTTTGATAGCATGCAATATCCATTCCATTATCCATACCCGCTTTTATCCTGAACAGGGTCACGGGGGGCTGGAGCCTATCCCAGCTCACATTGGGCGAAGGCAGGGTACACACTGGACAGATCGCCAGTCCATCACAGGGCCAACACATAGAGACAGACGGAAGCACGCAATACATAAAAACTCAACTTAATATCCTGATATAAAATTGCATATACCATGATGACAGATTTGTTCATATCACCCACATTTCGCTTTGCTGCAGGTTAATTACAGATTGTGCATAAAATAGGTCCATACACATGATATGATGCAAGAAGATGGTATAGCAACTTAGTCAAACAGTGTTACTGTCGAGGTTTCAGCCTGTCAACCTCAATTTGTACCTGATTATTACATTTTGGGGTCTCAGGTTCACTCTTTTTGGCAACATTGGGCCAGTAATATTAAAGAAGTATTTAAAGCGACAGATGTTATAGATTATACGTGGAGTATATTTGACCGTATTTTAAAACTGTTTCCAATGTTGTCTAAGTTTCGTAAACATTCTGGAGCTACGGACACCTCTCATGTTGGTTTTTCCTTGGGTATTGATTTATTTGCTTCCTATCCCTCTATCCTTCCTCTCCATCCTCACTCACTGGGCCAAAGAAACTGGAGGACTGTGTCTCAGCGTGATAAAACGTGTATGGTGCGTGTCAGTGTGTGGTGGGAGGAGGGCTGCTTGGAGAGACTTAGATAGAGAGAAGAATCGGTCACACCCGGTTGCAGGTAAAGTGCTTGCAGTCCATTTATTCTGACAGGACCGACACGCAGGAGAGAGAGCTCAATAACATGCTCTGTTGCAAGCAACGCATGTACAACGCACACTGACGTACAAAACATGCATCAACATGTCTGCATGTAAACAAGAGCTGTTAGAGGCAGTGGTTCAATATACTTACAATACATGGAAATTCATGAAGAATTCACAGAAGGTATTTGGAGTCTTACAAGGTCAATCAAACAGTTGATTTTGAAAAAAAAAGAAGACATGAAAACTTTGATGGAATGACAGATTCCCACATATTGGTGATGACATACCAGCAAAATATATAAATACAAACAGTGCAGATAAATTAACAAAGTCGATAAATCCTGTAGTAATCCCTGTAACCTACAGTCTGAACTCCTAGATGTCTGTTTGAATGACTGACATTTACATCCCTCAACTAAACACCTCTGCATGACTGCTTGACAGGTCTTAGCTGCTTTAGCGAGATTGATTCCGGAAAGATTTATCATGTCACACTATTCTGCCCACGTAGGGGAGGTGTGTGTGTGTGTGTGTGTGTGTGTGTGTGTGTGTGTGTGTGTGTGTGTGTGTGTGTGTGTGTGTGTGTGTGTGGGTTGGTGAAGACGGTGGTGGTGTTTAAGTGTGGTTTAGTGGGTGGTTATGGGTCCTGATGATAGGTGAAAGATTCCAGCTGACTACACTTTGTATTTGTTTGCACTCCTACACACCTCTCTCTCGCTCTCTCTGTCTCTGTAGCTGAAATCCAAACCTGTTTTTTTGTGCTCAAAGTGCAGTCATTGTACAAAAGAGTTACTTTTTAAACAATGTCCATCTGTACAGCTTCACTTTCAACTCACACTTAGTCACTCAGGCACCACTTTTTAGATTTGATCATATACTACTTTTTTTTTTTTTTTTACCTTTCGTAGCATAAGCAAAGTCTATGTATGTTATTATCAAATATTAACAGCTTCAAAGTCATTATCCGCATATTTTGCTGCACCAGCAGCTGCACTTCCATATAATTTTCACTCTCATTTGACTGTTGCCTACATCAGAGTGATGCAAAATCGGGCTGGGTTAACGCAACGGGCCCTTTAAGTCATTAGCAAAGAGTATTAATGAGCCTAGTGCTGGGAAGCCCCCCACAGACTTAAGAGTGTGTGATGTAGAGGGGATGAGGGCACTAATTTTCCAAAGTGCCCTAATAAGTAGCGGATTAGCAAAGCCTTCTATTAGCCAAAGCCTGGATGATGCTAAGCTAATGCGCTACAGTTAGACTAGAGCAATGCAGCTGAAGCGTTAGTTAGCACGACCGGTATAATACGGATGTGGAGTCTGGATAACGTCGCTTATGAAATACGACTGGCTTATTAAGTTGCGGCGTACCTTCCCACACACGCACAGGCGTACACATGCTTAAACATTAAGTTCCTGGTAGATGGAAGATGAATCCTGGGCTCATTGATTTCAAGAATAATGACCATGACTGAGCATTATGCAGAGACTTAGTGAAGTTTAATCATATATTGTTACACTTTAATTAATTCCTCAAAATGTGGACTGGTACAATGGACAGTGAGATTGAAACTGCTTGCGCTTCTACTCATTAATCGTCAACATCAATGCGTAGGGAAATGGTTGACAGAAATAACCCTTCAGCTATTGCTAAAAGGGAAAATTGTTCCTCACAGTGTTTTGCCAGTTAATTACAGAATGGCTTTGTGTTCATATATTTAAAGCTATTGCCTCCAAATTAGATCAATGCCCCCGAACTGCTTTAGTGACAACTACAGCCAAGTTATCTTATAATCTAATTTTGCATAGACCACATCCAGTATGCCTTTAACTTTTTCTTTACATATATAGACTGTGTAAGACACAGTGAGTTTAATTTTAGGGTGACTTACATCTTCAAAATAATTTATCCAAATTAAACCAGTGATGCTTGAACTAACATGAATGAATTAAACAAACTGAATTAAACTCCAAAAGAAATTAAGCAGACACCATGTTGTGCATCATTAAAGACATCGACAAACACACACACAGACACAGGTTTATCACAATTTGAGAACTCTTCCTCACAAACCACTTTGAAATCCAACTCATTAGGTTGTTTTTGTGCAAACCAGCTGACATGGGAGTTATTGTCATATTGTATAGCTCCCATGTTCCCTCTCTCACACACACACACACACACATGCACACATACAGTGTTATTCTGCTTTTCTCATCAAATCTGTCTCCCCAAGATTTTTATTTTTTCTGTATTCTCTTTCTTTCTTTGGATTTATTTCTGCAGTGTCAACAGATTAGTCCCTCTGGCTTTCTAAAGGCCGACTGTGTGTTGTCGATTGGGCTTTCTTGTCATTATACATTGCCATTGCGCAGTTGCTGTGTTTGTATATGTGAGTTGGTTTTTCCCATAGTGTCTTTGAATTTGTTTTCCACCATTTTTGTCTTTTATTCACTGAGTCTGTGACAAGGTTTTAGTCAGCTAAAAGTGAAATAAGCACGTCTAACGATGACGGACGCAGTGAGGAGCAAAACTGGAGCAGAAGTGAGGGATGAATTAAGAATCAGGATGGATGAGGGATTGAAAAAGGGGGGGAAAGGAGATAAACGCCAAATGTGGGTGGTCATGTTGGTAAAATCTGTGAACTGTGGGAGGCAAAGAAAAAAAAAGTGATAAAGAGGTTGTGATGAATCAAAAGCTAGCTGGGGTGAAAGAAAGAAACAGGATAGTGGATGTCTGTGTTGCCATGAGGGTAAACAAGAAACGAGGGGGGAAAAAATGGCTGGTGAGTAAAGATGGTGAAAAAGATTGGGAGGTGCAATGGGAAAGATTCTGAAGGAGGGATGTTGGGGGGGAGGTGGAAGAGGAAGGCAGATGACTCCAAACTGAGGACAGTGTACAGTATTCTGTGGTGCTGTAAGGCAACTAAAATGAAAATCACTGCAAGACTGTGACTCTGAAATGATTGGGGCTGAAAGGTAAGCACTCAGAGGGGCTGTTTTGGAATAGAGGGGAGATAACAGGGGAGAGTTTTGAGAGGGTAGGAGGTAGAGGTGTTTTTGATAACACTAGAGGCCAAGTAGGGGGGTGGGTGGGTGAAATTAGCACAAAGTGTCTCAGAGCTGGGGAACAGCAGAGCAACTGCAACAACTGCGAGATTGTTGATAATCTCTGCCATATTTTACAATACAGTTTTTATAAAACAATTTGCAAAGGCCAATCAAAGATGTGGACACTCACATGGCGGTGTTACACGCTTGACTTAATTTCAATTGAGTAGCTGAATAGTGCTTGATGTCAGCAGACCTTTTTGCCAGAAGGGAAAATTAGAAATAGGGGTTACAGGATAGATGGTGATGTTCTGCACCAATTGTTTTGGTGATGCAGTCATCATATTATGTTATTTACTCTTGAGTTTAATAAAAAGGTGACACATCAACACCTCTATGTACTTTTATCATGTCCATGTCTCCATCCATTTACAGAATGACTCGCAGTACTCTGTGTGACAGCCTAGAATGGACGATGTCTTGAGGTTCTTAGGGATTTGCCTGTATTTATTGATGTAGGGCGTAAAAAGTCTCACTGTGGGATTTTACATGTAACCTAGCACACAACATGCTCCTACTCTGCTTATTACTCACTACTCCATATATCTGTATGCCTCCTCCTTCTCTGTTCTTTGTACAGAGCGGCCTGTGAATGATTGCAACAGCTTTGGTCTTCAAAATAACTATGCAACGCATGTGGAAACAAACAGAAACCACTTGCTAAATATGTCCTTGCCTCTTTCAGTCAGTGCTGCATTGTGGTGACCTGTAGAATAAGAATGATTTGCCTTGGTGCACTCTACAACAAATAATTACTGTGTTAAAAAAAATATGACTTGGAATCGCCCACAGTTGTAACAGATATTTTCACAACTGGTGATTTTTGGCATAAAATGAGTTGTATAATATATGTTTTTTTCCTTTGCTTTGAAAAAAATAACATACGCTTACTCTGTTTCCTCCTCCCTTCCCTTTTCTTGTCTTCCTCCTCCTCTCCCTCCATTCAGCCTGTGAGCTGATGAACCGTGGTATCCTGGCGCTGGTCAGTTCAATTGGCTGCATGTCGGCAGGCAGCCTTCAAACTCTGGCCGATGCCATGCATATCCCCCACCTCTTTATCCAGCGCTCCACAGCGGGAACACCCCGTTCCTCCTGCCCATCGACCAGTCGCCTCCCCGGAGCAGATGACTACACCCTAATGGTCCGCCCACCTGTCTATCTCAATGAGGTCATCATGCAAGTGGTGTCAGAGTATAGCTGGCAGAAGTTCATCCTCTTCTATGATTCGGATTTTGGTAAGAAAATAAGCTCTTGTTGATAACACTAGTCCCATTTTTTTTTTGTCTATCTGTTTATCTCTCTCTCTCTCTGTCTGTCTATCTGTCTGTCTGTCTGTCTGTCTGTCTGTCTGTCTGTCTGTCTGTCTGTCTATCTGTTTTACCCTTTCCATCAAGCAAAAAATGTGACACTGCTTTAAGTCATGAAGATGATTCACTTTAACTGGCATCTATTGCAGGTCTAATCTAGGAAACTGGTGTTGTGTGAATTTTACATTTATCTGATCTAATGGTATCAATGGTTTCTCAGCACGGCAGGACACTAGAGAGATAATGGATGTATTGTTGAGTCAGAAACCTTGCTTTCTCTCTCTCTATGTTCTCTCTCTCAAACAAACATGGAAATGCAGGCAGCCATGGGGATGTGTATGCATATGCCCAGACACACTGAAACAGGCAAACACATATATCTTTATGCGTCTTTATGCCAGCGACACATCAGTTTTCCTGCTTGTGTGTGTGTGCTGTCTCGTTTTACCCTCCTTCTTCTTTTCTCTCCCGTGCTCTCTTTCCAGTCCATTAAGTCTAACATTAGACTAGAAACATCCTATGTCCCTTTTATAAAGTGCCCCCACTGCCAGTCTGTTTTGTCAGTCTCTTAGCTTCCCTCCACAGAAATATAATTGTGTTATTGCTAATGTGAATGTGCTGGTGTACTCAGAACATTTAGTTATGTCTGTGTATGTCTTTTGTCTCTTGTGCATGTTGTGTCCTTTCTGACCCCAGTTTTGTTCACTGCTTGGCTACATTAAGTCATTTTAATGTACCTTCTTAAACAGCTGTCCCTTTCTTTGCATGAAGGGTCACAAACTTGATACAATTCCCATAAAACACACACCCTGTAAGTGTACGCCATCACATTGTCAACTGGCTGTCACTTTAACTCTGCAGGGGAGAACACTGCTGGCAGTGCTCCTGATGGAGCGGAACTTACAAACATATTGCAATTTGGGTCCTATTCAAATGACTGATGTCAAAGCAGGTGTTTTGCTAGCTAATGGAAAACACAAACATCGACATCAGTCACTGGTGGGTGGACAGAGTTACAGCACATCTAGAAGTTGACATGTTATAGTTGTCTTCCCTCTTTATAGCCATAATGGAGCTTCATTTCACTCATCACAATCAATTAACACAATTAATGTTGTATACACTGATCTGCAATGAGATATCTTCAGAGGCATCGTTTTGCAATACATTCTCCAAGCCGATCCTCAATCTTCCAAAGCATTAAAGCATTTTATCAGTGTATTGAATACAGTATGTCATATGAAAGTATTTTCTAATTACAGAGCTCTATCAAGCAGTTTATATGGATGAAAACTGAATAGTGACTTATATGGCCTGTCTGAAAATGTTAATCCCACACCTCAGGATTCAGTGTAGTAAACACCTTGATTAAATCAACCTTGAGCAACAATCGGCAGGGCAGAGTTCATCCAGCCTGTAAATTAACCGGGAGATCACTGGTATGCAGGAGCTCAGTTAAGGTGTGCTAACAGCTATAGTCCTACTCTCTGTATGTTACACTGTTAGCATGATGTCTGTTAACTTTTACCCTGATACATATTTTGCAAAAACAACCAATGTGCCATGCTGACTCTAAAAACTATCCACAATCAGTGATAGATTGTTAGTACGGGTTTTCTTAGGTAAAGAACACCCTGCGTGTACTTGACTGTAAGTTAAATCCAACAGTGCTCTGCAGAATGTAGCTGTTTAAAGTTATTTTTGGATGTACTGAAATCTGCAGGAGCTGATGTTCTTCCAGTTTATTAATATTCGTATTCTTTTGTATTAATGTTCAGCACTAGTGTAAAAGCCTCCATTACACTTCATGAAGTTAACGTCTTTAAAGTAATGGCAAAGAACATGAAAATGATCAAATATACTCCTGCCTGCTGGTAAAAAGGTTTTTACTATAACCTTAATCTTACCTTAATCAAGACTAAAAGTAGGTCGACAACTTTCAATCGGCAATTTTAGATCCCAAATCTGGTGTAGATCACACGTGATATCTGAACTATAGACACATGTACACATGCATGCATGCATGCTGGTACCCCACTTAAATCCCTCTGTCACCTCTGTGCTCCGTGACCACTAATTCAACACATGGATCCTCTGGGTTTTGGCAGTCCTTTTCTCTTAGCCACAGAAGGCCCTTTAAAGATATCACCATTGTTCCCTAATGGCTTCACCCCCTGTTCAAGGGGAGAGGCAAGAGCGCAAAAGAGAGGGAATGAGGAAGCAAGGTAGAGAGAAAGACAGATAGAGATGGCCTTTTAAGATGATAGCAATGTTCCCAAAAGGCCTTGCCTCTGTAAAAGGAGAGTTCTTTAGAGAACAGACAGTCGAGTGTGTCCTCTCAAATGAAGCTACGGTGCAACTGTCCCAATCCCTATTTTCAGCTCTACTGGTGCGTTCCGGACACTGAGAACACATGTTTTCTCTCTGTCGTCTGTCTCTCTCTCTCGCCTCTCAGTTTATCTCGCTCCCTCTCTGTCCATTTTCCTCTTTTCTTTTCAGTCTCCCCTCAGGTGTCTTATATTTTAACTGCAAAACCCGACATATACTGAAAACATGAGCGACACGTGCCGTTACCTGCTGAGTGACCTTGCCCATAGTCCAGTCTGACCTACAGCAGCACTGGCCTTATTGAGCAAATGCGGGAAGTACCACTTAGTGGTAATAACACTGTTGACATTAAGATGATTTGTTTTGTTTTGCTTTTAGCCAATGACAAGAGGGTCCTGAGGCACGGTAGTAAAAGGTTATAGCTAAACAAAAGAGCTGTTTTAAAAGTGTGACACTTATGAGGGAGACCGTCTTTTTTATTAGGAAAAATCAATGAAACGGTTGATAGCTTGGACAAATATGCTTTGTCTAACAAACTAATAGTGTATGAAAATAGTTAAAAGGTTTCAAATATGATCAGAGGTAAACATTACATATAAAATGCTCAATGTGTTGTGTGAGAAGCTTTGTCCCCACAGAAACAGTTGGCTGTTTCCAAGTCAGTTAAATTCATTCACATGGGACAAAACCATTGACCTCACAATGAAGGCCAAATATCGGCTGTGGTGATCAGTGGGGCAACTTTCTCAAATGTCAGCGTAGTCCATTATGGCTATTTCCCATTACCTGCACACTGCGTGTATGTTCTTTTGTAGTCCGTAGATATAAATATTTTAGCAAAGGTTCATAAATTATATATGAAATCAATACAGTGAACCGGTGCCCACCACAAGGGGATACCATTTATACCAGGCCCTGTTTTTTATGATGCCCTTCATAGATGCTGCCGTGTCCTGCGTCTGTGCCCTGTGCGAAACATGTTGAGTGTTGGGGTTCTGATTGTAACCCATGTCCATTGTCATTAGATATGGCTCACTCACCTTGAGTAGTCGTGCCCAAGGGAGCACATTAATAGTTTAGAATCAAAACTTCATACCTTGAAATCTCCTATCTTTAAACGTCCTTTTAACAAGTTGCTCATTAGTGAGTTATGGGCCGGACAAGAATAAAGAAAATATCCTCTCATTTCTTTTTTTTTTTTTTTCTTACCGTCTCACAGTGAAAGTCTGAATTTTTAAATGTCAAGGTTTCACTTCCAGATGACTTATGTGTAAAATTACAATGTACTTTTGATCTCTCTGCGGGCTTCACGTAGAATCACATCCAGCAGAGTCAGAACAGGAAGGGGCTTAGGGGAAGATACATCTGTGATTTTTCTTTTTCAAGTGGCTTGACATCCACTGAAAGAAGAAATCCAGAATATGACAGGGAATAGTAACATTATTTATTCATCACATTCCCTTACTACCTGAAGCTCTCTTGAATTCACATATTTTATATATTGTAAAACTTTGCCATACAATATTCATATGCAGTGGCCGCAAAAAGTATTTGGACCCATAAGTCACACTTCATAATGGATGAATTTCAGTGCATTATAACAAAATGTCAAAAGAAATGACATTTACTTTAAGGAAAGGTAGCACAGGATCACATGTTCAGCAAAATATTACACAAGAGAATTTTGTTATATTTTAGATTATTAAACCAAAGCTAGATAATTCAGAATGAAGTCACTGAAATATTTTGGCCCAGTAGTGGTTTCACTAAAAATTACAATGAGAATGTTGTCGTATTTGGTTGGCCATACTTCAACTTGCAGAACTTGTTTGACATTGTCTGGGCATTGAATCGACCAGTTTCTTTAATAGCCAAAAGTTTCCTTCATGTTCCAGCCAGCAAAACGTTCAGTTCATCCACACTAGATCTCAAGTTGTCGTCTTTTTCTCCAATGGCATCCTTTAGGGTTTTTTAGATCAGGACTCTGGGATGGCCCTTCTAATACTTTCCTCTGTGCAAAATATTCTTTGTCTCATTTAGTTTGTTTTGCCTGATTTCTTTGCAGCTTGCATGCAAACAACCTCTGTACACTTAGTAGTCCATTTAGAAATACATGTTCACCTCCACCCCTTCTGAGGAAAAACAGTCCCAGACTTTGAAGTTCCCACCACCATGGTTTGCTTGACTGCAGGTAGATCTCATACAGTCTGTAACCTGACTTCTATCTCAGATGCAATCCTTGCTTATGTTTCTCGATTTTACTCACAATTATGTGGCCCAATTTGCTGTTGGTCTCTTTCTGCCATTTGCGTGGCACATTTTACGGCGCGTCCCTATTTTGGTGACGTTTTTTTCCACGATTACGCCGTTTTATGTATGTCAGTTTCCTCCAGCGTAAAGCTTTGATGGCGGTCGGTGTGCTCCGTCTTCGCTCATAAGATACTGACAATCCGTTTCGTCACAGTGATCTGAAAAGGGGATGGGAGGAGCTAGTGTGAGCCAACATTTAAGTTGGCTGTGACACACCTTCTAATTATTTATTGGTCCTCCTTCACCACTGCGCAGCCGTGCGCTATGGTTGCACTCTGCGCCTGTGTTCACCAAAATACCCAAAAAAGTTGCCACGCCCACCTGCCCAATCGATGCCAGTGCACTACATTGAGGCGGACAAAAATAGGGGCCGTTGTGTCTGCGTGTGGGCCTTCTGTTTACCGTCCCAAGTTCCCCATGTTTTAAATGTTTTGACAACACATTTGTTGTATTAAACAGATAGTTTTATGGCAGGGCAGGATTTAAAGGCAATATTGACACAAAAACCTTTGCATTTCTAACAGTGTTAAGTAGGAAAATAAGGTAGTAGTAACGTGTCAAACCTATGCAAATTCATGCTAGTATGACAATGTATTATATTTAAACTATGTTTGAATTGCATAAGATACAATTGAGTGAGGGAGTCTGAAGATGAGAGAGAAGCTTGAAGAAATTGACGAGCCTGAAGTTGTTTGTAGAGACAAAAAGAGAATAAATAGCGGAGAGAAGGATGCATACATGGATGGATTGATATTTTTTTAACAGTAGTGAAGCCCAGAGATGCTGCAGGGGCCGAGGCAGGCAGGAGCTCATAGAGGAGGTGGAAAAATACTTAAAAGCTATGCCAAGAGAGACATGGGAAAGTTGATGATAAAGGGAGATTCAGACGAATGCAGGCAAACAGGTACACACATGAGCCAAACACCAAAGATCTACAAGCATTACATAGGGAGGTCATGTCTTACTCTGAACGATTTTTTTTCTGGAGGAGACAGAGAGAAAGACTGAAAAAGATGTAAGAGAATGTGAATATATACAGGAAAACAGAAACTCTAAAGCAAAGAGGGTAGAGGGCCAGTGATCTGAAAGCATAGCAGATTTGGTGGAGCATGGTAAAAAGGAAAGAGGGGAAAAAGATGAATGCAGAAACAGGTAAAGAGTAGTAGTTTACATCCTTGGAGGTCACTGTAGGGGAAATGTCTTTAGCAATCAAAAGTTTAGTTGGAGAGAGCTAGAGAAAATAATGGTAAACTAGAAGCAGGGAGAGAGATGAGGATTGAATAGCATTTGGAATATGGAGGTATGGCAGACTGCTTCAAAGACTTTTTCTGGGACAAAACCCAATAAGCTAAAAGTTTGTCCAGATAACCAAACATGTGAAAATGAAGTTTGTTTTTTTTAATAGATTATTAGACTAAACTGTTGGGGTACAGAGAGCAGCTGTCTAGTAACAAAAGTAATGATGGAAGGAAGCTGTTTCATATTTTTAATACATTAAGTAATAAATAATTTAAAAGAATGATATACCAAAACCCTGGGTCTATTTAAACATCACATTTGTTTATTTTTGTTAGTCATTTTAATCATGCCAGATATCCACTGGATGTTGCTGCTTTATATGATAGTTGCAGAACAGCTTCATCTTCTCTGTGGTTCAAAACTTGTCTCTATTTTCTATCTGTATCTCTTAAATAGTGTATCTTAGAAGAAAGAAAAAAATAGCTCGAGGAAAACACAACCAATAAGTTTAAAAAAAAAAAAAAAAAATGTATTTAGTTAGATAATTCATGTTAAATAAGTGTGGATACTGGACTACAATGGCATTGGACTGTCTCTGGCAGCAGGAAGAAGGAACAGATGGGCATCCACCTAAAATCCTTGAGCCCAATTGAGTACTTATATTCATCAAATTGTAGCATCAGTTTCAAAGTTGTCAAAACAGCTCAGGGCAAAGGGAGGTCAAGATCAAAAGAGATCATAAAAACAGAAAGTAAAGAATACAGAGGAGAGCTCGAGGAAAAGGAGAAAAGTTCAGACATTTGAGGTATATGAAAAAGGGTGTGTGGAGGTGTAAGGGGGGGTGGGGTGGGTTAAAAGCCAGAGATGATTTGAGGAGATAAGGAAGGTGAGGCACACCTAAAAGGTGCCAAGCCTTTTATAGAGTGTTGGTTTGTTACAAGTGTTGGTTAAGCTCTCTGTGGGGACTCAAGGAATGTGAAGCCTGGGGCTTTGAGGTAAAAAGAAAGAAAGACAGCAGGAGAGGGAGGAAAATAAAGCAGGAGAGTGGTGGATGGAGATAGGCACTTCTATCTAAAGGAAAAGAAGATTGTGAGAGCAGTAGGCAGTCAGGTTGACTACTGATGCTTCACAGCCTAAAGCATTTATTTCCCATATGGAAGTAAACTTTACAAGTTTAGGCTCAGATCCTAGGAGTGGGTTCTGAACATTTTCAACCACAACTTCAATATAGAAATTAATTCTTGTAACCTAGGCTGACAAGAAACAGTACTGCATTCCATTTTGAGGCCCAATCCATATTTTACAAACCGCAGGTTGTGAGCCATACAACAGTGAAATGCCCGTGGCAGGGATAAGGATAGCCGAAGGTAAGGCCAAGGGGAAAGACAGAGCAAAGAGGACATTTGCCTAACAGCAAAACAGACCAGGTTGGAGATACCATAAAAGGTGGTCACATAAAAATGCATTATATGTTGAAAATTATGATTTTTATTTTTTTTCTCATTTCCATCATGTCTCTCTATAAATTAGTTTGAACTGCAAATATATCGCTTTTTAGAAAGATATTCTTTTTATTGATCAAGGTAAAAAAAAAAAAAAGTTTAATTAACTGTTATTCAGTGTTGCACAGTAATCAAATATAAAGTTTAATTTGATGATTTCTCCATATGGACACTGCATATTAAAATATACCAATCAGAAAAACAAAACACAGCAACATTTTTTTCCCCCCAAATATTACTTTGAATCGCCATTTTTGAAGCTAGCATCTTTTGGTCATTAATGGAATTTTAGCAAAAACAAATTGCTCTTTGCCTTTATTTCAAAACTGATAAAACGAAACTTCTACAAGTAAGGAAAAAAAAACTAATTTTGAAACACTTCATTGAATGTTTTGGAATTAACTCTGTTGCTCAGTTTTGCCTCGACCCACTTGGTCAAGTAAAACCTAACTCTGGCAATAAATGGATAGAAAAAAAAAAACCGCATGGTCGCACTTTTGGAACTCATTTTTCACCTTGCCTTACTAAGTAAGTGAAACTAATTTATGTCCATATGGATTTTATGGCAAGAAAAAAACTCATGATATAATGGACAATAGACAATCAAGCATCACTCCCAGTCAGAGAGAGAAACCACCAATCATTGTGCTCTAGCAGCTCAGTCAAGCTGATGGATAGATGGATGGACAGAAACTCTTTGTATATTCACTACAACGTAAGCTTGGCTATCCTCTAATAGCATTTTAACAATAGTCATGAGCCCAGGCTTTAACTGTCTCAGGCAGAGACAGCAAGGTTGAAACAAAGCAGAAGGATGGGAAGGAGTAAGGCCAAAACTGTAAAGTCATGTGCAAAGTGAAAGTGTACAGTTCTGCAGTAGTATTTTCTTTATTATTTGCAGGTGGGGAACATTTGCAAGTCAGAGGGAGTGAAAGAAGGAGAACAGGGAACCAGGAAGGCTCTGATAGCCAGGGATTTGCATAGGTTGAATCTCATTTGCAAATGTTTGATGTTTCCCCCTTTTTCCACATTCAGGGGACCCTCCTCGGATATGTTAACACCTCCTCTTCATTTCTTTATAGTGGAAAGTTCATATCAATGTTACCTCCTCCTTGAGTGTCCTTTCACTAAGGTGCAGACTCGAGCAACTGCTTTGGTTAATATTAAAAGATTATTAGAATTCAAAATTCTCATTGGCCTAAAATCATGTGGATTGTTTTGACCAATCGTTACATCCCCAGAAGAGGCTGAATTTAACCTTAACCTCTCCAACTTATTTTTTCATAAATTAATGACTAATTATCATCATTGTTTTATTCTTAACAAGTTGTGAAATACAAAACAGGTTATTCGAATTTATAAATTTCTTTTCTGATTTCCTGACTTTGTTGTTTTGTTAAGATATACTAAAAGCAACTACTTGGGAAAAGTAGAAAAAGTTTACAAATATTGATTTCCTGGGGCTAAGGGTTCATTAAAAATCATTACAAAGTTTAAAAGAAATCAGTACTGACATCTCGATGCAAATAAAGGTCTTCTCTCTGAAATTGATGGACATTAGACATGACACAGAGCTTGCCTCTCAGAGTAGAATAACAGCTTGGACTTTACAAATTCTCTAAATGAGATTCAGCCTGAGAGAAAAGAAAGCAAACTGAGGGAGAATTCAGATAAAAAAAAAAAAACATGGGAAAATAGAGGGATGAGGGGAAAGCAAGCAGGGGAGAAAATAGAACACAGACGGAGTACCACTGAGTTGGTTGGTACATGCAGGTGAAATCCCTGCATGCTGTTGGCTGCTACACTACATTAACTCTAGCTTTCGCTGTGAGCCAGGGACTTGGAGAATAGACGGGATAGAAGGGAAAGAAGGGAAGCCTGACAAATGAGGGAAAGGGACACACAGAAACTGATGCCATACAAGCCTTAACCTTGTTTCATAAGGAATTATAACAAAACATTGCAGTCAAAGAGTTTTCTTTGCAAAGTGCCTTTTCAGTTTCACTTGTATAACTTGAAAAGCAATGATCCACAGTGACATACATGGAGGAGGAAGCAAACTGCTCAGAGAATGATTTTAGTACACCTAATGTATGTTCTTCACATCTCATGGCTGGAGCTTCATTTACCATATGTTCAATCATTTCAATCTTTGTTGTGTTTTTTGTTATGAAAGTCAGAAGTAATATGAAGGAATGATGCAATACTTTACTTTAACTCAACATTTTAGTAGACAGTATGGATGCAGCTTTAAAAAAAATATTGTGTTTTGCGTAGTGGGGCAATGTAGCATGGTTTTCCTGAACTTAAAGAAGTCATGAAGGTATTTAATGTACAGTCCAAGACCTCAGCTTGCAAAAGCCACTGAAATGACAGTAGATAACATGGAAGCAGTAATGCAGCCATAACTATTCAATGGAGAGGTCTGGGACTGTGGGAGTGCACAATATGTCTGTGCAGGGGAGACTCAGGAGGAGTGGTGGAGTGAGGTGGCAGTGCTCGAGAGGGGGGGTGGTGGTGGTGGTGGTGGGGTGATTAGGGGGTGGGGGGGTGTAAAAAGCTGTTCAGGTGATGGGTGATCATAGTGTTAATGGACCGGTACTGTGTCCCAGAGGAATGTTTCTCAAACAGATGGTTGCCTGGGTGGGCAAGGTCAGTGGCAATTTTAACCGTCTCTTTATTCGCCATCAGGGTAGCTGACAGTCAATGATCCGCTCAGCAGTGGGGAAGTACATGCTCAACCACTGTACTTTCAACAGCAGGAAGCAGGAACTCAACTGAACTTTTATGTCAGGAATGAGGATGATTTTGACTATAAATGTGTAAAATTGAAATAGGATATGTCCACCTTTGAAAGTCAATGTTCTTTTGTTTTTTTTTGTCAAAGTGGTGGTCATAAAATATTCCTTCACTCTACTGCATGTGTTACACATCACCAGAAAGGTCTGCATCTGCCTTACTACATTACTAGGGATATTCTGACCTTTTGTTTGTTGTTTGTTGTAATTATTCGATAGGATTCATATTCATACTTAATTAATAGCATATTTCATTAGTTATTGTTTTAAATGTCTGTTATATCTTTCTGTATCTTTCTTTAAAAAATTCCACTTTGTGTTTTATTATAAATTAACAATGCTTATTGCTGTGTTTACCTTGTAATTGTTGTTTATGGCCTATATACATTCCTCACATCATGATTTCCAAAAATTATTTACAAATACTTTGTTAAGTATTTCAATGTCGTGAGTTTGAATAAGCTGTGTGCAGTGAGACACTTTGTTTTTTAAGCTCCTCACAGAGTGGAGCAGGCAAATGCATTAGACACACAACCTGCACTAAGCTTGGGTGGAGAATTGATTGATTATGGCAAGTAAAGCCAGACTGACCCTCCAGGCAGACAGCAAGAATGGCTGACAGACAGATGAACAGGTACAAGGCAACAGAGAGGCTCATAATACAGCTACTGCGATAGCCTAACAAAGTTTACGGACACTTGGGCTGATTGGAAGCAGATGTCAGTGAAACTTGGACTGGCATAAATTAATAATTTGTTATTTAAAATGAAAATGCACAAGAATAAACAACTAAGTGTTATGCTTTTTCTCTATGCTATTTAGTTTCTTTCTGCTTTGTTGACAAAAGCGTAGAAAACATAAATCAGACAGTGTAAAATGTTTATGTAGATTGCCACTATTGATTATGAATGGCAGTGGCTGCACCGCGATAAATATGGAGATTTAAGAACTAAGTTAAAATCTGCTTAGAATGGTAAAGGCATGGTGTGCGTAGTGTGTGCATGCCTGTGTGTGTGTGTGTGTGTGTGTGTGTGTGTGTGTGTGTGTGTGTGTGTGTGTGTGTGTGCGCCTGTGTGTGTGTGTGTGTGTGTGTGTGTGTGTGTGTGTGTGTGTGTGTGTACACATGAACAATAATACATCTTTCTCACTGTGTTTCCTCAGATGTTTATTGATGAGGATAGAAAAGTTAATGTAATTTTGCCTTTAGTGGGATAAAAGACAAATCTATGGTAAAAGATAATTTTACTCTTGAACTTCTTTTTGCCCCTTATTCATGTTACATACAGTAGGTCATTGGAGCCACAACATTGGTGATGATGATTGTGTTGCCAACGATAATATAGTGATCAGTAATTACTACTGCTACAAAATTATTATTTTTGCTAATTAATAATAGTAATTTGATTTTAATGGCATGACAACTCTGTGCTCCCGGTTAGATCAGAGAAATGTTGTTTGGCAATTAAAGATACTATCTTCCCTTCACTGTTTGCTCATCTACCTTTTCTCATCATCACAAAGAAATACAAGTGCACAAAGATATTCAATAACAATGTCAAAATTAGCAGGTAAACCATGGGAGTCAATACAGACATGCTGTGTTGTTTTTAAAATAATTTTATAAGAATAACCTTTAGCACGTTTTCACGTGTTGTGTTTGGGAAAATAAATTAACTCGCAAGAAAGCGAATTTTAACCTTCCAACCACAAAATAATTTCTTAAATTTCATGTTTTTTCTGCCATGGCATGTTGTTGCTGAAAGACTGACATAATTGCCTCTTAATTTCTCCATGTGGAAAAAGGTGCTGATCTGATCTCTGACAAACACAAACTGTCCAAAGTGGCTTCCGCTGTCCTTGTTTACCCCAGAACGGCATGTGCGTGCACAGGATTCAATTTGTCTTATTTCACATAATTATTAGTATGGAACGCTTTTCACTCTCAACGGTCGCCTTAATGGCTACGCAAGGGGAGGAACGACCAAACTATTTGAAACCTGCAGGGTCTGAGGAAGCTGCAGCTGTTGTAGATCGTCACACTTTACCAATGCAAGTTGTACACGTCCACACAAAATTATTTATTTTTCACTAAGTACCTCTTTACTGCTGTTGGATGGAAGCCCTTAGTCTGTTTATTGTGTGCATGAAATAGAGAGGACAATAACACATTCTTCATTTTAAGGTAAAATAACTCAATAAAGCCAGCAGATATGTTGGCAGGTGATGCATTCAAATGTAACAGAACATTTCTGTTCGTACAGAACGGCAGTGTGCAATTTGAGACAACACTCTGCCGAAATGTACGTACTACACAAGTAAGTGTACTTACTGAAGTATGCAATTTGTGACGCAGCCTTGACAAAATCACAGCATCACCCCAGCCCTCTGGCCCTCAACAACTCTAATCAATCCAGTTAATTGCCCAGCCGTGACACTGGCAATGACGGCAGTGTCATCCAGTTTCCATATCAAATAGATCATTAGTTAGTTGCTTTATATAACTGCACACACGCGCACACACACACACACACGCGCGCACACACATGCGCGCGCACACACACACACACTGACACATCATTAGTAGTGGTCTCAACCAAAGTGGCTTAATTAGGATTACCTTGACCTGCAATGTAGCTCATTAAGAATAGAGGAGTTCAAGGAGTGAAATACCTATACCAGCATCCTGGTTTGGTTATCATATTAAAATGACTCTTATTAGAGATAATTACAGTGATTGGTGCTTTAATCAAAAACTTTTAACAATGGCATGAGTTATTTTTTCTCTTAGTGTCTGGGTTGTGTCGTGGATTCTGCAAAAACGGGAGACTTTTTGGCAAATGCAGGTCTGTTCTAAGAGCAATAAAATAATATCCAACGCAACAAATCTGTCTGATTGAAGGTCAAGTGTTAAAACTCAACCAACACTTTTTCCCTGTCACATAACAAGATTGTTAAAGCATTCGTGTCAGAATGAAAAGTATCGAATTGGGTGAAAAATGTATCCAAAATACAGGAATTAAATTTAGGAGCATTCCCTATTCACTACTCATGCATTCTTGCCCTTTAGATGCTTCCGTATACTCAGCAAACTGGTCAAGGATTTTCTTCTTTGGTGGAGTACAATAATTCAGATTTTGGTTTTGTTCAACTGGAGAATGTTACCGATGGTTCAAATTTTTGATATTTTGAAGTCTGCAGGGCTCTAAATTATTCTTACCATTTTAATTTTGTCAGTAGATAACACTGACAAGAACATGCCTAAGAGTGCCAAGTTTGAAATTTTGATTCTCGAGCTTATATCAATAAACCAAAGTATCTACATCAATGGACCAAACAGGCACGAAAACAAGCCTCTCACTTTTGATGACTCACCACCATATGCTTTGTTTTCACACCTTCCCATGTCCATTTAAGTGTGTGAGTGTAAGAGAGGGCATGTCTACAAAATGCTTTGTGCTTTCAAGTCTTTAGAAAGACAGATATTGAGTGCTGACATACTGTATCTGTTGACAACAAAAGCCTTAGTTTAGATTAAGAATGAATAGAATTAGAGTAATGCAAATGTACTGAGAGCAAGAAATCACTGCCAGTCAGAGCTGATGAATTGGGATATTTACTGAACCTAGTCATGCAGAAAGATAAGTCATCAGCTGCAACAGAGAATGTGGTGTAAAGTCATCAGTGATGGTCTTAATATTTGTGCTAAATCTGTATGTATGCGCAGTATATTTATCTCCTCCACTGTCCTATAAAGTCTTGTTTTTCTGCGTAAGAATTTCAGAAGATTGTCTATGTCACTCCAGAGCCGAATATACTGTATATTAACACCTTTATGTCTCTTTTTCCAGATATCCGTGGTATCGAGGATTTCCTGGACCGGACCTCTCAGCAGGGAATGGACGTATCCCTTCAGAAGGTGGAATCTAATATTAACATGATGATTACAAGTCTGTTCAGAACAATGCGTGTGGAAGAGCTGCATCGCTACAGGGATACACTGCGCAGAGCCGTGCTGTTCATGAGCCCAGCTACTGCCAAGGCTTTCATCACTGAGGTAAGTAGTAGTGGCTTTTAGCCCCATGTTTTTCAGTTAATAAAGTAAATGGAAAACGCCATTAACAGTAGTTTAAGCTTCTCTCAGTTTCCGAGTGTCACACTTACAAGATGCTTATCATTTTAAAGTACCCTCACTGCACTATTTATTTAGAGGGTAGCGTGTCTTGTGGCTATAAATGCTTTTATGGAGAAATGGAAAACAGTTGCATAAATCAGATTAGATCTTACTGAACTGGAGTAAATAAGGAATTGACTTATTTGTCAAACTTAATCTTCATCAGCACAGATAGACTGTTGACTGTATGCATACTACAGATATATAAACTTAATATACTTCTACACATGAAGTGTAGTACACATTAGCACAACAGTCTTGGTTTAATTGGTTTGGGAAAAAAACTCACTTCACATAGAATCGGACCCTGTCCTCTTGATGAAAGGTCTGGGACTTATGCCAACTAGCCACCCCTCGTACCTCCTTACACAGACTTCTGAAATATTTTTATTTCTCCTCATTACCTCCGTCAAGTGACTTTTGTCACATGACTGTCTTCACATGACATACCTGTTTATGTAAGTGGTCCAGGCATGTCAAAGCCACGCTTCACTTTAGTTGACAGCCATGTGTATTATACACTTTGCCGTGATAGTGGGCTGTATGGTGACATACATATTAATAATGTCACCAGGTTCATGGATCTTTCTCTAATTCAACTAGGCTCCGTGTGTCTCTTTTAATCATATCAACAAAAAAATATAGGAGTTAGTCCTCTTAGGTCCAAATAAGTAATGTTTGTGAAGCCTTGAACATTGCATTGAGATATGAAAATATTCTTCAGTTTTTCCTCTGCTCTGCTGGTCCCTCTCTTGCTCTCTGTTCAAGTCAGTATTAATTTATGGTGCACAGTCACTCAAGACAAGGTATATAGAACAACCGAGAACAACTTACAAAGTTAAATGACTCTCCTTCCTTACATGTGTTTCACCTATAGTCCCTTCCCTCACTCAAGCATTTACATGCAAACACACGTGCAAGCATACCCCACCCATCATGCTCCTTATCTCTGCAGCAGAAGACAATTAGTGGAGTTCCTTTTGCGCTTATACATAAATGATATGGAGGTCATGGTTGAAAGCAATAGGCTTCAGCATTAGTTATGAATTCCTAATTTTAAGTGGTAGGATGGGGCTTAATCCCATGTGTCATGTTCTCATCTCAGTTTAATTAAAAGTGACCTCGGAAAGAGCAATCACAATCTAATTTGGTTGGAGGCGTGACAGGGAGGGGGTGAAAAATGGGGTGTTATTGTGGGACTGTGAGTGTGTTAGTGTCAGTATTTGTGTATAAGAGTGTTTCTCCGGCTGTGTGCATAGTGTTAGAAGACTTTTAAGTGTAGCAGGGAAACAAATGGAAGTTTGGATTAATCACTGGCCATATAGTGTGACAGTGTGTTTCAAGGTTTTGCACTTTTGTAACATCCGAAGGAAATGTTTAAGCTTGCTTTAAGTAATTTTTGGCTACTAAAGAAACAAGTGATTCCCAAGCAAACTAACAAAAATACACATTTTGTTTGTCAAGTTGTTTTAGCTAGACAAGTTAGGGCAGCTGCCATCTTATACGTCCAGCAGTGATCTGTGGTCTTCATTCCTGTTGGTCATGTTGGTGTTTGAACCACCAGCTGGGTAAACAGGAAACAGGTGGGAGGGCATAAACACATAGAAAACAAACATGCAGGCAGGTAGAGGAACATGAACATCCATCATCTATCCGCTTTATCAGCAGAATAAAGTAAGGGCATCCACTGGATGGGTGGAGAATGGTAGAAGGAATGCATGAATTGGGACAGTATGACGACTGCTGCAGTGAAGGACTAAGAGACAGAATGTGCAGAATAGAAACATCCAGGGCAGGAACTGTGACAAGGTCAAACGAGTCACACTCAAGGACCACGTGACCATGTTTTCCTTACTTGGATTATTATAACTAACCAACACGTCCTCATACCCGAACAGAAGCTGCTGTTACTTGAAGACTAGCAGCTACAGGCGTACATGACCTTTGTTGTCATGGTAACAATAATAAACATGGGTAATGTTGTGAAACAGTTACAGTGTATTTAGGTTTAGTCACCAAAACACCTTAGCTTTAGAAACAGATTGTTGTTTGGATTAAATCAAGTCCGTCTGCTGTGTAAATTCAAATATGTTCATCAGCTAAAATAAGTCAGTAGCCTTTTGTTTTCACATAGGACATGAACAGTGAAAGTTCCATCCAACCACCCCCCAACCCCTCCATGGGTGGACATTGACACTCTTAATACTATGCCACCTGATTTCTTCCCGTCATAATTACTGCGGCCACTAGAAGTCGGAATGATTGTACCTACGGCCATATTAAGTTGTTTGCAGAGACAACCTATGTGGCCTTGTTTTGAGGGGAAGATGGTGCATTGACATCAGCCTACCTTCATTTGTATTACAGGTCCAACAGAAATATAGACTCACATGTAAGAGGCACGCATTTAACCACATTTTAGACTGCGTATTTAAAAGGATACTTTTTTTTTTTTACCAACAATGCTGTGTGCCTTGACACATGATTAATCTTACTAACCCCCCAAAACAGCAGAAATGACTGGGGCAGTAGTTTTAAATAGTTTAAAATTAGGCTTCAGAAAAAAAGACTTAAAACGAAGACTGATGATTAAATACATTATTATCATTTATTCATTCATTCCTACAATGAGATCCAATCTACCATAGTTGTAGAAAATTGCTTTTGCTATTGTGCAATATGGAAGTGCCGGCCTTAATTTTAGTGTGTGAGTGGAAACCAAATTAGTTTTTAGCCTTCCTCCCTCTTTCCCTTGGGAAGGTTGACAAAGCAGTCATTTAATCTAATTTAGTCACACATCAAGTGGAGAGGGGTCTCTGAGATGAGGTGTCGGGAGATGGTAAAGTTTGGTGGATTAGATTGATGATCGCAGATGTCTCTCTCTCTACCTGGCAAGATGGTGAGGCGGGGGGGAATGAAGAGATACATGCAAGGGTTTGAAAGACGAGTACAGACAGGAAGAGAGACATGTGGAGACAGAAGGAGATGAGTGAGAGCTTCTCCTTTCTCTATCAAAGTTATTTGTAAGGCCATTTGTCACAGACAGCCCTCCCATCCAGATGTAGTAGGCCCTGGTGGTGTCCGTGCACGGAAAGCTGTTCCAAAATTACAAGACTTGGCAGAAAGAAAGAGAAAAGGACATGGGGAGCGTGAACAGAGGACGAAAGACAATTAAGAGTGCTAGGAAGTCTTTAAAATTAAACTAAAAAGTTATGTACTTTCCAAAAAAACATTATCCTCAATAGATATTACTTAGATGCCCAGAGACACAATGAAACTGTTTTTATTGCCTCCGCAATTGACATTACCCTCCATTCTGACCATAAAGGGATAACAAAGGAAAGACAAAGAGCACATTTTGTTCTAAAATGCGTGTAATTATCTACATGATAATTCTAATTTGGATTGGTAAACCTTTGGCTCATTTACTTTTGCACAAGTTGCTGGAATTGCATTAGAGAGGGATGTCTTCATGACTAATATGAACATAATGAATGATTACAAAGTAACTGCTATAAAATACCGGTCTTATTTTAACACAGACCCGAAAATGTGTGATGTGTTACATTCTTATAAATTAATTTCATGTCACATTTGAAAAATTAGAAATGGTCAACAGTTTAAGAAAGCGCTGGGAAACAATTCCACGCTCCCAAGCGAAGCTGTGGGCCCCAGCTGTAGTCCCTCTCTCCTTCAATTACCATTGAATCAAATAACTTGCAGCTAATCACCATACAGTTGTGGGCATGTACAGTTGCTTTAGAAAGTATTCGCTTTCTTGCCCATGTTGAAGTGGTGTAAATTTTGGATAAATGCCATATTCCCACCAGTCGCTCCACAACCAACAATGACCAAGTGAAAACGTGTTTTTAGAAGTTTTGTAAATTTTACACAAATCAAACATCTCATTGAGAGAAGTTTAGTCCTCTCCCTTTGGCAGCAATTTCAGCTTTCAGTATTCTCGGGTAAATCTCTACAAGCTCTGTGGAACACTTGTCTGTTACTACCGTGGGTCCCCTCAGCACAAAGACACTGCACCAGCTCCAGTATGGTTCAAAATGAGTTTATTTAGGCCACATCCCCGATCTGTCACAGTCTGCGTGCTCTCCTGCCATGCCTCCGAGCACACAGACAGTGTCTGTTCCGTAGCCACTCTGCTTCTCAGCGTCCCCAGGATTGAGCACCGTTTGTGGTGTAACTGCTGGACTTTATGGAGAGAGAGAGAGAGAGAGACAATCAGTGATTCGATGCACCTGCGCTAATTAAGTCTCTCCCTGACACCGTTCCCTGAGCAACTCCCTCAATCAGTTCCTCCTGCAGCTGACCCAAACCATGCCCCACTACCACACTCTATAACCAGGAATTAAACAGTTTATCCCATTCTTGCCGGTAGATCCTCTCAAGGTCCTTCAGATTTGATGGGAATTTTGAGCTAACTCCATAGATCGTCTGTGGGATTTAGAACGGGCCTCGGTGGGTCACTCAAGGAGAGTGGGAGACTTGTACCGAAGTCACTCCAGCAATTTCTTGGCCCTGCACTTTGAGTGATCGTTCACCTGCTTCTGCGGAGGACTTCTGAAGCTCCATTACAGTGGCCATTGGATTCCTGGTCATCTCAACCAAGGCAGTTCTTGCCAGGTGGGCCATTAAAGAGAATTGTCCAAGCATCTTCCATTTCACAATATTTGACGCCACTGTGATGGAAACACTCACAGCTTTGGAAATTATTTTAAGTCCTTGCCCCGATATATGCGTCACCACAGTTTTATTGTTGTGTTATACAGAGTTCTTTTGACTTTATGGTTCTGTTTTTGTCCTGGCATGCAGTGGGAATTATGGGACCGTATATACAAAAAGGATGTAGTCCTACAATGAATTCAGTTTGCCACAGGCAATCCCCAGGATTATTAAAATAAAAATAAAAATGATAGACCTGACCACAATTTAGAGTGCCAAAGAATAGGGGCTGAATACATTTACAAGTAAGATATTGTAGTTTTAGATTATTTTTTTAAAAATAATTGACAACAATTTCTAAAAAAAAAATGTTTTCAATATGTTACTATGGATTTGTGAGTGTAAATTGATGGTGGAAAATGCAATTTTTTTTTAAAATCTGATATAAATTTTATAGTGCCATAAACTGGGTTGTTAGCTCATCTTCTTTATTGTGTGTCTCTGTCCTTGCTTTTCTGTGATTTGTGGGTTTTATATTGCTATTGTAATCAGTTCCACACAGAAAAAAGGAAGTTTATCATTTGCTGAATTCTCAGACAAATGTCTGCCTTCATCCACTTATTCCACCACACAACACAACTTCACAAATATGTTCTGAGACCCAACATGCTCATTCAATTTTCTGCATTATTTAACATTTTCCTGCTCGGTTGCCTTTTTTCAATCGAGTACATATGGGTGAGTACTAGCCACTAGCAGCAGGGCTCCTTGTTGGTACATACATATCCCTATTCCACCCACTTCATGTAGACAGAAGAGCACTGTTGCTTTTTTGCCCTGCGACTATTGTCTTATTAGAAATATTACACGTTGTGAGTTATGAATGGCTTCGCTGGACTTACTCAGCTCATAAAGGACCAATAACATAGCAAATTTATGAAAAGGAAAGTCATTACAGTTTTTTTCTGTGATGGTTTTTCAGAAATTTCAATCCTGCATGTTACTGAAACACAAAGCTAAAAAACCGTTATAAAGTCATACATATTCATATCGCAACTGCAAATTATGCACAAAACCCACACATGATGATTGTTTTGCAGTGTCGTCAACCGATTGTCCTGTAGGAGTAAGAGCAGGAACTTCAAATGGTGCAGTGCTATCAGTAGTTTGTTTGATTTCTGCATTGTCAGGACGATTTCACGAGAGTGTAACCAATGTAACTTTTAGAATTTCCATTTTAGGAGATTAACAATTTTGCCATAGCCTTTTCACATTCTTTATCTTTTTTAAATTAATGATAACCATTGTCATTTTTACGATGCTGTGTTGACTCAGTATGAAATGATTGCTGAATGATTATTATATGAATAAAAGTACTACTGTGAATGGAAATCATATAATGTAATATTGAGTCAGAATTTACTCTGACAGAATTAGTTTTATGTCTTACTTCTTTCATAAACACGCGCACGCGCGCACACACACACACACACACACACACAGAGAGAGAGAGAGAAATGCGCACACATGCCGAGATTTCATATTAGATATGCAAAGAAGTGGAAAATATGAATTTTGCCATTTGATCTCAAAGCGTTAAACTTTAAAAATGCTGCCATTTTGGGACAAGTTTCCCTTTAACTGACATTGAAAGACCATCAAATGAGTTAGAGATTATTCCGGAGATGACAGATGTCACAAATGAAACATGAAGAAAAATATTCTTTATAGGGCATGTTGAATAATGTATTTACTGAATACAGCTCCATCTACTGCAAAATGTGTTGCCTAAGTAAAGTCTGCTTCCATCGTTGTCCATGTATTTTATGACTAAAAGAAACAGGACATTCTCAAATATAGAGCTGAATTAAAATAATGTATGATTTAACAAAGGACAATAGTATTTCATGTAATGCAAAATATATGTTGGCAGATCATGTAGGGACTCATTGATAGCTATAACTCAGAGAAAATATGTTACAATACTCTAATTATTCTACAAAATATAAAAAAACAGCATATATCAGCACGTCTTGAATAACTGTCTGTTACTTTGCCTCAGCACTATATGAATTGTAATACCAACCTGGGACAGCTTTCTTCTTATTTATGTATCTTTGATCAGGTCTGTATAATCCTTCTTTTGCTGACAGCTCCCCCAACTCAGACAGAAAAAGGGCTTATGATCTATGTGCCTCTCCTCCCATGTCTGGAATAGCCTGGAGAAAAAGCATTAGGAACGTAAGGAACTTGGAAGTTATTTTATTCAGTGGGTGGAATTTTGTTGTTACAGTCAGGGTGGGAGGCTCTGTAGGGAACTGTCTTTTGAAAAAGTTGTTGAGTTGTCACAGCTTCAGGATTTTAGTTTTTTTACTCAGTCTTTGTCTGCCTCTGTGCATGATTCTGACTATTGTTTTCAGCAGTATCCTTATTGTAATTTTTGTTTTTGTTGTTGTTGTTGTTGATTTCTCTCATTTTAAACAGGATACCTCTCAAGTTAAGATGTACTACTACTAGGAATTACTATTAATTACTGCAACGATAGTTAAATTAATGTCTCAATGACAATATATCGACGACATACTGTATATAGCTGTCCCGGAGTGAATATTTGATACCAGAATAGCAAATACATCTTTCACAAGTAAAAAACAAATTTGAATGACATTGCATAGCATGACAGAGGCAAAGCGTATAACTCAATGCATTATTTCCACAGAGCTACAAAGAGAAACAGAAAGGTGTTTAAATCATGTTATTTAGAGATTAATATTTTGAAACTGTGTATTTCCAAGTGCTGATTTACCTACAATATTACAATATACCCCATGCATCCCCACAGACATTCAGAGGGGATTCTGAATTGACAAGAGGACAGGGACAGATTTCTTTAAACAATTGTTCAAGGCTAATCAAATTAAATATACTTGGTTATATATCAGCATTGCAAGGGCAATTGATCCATACATGCAGTACACGTGCTTTGTTCTGAATTATTGAATGAGATATGCAAACAAAGAGCAAAAGAAAACACTGCTGATTTTGTATCTTGGCAGTTGCTACAATGTGAGGGATGAATCTTGTAATATAAGATGGTTTTGTGGCTTTCTCCGACTGATTGCCTTGTTTGTTTAATGTCCACACAATGTACTATTCCACATGTTTACCGTTACTGGATCAGATAATACATTAAAAGAACAATTCAATCTGATAAAATGATCTGGCAAATGGCTTCATAGTTGTTGCTCAATGATTTGAGCAGAATTGCAGGAAGCTCAGTGAGGTAGAGAAATAAGAAACAGCAGTGGCAATTTAGGAGCTGAAATTGATGACACTGATGATATTCGGTATGGCATTTCTTTTGGTAGAAAATTTCAAATTTACACTCCATGGCAACTCAGTCATTGTCAGTTTGGCTGATTTCTGCTCAAATGCTTCACCAAAAGGAACAAGTTATGGCAGACATATTCAATCAGTTTAGATACATTGTCAACACTGCACATCTTGTGACAATATGAGGGCTTTTTGTCTTAGTCATTCTCATATAGTTATATGACTGTATGACCACAGTATAACATTAAATACAGTATGACCATGAGTTTGGTAGCCTGGCTCCACCCGTTAGCTTCGCTGTGACTGTAGTCTGGAAGCCCTGTAACATTTGCTCAGCCCCTCCGAAGGAAGGACCAATCAGTGACCAGTGGTGCGGATTAGTGCAATGACGTTGAAGTGAACAGTTTTTATTTTATATGCAGTTGCAGTGGTGGTGGAGTTTTGGAGCATATGGTGGTCAATGCAGATTGTTTAAAGGCTGCTCCAATAGTTTCAAAATTAATCCAAGGGCAATGACTACAAATGGTTCCTTGGGGAGAGTGTCCAGATCCACATATCCTTGCAGTGAATTCGGGCCTGATAACAACACGGTTTCTACCACGCCCCGAAGAACAATGCTGGCCTGTGTGACAATTTGGGTCAAGCCCCATTTGTACAGTGACAATAATCACCTTGTGATGCACACTGGCCAAAAAGTATTGGAAATGGAGCAACACTGAAGGTTTGGGTAATAATGAATCTGAAGAAGTGTAATTCTGCTACTATTTATTTTATTTTTTGAGGTAGCCTCCACAGATGGTAAAAGTGAAGAACTGGTTAATCATAACAGAAACAGAAGCTAAAACTTTTATAGACAGATGCTGTACTAAGGGGCTGCATAAGACAAGCTTGAGACAAACACATTTTTTAACTGTAAATCATGCAAATATATGCCAGTAGAGCCCCAGAATAAAAAAAATATATAGACCTGGAAATGTGCGTAATATGTCCCCTTTAATTCATTTGCTTTAATCATCCCTAAGGGGTTAGGATTAACAGGCTTCTACTGCTAAATAGAGCCTTAAATCAGATGTTGTGATTCTGCCTTCCTTCATTGCCACTGATGAATATGTATTTTCTCATCAACACCCTGTGCATGAATTTTCCACAATTTATAATGAATTACCTCTGACTCATTTTGGACCCAAAGGCCATGAAATATATGCTTTGGAGA